>NC_136272.1:106759580-107405648 GCF_964187855.1 Myxine glutinosa
TCTTGCTTGATACGGACGAAATGACGGGCAAGACACAAACTCGTCCGAGAAGATATTTATTCTCAAAACCAACTCGGGAACACTGAAAAGCCCATTTATCGGGCTGCATTATAAAGCACAACCAGAAACCGAAAGCCACGCCTCTCAAGCGTGGCGTGCTTCGGTGAATCGGTGGTCACGTGATCAACAGGTGTAGCTGATTATACCCGCAAAGCGCGGCATGCTTTAGCGGTCACGTGACCAGCCACTCTCGCGCCGGGAATCCCCGCCGGTGACGTCACCGGCTGGAGCAAGGAGATTCTGATGCTGGTCTTGCTTGGGGAACCCATGGGTAGCTACAGTATCTTCAATGGTGAGTACCCATTAGAATTTTATATGTTGTTAAAATTATGTATGTTTAAGAGTGTAAAAAGTGTTTAAGAGTATAGGAAGTGTTTATAAGAGTATGGGAAAGGTTAATAAGAGTGTGGGGAGTTCATAATGCTTTAAAATATATATTAAAAAAAAAAAAAAAAATGGTCGCTACTTCGCGGATTTTCGTTTATCGCGGGGGGGTTCTGGAACGTAACCCCCGCGATAAACGAGGGTTCACTGTATATATACATACATACACACACACACACACACACACACACACACACACACACAAACTTTGTACAAAATGAGCGCTTGTATTGTTGTAAATCATGATGCAGCAACTCGTGTCGTCGTTATCCTCAGTTAAAACAAGCCTGTGCCTCTTTCTGTAGTGAGGCGAGCATAGCGAACTGATCCATGCTGGTAAAGTTATAAAATAAGCCAACTAGCCTAATGCTCAGTGTTTGTTGACAGCTTAAATTCCATGGCATCGAAATGAAACTAGTGTGAATGAGGGGCACCAGCCCAAAGTGGAGAGCTGTGCTCCATTGAGCTTTGAACAAAGACCCAGTGCTGGGAAGTTAAGGTTTACCAAGGAAAGACTTTGCATGACAGATGCCCAGCCTTTGGTTGGCTTTAGAGACAACCTTTGATTACAGTGGACAACTAAAAAAGCAAAAACATTCCATCTGCTGCTGAAGTTACTGTAGGTGGCCTTTATTAATTTGAGCATGCCGATTCCGAATGTGAAGTCAGAATCGACTCAACATGTCAGGATTTTTAGTTGTGGAAAAATGGGGCACTTGTCAGGATAGAAAGGGAAATGGATGGAGCAAAATACAGAAAAATCCGAGAGGAAAACCTGCTGCCCTTTGCGAGAAAGCTAAAATTGACAGAAGTTCACCTTTCAACACGACAACGACCTGAAGCACACAGCCTAAGTTACACTGGAGTGACAATGAATGAATGACCGTTTTAAGGCCATTTTTCCCCGCTAGAGCGTGACTAAGGAACAAAAAGATAAATGTCCTTGGGTGGCCCAGTCAGAGCCCCGACTTAAATCTAATCAAAAATCTGTGGCATGACTTGCAGATTGCTGTCCATCAATGCTCCCCACAACCAACTTGACAGCTTGAACAGTTTTGTACAGAAGAATGGGCAAATATTGCCCAATCAAGGTGTGCAAAGTTGGTAGAGACCTATCCCAACAGACTCACAGCTGTAATTGCTGTCAAAGGTGCTTCCACCAGGTATTAACTCAGGGGGTAGACACTTATCCAACCAAGATATCCTAGTTTTGTATTTTAATTAATTTTCTGAAATTTGTCGAATTTGTTTTTCCACTTGGAAGTTGTGGGAAGGTTTTTATTTATTTGTTTTAAACCCTTATGTACACCACCCTTGAGGCTTGGTTTTGCAAGCTACAATTCTAATAGAAAAGACGATTACTCTTATGGAAAATGCGTTTTGGGTTTGTTTTATCCCCAAAAGTAGACTGTAGTGAACACACATTCGTGTTAAACGATTGCCCTTCAAAACATACCCTTGCCCGGACATCTGTACAAACACACAAACTGAGTGTTTTAAATGGTACATATACTACTACTACTACAACTGCGTCGAGCGAGATGTATATATATATATATATATATATATATATATATATATAAAATCGGGAGATTGAATAAGACGCGGACGTAGCTTTTTTTTTTTTTTTTTTCTTTTTTTTTTTTGTATACAATATCGAGGCTCGTGAAAGAGCGAACATTAATCACACAGAAAGACAAACCGACACATAAAACATATAACATAGGGAGCGGTAGACAAGATGGGGAGAGAGGGGGAAGGACACAAACACAACATTTGAGAGCAGGGACCGAGAGACATGGAGACATCGAGAGATCTGAGAGAGGGCGAGGGCTTTGGGGGGGGGGGGGGGCGTGGGAAGGGGGCAGTGGGAGAGGTATAAAACATATGGACACTGCCAGGACTTCCAGGAAAGAAGTTGGAATTTCAAACAAGGTGGATCTGGGGTGAATTAGCGGGGGTAGAAAAGATCAAGGTTTTGGATGGGGGAAGATAAGAGATGGTGGTGAACAGCTGTTTTAAAGACCTGGAGGGAGGAGTGGGATTGAAGGGAGTGAGGGAGTTTGTTCCAGAGGCGGGAGAAAAGAGGAATGAAAGAGTGTAGGTGAGCGGAGAGCCGAGATTTCGGCAGTTTAACCATCAGAGGGTTGCTGGCAGATCTTGTGCGACCTGTAGGAATATTTGGGGGACAGAGCACAGAGAGAGCTGGGGGTGCAAGGCCGGAGAGGAGTCGGTAGAAGACAGAAAGACCACCTACCTGCCTGCGGTGAGTGAGTGAAAGGCCCTCAGAGATAGCTTCATCGCGGGAGATTCCAATAATTCTGAAAGCTTTGGTTTCAACAGCGTGAAGCCGAGCTAGGTGTGAGGCAGGAGCACCGGCCCATAGGGGAGAACAGTATTCCATTGAGCTGCGGATGAAAGCCTTGTATGTGGTGAGGAGCTCAGGTGTGCCGAGGAAGGACTTCGCACGACGGAGGATGCCCAGTCGGCGACTGGCTTTGGAGGCCAGCTTGGAAATGTGGTTTTCCCAAGAAAGATCATGGCAGATAGTGAGACCCAAAATCTTGAGCGACAGAACTTCTTGGAGAGGATTGTTGAGAAAGTAGATGGGAGGGTTGTCCAGTCGATCTTTTCGGAGAGACATAGTAAGAGTGTGAGATTTGTCAGGATTGAAAGACATGTTCCACTTGTTTGACCAGTCTGTGATTTTGTCCAGGTCTTCAGAGAGTGAGGAGGCAGCAGACTGCCGATCTGAGGGAAGAGGAATGGAGCGGCAGAGAGTGGAGTCATCAGCAAAGAGATAGAGAGGATTTTCGAGAGAGTCAGAGAGATCATTGATGAAGACCAGAAAAAGCACGGGGCCCAGAACACTGCCTTGGGGAACTCCAGCCTGAACAGGAAGAGGAGATGAGAGAAACCCATTCAGGGCCACACGTTGACGACGACTAGAGAGGAAGTCCGCCAGCCATGCGTGGAGATTTCCATGGATACCAAAGGAGGAGAGTTTGGTGAGCAGAGCGGGGTGCCAGACCGTGTCGAAGGCACGTGATATGTCGAGGGAGACAGCTCTAATTTCCTGTTTGGCATTGAGGACCTCCATCCATTGTTGAGACAGCAGAAGCAGCATGTCCAGAGTAGAGTGACCTGGTCTGAAACCAAATTGATGATCAGAGATCAAGCCATTGGAGAAGAGGAAACATTTCATATCAGAAGCAATGATGGATTCCATGACTTTGCTGATAATTGGGAGAAGGCTGGGATAATTGGGAGATTGGGAGAATTCCATGACTTTGCTGATAATAGCTTCAGGACTTAGATCTTTAATTCGACAAGCTTTCGACCAAGAAAGGTCTTCTTCTGAGTCGGCCCCAAGTTCAACAGAAGGCCTTCAGGGAACAAGTAATGGGTTAACAACTTACAGCTGTTCTGCAGCAATGTAAGTAAATTAAGCCTTGAAAGTTGATGCAAACAATTCCTACAGGTGTCCCAACCTCTGCTGATTACTTGATTACAAACCCCTGTCTGTATAAAAGCAGTATTAGAACAGACTGTTATTACACCCTCTGAAGCATTATTTGGACAATATTGCTCTCTGCAGGAAGTAGTATATTGGAAACTGGAGGAAACTCTAGAAAGGAAGAGGTCTGGCAGACCCAAAGCCACAACAGAATCAGAACACAAGTTTCTGAGAGTCAACAGCTTGTGTGATCGGCGGCTCACAGGACAACAGCTTGAAGCACAGCTTAACACTGGTCGAAGTAAGCATGTCTAAGTTTCAACTGTGAGGAGAAGACTGAGCTGCAGGTGTGACAGGTCGAGTGGCAGCAAGAAAGCCATTGCTAAGATGGCGAAATAAGAAAAAAGGCTTGCCTGTGCCATGAAGCACCACCAGTGGACTAATGAAGACTGGAAGAGGGTCTTATGGACCGATGAAGCAAAATTTGAAATCTTTTGTTCATCACGCAGGGTTTTTGTCCACTGTCGAGTAGGCGAAAGGATGGTTCCTCAGTGTGCGACACCAACTGTCAAACATGGAGGAGGAAGCGTGATGGTCTGGGGCTCTTTTGCTGGATCCGGTCGGCGACTTGCACTGAGTGACTGGCACCCTGAACCAAAAGGGCTACCACAGCATTTTGCAGCGCCATGCAATACCCTCTGGTATACGCCTAGTTGGGTCAGGGGTTCATCCTACAGCAAGCTAATGACCCTAGGCACACCTCCAGGCTATGTCAAAACTACCTATGAGGAAAAGAACAAGACGGTCGGCTTCAAATCATGGAATGGCCAGCACAGTCTCCAGACGTAAACCCCATCGAGCTGGTTTGGGATGAACTGGACCGAAAGGTGAAAGCAAAGCAACCTTCAAGTGCAACACATTTGTGGGAACTTCTGCAACAGTGTTGGGAAGAACTTCCCGAACAATATTTGATTTCCATTGTAGAAAGAATGCCACGAGTGTGTTCGGCGGTTATATCTGCAAAAGGTGGCTAACTTTGCTGAGTCAAAAATTTAAATTAAATTTTGTTAAACAAAATGATTCTGTGATTTCTTTTTTTATCTCCAATTGTTTATTTGTTCTATGCTTAATTTCAGAGTACATCGAGACATTAAACTGGTGTTGGTGAACCCTGGTGTTGGGCTAGCGGCGAGGGTGCCGGCTTAGGATCCTATGATCCTGGGTTCGAATCCCGGTCGATCGCTGAATTAACGCCAGGGGGGTTGACTCAGCCTGTCATCCTTCCGAGGTCGGCAAATTGAGTACCAGTTCACTGGTAATTCCCTGTTTGTCGTTAAAGGCGGCAAAAAGGGTTGGCGTCAGGAAGGGCATCCGGCCGTAAAACATTGCTTCAAAAAGGGGACCGAAAAACAACAACAACCACGGTCCCCGAAAAAGGCCAACCCCCGCTTGCGGGGAAAAATGGCCTCTAAAGGTGTTTTTTTATTTTTTATTGAGACATTAAACTGCATAAATTTCAATAAAAACTGGAAAAATTGAGGTGTTCTAAAACTTTTGACCGGTAGTGTAAATGCAAATTTCGCATGCGGAAAAAGTAAGTACACCCTTGGCTCTAATAGATGGTATTGCCCCTTTTGGCAGAAACAATCTCAAGTAGGCGTTTCTCATAACTGTCTACCAGTCTGACATCGACTGGGAGAAATTTTTGCCCACTCCTCCATGCGGAACTCTTTCAGCTGTGCGATGTTTGAGGGGTTTCTTGACTGCACAGCTCATTTCAAATCCCCCCACAACATCTCTATGGGATTTAAATCCGGGCTTTGAATTGGCCATTCCAGAACCCTCCATAATTCTAATTTCAGAATCATTGGAATCTCCCGCGATGAAGCTATCTCTGAGGGCCTTTCACTCACTCACCGCAGGCAGGTAGGTGGTCTTTCTGTCTTCTACCGACTCCTCTCCGGCCTTGCTCCCCCAGCTCTCTCTGTGCTCTGTACCCCAAATATTCCTACAGGTCGCACAAGATCTGCCAGCCACCCTCTGATGGTTAAACTGCCGAAATCTCGGCTCTCTGCTCACCTTCACTCTTTCATTCCTCTTTTCTCCCGCCTCTGGAACAAACTCCCACACTCACTTCAATCACACTCCTCCCTCCAGGTCTTCAAAACAGCTGTTCACCACCATCTCTTATCTTCCCCCATCCAAAACCTTGATCTTTTCTACCCCCACTAATTCACCCCAGATCCACCTTGTTTGAAATTCCAACTTCTTTCCTGGAAGTCTTGGCAGTGTCCATATGTTTTATACCTCTCCCACCCCCCACCCCCCTTCCCATGCCTCCCCCCCAAAGCCCTCTCCCTCCCACAGTTCTCTCGATGTCTCCATGTCTCTCGGTCCCTGCTCTCAAATGTTGTGTTTGTGTCCTTCCCCCCTCTCTCCCCATCTTGTCTACCGCTCCCGATGTTATTTGTTTTGTGCGTCTGTTTGTCTTTCTGTGTGATTAATGTTCGCTCTTTCACGAGCCTCGATCTTGTATACAAAAAAAAAAAAAAAAAAATCCCTTGGTGGATTTACTGGTATGTTTCGGGTCATTGTCATGTTGCAAGGTCCACCTTCGGTTGAGCTTCAACTTTCTGACAGATGGCCTCACATTATCGTCAAGCACCCTCTGGTACAATGAAGAATTCATAGTGGATTCTATGATGGTGAGCTGCCCAGGCCCTGATGCAGCAAAACTGCTCCAAACCATAATATTTCCACCACCATACTTTACAGTTGGTACCAGGTTCTTGTGGTCAAATGCTGTCTTTGGTTTTCGACAAACATGTCTTCTGGTACTGTGGCCAAATAGCTCTACCTTTGACTCATCTGTCCAGAGCAGTGTTCCAGAAGTGCTGGTCTTTGCCGAGGTGTTCATTGGCAAACTTTAGTCTTGCCCTGATGTTCTTTCTCGACAGCAAAGGTTTCCTCCTGGCACACCTCCCATGTAGATCAAATTTGTTTAGCCTCTTTCTAATGGTCGACTCATGCACTTTGACAACAGTGGCAAGAGCTACCACCTGTAGGTCCCGTGATGATATTCTGGGGTTCTTAGAGACTTCTTTCAGCATGTTGCGGTCTGCTCTCGGGCTGAACTTGCTGGGGCGGCCTGACCTGAACAAGTTGGCAGTTGTTTGGAATCTTCTCCACTTGTATATGATCTTCCGGACAGTTGAATGATTAATTTCAAATTGTTTGGAGATCTTTTTAAATCCCTTCCCAGACTCGTAGGCATCTATAACCTTCTTTCTGAAGGCCTCGGAGAGCTCTTTTGATCTAGGCATGGTGACGCCGCACACTTCAACAACAAAGAGCAAACCAAACTAAATGTCTGAGGTTTAAATAATACAGGTTCCTCCAAGATACTCTTTAACAATGTTCTAATCATTTGCACCTGAGCTGGTGCACCTGATTCTAATTTTAGGTATTTGAAGTGGTGATAAATGTCGGGGTGTACTTACTTTTTCCACATGCGAAATTTGCATTTATGTTTATTTAAATTATACAATGGACGACAAAATGTAAATGTGTCATGATATTTGTTATATTATATCACCTTTATCTATCAATATTGTTGAAATGAAGATCAAACAGCTGTATGTTGAAATATGTTGAAAAAGTCAAAACTTTACATGGGGCGTACTTACTTTTTCACGTGACTATATATAGGCATACATACATACACAAGATTTCCTCAAGCCTTGCTCCTTCATACCTCAGTCCCTCCAAGCCACCACATTCTTCCATTAACCCCCTCTTTGCAAAACCATAACTAGAGGTTCCAGGGAATCTGAACTCAACTGGTCTATATCAATATGGTTAGAATATGCATAATAGAACCACAAACTATAAAGTTTATATGTGCGTTTTCAAATATCTAAGAGGCAAAAGGCACGAGTTTCATCAAATTTGATCAGTATTTGTGACTGAGCTTGGACGTCGTCCAAACTGATGTTTGTGGGTCAAGTCATGTCATAGGTCATGACGAGGTCATTTTTCGGACATCGTCAAAACCCGTAATATATGTGTTGAGGTTTGTTACATACTGTCTACACACCAAGTTTCAGCCTTCTTGCTACATTAGGAAGTACCAGATTGACAAAAATTGATTTTTCAATATGGCCACCCTGCTGCGCCCATTTTTGGGCATACAACGCCCAAATGCAATCCCAAACTAGTTTATGTCTTACAAATGCTGCATAACAAGTTTCATAAAATGTCATCAATATTTGTGACTTTTGGAGCGTAGACGTCTAATTGTTTAGAGACGACAGACAGACAGACGGACGACGGACACTGGGTGTCGACAAAAACTCAGCTGGACATAGTCCAGTTGAGTTAAAAACCCATGCTCACTTCAAGTACTACTCCTCTTCTCCCTTTTGTGCAACCTCCTTCTTTGATCTGTTAAATTCCACTTCACTCAAGTTCATAGTACACCACATCTCTTGGTATTGTCAATACATATGCATGATGTTTGCTTTGCACCCTCCCATCTTTATCCTTAATGACCTCACTGTTACACGAGCTTCGTGCAACAAAAGGAACCCTTCACTTACCTCGCCTTCACTCTCCAAATCGGACTTGGACTTTGCAGTCTTCCTTTCAGTCCTGCCCTCGACTTCATCCTCATCCTCCTCCTCATCATCCTCATCCTCCTGGCTGCCCTTATGTTCAGCTTCACCCTTTACAGTCTCAGGTTCACTTTCAGATGCTGCAAAAAGACAGCATAATTTTATCGTCTATGGCCAAACAGCATTTTTTTTTTACATGCTCAAACTCACTACAAATCCCTAAATCATGTGATCGATCACACAAGCAAATATTTACCATATCTTGCACTCCACTCATTCACATTCTCTTGTGATGCTTACATTTCTTCGCATCAACTTCATCACATCTTGCACCATCGTTCTCCTCCTTGTCTTCTTCACCATCCTGCTCTTCATCCTCATCTCCTTCCTTCGGATCATCTGGTTGCACAGCGTCGGACTTTTTCGCATCCCCATCGGATGGTACGAACTTCTGCATACAAGCAGAGAACACAAATTGACAAACTAAGGCATGTGCAAAGTGAGCTAGTTTCCTCATGCAGAAATCAGAACACATGGCTCTCACTGAAGAGAAAAACAAAAACTGTCCTTTGTACAAATTTTGTTATTGGTAATTTCCACAGGCCAGAAACTTTATAACCCATGGCAGTTTGAATTTACAATGCTTTAAACACACATGCCTGTACCGTGAGGAGAAAGAACAAAAGCAGAAACTAAGAATGCAATTTGACCAATCAAAGCCGACCATCTCAAAACAAGAAAAAGCAATCGGAGATTGCAGACCCTTGCCAGCACGTTTTTAAAGGCTTTTGTGTCAAAACAAAATATGGTCGAAACCACGTGACCGATGACATTATTTCTTTTTATCTCCACCAATTAATCCATAGATGACGCTCAAGAAATTTCATCCTGATCGGATGACGTTTTGTACTTGTCGAATTATGGAGGCACCTATAACATCATTAACATATGTTATTCCCCATGGAGGGTTCTTTACAATGAGCCATGTCTCAATTTTTTCTATGCAGCACTTTCGGAGATCGAGGTGCAAAGTTTTTCGGTTTTTTCCAAGATGGCGCCCATACCACGTGACCTATGATGATATTGTTCCAAGCACTCAGCAACTATCATATACAGTAAGACAAATGGTTTTAAGTATGCAAAGCTACAGAATAGGTTTGTTTCTGTAACTTCTCATAATGCCTTGTACAAAGTTTTAGTTGAATATGTTAAAGGGTATGGGGAAAAATTCTGGAAAACCACAGGTAGGACGGACAGATGGAGAGCAAAACTATAGTCCCCTCCTGTGGAACTGGTAGAGGACTAATAACCTGGGCCACCATCATATTGGCATCCTAAAGAATCAGTTACCAGGCAAAAAAAAACCCAAAATGCAAACCAGGAAGTTGACAGAAATCAGGTATTTAACCAGACTACATTAATGCCGTGATAAGTGTCTGTTCTGAGTCTTGGAGGTTGGGCAGAGTCGTAGCAAACTTTAAAAACGTTACATGCAGCGTCCTAATTTGACATTTAGAAGCTAAAAGGATAGAGCATGGACAATCCCCAAAGGGTAGCATCCATGGGGAGGAGGAAACTACTGCTTAGGAATGCCTCACCGAGGGCGGCGTGAAAGGCGGTGCCATTGTCATCGCTGGTACACAATGTTCCAGGAAGTGAGAGCACTTCCCCAAAGCTCACTGGCTGTGTTTGTTTCATCTGAGAGCCCTGTGTTCATATGCATGTCCATGTGTGTAACAGCTCCATTGCGAGCTTTACATCCTGTGTGTGTATATGTATGTGTATATATATATGTATATGTATGTATGTATATATATATATATATATATATATATATATATATATATATATATATATATATATATATATATATATATATATATATATATATATATATATATATATATATTATATGCTAATCCTAGTTCTCATATATATATATGCTAATTGCGATTCTGCTATTCGCGGGTTCCACGATAAAATGCGACCCCGTTTCTCTATTCGTGGAAAAGTGTCCCGCAAATTCTCGGGTTTTTTTCTATTCGCGAAACCACGGTTATTTTTTCTTTTCCTTTTTTTCTATTCGCAGCCGCGTCCGCGAATGTGGTTTTGTCAGGGGCACAATTTTTTTTTTTCCGTGAGCAGTCAGCTTCACATACGGTATTTATAAAACCTTCATGAATTAGACTACATTCGTGGGATTTGCCTCTATTCGTGGATTTTCGTGACTCGGGAACCTAACCCCCCTTTTTCCATTGAAACAATGCCCCGCTACTCGTGGGTTTCGCTATTCGCGGATTTTCCAGGAACGTATCCTCAGTGTGTAGCGGGGTCCGAGGGTATATAAATAAATAAATAAATATCTGGCACATCTGTATCAGTAATTTTTTTCATATTCACTCCAGACCAAAGGGGCACACACCTTGTTGGGCCAGCAAAAGGAGACGAGAAGCACAATGGGCAGTGCTACCGTGAACACGTATACAGCCCAGAGCCAAGGTCGCTCATCCGCTGCCTGGTATAGCTTGCCGACAATCCCTGGCTGGAGAGGAACAAAGTAGCAAGTTTACTTGCTTTCAACGAGAAGAAAATATACCAATCCTCTTTCCCCATCTCACCTTCACTTGTATTTTGCCCTCGTTTCATCCATTTACATTTTGAACAGATACTGTACACAATACCCTTGCATTACACATGTCCACAAAGCTCCTGTGGTGGAGCCACAAGGTGAAGAGAACAGGCCGTATTCACCTCTTCAGCAGCAGCAGCTGCCTGCTTCAGACCCCATCCATCAGCGGCCCACTGGTCAGCCACGGAGCGGTCACTGCAGATCATGAAATTATCAAAGAGAATCTCTGAACTCATGGACCAGAGCTCAAGTCCCAGTGCACTGACTGAAGTCATACGGAATGGATGCTGGTCTTCAAAGTATGCAGGGTTTTGGATTTTCCTTGGCTTCCAAACACCCTGCAAGGTAGTTGTATGTGGTGTAAGCAACACGAAAAAAATTATCCAGACATCTATGAAAATCCTAGTTCTCATGTAAAAAATAAATAAAAAAATTGAAATATTTACTTCCCCCAATGTCCAAGGCTGATGCAAGAGCTTGTAAATGTATTACACTATTACAGGGTTCAAAATAAGCATTGGCCTGGGTGCCAAATGCCACAAACCTTGGTGCTCGGTGGTCCGTGTGGCCACTTGTGTCAAATTATTTGATACATATAAATCTTCGTCGATGTATTCGGTCATTACTCATGATGCAATTTCAAACAACAAAACTTTCCAAAGGGACTGCGGGTCATATGGCTCCAGGAAGCCCAGGATGGGGGAGTCGAAAATCCAACGAGCTCAGGGTTCAAAAAGTTAAAAGTGGACACTGATTTTTATTAACTTTGATGCACCAGGAAATATTAGATGATCAGGCCACCAAGAAAAAAGAAAAATCTATTTAGGTGGCCCAGTGAAACACTAATTTTTTTAATTATTATTACCCGTGACTCCTGAAATTAGTTATGAGGACATAAAGAGTAATTTTACATACTATAAACACCCACTCCCCATGGGAGCATAACACACCCGTCCTCTGGCAGGACTCAGTCTTTGTATGCAGGACAAGGCTGTGGAGTAGCATCATTGGCTGAGGGTGTGGGTGTGCCACTGATGTAAAGCCCTCTGTGTTAGGGCAGAAATGAGTAATTTGGCCATGGTACCGTGTCTACAGCTTACCTATTCTTCATGACAGAAGGGATCATGGAATCTTTAACGTCCACCAACTAATGCCGGCAGATGGCACATCCGTTTAACGTCCATCCAAGGGACGGCGCACACACTGAGGAATCATCCTGCCCATGAAACAATGGGATGAGAGTTTATATCTCAAACCAAGGCAAGTGTGCGTACGTGTAGGCCATAGGGGTCAGCACTTGCACTATGCCCCGTTGAGGGTGCAAAATTGCAAGTTATCTCCCCGACTGACTTGTAACAACCTGTCCCACCACCAGGTGGTGCTATACAGTATACGTTTACAGATCATTTGCATAATCCTCTCATGAACCCCAGCGACTAATTTCAACATCCCAAACCTTCCAGGGCACACCCAAAGTACAACCACCAGCCTTCCATTCATTCCATCCAGCAGCTTAGGGGTGCATGACAAGTCGAGCAAAATAACCCACAAGCCAAATTATTTCAAGTACCTCCCACTGGGAGCAAATTATGGTGAAGTAAAGAGTATATACGATTTTGAGCCATGGATCCAACAAACTATGCTTGATTAGGGACAAATAAAATGACCGAAAGTTGAGAAATCTTAAATTCTAAAATTCTAATCTAAAATTCGCCAATTTCAGAATCTGATGAACAATGCATGAAATAATCTGACTCTGAGTGGGTCATTAAATGATCAGCTGTAGTAATTTTTAGGCATTTGCTCCATCGTTGGCTTCCTTAAAAGGGAAAAGTCAAATGTTAAAAACGAGAATAGAATAAAACTGTCAGACACACAAGTGACCCATTGGGCCAGGGAGTGCAACTTAAGCAAATTTCTGGAGAAGCAACTTCAACTGTTAATTTGCAAACAAGTGACGTCACGTTGTGGACAATCTATTACTGGGAGGAGAAGCTACATAAACTGGGCACCATCCGCCACACCATCCATCTACGTTCATCAGATTTTTTTTTGGTATACAAGATTGAGGCTCGTGTAAGAGCTAACATTAACGACAAAAAAAAAAAAAAAAAAAAAAAACCCCGAAAAAAATTGGACGAAATAGAGGGAGCGGGAGACAAGATGGGGAGAAGGGGGGAAGCACACAAGTACAACATTTGAGAGCAGGGACATCAGGAGATCTGTGGGAGGGAAGGGGCTTGGGGGGAGGAGGCATGGGAAGGGGGGGTCTGAAGTAAAAAACATGGACACTGCTAGGACTTTCAGGAAAGATGTCAGTATTTCAGAAAATTGGATCTGGGGTGAATTAACGAGGGTAGAAAAGATCAAGGTTTTGGATGGGGGAAGATAAGAGATGGTGGTGAACAGCTGTTTTAAAGACCAGGAGGGATGAGTGCGATTGAAGAGAGTGACGGAGTTTGTTCCAGAGGTGGGAGAAAAGAGGCATGAAAGAGTGAAGGTGAGCAGAGAGTCTTGATTTTGGCAGTTTCACCAGAAGAGGGTTGCTGGCAGATCTTGTGTGAACTGTAGGAGTATTTGGGGGACAGAGCACAGACAGGGCTGGGGGGAGGGCTAGGCCAGAGAGGAGTCGGTAGAAGACAGAAAGACCACCAACCTGCCTGCGGCGAATGATTGAAAGGCCCTCAGAGTTAGCTTCATCGCGGGAGATTCCAATGATTTGGTTTCAACAGCGTGAAGCCGAGCTAGGTGTGAGGCAGGAGCACCAGCCCAGAGGGGAGAGCAGTATTCTATTGAGCTGCAGATAAAAGCCTTGTATGTGGTGAGGAGCTCAGGTGTGCCAAGGAAGGACTTCACACGACGGAGAATGCCCAGTCGGCGACTGGCTTTGGAGGCCAGCTTGGAAATGTGGTTTTCCCAGGAAAGATCATGGCAGATAGTGAGACCCAAAAGCTTGAGTGACAGAACTTCTTGGAGAGGATTGTTCAGAAAGTAGATGGGAGGGTTGTCCAGTCGGTCTTTTCAGAGAGACATCGTAAGAGTGTGAGATTTGTCAGGATTGAAAGACATGTTCCACTTGTTTGCCCAGTCTGTGATTTTGTCCAGGTCTGCAGAGAGTGAGGAGGCTGCAGACTGCCGATCTGAGGGATGAAGTATGGAGCAGCAGAGAGTGGAGTCATCAGCAAAGAGATAGGATTTTCCAGAGAGTCGGAGAGATTATTGATGAAGACCCGAAAAAGCACAGGGCCCAGAACATTGCCTTGGGGAACTCCAGCCTGAACAGGAAGGGGAGATGAGAGAAATCCATTCAGGGCCACATGTTGACTACGACCAGAGAGGAAGTCCGCAAGCCAAGGGTGGAGATTTCCATGGATACTGCAGAAGTATAACTTCTACTTAATTAATCAAATTAATTAAGACTATCTTGTTGGATAAGTTTCCCTGTAGTTAATTACAATTCTGTTATATTATCTTGCAGGAAAATCACAGAAAGTATGTATAAGATATGTAAGAAAGTATGTATACAAGAAAAGAGGGAGCAAAATTTCATGATTATACAAAGGGGGGTGCATTTGCATGGTTGGGAAATGTATTTGGAGGAGTAGCACCTAAAATACTCCAATACCTATTTGTTGGATTGGTAATTATATTGGCAATAGTTGTGGTGGTGGCTTGCTTAAAAGCCTTAGTGACAGTGCGTCTGAACAAAATAACTAACCATGAAATGGTGCTGAGAGGAACCAAATGTGAACTCAAATGAGGAAGACCTTTATGGTAACGTGGAAAAATAAATAAAAAGACTCAATCAAATACTGATACAAATGGATGAGAGAGAGTCGGAACAAGTACAAATACATTCAAAGTACACCGCCCCCTTGCCAAATAATTAAATATTCGACAGCGCAGCATTGCCGGTGCGCTTCCGGCGCCCGGCAATACCGCAGTGCAGCTCATAGAGACTGCATTGGGAGGGAGAGGTGTACAATAATTGATTAATTGCATAATTAAAATCAATAAAAGATCATCATAAAATATTTTCTTAATTAAATGGCTAATAGCAATAACTAAACCACTAGTGCTTCATCCGAAGATGTATCTTTTAGATATTTAATTAAATAAGTCCAATAAAAAATTAAATAATGAATCGATTAAATGATTAATCAATAAATCAAAAATATCCTTTATGGCCACATCACCTGATCACCGTCATGTCCAAATATTAGCTTCCGAGCTCAAAAGGTGCCTGCGATATTGCCCAGATGAGAAAGAAAAGAAATAAATAATTAATAATGAAAAGAAATAAATAATAATCATAAAAACACTAAATAGTTACACAATTGGCTAATAGAATACATAAACCACCACCATTTCATCCAAATCTGTAACTTGAAAAAATTTAATTGAGCCATTAATCGAATAATTAATTAATTAATTAATCAAAAATACCCTTTACAGTCAAATCACTTGGTCACTGTCATGTCCAAATATTAGCTTCCCAGCTCAAAAGGTGCCTGAGATATTGTCCAAATGAGAAAGAAAATAAATAAATGATTAAGAAATGAAATAACTGCTTTGGGAAGAGGGCGAACAGAAAAAATTTGGCATGAGATGAGATTACATGTGGCATACATCCCCCCCACCCCCCTTTTTTGAGGAATGGCAAAGGCATCTTCCTCTGTAAGATTGGAAAAGGATGTTCACCTTCACCAAAGAAATTCTTGTGACCATTTGCATGGATCACATTGTAAAGCGTGGGGGAAAGGCGATCACTTGCTTCAGTTCAGTACTTGGAACATCTAACACGTCAGCAATTGTTAGATGACATGTTACTTGCAACTTCTACTGGATGCTGTGACTTGATGTCATTGCTCCAACAACAGCCAGGGAACCAGCATGGAGTTGTAAGTGGATGGCCTTGCCCCTTTCTCTACACTGGGCTTCCATAACTCCGCTGGCTGTTCCTGGCGTGGGCCATGGACAACTTGAACACCATGGTCCTAACATCGCCATGGATGAACCTGTCATCTCGGGTCCACATCTTGCCGGTCGACCAACATCACAACAACACTTGCTGCCCACTCACGATGAGTGAGGAGGCAGGTATGCTACAACTGGACGACAGCCTGGTTCAAGATCTACTACGGCTCACGGCAAGAGTGGCAAGGATGCTACATGCAGAGCAAGGTCAGTTTGTGATCTTGCCCACCTACCACGATAGCGGAAAACCTACGCGAAATAGTGTAGGTGCTATGAAGACACCAGAAGAATGTGGTTCATACTTGATTTTCAACCATAAGTGATCAGCTTTTTCAAACAGAAGTTAAGCATTCACTCTGCAGCAAGCACCTTGGAGTCAACATGGCCGAATGTTTCAGATGTTTTAACATGGAATCATGCTGACAGTATTACCAAGATAATGGTGAAATGAATAAAGCACATAATAGTAATAATCTTCATGATGGACTGGAATTTTTGTGCAGTTGTATGAGGTGGTTTGTTTGTCGAGACACTTGTGATGCTAACTGATGTAAATTGCAATAAACTGAACTGTCAAGGATTGGTGAATTCATCGAACAAGGGAACGCCTTCTGATGAGCAGATTCTTCAATGGAAATGGTGTATGCCTCAGGTAATGGAAAATTTTGATATCCAAATAGGTAAATTGAAGACGTTTTAATTGTCCTAGGAAAAGGCAAAAGGGAGGAATGTAGAAGTATAACTTTTACTCAATTAATCAAAATTAATTACGACTATCTTGTTGGATAAGTTTCCCTGTAGTTAATTACAATTCTGTTGTATTATCTTGCAGGAAAATCACAGAAAGTATGTACAAGATACTCTGCACCATTTTATCTCTCAGGCACGTGTGGAAAAATGTATCCTTGTGCTGGGCCAATGAATAATGCTATACTGGGGATTGTGCCAATGAAAACTGTGGTCTCAGCAAAATTCTCTGCAATGTATACATCTGCCTTTATGAGAAAAATCAGATGTACATTCATCAAACTTTGACTACAATGCAATAGGGACATTGCAGTGGAAATCATTCCCAACTATTCTAAAGAACTAATGTTGCTCTGCTGTTTTGAGAGATCTCAAAGGAAGCATACCTATGGGTTCTCTTGCTGCATGAGCAGAGCCAGATGTGGGGACCAGAGTGTTTGAAACCCACATTGCTCTCTTGAGAGAAGCTTCAAAGGACTTTGGCCTTATAAAGAGAGAGAGAGCTAGAAGAGAAAGTTGAGAAGAATACTCTGCTTGCTCGACTGCTGTTATGCTGTGAAATTACTGTGCTGTAACGAAAGTGAACTATTCTATGCAAGTGTGCTACACTTTGTATGGAATGTGTGCATCAAGCCTAGCTTTCTTCTCCCAATAATTAATAAATTTCCTATCCAACCTGCGGTATTTGTGGACATTGCTTAGGCAAGCACACCTCTACTCTTCTTCCTCCTCAACACCCTATCTCCAATGAATCCCACTTCAAAAATACCATAGGAGGAGAGTTTGGTGAGCAGAGCAGGGTGCCAGACCGTATTGAAGGCATGTGATATGTCAAGGGAGACAGCTCTAATTTCCTGTTTGATATTGAGGACCTCCATCCATTGTTGAGACAGCAGAAGCAGCATGTCCAGAGTAGAATTAACCTGGTCTGAATCCAAATTGATGATCAGAGATCAAGCCATTGGAGAAGAGGAAGGATTTGATATCCGAAGCAATGAGGGATTCCATGACTTTGCTGATGATTGGGAGCTGGCTGATTGGTCTGTAGTTGCAAGGATCTGTTTTTGCACATTTTTTGTGTACAGCGGTAATGTTGGCCGATTTCCAAGCTGAAGGCAGATGACCTTGAGCAAAAGAGAGGGTGAAGAGAACAGAGAGAGGGTGTGAAAGAGCGGAAGAGCAGGATTTTACGACCCGTAGGCTGATTCCGTCTGGTCCAGTTGCAGAATCAGTCAAACCAGATCAAGGAAACGTTTTTAAAAGTTGCCTTTTTTGCCTAAAAATAAGCAATAATGGACACTCATTTGTACGACTCGTCAAGTTAACCATTTTGGGGGATTTCAATCTTCGCCGTAAAAACCGAGCTGTTAATGCCATGTAACCATTTAGGATTTGTATTTTTCGCAGCAATTCCCATTGGAAACGTGTCAGGCAGACACAGAGACAGAGACAGGCACACAACAAAAGTTGCAGTTGTTGACATACCTTCATAAGGCAAGTTGAGAGATGTGCATTATTGTAGAGAAATATTTGTGCATTCAAAGTAACCTTGACCCATTATCTTGCCAAACACAAATAAAAGGTTCAAATTCGATTATGGGAGCACTCACCCAACACCCATTCCATTTCATTTTTCATTTTTTCTTCCATTTTTTTTTTTTTTGGTGTTGGGTGAATGAAAAATGAATGAATGATCGTTAAAACGATCATTCATTCATTTTTCATTCACCCAACACCCAACACCAAAATCCTGGAACTCATCAACCAACTACTCTAGTACTACCTGATAGTTGGGGTTGTCAATTAGGGGCTGCTTCCATTTGCCCTTGTATGCTGGATTTGAAATCATCGGAGGGTTCCAGGTGCCACAGCCAGGAGCGTCCTTACAGACCGGGTTTGGTACCTGTGGAGCTTCCCATTCTCCATCCATTTCCTCATCCCTAGAACAGCGAAACACAGAAATGTGTACACATATAACATATGCACACAGTCATGTAATTTGTATTTGGCCAATAATAAAATGGTAAAAACTGCTTCATCAAAAGAGTTTTCAAAATAGAGAGTATTAATTGAGCTTTTGTTTGCAACGTTTTCCTCAACAAATGCAACAAAGGTGAATTTAGACAGGTTTCATAAATCATAGGCCCCAATGGACACAACACAAACATTATAACCTACATTCATGTCCTTCACTCTATTTGGCACCAGTATAAAAAAGGATCCAATGATACGCCTGAATAAACCTTGTACGTACCAGTCTTCAGGTTTGGCAGCTTCAGCATCAGGTGCATACTCAGGTTCATCGTCCAGCCATCCCTCCGGCTTGACCACAGTATCGTCAGGGATTTGTGCAGGGGCATCCTCATCCCTGAGGATCATTCAGTGTACAAAAATTATTCATAACCACACCAATCTACCATAGATTATAATTACACAGATTTTTGGTCAATTTAGGAAAACTGAATACTCATCTCTGAAAATTGGGGTCAATTCTGCATTCACAGACAAGATAACGAATTTTTATCAACTTGAGGTTTATAAGAAAAGGTTTACCAAAATCACAAACGAGATATTTCTTCCATTCCGAGCATCAACGCCTGATAAAGTGGTGACACGATAAAGTGGCCGTTCCTCATTTCCCCAAGACCCCAAACAAAATTTTATAAACTCTGTAGTTTATATAATCCATTGGGATTTCAAGCGAATATAAATTTCTCACAAATACATCAACGACAACTACCATCAAGTCCAAAAGAACTAGATGGTATTCGTAGAATATTTACCTTGCGCAGTCAACTTATTGCGAGCCAACTCTTCCGTTTTTGAACATTTTTTTTTTCTTTCATCCAATATGGCTGCCAGACCACGTGAGCGATGACATCAAAAATTTATATTCTCTAATATAATTGTTGCATAGATCACGCTCAATACATTTCAAACTGATCAGACCAAGCGTTTTCACTGTCGAATTGTGACGTCATAATTATGGCACAAATGACATCGTGAACACCTATTCCCCATATTGAGTTCTTTACAATGAGCCATGTTTCAATTTTTTCCATGCAGCGCTTTTGGACATGGAGGTGCAACATTTTTCGGTTTTTCCAAGATGGTGCCTGTACCACGTGACCTATGATGTCATAATACTCATTAAAATATTCTACAGGACGAAGCGCTCCTATGGTGAAAATTTCATGTCAATCGGCCCAACGGTTGCTGAGAAAATGAATTTTTAAAATGCAGACACGTACGGCACACGGCACACGTACATATGTACCTGAATGCTTAACCCTGCTTTTCGCTTCGCGAGCGCAGGGTAACAACTGCAACAATTGATTTCACTGAATTTACATATTGCTCAGATGACCATTTTTAAAAGGCATCGACAAAACGGATCAACTTACTGTTACTGCAAAAGACCAAATCGATGAGATTCCAGGATGGGAAATCACGCGCCTCATTGAAAAAAAGCAATCACTGGCTGCTTGGCTAATTCAAATTACACTAGGGCGTGCCCGCACGTACGTGCTTGCCCGTACGTGCGTGCAAAAAAACATGCGTGCAAACAACAACAACAAAAAAAAACTTTGAAACCACGTGGCAGTAACGACCACAGAACCCCCCCCCCTCTATTTACATGAAATGGTTTGGTCCATTCGCAAAGCCAAAGCGAACGGCTTGCGAGTACGGTGACCATACCTTGGGAACCACTTGTCCGATTAATTTCAAACCTTGAAAAGGCACATCCTCGGGTCCCCAGCAATATACCTGGCAAGTTTCAAGTATATCGGACCGGTAGTTGTCGAGAAACAGCGGTCGCATACAGACAGACACACACACACACACACACACACACACACACACACACACACACACACACACACACACACACACACACACAGAGATTGCTGGAATTATATAGAGATTAGCAATGAGGTAATTACACCAAATAGTATTTATCAAAGACTCTTAACACTGACAAGAACAGCACTCGGTAGAGTGCATACCTCCGCCAGACTGAACAGTTTATGTTTTGTATCCCATTGATGAGACCAGATCTGCATCCGGACTTGAACCAGTCAAATCGACTGGTTCTTGTCACCTACCCAACTAACCCACAACTTTGTGTGAAATTTCATGCAATAAGTACATCATTATGAAACATCGGTATATAATTTTGGGCACTATCTCTCAATGGTGAAGAATCACTTAAAATTATAGTCACCCATCTACTGACGGGATGTCTGACATTTGACCTCTTGACCCCAAAATCGAATCAGTTGATCTTCACATCATTATGCATACCTGTACCAAGTTTGAATTAGATACGTTCAGTCTTTTGCAAGTTATAAACCTATTACAGACGTTGACCTTTGACCTCTTAATCCCAAAATTAAATCAGTTAATCTTTGCATCATAATACATACGTGTTCCAACTTTGGTCAGAATCCCATCACTGGTTCAAAAGTTATCGGGGTAACAGGATTTTTACCTAACATGACCTGCAACCTTGTGACCCCAAAATCTAATCAGTTCATCTTTACCTCATTATACATATCTTCAGCTGGTGTTGCCTGGTGAGCCTGGTGTTGGCTTAGCGGTTAGGGCGCTAGCTTGGGATCCTAGGATCCTGAGTTCGAATCCCGGTCGATCGCTGAATTAACACCAGGGTGGTTGACTCAGCCTGTCATCCTTCAGAGGTCGGCAAATTGAGTACCAGCTTGCTGGGATGAATGATCCGGTGTGGACCCCGATTTAGAATAGGTACACCGTATCCCTGCGCATCGTAAGAGGCGACTAAGGGTTGGTGTCAGGAAGGGCATCCGGCCATAAAAACATTGCCTCAAACAGGGGCCCATGAGGTCATGGGGCCTGCAAGGCCAACCCCCACTCTAGCGGGGAAAAATGGCCTTAAAACGATCATTCGATTTAACAGAAACTTTCCTCCTTCATGATGTCTCTGATGCCTTGGTATCTCTCCCAGGTTACTCCCTCCTCCGGTATGATAGACCTGAGCCTCGTCCTGGAGGTGGGGTTGCTATCTTTATAAAAAACTCTTCCTCACTCGCCCTCCACTGCCCTCTCTCCACCTCACCCCCAGGAATACCTTTGGCTACGGCTTCCCCTTCGCTCCCACCTTTTGTTCATATGTGTGTTGTACCGTCCACCAATCAGCGATGACTCCATCTACATCTCACTGTCTGATAATATGGACCAACTTCTATCTACCCATCCCAACTCTCTCTTCCTCATATGTGGTGATTTCAATTGTCACCATGCCAGTTGGCTGGGTGTGGGTACCTCTCTCACCAGCCATGGCTCTTCAGCAAAGGACTTCTGCGACTCACTGGGACTGACACAATCTGTCAATTTCCCGACCCGGATCTCAGTCAACGGAGCATCTTCTCTTCTGGATTTGGTTATGACAAACTTCCCTGAAAATGTCTGCTGCTCTTCTTCTGCTCCAATCGGCTCATCTGATCATGTGCTTGTCAAAGTGGACATCTCTCTGACCATTCTCAGAGAGCCTCCTCAGCATCGACGAGTCTGGCATTTCACTCAGGCCAACTGGCACGGTCTTCAAGCAGCCATCAATCATCTGGACTGGTCTCCCATCTCTACCGCCTCTGACATCAACTCATCCTGGGAATTCTTTCAAAGTAAATTGCTCTCTCTCATGCACAGATTTATACCATCTCGTCTTCAGTTGTCATACCCTTCCTCCCGTCCATGGTACACGGAATCTTGTGGTGAGGCTGTTGCCCTGAAACAACTTGCTTTCGTCTCCTGGAAAGCAAATCCAACGGAAGGAAATCTCATTTCCTTTCACAAAGCCCGAAACAAGTGTGTGTCCACCCTCAGGAGAGCCAGGAAACAATATCTCACCATTCTCAAGACCGAACTCTCTTATCTGTCTCCCTCTTCCAAATCCTGGTGGCGTCTGGTCAAGTTTCTGGTGTTTGTTCCCCCTCCATCCCCTCCCTCACCTCAAACGGCTTAACGGCTGACTCCGCACGTGAAAAAGCTGAATGCCTCAACTCTGTGTTTGCCTCTAAATCTTGTGTCCCAAACCCATCCCTCTCTGTACCCACCGTACCCAGTCGTACCCAGCTGCTCCTGGACTCTGTGTCCTTTCCTCCTGACAAGGTGGAAAAGTTTCTGGCAACCCTCGACTCTGATTCTGCAACTGGTCCTGACGGCATCAGCCCACGGGTCCTAAAATCATGTTCTTCTGCACTTTCACTCCCTCTTTCTGTTCTCTTCACCCTCTCTTTTGCTCAAGGTCATCTGCCATCTGCTTGGAAATCAGCCAACATCACCGCTTTGCACAAAAAAGGTGCAAAAACAGATCCCAGCAACTACAGACCAATCAGCCTTCTCCCAATTATCAGCAAAGTCATGGAATCCATCATTGCTTCAGATATTAAATCTTTCCTCTTCTCCAATGGCTTGATCTCTGATCATCAATTTGGTTTCAGACCTGGTCACTCTACTCTGGACATGCTGCTTCTGCTTTCTCAACAATGGATGGAGGTCCTCAATGCCAAACAGGAAATTAGAGCCGTCTCCCTTGACATTTCACGTGCCTTCGATACGGTCTGGCACCCTGCTCTGCTCTCCAAACTCTCCTCCTTTGGTATCCATGGAAATCTCCATGCATGGCTGGCGGACGTCCTCTCTGGTCGTAGTCAACGTGTGGCCCTGAATGGGTTTCTCTCATCTCCTCTTCCTGTTCAGGCTGGAGTTCCCCAAGGTAGTGTTCTGGGCCCTGTGCTTTTTCTGGTCTTCATCAATGATCTCTCTGACTCTCTTGAAAATCCTCTCTATCTCTTTGCTGACGACTCTACTCTCTGTCGCTCCATTCCTCATCCCTCAGATCGGCAGTCTGCAGCCTCCTCACTCTCTGCAGACCTGGACAAAATCACAGACTGGTCAAACAAGTGGAACATGTCTTTCAATCCTGACAAATCTCACACTCTTACAATGTCTCTCCGAAAGGACCGACTGGACAACCCTCCCATCTACTTTCTCAACAATCCTCTCCAAGAAGTTCTGTCGCTCAAGCTTTTGGGTCTCACTATCTGCCATGATCTTTCTTGGGAAAACCACATTTCCAAGCTGGCCTCCAAAGCCAGTCGCCGACTGGGCATCCTCCGTCGTGCGAAGTCCTTCCTTGGCACACCTGAGCTCCTCACCACATACAAGGCTTTCATCCGCAGCTCAATGGAATACTGTTCCCCCCTCTGGGCTGGTGCTCCTGCCTCACACCTTGCTCGGCTTCACGCTGTTGAGGCCAAAGCTTTCAGAATCATTGGAATCATTGGAATCTCCTGCGATGTAGTCAATGCCGAGGGCCTTTCACTCACTCACCGCAGGCAGGTTGGTGGTCTTTCTGTCTTCTACCGACTCCTCTCCGGCCTTGCTCCCCCAGCTCTCTCTGTGCTCTGTCCCCCCAATATTCCTTCAGGTCGCACAAGATCTGCCTGCAACCCTCTTCTGGTTAAACTGCCAAAGTCTAGGCTCTCTGCTCACCTTCACTCTTTCATTCCCCTTTTCTCCCGCCTCTGGAACAAACTCCCCCACTCCCTTCAATCCCACTCCTCCCTCCAGGTCTTTAAAACAGCTGTTCACCACCATTTCTTATCTTCCCCCATCGAAAACCTTGATCTTTTCTACCCCCGGTAATTCACCCCAGAGTCCTCGCAGTGTTCATATGTTTTAATCCTCTCCCACCTCCCCCCAAGTCCTCCCGATGTCCCTGCTCTCAAATGTTGTGTTTGTGTCCTTCCCCCTCTCTTTTGTGTCCTTCTCCCTCTCTCCCCATCTTGTCTACCACTCCCCTTGTTTTTTGTGTTTTGTGTGTCGGTTTGTCTTTTTGTGTGATTAATGTTAGCTCTTTCACGAGCCTCGATCTTGTATACAAAAAAAAATTAAAAAAAATAAAAATAATTCATTCATTCATTCATACATATCTTCACCAAGTTTGACCACAATCCCTTCAGCTGTTTTCAAGTTATCGTGGTAATGAGAACCTATCACAGACAGATGGACGGACAACCCAAAAGCAATGCCTCCGGCAATTGCGGCAAAATAAGTTAAATTTTATGAATTAGTGTCTCCATATTCTCATAAGGTTTGTTGAAAATTTGACGACAAAATCTCAAATTATTGCAAAACTCCTCTTCCTGCGTGGTGGATGGGCTAATAAAGAAGCACCAAAGTGACGACGAAACCCGGTCGTCGGGCGCTGCATGGCGGATAGTCCAAGGCATATTTGTAATGAATGTGACTTTGCCCTAATTATTAATCATTTCCATATTCTCATAAGGTTGATGTAAATTTGAAGACAAGCTTCAATGGTAAAAACCGATATGGGTGGGACACACCAATGCACAATGTAATGCAAAACAATGCAAAATATGAATTTATGAATGCAAAATAAGTTAAATGCAAACAATGCAAATATGTTAAATTGCAAATATGTTAAATATTGTTAATATGTTAAATATTGTTAATATGTTAATATTGTTAATGTTAATGTTAATATTGTTAATATGTTAAAAATATGTTAAATATGCAAATATGTTAAATATGAAACAATGCAAAATAAGTTAAATTTTATGAATTAGTGTCTCCATATTCTCATAAGGTTTGTTGAAAATTTGACGACAAAATCTCAAATTATTGCAAAACTCCTCTTCCTGCGTGGTGGATGGGCTAATAAAGAAGCACCAAAGTGACGACAAAACCCGGTCGTCGGGCGCTGCATGGCGGATAGTCCAATATATAGTGATGGCAATATATATATGTATATATATAGTGATGATGTGTATATATAGTGATGTGATGTATGGCGGTGATGTGATGTGATGGCAATATATAGTGATGTGAAATATATAGTGAAATATATAGTGATGGCAATATATAGTGATCTGCATGGCGGATAGTCCAATGGCGGATAGATAGGGCGGGCTCCTGCTGTGCGGGGGACAGGCTGATAAACATTTCAAAACAAGAGGGTTCATAGAACACCTTACCTCACACATTTTGGAAAAAGGTCATGCATAGGGTTTGATATTTATTTATTTATTTATTTATTAATTAATTTTTCTCTCTCAACTCTTGCTTTGCATTTCTGAGCACGATCTATATTTCCTATAAAAGAAAGAAACACCTTTAGAGGCCATTTTTCCCCACAGAGTGGGGGTTGGCCTTTTTTGGGCACCGTGGTCCCATTTTTGAAGCAATGTTTTATGGCCGGATGCCCTTCCTGCCACCAACCCTGTTGGTCGCCTCTTGCGACACACAGGGAATTACCAGTGAACTGGTACTCAATTTGCCGACCTCGGAAGGATGACAGGCTGAGTCAACCTGGCATTGCAACCCCCCTGGCATTAATTCAGCAATTGACCGGGATTCGAACCCAGGATCCTAGGATCCCAAGCCGGCACCCTAACCGCTAAGCCAACACCAGGCTAGAGAGGGAGAGAAATAAAGACGTATGGAGAGGGAGCGGAATAGAGACGTATAGAGAGGGAGAGAAAGAGATATAGAGAGGGAGAGAAATAGAGAGGGAGAGAAATAGAGAGATATAGAGAGGGAGAGAAATAGAGATGTAGAGGGAGAGAGATATAGAGGGAGAGAAATAGAGAGGGAGAGAAATAGAGAGAAGTAGAGATGTGGAGAAGGAGAGAGATATAGAGAGGGCGAGAGATGTGGAGGAGAGAGATATAGAGAGGAAGAGAGAGGATTGGATGGCAAAAGAGCGGTGGTCACAAAACGAGAAGAGGTAGTAAAGGTCCGGGGGGCTATGAGCTGCCATTTTGTCTGAATCTCGATCTTTCTCAACGCTGAGCGCAAGCGGCAAATTTGATCGATCGAGATGGCCTAAAATTTTGTCCAAGTACTGCTAAACTGCAGGTTCATGTTCCGATTCATGTTCTACAGTGTTAAAAATATATAATTTAATTGAGATAAAATAGTTCCTCAGTCATAAACCAACATCTTTAAAAAATAGAAGTGGGCTGGTCCTCCAGATAAACAAACTAATTGCAGACAGACAGAATGAGTAACAGAATTGAGATGAGAAAGGCCAAAGCATCGAGCAAGATGGAGAGATGAGATTGCAAAGTTTGCAGAAAACATCTGGATCAGAGCCAAAGATAAAAATTAAATGGCACAATCTTGGAGAGGATTTCGCTTTGCAGTGAGCTCACCGTGGAGAAAATAAGTTTTTAAAAAATAAGGATGATGCGCTACCCACAAGGAGAGATCCTCCATTTTAAAGTTAGGCAGAAAACAGGCTGGTATCTGGATTTTAAAGAGCTCTCAGACTGATATAAAAAAGAACCACTGGACCTGTAGCTCATCTAGGCCTTGGCCTAATGTTGTAACAAAAATTTGGTAGCATTATGAGGTTGATCTGTCGGCCATTTTGACACTACCTAATCATGTGATCGGCATGACCTCCCCAATTTAACATCCCTTCCCTGGCCTAATGTTATAACCTATTTGGCAGCATTGACTGGTTGGGTCTGGAAAAGATTTTTGAAGGAATTTACCAAGTCCGACATTTTGACCAGCTTCCGATTATGTGACTGGAACAAGCTTTGCAATCCCCATTACCAGTCAGGCGTGGAACCTTGTAGGCAAATTTCAGCCAGATCGGTCCAGCTGTTTGGCCGGTTAAAGTCAAAAAAGGTGATGGATGGGTGGTACATGATGACAATACCTTATCTGGAATTTTAATTCCAGATAAGCATCCCCAGACTTAACTGCACGATTAACCCGAGATCATACATGAACAGTTATTTCACGTGAACGAAGGAAATTATACATTCTTTTACGCACCAATCGTCAGGTTTGACGGCATCAGCATCGGGAATCTTTGGACGCTCATCCCAGTCTTCTGGCTTGTGGTCCTCAGGGTCTTCAATCTCCTTTGGTGGGTTTATAGGTGGGGTCATGTCCTCCAAGAGACTCCCAGTGTTCACAGAGGTGCCATCAACCAGGACCTCAAACGAGTTGTCCGGGCGCACGACTGCAACATGGAAATACACATCCATCACAACCCCCTCCCAAAATGAAATAGATTACCAATAACCACAACCACCATAATCTTTCCACACAAGAAAACGTACTCAACGTGTACAAGTGGGGTTTCTTGTCGGTGTAATAGGCTTTTAGGTCGGCATCGGGTCGCTTGGCATGTTTCTCCTCAAATTCCCCTGTCTTGGGGTTTTTGTGTCTAAAGATGAAATGTAGTTTGTAGTCTTCACCACACTTGTCCGGCCCAAACATGATCGTGTATGGAGTCTTGTCGTAAAAATTTGTCTGGTGGGCAAGACAGCACTGGAGATTAAAACTTCTTTGGTAACAAAGATAATTGTTTAGCTATTAGATTTAATGGACATGCCACAAATGAAGTGAACAGGAAGAAAAATAAATACATATAAATAAAACGAATCAATTTGCATTGGTATAACACATTTCACTCAGGCTACAACCAAAAGGTATTGTGATAGAAGACGCACCTCCATAGTACAACATATAATTTTCTAAGGGAGACCACTTAAAAAGATAAAAGGATAATTTGTACTTTTAACTTGTACAGTATTTCTTTTTCTCCAACCCTTCCTCCCACAAACAAATGTAGGATATCAAAGTGAAATTATAACAGATGGAGGATCCAAAGTAATCTTACCCCCTTAAGTCCCTCATCATCCCCCCCGTTCACTCTCACTAAAATACAAAAATTGGAAAAGGACTGGCAAAAAAGGTTTATAATACAATCATACTAAAATCACAATTTGATGTCTGTTTGGCTGTACACTTCTGTGGCAGATGCATTGGGTAGTTAGTTATCCAATCACAACTAACTAAACTTGCCAGGGGGGACTAGGAGACAAGATAAAGTTTGGTGCTGCTTGATCCCCCCCCTCCCCCTGGGAGTTTCCAATGTGGGGCCCGACGCAGATTTATCGACGTAAATGTGTACCGTGGAGTGCTGTTCCCAGTAGTGGTGGAAGAGGGTATTACAAGCAAAACTTCAGAGGCCTTAATTGTATGAGAGAGGATTCGTCTTATTTTTACTGTCGGTTAGCTTTTGTTGCAATAGACTCAACTGCAAAGAATCCGGAGGAATTCCCACGTTTTATTGCCTTTTTCAACCTTGGGAAAAACGGCATGTTAAGGTGAATAGGTAGCAGCTCGAGCATCGTTCCACTTTATGGCAGCATTTCTCAAAGGCCGCTTCTGATAAAAGTAATAACGAGAACGACACTCAGTAGAGAGCATATATAACAAGATATCTCAAAAAGTTGTGGATGGATTCGGACGATATTTGGCAGAGATGTAGCGTATGTGACAAGGACGAAATGATTAGATTTTGGTGAAGATCCTGATTCGGATCCGGCCACTAGAATTTTTAAAAGTGATTCTTCACCATTGGGAGATAGGGCCAAAACTATACATAGCAGGATATCTCAAAATGTCGTGGACGGATTTGGATGAAACTTGGTGGAGAGGTTGTGTGTGTGACAAGGACAAATAGATTCGATTTTGGTGAAGATCGGAATATGAATTCAGATATGAGAATCATTTAAATTTTTAAGTGATTCTTCACCATTGAGAGATCGAGTAAATTAAGCAAAATATAACATGATATTTAAAAAAGTTATGGACGAGTTATGAATAAACTTGGATGAGTTTGGTAGGTGACAAGAACAAGCCGATTAGATTTTGGTTCAGGCCCGAATCCAGATCGGGCCTATCAGTGGGATTAAAAAAAAACAAAAAAAAACTGTCCACCAGGTGGAGGTATTCTCACTACTGAGTGCCGTTCTCGTCTATTTTCTGTATTTAAGGAATGCAAACTACTTCCTTCCATTTGTTGGTGATATACAGATTGTTTTTTGTGGACATGCCAAAATTTTTGGAATACCAGTATATTCAAATTTCCAATATCAGTATGTCAATTTGAAAAGTCATACTATAAATATATTCATATTTATATTAGTTTGGTGGAGAGGATATAGAGATTTCTCTCCCTCTCTATATCTACGCCATTTCGACCTACGTCAAATCCGACGGTGGGTACAAAGAGGAATATATTCATATTTATATTATGACTTTTCAAATTGACATAGATATTGGAAACTTGAATATACTGGTATTCCAAAAATTGTGGCATGTCCACAAAAAAAAAAAAAAAAGTTTGAAAAGTCATACTGATATGTCAATATATAATCGCTGGAGCTTTAGGTGAGGTGCTCCGTTTGAATCTGTGTTTGATAAATGTAGATTTATGATGCCTAGGGTCCATCATAAAAGAAGGAAAAAAATATATAAAAAATAATAATAGTAAAAAATATTGGTGTCAAAGGCAGTGACCATAAATTATTATTATTATTTTTTTTTTGTATACTGAATCGAGGCTCGTGAAAGAGCTAACATTTACTTCACAAACAAATCGACCAGACAAACAAAATACACAAAAAGAGGGAGCGGAAGACAAGATGGGGAGAAAAGGGGAAGCACACAAACACAACATCCGAGAGCAGGGAGATGTGTGGAAGGGAGAGGGCCCGGGGGGAGGAGGCATGGGAAGGGGGGGTGGGGGGGGAGGGAGAAGTATAAAGCACAAGGACACCAAGGACTTCCAGGACAGAAGTTGGTATTTCAAAAAGTGGATTTGGGGTGAAATTAGCGGGGGTAGAAAAGATCAAGGTTTTGGATGGGGGAAGATAAGAGATGGTGGTGAACAGCTGTTTTAAAGACTTGGAGGGTGGAGTGGGATTGAAGAGAGTGAGGGAGTTTGTTCCAGAAGCGGGAGAAAAGAGGAATGAAGGAGTGAAGGTGAGCAGAGAGTCTTGATTTTGGCAGTTTAACCAAAAGAGGGTTGCAGGCAGATCTTGTGCGACCTGTAGGAATATTTGCGGGACAGAGCCCAGAGAGAGCTGGGGGGGGCAAGGCTAGAGAGGAGTCGGTAGAAGACGGAAAGACCACCAACCTGCCTGCGGTGAGTGAGTGAGAGGCCCTTGGAGTTAGCTTCATCGTGGGAGATTCCAATGATTCTGAATGCTTTGGTTTCAACAGCGCGAAGGCGAGCTAGGTGTGAGGCAGGAGCACCAGCCCAGAGGGGAGAGCAGTATTCCATTGAGCTGCGGATGAAAGCCTTGTATGTGGTGAGGAGCTCAGGTGTGCCAAGGAAGGACTTCGCACGACGGAGGATGCCCAGTCGGCGACTGGCTTTGGAGGCCAGATTTTAAATGTGGTTTTTCCAGGAAAGATCATGGCAGATAGTGAGACCCAAAAGCTTGAGTGACAGAACTTCTTGGAGAGGATTATTCAGAAAGTGGATGGGAGGGTTGTCCAGTCGGTCTTTTCGGAGAGACATCGTAAGAGTGTGAGATTTGTCAGGATTGAAAGACATGTTCCACTTGTTTGCCCAGTCTGTGATTTTGTCAAGGTCTGCAGAGAGTGGGGAGGCTGCAGACTGCCGATCTGAGGGATGAAGAATGGAGCGACAGAGAGTAGAGTCGTCAGCAAAGAGATAGAGAGGATTTTCAAGAGAGTCAGAGAGATCATTGATGAAGACCAGAAAAAGCACAGGGCCCAGAACACTGCCTTGGGGAACTCCAGCCTGAACAGGAAGAGGAGATGAGAGAAACCCATTCAGGGCCACACGTTGACTACGACTAGAGAATTGCAAATTAATAGGATTTTGGTGAATTGGATTTGCATCCAGGATCAGAAATTATGGTTAACCATCTTGAAATTGCCACACCTTTAAATGCTGAAAATTATGTTAATATTATTTGACTTACAGGTTTCACGTGAGAAACGGCAAATTAAAAGTGTCCTAAAAAGCAGAAAAATCACTGAAAAATGAACATAGGACATGCACGAAAGGCCTCTAACATTTATTTGTCAAGAGTCCTGTATCAATAGACACTCACGTTCCAATGAAATGTAATTAAGAGATTTACTCACATACCATTAACATCAATATAGTTGTCATTATCATTATGTACAATTATCATTTTCATGTATCGTTATGTGCAATTATCATCATCACGCGTCTTATACAATCATCATTACGTATCATTATCATTGCGATAGTATGCAATTAAAAGACAGACACGTTCTGTGCAAAGACAAAGACAAAAATCAAACAGACAGAGGACCAAATGCAATGCCCTCTCCTCTGTGGGGTGTACCAATAATGGAAAGATTAACAAAAACTGACGAATTGTGCTTTTACATGCCATTTACAGCTTGTTAAAGTCGGCAGAGGTTATGTTTTCACCCGTCTGAACAAGCTCTCAAAATGTTGTGGACCAATTCGGACAAAATTTGGTGGAGAAGTTGCGTGTATGATAACGAAATGATTAGATATTGGTGAAGATCCTGATCTGGATATTGCACCAGAACTTTAAAAAAGTGATTCTTCACCATTTTGTGATTGTGCTATATTTCTTCACCATTTTGTGCTTCACCATTTTGAGCCTTATGTCTTTAAAAAAAAAAAAATGGGCAGATGCAGACGAAACTTGGTGGACAGGTTGGGTGTGAGACAAAGATGCATCAATTCCATTTTGGTGAAGATCCAAATGCGATAATTTCAAAAATGAATCCTCACCATTAAGACATATGGGCAAAAACTATCAAGAGCATGGCATTTCAAAAAGTTGTGGACCAGTTATGATAACACCTGGTGGACGAGTTGTTTAGGGTGACAAGAAAAAGGTGATTTGATTTTGGTTACGGTCGAGATGCAAATCCTGGCCTACCAGTGGTATTAAACAATAGTTATAAAAAAATAATAATAAATAAAGGAAACCAGACACTTTTCATGCTTTTTATACAGTCTGGCATCCTGCCTTATTCTCCAAAACCTCTATCTATGGTATCCAAGGCCAACTCCACACATAGGTTGTTGACTTCCTCTGGTAACCAACATGTGGCTCAATGGAATCATTTAATCTCCTCTCCCTATCAAGGCTCAAATCCCCCACAGCATGTTCTGGGCGCAGTCCTATTCCTCATGAATAATCCCTCTGACTCTCTCTAAAAAAAATTAAAAAAAATACACACACACACACGGTCACGGTCACAAGTTTTAGAACACCTCAAATTCTCCCGTTTTTATTGAATTTTATGCAGTTTATTGTCCAGTGAATAACCTGAAATGGTACAAAGGTAAGCAGTAAACTGCTCGAGGTAAAAAAAAAGGTTAGGTTAGCAAAAACGGGAAAATAATGTAAATTGTACAGTTACAGCAATACCCCGTTTTACGCCATTTCGACCTACGTCAAATCCGACTTTACGCCACTCTTCTAGAGTAAATTTCAGTTCAGCGAACGTCATTATGTGCGACTTTACGTCATTCCTACATCATAATAGGAGGACGTGAAAAAAAATTAATTTTTCCTTAAAAATATATTTAAAATAAATAAAATAGTACATAACAATTAACAATAAAAGAAGCTAAAAACAATTTAAAATACAATAAAAAGCACATTAAAAATATTTTTAAAATGTACGTACAGTATACGTACGCGTAGCAGCTGGTTCTCATTCAAAACAAAGGCGACGCCATATGCATTTTGTCCTGTGCTGCGGTCGCGTGCTTGCTTTGCCTTTCGCTGTTATTTTTGTGATTATACCTTTACTGTGTCTGTGTTAGCCATGGGTCCTAAGAAGAATAGTGCTCGTGTTTCCAAGCGTAATGTGGTTACGATGGAAGACAAGTTAAATCCGATTAAAAGGTATGAAAAAGGTGAAAAAGTGTCGGTGATAGCACAAGCACATGCCTTAGGGCTGCCACAGTCGACGGTATCGACCATCATTCATGATAGGGAACGTATTCTCGCACACGTCACTGAAAAAGCGCCGTAGGTGAAGACGGTGTTTGCCTTCATTTTAAGGCATTTTTAAGGCTGGGAAAACCACATTTCAAATCTGGCCTCCAAAGCCAGTCGCCGACTGGGCATCCTCTGTCGTGCGAAGTCCTTCCTTGGCACACCTGAGCTCCTCACCACATAAAAGGCTTTCATCCGCAGCTCAATGGAATACTGCTCTCCCCTCTGGGCTGGTGCTCCTGCCTCACACCTAGCTCGTCTTCACGCTGTTGAAACCAAAGCGTTCAGAATCATTGGAATCTCCCGCGATGAAGCTAACTCCAAGAGCCTCTCACTCACTCACCGCAGGCAGGTTGGTGGTCTTTCCGTCTTCTACCGACTCTTCTCTGGCCTTGCCGCCCCAGCTCTCTCTGGGCTCTGTCCCGCAAATATTCCGACAGGTCGCACAAGATCTGCCTGCAACCCTCTTATGGTTAAACTGCCAAAATCAAGACTCTCTGCTCACCTTCACTCCTTCATTCCTCTTTTTGCCCGCCTCTGGAACAAACTCCCTCACTCTCTTCAATCCCACTCCACCCTCCAGGTCTTTAAAACAGCTGTTCACCACCATCTCTTATCTTCCCCCATCCAAAACCTTGATCTTTTCTACCCCTGCTAATTTCACCCCAATTCCACTTTTTTGAAATACCAACTTCTGTGCTGGAAGTCCTTGGTGTCCTTGTGTTTTATACTTCTCCCACCCCCATCCACCCCCCCCCCTTCCCACGCCTCCTCCCCCCAAGCCCTCTCCCTCCCACACATCTCCCTGCTCTCAAATGTTGTTTGTGTGCTTCCCCCTTCTCTCCCCATCTTGTCTTCCACCCCCTCTTTTTATATATTTTGTTTGTCTGGTTGATTTGTTTGTGAAGTAAACGTTAGCTTTTTCATGACCCTAGATTCAGTATTCAAAAAAAAAAAAAGAAAAAAAAAAGGCATTACGCTCGGTTTACGTCAAAAACCGAGTTACGTCACAGCTTCTGGAACCAATTAATTACGTAGGCCGGGGTATTGCTGTATATTGTATTTAAAAAAAAAAGCCTTCTTCAGGGAACAAGTAATAGGCTAAAAACTTACAGCTGGTCTGCAGCAATGTAAGTAAATTAAGCCTTGAAAGTTGATGCAAACAATTCCTACAGGTTTTTTTTTTTTTGTATACAGAATCGAGGCTCGTGAAAGAGATAACATTTATCACAAAAAAAAATAATCAAACAGACAAACAAAATATATTAAAAGAGGGAGCGGTAGACAAGATGGGGAGAGAAGAGGAAGCACACAAACAACATTTGAGAGCAGGGACATCGGGAGATGTGTGGGAGGGAGAGGGCTTGGGGGGAGGAGGCGTGGGAAGGGGGAGGGGGGTGGGAGAAGTATAAAACACAAGGACACGAAGGACTTCCAGGAAAGAAGTTGGTATTTAAAAAAAGTGGATTTGGGGTGAAATTAGTGGGGGTAGAAAAGATCAAGGTTTTGGATGGGGGAAGATAAGAGATGGTGGTGAACAGCTGTTTTAAAGACCTGGAGGGAGGAGTGGGATTGAAGAGAGTGAGGGAGTTTGTTCCAGAGGCGGGAGAAAAGAGGAATGAAGGAGTGAAGGTGAGCAGACAGTCTTGATTTTGGCAGTTTAACCATAAGAGAGTTTCAGGCAGATCTTGTGCGACCTGTAGGAATATTTGGGGGACAGAGCCCAGAGAGAGCTGGGGGGGCAAGGCCAGAGAGGAGTCGGTAGAAGACGGAAAGACTACCAACCTGCCTGCGGTAAGTGAAAGGCCCTCAGAGATAGCTTCATCGCGGGAGATTCCAATAATTCTGTATGCTTTGGTTTCAACAGAGTGAAGACGAGCTAGGTGTGAGGCAGGAGCACCAGCCCAGAGGGGAGAGCAGTGCTCCATTGAGCTGCGGATGAAAGCCTTGAATGTGGTGAGGAGCTCAGGTGTGCCAAGAAAGGACTTCGCATGACGGAGGATGCCCAGTCGGCGACTGGCTTTGGAGGCCAGCTTGGAAATGTGGTTTTCCCAAGAAAGATCATGGCAGATAGTGAGACCCAAAAGCTTGAGTGACAGAACTTCTTGGAGAGGATAATTCAGAAAGTGGATGGGGGGGGTTGTCCAGTCGGTCTTTTCGGAGAGACATAGTAAGAGTGTGAGATTTGTCAGGATTGAAAGACATGTTCCACTTCTTTGCCCAGTCTGTGATTTTGTCCAGGTCTGCATAGAGCGAGGAGGCTGCAGACTGCCGATCTGAGGGATGAGGAATGGAGCGGCAGAGAGTGGAGTCATCAGCAAAGAGATAGAGAGGATTTTCAAGAGAGTCAGAGAGATCATTGATGAAGACCAGAAAAAGCACAGGGTCCAGAACACTGCCTCGGTGAACTCAAGCCTGAACAGGAAGAGGAGATGAGAGAAACCCATTCAGGGCCACACGTTGACTGCGACTGGAGAGGCACTCCGCCAGCCATGCGTGGAGATTTCCATGGATACCAAAGGAGGAGAGTTTGGTGAGCAGAGCGGGGTGCCAGACCGTATCGAAGGCACGTGATATGTCAAGTGAGACAGCTCTGATTTCCTGTTTGGCATTGAGGACCTCCATCCATTGTTGAGACAGCAGAAGCAACATGTCCAGAGTAGAATGACCTGGTCTGAATCCAAATTGATGATCAGAGATCAAGCCATTGGAGAAGAGGAAAGATTTCATATCCGAAGCAATGATGGATTCCATGACTTTGCTGATAATTGGGAGAAGGCTGATTGGTCTGTAGTTGCAAGGATCTGTTTTTGCACCTTTTTTGTGTAAAGCGGTGATGTTGGCAGATTTCCAAGCAGATGGCAGATGACCTTGAGCAAAAGAGAGGGTGAAGAGAACAGAGAGAGGGAGTGAAAGAGCGGAAGAACAGGATTTTAGGACCCGTGGGCTGATGCCGTCAGGTCCAGTTGCAGAATCAGAGTCGAGGGTTGACAAACTTTTCCACCTTGTCAGGAGGAAAGGACACAGAGTCCAGGAGCAGCTGGGTATGACTGAGTATGGTGGGTACAGAGAGGGATGGGTTTGGGACACAAGATTTAGAGGCAAACACAGAGTTGAGGCATTCAGCTTTTTCACGTGCTGAGTCAGCTGTGTAGCCGTTTGAGGTCAGGGAGGGAGTGGAGGGGGAACAAACACCAGAAACAGATTTGACCAGACGCCACCAGGATTTGGAAGAGGGAGACAGATAAGAGAGTTCGGTCTTGAGAACGGAGAGATATTGTTTCCTGGCTCTCCTGAGAGTGGACACACACTTGTTTCGGGCTTTGTGAAAGGAAATGAGATTTCCTTCCGTTGGATTTGCTTTCCAGGAGACGAAGGCTAGTCGTTTCTGGGCAACAGCCTCACCACAAGATTCCGTGTACCATGAACGGGAGGGAAGGGCATGACAACTGAAGACGAGATGGGATAAATCTGTGCATGAGAGAGAGAGAGAGCAATTTACTTTGGAAGAAGCAATTTACTTTAACCGACGATTTTCTATACAGGTATGAAAGATTAACACCGATAATCTTCCTAAAGACACACTATAGGTACACACACCGAAAGATAAATACAGTTTCGACAAAAACACAATTGTGAACAATTACTCAACTCCGAAAGCGTGAGAGCGTGGACAGCTTCGAAAAAACGTGACTCGCCGACAAAGATCTCGCGAGATCTCCGAAGATGGTCAAAAACTTGGAATAAATCTTTCAATTTTGACTGTTGCCCTCCAAAAGCCAGCTGCCAACTACAAATCCTCATCATACAAAGTCCTTCCTTGGCAAACCTGAACTCCTGTGCACCTCCAAGGCCTTCATCCATAGCTTCATCGAGTACTGCTTTCCTCTCTGCCTCACATCTTGCTCAGCTTGACACCGTCTTATTGAAGGCCTTCAAGATTATTGGAATCTCCCACAATGAAGCCGTGTCTACGGGCCTATCACATACAGGTTGGTGGTCTCAATCTTCTGCCACCTCCTTCATGGTCTTGCAACATTTACTCTGTGCTCCCTCCCTCCACCCCCACCCTTCCCAGGTTTCTACAGGGTGAACACAACGCACCATACACTCCCTAAATCTCATATCACTGCTCATCTCCACTCATTCGTTCCGATTTTCATCCTTGCCTCTGGAACAAACTTCAAATTCTAGTAAATGTCATTCGTCCCTCCAGGTCTTCAAGACAGCTGTTCACCACCATCTCAGATAGTCCTCAATTACCCCAGTTAACCCCCACCACCCAATAGACCATCCTCCAAAATTCCCAGTTTTTCCTCCTGAGAGTTTCCTTCCATAACTATATTTATGTACCCCATGCATCTTCTGCCACTCATTCCTCCTCACACCCATCGTTTGTGCAAGTCTGCTTCTATCTTGGCCTTCAGCTCTGCTGTTGCTATGTACTTTATAGATGCACTCATGTTCGTTCTTCATACACTCACATTCTTAGGAGTATATACGTACTTTATAGACATGCATGTGTGGACAGACAAACAAATGGAACCAAAAGCAATACCCTTTCTTCTGGCAAGGGCAACCAGTACAGTAGTGCATGTCAAAAACTCTATCAAACACCCCGTGCGGTCGGCAACATGACGAAGTAATTAACGGAGAATGATGCACCCAAGGTAGGTTCCACCACTTCATTTACAGCACAAGCACAACTAAAACATTCCTTACCAGTTCAAGTTTGGGTGATAAAGACAGCAGTTTGACATAGGCCCCACCACACTCGATGCCATTCTGGAAATTTACTTCGTATCTGTAAAAAACACGCACACATCCTAAACCACGAGACTCGTCATTTTCTTCCACCATTTGAATTACTTTTTCCTGCACATAGCCATGTTGCTACACAAGCAAAGAAAACCATGATGCTGGTTTGCACCATGGAAAACTAATCCACAGTCTCGATGACACTAAAGTCAGAAATTCGGTGTCACACTATTCCGAGCAGTGGTGTAGTTAAACTTGATGCCATTGGAATACGAGTTATTAAAGAGAAAAACTCACTTTTTCCCTGTCATAGAGAATACTTCCTAATTAGGCACAGGTAATTAGCAATACAGGTAGAGACAGGTACTCAATATCACACAATCTTTCGTAAAAAGAGAACTCCTGAAAATAGAGAATTATTCTTTAAAGATAAAACGTAAAACTATCATTCACAAAACAAGATGGTGTAAAACAGTAAAAGTAGCAAAACAACATACTGTAGAATCAGGGGCTTGTCCACAAAGTGAAATGGCTTGTTGAGGAAAGCAGAAATGGCATGGTGCTTGGCACGAGACTCGAGTACCAGACCCTTGTCACCTACAAGCTTCTCATCAGCAGCCTCTCGCAAAGCCCACTTTCCTAAGAGAGACACACAACATACCTTATTGCTTGAAAATACACACCTAGTACAAATCAACAGGTCAAACAGGTGGTAAGATAATTTATAACACGATTAACTTACAATGTTTATCCAAATTCAGCCCCAACAAGTGGCCTTGCTCATTCCCAGTATTTCAGAAGTCCCTGCTGATAAAGTGTGCTCACTAATTGGCCAAACAATCACATGCCCGACTCATCCCAAAGGAGCAAAGAAAATCCACACGGATAGTGAACACAAAATCCCTACACGATGAGATTATTAAAATATCGTGAATATGACAATACATACAATATACTAGAAACAAAAACCATAAAATTTTAACAAGGAGAACCGAGAATAGGCCATTTGTGAAGATTCTGGGGGAAATAATGTAACATGTTCAAAAGACCAAGGATAAGGATCATGTGACCAACAAGCAAGTGCAATGCTCTAGAGCTACTCTTTTGTAGCCACAAAATGAACTCGGGCTATGCAAAAGGGAAATAAAATGGAGAGATGCCTTACCGTCGTATTTCGCAATGTCTTCATCGGTATCTTGTTTCTTTGCTTGAGAAAACACCCATCTAGGAATGAAAGAGTAGGGAGGGTAGAGGATAAACACAGATACAAACAAATGGTTTTGACATACAGTTGGAATGCCAAGGCAACCACAAAGAACCATAAATACAACAACACAACATGCATTTTAAAGGCCATTTTCCCTACTAGAGCGGGGGTTAGCCTTGCGGTCCCCATGACAATCTTCTCCATTTTGCCCTATTTTCTGCATCTCTCCTTGTTAACCCCCTTGGCCGCATTTCTTCCTCCATCATCTTTAGCAAAGTCTTTCTCGGTCTTCCCCGTCCTCTACTTCCTTCTACATTAATTTCCATCACTCTTCTCAACCAGTCACTTTCATCCTTCCTCAACACATGACCAAACCATCTCAACCTGTTCCTCTTCACAGCATCAATCACAGGCTCTATTCCCATCATCTTTCGCGATTCATCATTTGTCTTCCTCTCTCTCAACGATACTCCGCACATCCGTCGAACCATTCGCATTTCCACCCTTTCCAACCTTCATTGCTGCTCTACGTTCATTACCCATGTCTCGCTCCCATAAATCATAACACTTCTCACACATGCAGCATACACCTTTCCCTTCAGCTTCAATGACACTCCCCTCATCATCAGCACGCCACTCAGTTCCCGAAACTTCTTCCATGCACATCGCACTCAAGCAACCGTTGCCGAGTCTGATCCACCTTCTCCATTCAGCATGTATCCGAGGTAGCAAAATGTTTTCACACCGTCTCCAAGATCCAACTCAACATTTCCTCCATCTGCAGCTCCCTCTGTGCACACCTTACATTTGAATGTAGCTGCCACACTGGTTAATGACTCTCTCAGACCACTAGATTTTTGATGAATCCACTCAGCGCACATTGAATGGAGTTCACTCCGACACCCTTCCTACACACAGCACAGGGCCACTTCCCAGTTCTTTCCACCTCACCACATGCTTTACCACTTGCCATCACCTTCGTCTTTCCAATATTCACCTTCAGACCTTTTGTCTCCATACATTCCTTCCACTTGTTCATCTTTTCCTTCAGTCCATCCATACTTTCCGCAATCAACACCAGATCATCTGCATACAACTACTCCAACGGTAAACCCTCCTTTACGTTCTGAGCCAGCACCTCCATCACAGCTACAAATAGTAGTGGACTTAGTACCGACCCCTGATGCACTCCCACCTTCACCTCAAACTCACCACTGTTCCAGTCCTTCGTCCTTACAGCTGTGCGCGCTCTTTTGTACATTGCCATCACTACTCTTATCAACCATTCCTCCACTCCCAACTTCCTCAATGCCCATGTCAATACTTTGCGTGGAACCCTATCGAATGCTTTCTCCAGATCAACAAACCCAAGAAACAACTTCTTCCTCTTCTCCATGTACTTCTCCTGCAACTGCCTCACAATGAAAAGCGCGTCTGTCGTTCCTCTTCCTGGCATAAATCCAAACTACATTTTGTCAATCTTCACTTTCTTCCTTATCCTCCTCTCCATCACCCTTTCCAATACCTTCATTCCATGCTCCAATAACTTTATCGCTCGGTACGAGCCACACTCCAGAGGGTCACCTTTCCCCTTGTATAGAGGGACGAGGGTACTCAGTTCCCAATCCACTGGAATGTGGCCTTCTTTCACCACCAGATTACAGATCTCTGTCATTCTCTTCACACCCCAACTTCCTGCTGCCTTCAACATATCTCCCACAACTCCCGTCGGCCCTCCCGCTTTTCTACCCTTCATTGCTTTTATCGCTTCCTCAACTTCTTCTCAGTTATCTTCTCTGCCGGTCCTAAAACTGGGTTACTCTCTATGTTGCCATCCCATTCATTCTCTGCATTCAACAGCATTTCCATATATATTTTCCATCTTCCTTTAATTCCATCTGGGTCGACAACGATTTGTCCCACTTCATCCTTCAAGCAACTCACCCCCATCACATCACACCTCTCTTTCGCTATCTGCTTTGCAATCCTGAATACTGCTTTCTGACCCTCTTCCGAATCCAAGTGTTCTCCGAACATTTTCCTACATGCCTCCTGCGCCTTTGCTACGTCTTTCTTTGCAGCCTTCCTGGCTGCCTTATAACTTTCATGCTCTGCTGTTTCTGCTCCCGTACCCTTCGCCTTCTGCCACTCCTTGAACTTCTTCCTCTTCTCATCAATCCTCTTTCCAACTTCATCATCCCAACACCATGTTTCCGAGTGCCTCGGTGGTCCTTTTGTCCATCCACATACCTCACCAACGGCTCCCAACAGACTAGCTTTCATTGACATCCAACCACTTTCAAGCTCAACCACATCATCCTCGACCCAACTCATTCTCTCTTTTAATGCGTCCCTTACTGTCACCTCTTTCAACCTCCACACCTTCATTCTCGGTTGGTACTTCACCCGCCGAGCTCTCCTCGCACCTTTCACCCTTATGTCGCAGACAACAACCAAGTGGTGTTGTGAAACAGCCTCCTCTCCCGGGATTACCTTTGTGTCCCGGAGGTGCCCCCTATCTCGCCTACGCACCATCAGGTAGTCAAAGGTTGTCGACGACCCACCTGACGTGTATGTAACAAGCTTATTATCCTCTTTCTGGAACCGAGTATTACAAATCAACAAATCAGCTCCATCAGCAAACTCCAAAATCCTTTCACCTTCTCCATTTCTCACACCATATCCGTAACCCCCATGAACTCCCTCAAAACCATCCATACTCCTTCCCACATGTCCATTTTGGTCTCCTCCTACCACAACAACTTCCTCATCTTTCACGTTTTCCATCAGCTTCTCTATCGCACACCAGAACTTGTCCTTCTCTTCATCGCTCCGACCAACCTGCGGAGCATATCCTGAGATGACGTTCACCAAGAGCTTTCCAATCATCATTTTCACCATCATCAACCTATCACTCACTCTAGTCACACTCACCACACTGTCTACAAACTCCTCAGAAAACAGGACACCAACACCATTGACGCCCTCCGGGCACCCTTGCCACATAAACTTGTATTTCTGTCCCTGCCTACCCTTCACCATTCTCACACCACTTCCCTTCCATTTCATCTCTTGCACACAACATATGTCCACTCTTCTTCTGACCAATACTTCCACCACTTTCCTGATCTCCCTGTCATTGTCCCTACATTCCATGTCCCAAACCTCAGAAACCGATCTCCACTTCGGGCTGTACCCTGCCCATATGTAGTTGTAATTGTCATGGTTCTCTTTTTGAGGCAATGTTTTTATGGCCGGATGCCCTTCCTGACGCCAACCCTCTTAGTCGTCTCTTACGACACGCAGGGATACGGTGTACCTATTCTAATCCAGGGTACACACTGGGAAACGTTTCAAACATGGAAATTCTGGGGGGTGGGGGGGGGTGGGGTGGCAACATCACCATAACCATAAATGCAGTGAAAATATAAGAAATGCAAGGTTGATGGGTGCAAACAAAATAAAGGTATGAAAAGCTGATATAATTACCAAAAAAAAAAAAAAAAAAAAATTTTTTTTAAACAAGAGCGAGAATTGCTTTGCAATAGACATTCCTTGCAGATGCGATATTTTTCCAAAACGGAAAGGAAGTCCAAAAAGGGAATAACCGAAAAATAGACAAAACTCCTTCAAACTAGAATGCGTTCTGTAATTTTTCATAATAAAGTAAAGTACCAAGTTTCAGTTGAATAGGTTAAATAATATGGGGAAAGTCTGTAAAACCACAGGTGCGATGGATGGACAGATGGAGAACAAACCTCCGGTAAAAATCGGTCGGGGATCATCAGCTTGCCCAAATCACATGACTAAAAATCCAGGTGAACTATAAACGCAACATTTCCTTACGAGTTCTTACAGGCCAAGGCACTCAAAAGCACATCCACTCACCCGTCAAAAGAATCACCATCAAAGGCTTCGGCAAAATGCACATCTCCTATGGGTGTGGGCGGCTTGTAAACAACCTGCAAACAAAATATTTTAATTTATTCATGTTGTGATTAGTTTTCAAAGGTTATAACAGGTGCGAAAACAAAACTACTACAGACCTCCCTAAAAAAACGAAAAACCCGTCTGCATTAGCTTTGTATTCAAACTAAACTTTACGAAAACAGCGAGAAACTAGAACGGGCACTCGGTAGAGCGCATACCTTCGCCGCAGCTACTGTTCTGTACTTGGCATGGGAGTGTAGGGAACAGAACAACAAAAATACGATTTTGACCTTTTCGTGACCTTGACCTTTGACCCGATTGCTCCCAAAATCTAATCAAATGTGTCCCGTATAATAACCAATCATCCCACCAAATTTCATGCAATTCGGTTGAATACTTTTTGAGTTATGCGAATAACATACACACACACACACACACAGACATACAAATAAATACACAGCGATCAAAACATAACCTTCCGCTTTTGCGAAGGTAATTAACCTGAAATTGCAGACAGAATTATTTATTTTATCTGAGAAGATAAACGAATCTTCTTCTTCTTTAGTACCTCAAACTTTATGTGAAATGCGATCGATTTTTAAAAATCAGAATTTGAGCAAATCTGTTTCATTCGTCTGTTAATATGCCTCCCCGATTGACAAATCTGCAATTTGAATTTCATTTGAGGTTGAAATGATTGCGGGAGATCGCGTTATAGTGATGACGTCTTGGATGGACATCCTCTTCTTCAGTCGCTCATAACTTTGAGTGAAATACGATCGAGTTAAAAATAGTCAGAATTTGAGCAAATCTGTTTCATTCGTTTGTTAATATGCCTCATCTCTTGACAAATCTGCAATTATAATTTTTTTTGAGGTTGAAATGATCGCGGGAGATTGCGTTATAGTGATGACGTCCTGGATGGACATCTTCTTCTTCAGTCGCTCATAACTTTGAGTGAAATACGATCGAGTTAAAAATAGTCAGAATTTGAGCAAATCTGTTTCATTCGTTTGTTAATATGCCTCATCTATTGTCAAATCTGCAATTATAATTTTTTTTGAGGTTGAAATGATCGCGGGAGATTGCGTTATAGTGATGACGTCCTGGATGGACATCTTCTTCTTCAGTCGCTCATAACTTTGAGTGAAATACGATCGAGTTAAAAATAGTCAGAATTTGAGCAAATCTGTTTCATTCGTTTGTTAATATGCCTCATCTATTGTCAAATCTGCAATTATAATTTTTTTTGAGGTTGAAATGATCGCGGGAGATCGCGTTATAGTGATGACGTCCTGGATGGACATCTTCTTCTTCAGTCGCTCATAACTTTGAGTGAAATACGATCGAGTTAAAAATAGTCAGAATTTGAGCAAATCTGTTTCATTCGTTTGTTAATATGCCTCATCTATTGTCAAATCTGCAATTATAATTTTTTTTGAGGTTGAAATGATCGCGGGAGATCGCGTTATAGTGATGACGTCCTGGATGGACATCTTCTTCTTCAGTCGCTCATAACTTTGAGTGAAATACGATCGAGTTAAAAATAGTCAGAATTTGAGCAAATCTGTTTCCCAAAATCTAATCAAATGTGTCCCGTATAATAACCAATCATCCCACCAAATTTCATGCAATTCGGTTGAATACTTTTTGAGTTATGCGATTAACATACACACACACAGACATACAAATAAATACACAGCGATCAAAACATAACCTTCCGCTTTTGCGAAGGTAATAATAACAAAATAGTAACAATAACCATAACAATGTTTATTTATTAATTAGTGTTCTCCATAATCTCAAAAAGGTTTGTTGAAAATTTGATAACAAAAGCACAAATGGTAAAAACTTCTTTATGGCCTGGACACACAGTCATTAGCATAATCATATTATTTAATAGACAGAATACATTTATGTTTGACCTTTTGCTTGACGCCGTGCATGAGGAGGGGGGGGGGGGGGGGTGGGGTGGAGGAGAGGGAGCCTGTGAGATAAATTGCGAACATCACAATATTATCCCCATGCCTCTTGAGGAAGAAAAAAATGGGGGGAGGGGGGGAATAAGGGGGGGAGCGGTGGCGATTGTAATTGACTGTTTGTCAGTATCCCCTCCTAAATGGTTGAGAGTGAATGAGTGAGTAGTGGGTAGTATGTGGGAGGAGAGGGAGGGGGGAGAGAGGGAGAGAGGGAGAGAGGGAGAGAGGGGGAGAGGGGGAGAGGGGGGGGGGGGGGGGGGGGGGGAGAGAGAGAGAGAGAGAGAGAGAGACAAAGAGTGAAGGAGAAAGGAAGAGTGAAGGAGAAAGAAAGGGTGAAGGAGAAAGGAAGAGTGAGGGAGAAAGGAAGAGTGAAGGAGAAAGGAAGAGTGAAGGAGAAAGGAAGAGTGAAGGAGAAAGGAAGAGTGAAGGAGAAAGGAAGAGTGAAGGAGAAAGGAAGAGTGAAGGAGAAAGGAAGAGTGAAGGAGAAAGGAAGAGTGAAGGAGAAAGGAAGAGTGAAGGAGAAAGGAAGAGTGAAGGAGAAAGGAAGAGTGAAGGAGAAAGGAAGAGTGAAGGAGAAAGGAAGAGTGAAGGAGAAAGGAAGAGTGAAGGAGAAAGGAAGAGTGAAGGAGAAAGGAAGAGTGAAGGAGAAAGGAAGAGTGAAGGAGAAAGGAAGAGTGAAGGAGAAAGGAAGAGTGAAGGAGAAAGGAAGAGTGAAGGAGAAAGGAAAAGTGAAGGAGAAAGGAAAAGTGAAGGAGAAAGGAAGAGTGAAGGAGAAAGGTTAGAGTGAAGGAGAAAGGTTAGAGTGAAGGAGGAAGGTTAGAGTGAAGGAGGAAGGTTAGAGTGAAGGAGAAAGGAAGAGTGAAGGAGAAAGGAAGAGTGAAGGAGAAAGGAAGAGTGAAGGAGAAAGGAAGAGTGAAGGAGAAAGGAAGAGTGAAGGAGAAAGGAAGAGTGAAGGAGAAAGGAAGAGTGAAGGAGAAAGGAAGAGTGAAGGAGAAAGGAAGAGTGAAGGAGAAAGGAAGAGTGAAGGAGAAAGGAAGAGTGAAGGAGAAAGGAAGAGTGAAGGAGAAAGGAAGAGTGAAGGAGAAAGGAAGAGTGAAGGAGAAAGGAAGAGTGAAGGAGAAAGGAAGAGTGAAGGAGAAAGGAAGAGTGAAGGAGAAAGGAAGAGTGAAGGAGAAAGGAAGAGTGAAGGAGAAAGGAAGAGTGAAGGAGAAAGGAAGAGTGAAGGAGAAAGGAAGAGTGAAGGAGAAAGGAAGAGTGAAGGAGAAAGGAAGAGTGAAGGAGAAAGGAAGAGTGAAGGAGAAAGGAAGAGTGAAGGAGAAAGGAAGAGTGAAGGAGAAAGGAAGAGTGAAGGAGAAAGGAAGAGTGAAGGAGAAAGGAAGAGTGAAGGAGAAAGGAAGAGTGAAGGAGAAAGAAAGAGTGAAGGAGAAAGGAAGAGTGAAGGAGAAAGGAAGAGTGAAGGAGAAAGGAAGAGTGAAAGAGAAAGGAAGAGTGAAGGAGAAAGGAAGAGTGAAGGAGAAAGGAAGAGTGAAAGAGAAAGGAAGAGTGAAAGAGAAAGAGAGAAAGAGAAATGATAATTTAATGACATTTTCCAAGTGTCTGATGAGCTTGTGATCTTGTCAAGGTCTGAAGAGGATAGAACCTGCAGCCTACTGTCTGTTAGAAGGATGAGAGATGTCACAGCAGAGAGTAGAGTTGTCAGCAAGTAGAAAACCTGAGGGTCTTGTTTATTTTTATTTTTCCAGAGTGAGAGAGATCGTTGATGAAGATTAGGAACGGAACACGTTGGTTACGAGAGTAGAGGAAGTCAGTAATCCAAGAGTGGAGTTGGCCTTGGATGCCATAGACAGTTTGGGCAGCAAGGTGGGATGTCAGACTATCAAAAGCTCGATATATGTCCAGAGACGGGCTTGATCGCATGTCTGACATTGAAGGCCTCCATCCATTGTTGGGAGAGTAGAAGCAGCATGTGTCCAAGGTGGAGTGACCTGGTTTGAATCAGAATTGATGATCTGAGATGAGGTCATTGGAGAAAAGGAATGATTTTATGTAAACTGTGATGATAGATTCCATGACATTGCTGATTGGAAGTAAGCTAATGGGTCTGTAGTTAAGTGGATCCATTTTTGCACCTTTGTTATGCAAGTGATGTTTGTCAACCTCCAGGGTGATGGAACATGACCAAGGGCAAATGATAGGGTGAACAGAGCAGAGAGAGGAAGTGCAACAGCAGCAGAGTAGGTTTTGTAAGGACAAGCGAGCTAATGCTGTCCAGTCCAGCAGCAGAGTAGGTTTTGTAAGGACAAGCGAGCTAATGCTGTCCAGTCAGGCAGCAGAGTAGGTTTTGTAAGGACAAGCGAGCTAATGCTGTTCAGTCCAGCAGCAGAGTAGGTTTTGTAAGGACAAGCGAGCTAATGCTGTCCAGTCCAGCAGCAGAGTAGGTTTTGTAAGGACAAGCGAGCTAATGCTGTCCAGTCCAGTAGCAGAGTAGGTTTTGTAAGGACAAGCGAGCTAATGCTGTCCAGTCCAGCAGCAGAGTAGGTTTTGTAAGGACAAGCGAGCTAATGCTGTCCAGTCCAGCAGCAGAGTAGGTTTTGTAAGGACAAGCGAGCTAATGCTGTCCAGTCCAGCAGCAGAGTAGGTTTTGTAAGGACAAGCGAGCTAATGCTGTCCAGTCCAGTAGCAGAGTCAGAGTCGAGGTTTGACATAAATTTCTCCACCTTCTCAGGTGCAAAATATAGAGTCCAGGAGCAGTTGGGTACAAATGGGAAGTGCGAGAAGGGTACAGAGAAGGGGGTTGAGGACACGAATTATAAACAAATTAATTTACTGTGACTTTGCCCTTTGACATTTTCGATTCAATGAGGAATGATTTTCTCTGTATTCTCATAATAATTGTTTGTTTAAATTTTGACAACAAAGGCTTAAATGGCACAAAAGACGGATGGGATGGGCATGGGCACACACGACTGCAAAACCCCATCTCACTACGAGGGGAACAGTCTAACAAGCACCTTGGGTATGGATGGGGCCTTTGATACTGGTGGAACCTGGACAGTTTCTTCTTCGTCTTGCTCAATACCATCATCCAAGTGAGCATAGTTTCGGAGATCATGGTCTTGCTCATCTTCATAGGGTTCTTGATCAAGATCAAGATCAGGTTCAACATCAAGGGCATCATCTTCAGCTCTCATAATGCCAAGCCCCAGGACAAGGCAGGCACACAGAGCAATCCACCGAAGTCTCATTTTGCAACCTACTAAACGCTGGGGTAAAACAAAAAAAACAAAAAGAAAAAAATTCAAGCAAACTCAACCCAACCTGGAGCTTCACTCACCCACCCTCTCGCCCAAACCTAAATCAGCCCACCACATCACTCACCCACCCTCTCGCCCAAACCTAAATCAGCCCAACACATCACTCACCCACCACAGCACCACACCCCTCCCCCTTCCCAACACAGCCTCCATTCATCACCCAACCAAATCCACAGTCTCATCACCACCCCTCCCTCTCCCCCACCCCCAACCTCACGCAACCCAATGTGCAGCCTCGCACCCATTCCAACCTCATCATGTCACCCCCCCCCCCTATCCAAACCCACAGCCTCATCACATCACCCCCCTATCCAAACCCACAGCCTCACCACATCACCCCCCTATCCAAACCCACAGCCTCACCACATCAGCCCCCTATCCAAACTCACAGCCTCACCACATCAGCCCCCTATCCAAACCCACAGCCTCACCACATCAGCCCCCTAACCAAACCCACAGCCTCACCACATCAGCCCCCTAACCAAACCCACAGCCTCACCACATCAGCCCCCTAACCAAACCCACAGCCTCACCACATCACCCCCCTATCCAAACCCACAGCCTCACCACATCAGCCCCCTAACCAAACCCACAGCCTCACCACATCACATCACCCCCCTATCCAAACCCACAGCCTCATCACATCACCCCCCCTGTCCAAACCCACAGCCTCACATCAGCCCCCTAACCAAACCCACAGCCTCATCACATCACATCACCCCCCTATCCAAACCCACAGCCTCATCACATCACCCCCCCTGTCCAAACCCACAGCCTCATCACATCACCACCCCTATCCAAACCCACAGCCTCATCACATCACCACCCCTGTCCAAACCCACAGCCTCATCACATCACCCCCCCTATCCAAACCCACAGCCTCATCACATCACCCCCCCCTGTCCAAACCCACAGCCTCATCACCACCCCTGTCCAAACCCACAGCCTCATCACCACCCCTGTCCAAACCCACAGCCTCATCACATCACCCCCCCCCCTGTCCAAACCCACAGCCTCCTCACATCACCCCCCCCCCCTGTCCAAACCCACAGCCTCATCACATCACCCCCCCTGTCCAAACCCATAGCCTCATCACATCACCACCCCTGTCCAAACCCACATCCTCATCACATCACCCCCCCTATCCAAACCCACAGCCTCATCACATCACCCCACCTATCCAAACCCACAGCCTCATCACATCACCCCCCCTGTCCAAACCCACAGCCTCATCGCCACCCCCCTCCCCCCACCATGCCAACCCAAAGGCAGCTGTCCAAGAGCAAATCCAAAAATGATCATTTCCAGCTAAACTGCTTGTCACAAAACACAATAAAATAAAATAAAACACACCAAACGTTTTAAACTCAGCACATCACAATCTATCAACTCGTGGTTTTGTTTTGTATTATTCAAGGACACGATGAATAAACTACCAGGATCGTATGAGAATGAGAATCAGTACTTTTACTGTACAGTACAGTATTTGCAAATAAAAGAAACCTGGAAGTTTTATCAAGTTGGTAACCACGACAGGTAGGTGGTGGTGTTCAACAGGTTTTACCTCTTTTGCTCCAAGGAAAGGTAACCACAACAGGTAGGTGGTGTTCAACAGGTTTTACCTCTTTCGCTCCAAGGAAAGGTTAAGACCCAAAACGTCAGCATTCCATCTTTGCTTCCCATGGTGGTTAGCACACCTCAATTAATCCACTTTAATCAGGTAGGTCAGGTGACCTTTTTGCAATGTGGCACTATACAGGATTACAATTAGGTAATTTCACTCCCGTCCAAGACTAGTCCCTGGTGTTGGGCTAGCGGCTAGGGTGCCGGCTTAGGATCCTAGGATCCTGGGTTCGAATCCCGGTCAATCGCTGAATTAACGCCAGGGGGGTTGACTCAGCCTGTCATCCTTCCGAGGTCGGCAAATTGAGTACCAGTTCACTGGTAATTCCCTGCTTGTCGTTAAAGGCGGCAAAAAGGGTTGGCGTCAGGAAGGGCATCCGGCCGTAAAACATTGCTTCAAAAAGGGGACCGAAAAACAACAACCACAGTTCCCGAAAAAGGCCAACCCCCGCTTGCGGGGAAAAATGGCCTCTAAAGGTGTTTTTTTTTTTTTTTTTTACTCCCGTCCAAGACTCCAACATGAAAACAATTAGAACACGGAGGGTCAAATTAATCAAAGTGAATTGATAAACGGTGTAAAAAAGACTCTGGAAAACTTTCGTTTCACATCACAGAAAACATGGTTCATCAAGAAAATAAAAAGATTCCACTCTGATGACATTTGTAGAAAAATCAGTTTCCCATGACATGTTCACAACAGGAATATACCACAACTAGTTAATACACAAAGTATGTATGATCATTTGGGCTAGATTGTAAAAGAGGCGTGGAAGGGATTCGTGGAAAGCAGGGGCGTGGGGGGGAGGGGGGTCGACATTAAATTATGCCCTTTCAACTCATTCTGAAGACTTCGCTGAAAACACCTTAATTGGGAATCAAACATTATCCAGTCTTGAAACAGTTTCACGACCATCGTTTTAATAAGTAAAACGACACCTCCCACAAAACCTCTTTCACCTTCCCCCCTCCCACCCAGGACCTTCCCCACTCCCCCCTCCCACCCAGGACCTTCCCCACTCCCCCCTCCCACCCAGGACCTTCCCCACTCCCACCCAGGACCTTCCCCACTCCCACCCAGGACCTTCCCCACTCCCCCCTCCCACCCAGGACCTTCCCCACTCCCACCCAGGACCTTCCCCACTCCCCCCTCCCACCCAGGACCTTCCCCACTCCCCCCTCCCACCCAGGACCTTCCCCACTCCCCCCTCCCACCCAGGACCTTCCCCACTCCCCCCTCCCACCCAGGACCTTCCCCACTCCCACCCAGGACCTTCCCCACTCCCACCCAGGACCTTCCCCACTCCCCCCTCCCAGGACCTTCCCCACTCCCCCCTCCCACCCAGGACCTTCCCCACTCCCCCCTCCCACCCAGGACCTTCCCCACTCCCCCCCCAGGACCTTCCCCACTTTCCCCCCTAGGACCTTCCCCACTCTCCCCCCTCCCACCCAGGACCTTCCCCTCCCACCCAGGACCTTCCCCACTCTCCCCCCTCCCACCCAGGACCTTCCCCACTCTCCCCCCTCCCACCCAGGACCTTCCCCACTCTCCCCCCTCCCACCCAGGACCTTCCCCCCAACCCACCCAGGACCTTCCCCCCCAACCCACCCAGGACCTTCCCCCCAACCCCCCTCACCCAGGACCTTCCTCCCAACCCCCCCCCTCACCCAGGACCTTCCCCCCAACCCCCCGCCCACCCAGGACCTTCCCCCCAACCCCCCTCCCACCCAGGACCTTCCCCCCAACCCCCCTCCCACCCAGGACCTTCCCTCCAACCCCCCTCCCACCCAGGACCTTCCCCCCAACCCCCCTCCCACACAGGACCTTCCCACCAACCCCCCTCCCACACAGGACCTTCCCACCAACCCCCCTCCCACCCAGGACCTTCCCCCCAACCCCCCTCCCACACAGGACCTTCCCTTACACCAATTTCTCGCCACCCCTCCCAATCCTCCATTTATACTCTTCACCATCAAGCTCCCCACAGAGACAGAGGACCTCAACATATGCACATATTAACGGTTACAACCTCAAATCTTATTCTCAATAACCACAATGATTAATCTAACCTAGCAATGGCAGCAACGACACCTCCCTCTCCTCAAGCTCTTGCTGTGCGGTTTAACCCCCTTCCCCGCCGTATGCCGTTGCCGTATGGCTGGTTAAAGGATGGAGGAGATTTACAAAATCCTCACGATCCGGATTAATGCCAATGGCAGGTGACGCCATAAGCCACGAGAGGCGGATGGTCCAGTATGGCATATGATATAGTCCAAAACGCTGTAACAAGCGCTGGGATGAAAAAGGCTGAACCTCAACCCCACCGCAATACAGTATTCTTCTTCCTCTTTTCGAGAATCTTCTCCCCGAGCCCGTATCCTGACAGGCGCAGAGCAGAGACCGACACTCGACACAAATCGCTACAGTGGAGACACTCGAGCCCAGCCCTGCCAACCCCTCCCCACAAGTACAACGATGCATCCTGGATCGGGTTAATCCGTATCGTCTCCAAGACCGCACCGGTCACTGCGCGTCCTCACTGTTCGACGGACAACAAACGATATAAAAGCGCGGGAACTTTCACTCACGTTCTCACTTTTGTGCCGCTGAAATGTTTCTGCGCTTGAGGATGAAACGCTCGAGAGAGCTGGGCCGAAACGAAAGGGTCGGAGGCAGCGCCGAGTGCTGCGAACAACGTGCCACGAGCTGTGTGCACAGGCCGAACCGACGTCCTGACGTACCCTCTCGGACGCTCCTAAACGTGCTGACGCGGCGCGTAAAGTTGACGCGAGACGAAGCTCGTGGCCGCGCTTGATTGGCTGTCTCTGGAATCACATGGTTTGCATGTCAATCATGGTGGGGGTGAAGATGAGGGATTCAGGAGATGAGAGGAGGAATTTTCATTCAGGTTGATTGTGTGTCAGGATAAATAATCGGAATCTTTAAATCCATTCATTTACACAGAATTAAATGCATAATCGCATAATTTAAGCCCTGTATGGTCGACGACTGACGTACCTCAGTCGCCCGATGGCACGTGTTCCGCGCAGTTTCGATTAAAACTAAAAGCGAATGGCAAATTAAACCGACGTAATTCATGTTTAGAGCAAATAGTTGGGATCAATGTATATTTAAGTACTATTGTGGAGAATGTGAAGCATCCCTGACATAAACATGAGGAAAAATACGTCATAAGGTGCATGCCCGGATATCCTGCCGATCATTTGTCGTCGATTTTAAGTGATCACGTGTTTGAAGCAAATGTAATGATTTATTTTATATGCGAATCGGATTAAAAACATTTTTTAATTTCCATCTTGGAGCCTTCGATGATTTATAGCGATGACGTCATCGGTATGCTTATCTGAGTTCTGTGATTGGTTCATTTGAATATTGCCTTGATTTGCTTTTTCGTAACGGATGGAATTCAGTTTTATCACCGAATCGCTTTTAAACCTGTGTGGATATGAGAATGCCTTTTACACTCTGAAGATCACGAGAAAGAACCGAACTTGGCAATTTACATGCTTTTGTTTTCATGTTGTAATACGATACGTGATGTAAATGTTGATTTTTGGCAGATGTATGTAAATTAAGCAGCCGCCAGGTTACAAGGAAGTACAGTATTAGTATTACGAAGTACAGTCACAGCAGCAGTAATTCATATAAGCCACCTGCTTGTACCTGCAGACGTCATACGCATTAATAAATTAATTATACGATGCCTTGTTGATTTGTAGCCGGCGAAGCCGGTGTTGTCAATAAACGCGTACGTATTATGTCGAAAAGCAGATTATGCTGGATCCCTTGGCTTGAGAATTCCGAAGCTGTGACGCATCAAATCGCTCAATGGAGGCCGCCATCTTGCGGATGCGAAAGTATGCATAACAAATTGAAAAACGTTCAATAGGAGTTTGTTTCACCCGTCTTTGTTTGATTCACCATCTTATGCACCTCTAATTTGTAATTAAAATACTTTAAGACCAACCTCGGCCCGCATGGGCCTGGTTATCTTCAACGAAAATCGTCACCAAACACCGGAACCAATGAGATTCGAGCATTTGGAAAAATATTTCAGAAACCAAATCACTCAATGAAGGCCGCCATCTCCAGGATGCGGAAGTATGCAAAACAAAATTGCGAAAAAGTTCAAGAGGAGTTTGTTTCACCCGTCTTTGTTTGATTCACCATCTTATGCACCTCTAATTTGTAATTAAAATACTGTGGTGCCATACACACACAACGCGTTTGCCAATAAGGTAGGCCACCACGCGTTGTACAAAACCAAACACTTTATTCTATGCTCGCACGTAAGCACTGGGCGGGCTCGACTTTCGAGCCCGCGTATATGTCCCGAGGCCACGCCTTGCCCACGGGCGTGGCCCGAGCCGTGCTTCCACGCCCGGTCGCTCGCGTCACCCACTGGTGCACGGAATTATCACCCACTGGCGTTGTGTCCGCCACACGCGCCCCCCCAGAATTCCCGCGCACCTGAAGGGTGAGTTTGCGGGGAAGCCGGATGACCTGGCCGAAACGCCCTCTGGCGATGCGTGCAGGGCTGGGGGGTGGCAGGACGGTGGGGGCGGGGGGTGCCGGGGGTCTGCCCGCCGGGGGGCGGCCTCGACGCGGAGGCAGAGCTGCTTGCGGGGGGTGGTCCAGGTCGAGGTGGGCCGGCTTGGGGCGGTCCACGGAGATACGATCTGGAGTACCGCAGCTGTCCACGGTGAAGTGCTTGTCCCTGGTCTCCAGCACGCGGAAGGGCCCGTCGTATGGGGGCCGCAGCGGTGCCCGGTGGGCGTCGTGCCGGACAAAAACGTACTCCGCCGTGCGAAGCTCCGGGGCGACGTGTGAGGACGGGCAACCGTGGTGTGCCGTCGGCACCGGCGCGAACCTCCTGGCGGTCTCCTGAAGGGTGGAGCGCTGTTGCGCCGCTGTCCAAGGTGCCGTGGAGTCGGGGATAAATTCGCCCGGTACCCGCAGTGGTTGTCCGAAGACCAGCTCCGCCGAGGACGCACGCACGTCGTCCTTGGGCGCCGTACTGAGGCCCAGCAGGACCCAGGGGAGCCTGTCGGCCCAGCTGCCGTCGCGGAGGCTGGCCTGGAGCGCGGCCTTCATCGAGTGATGGAAGCGCTCGCACAGGCCGTTGGCCTGGGGGTGGTAGGCCGTGGTGCGGTGCAGCTTGACGCCGAGCCCTTGCGCCACCGCTCCCCAGAGCTCCGAGGTGAACTGGGGGCCGCAGTCGGACGAGATGTCCGAGGGGGCGCCGAACCGGGCAACCCAAGTGGCGATGAAAACTTGCGCGACGTCAGCCACAGCCGTCGCCGCCAATGGCACGGCCTCCGGCCACCGGGTGGTGCGGTCCACCATGGTGAGGAGGTGGGTGAAACCCCGCGAGGGGGGCAGAGGTCCCACCAAGTCGACGTGCACATGTTGGAACCTACGTTCAGGCACCGTAAACGGGGCCAACGGGGCCTGCTTGTGGCGGTGGACATTCACTCGCTGGCACGCGAGGCACGTCCTGGCCCAATCGCGGACGTTCTTCCGGAAGCCATGCCAGACGAACTTTGCCGCGACAAGCTTCTGGGAAGCCTTCGTGCCAGGGTGGGACAGGCCGTGGATGGCGTCAAAAACCGGGCGCTGCCAGCCAGCGGGCACGATGGGGCGAGGCCGGCCGAGGGAGACGTCGCACAAGAGGGCAGTGCCCGCGACGTCGAACGGTACCTCGGTGACGCGGAGGCCCGTGACGGCGGTCCGAAAGGCCTGGACGTCGGGGTCGGCGGTCTGGTCCGCCGCCATCCGGGCATAGTCGATCCCGAGGTGGACCGCGTGTGCGACGGACCGGGAAAGGCAATCCGCCACCGGGTTGTCCTTACCCGCGACGTGTCGGATGTCCGTCGTGTATTCGAACACGGCAGAGAGGTGACGTTGCTGCCGGGCCGACCAGGGCTCGGCGACCTTGGCCATCGCAAAAACACGGGGCTTGTGATCGACGAAGGCCGTGAACGGGCGGCCCTCGAGAAGATGGTGGAAGTGTCGGACCGCCAGGTGGAGCCCGAGAAGCTCGCAGTCGAAGGTGCTGTACCGGCGTTCGTGCGGGCGGAGCTGCCGGCTAAAAAACGCCAGCAGCTGCAAAGCACCATTCACCCACTGCTCGTGCACCGCGCCCACCGCGTAGTCCGACGCGTCAGTGGTGAGGGCGATTGGTGCATCGGGCGCCGGGTGCGCCAGCATGGTGGCGTTGGCCAAGGCCAGCTTTGCGCCCGCAAACGCCGCGTCCATCGGCTCCGTCCAGGCGACATCCCCTTTGCCCGGCTTCCCCTGGAGGGCCTCGTGCAGGGGGCGCAGGAGCTGGGCGACGCGGGGCACGAAGTGGTGATAAAAATTCACCATGCCCAGGAATTCCTGGAGCCCCTTGATCGTGCGGGGGCGCGGGAAACTCCTGACCGCCTCCACCTTGGCCAGTAAAGGGATGGCCCCGTGCCTGGTGATGCGGTGCCCCAAGAGGTCGATGGCGGTGACGCCGAACCGGCACTTCGCAGGGTTGATTATCAGGCTATGCTGGCCCAGGCGTTCGAAGAGCGTGGGGAGATGGAGCAGGTGCTCCTCCCGGGACGCGCTCGCGACTAGGATGTCGTCCAGGTAGACGTAGACGAAGGACAAGTCGCGCAAGACGCTGTCCATGAGCCGCTGGAACGCCTGGGCCGCATTTTTCAACCCAAAAGGCATCCGCAAGAACTCGAAGAGGCCGAAAGGTGTTTTAACGGCCGTCTTCGGTACATCGTCCGGTTGTACGGGGACCTGGTGATAGCCCCGGATGAGGTCCACCTTGGAAAAAATGGTCGTTTTCACCAACCGGGCGGAAAAGTCCTGAATATGCGGGACCGGGTAGCTGTCGGGGGTGGTGGCGTCGTTGAGCCGGCTGTAGTCACCGCATGGCCGCCATCTGCCGCCGGGCTTGGGCACAATGTGCAGAGGTGAGGCCCATGCGCTGTTGGAGCACCGGACGATGCCCAGCCGCTCCAGCGTGGCGAACTCCGCTTTCGCAACGGCGAGCTTCGTTGGGTCGAGGCGGCGTGCTCGGGCGTAGACCGGTGGTCCGACGGTGGGAATATGGTGTTCCACCCCGCGTTCGACGGCCACCGCTGAAAAGGTGGGCCGCGTGAGTGCCGGGAAACTGGAGAGGAGGCGGGTAAACTCGTCCGCTGCCGGAAGCGTACAGACCAACCTCGCCGGGACGGAACCGCTCAGCAAGCCACTTGGTAAGCCGCTCGGTGAGCTGCTCAGTGAGCTGCTCAACGAGCCGCTCAGCGAGCAAGCGAGCGAGCTGAAGGTTTCGGCCTGGACGAGGCGTCTGCGCTTAACGTCCACCAACAGCCCATTCGCACAAAGGAAATCCGCACCGAGCAGGGCCATTGGCACGCTGGCGGTGACGAAAGACCAATGGCAGCACTGCCCCCCGAACCGCAGCGAGAGATAACGCTTCCCGAATGTGCGGATGGGAGTTCCGTTGGCGGCGAGCAAGGCGGGGCCCCGGCCCGCGGCTTGCTGTCGGGCGCGGAGGCAGGGAGGACGCTTACCTGCGCTCCAGTGTCGCACAGAAATCGACGACCAGACGAGGTGTCTGTGATGAAAAGGAGGCTGCCGGAATGGCCGACGCTCATGGCCGCAAGTGAGCACCGGCCCGGTCGTTTCCCGACCCGTCGAAAGAGCACGGCGGGCGGCACGCCCTAGCCTTGCGGCCGAACCTGGCATGATAATAGCACCAGGTTTGCCCCGGTAGTGGCTGCCACGTCGGTCGTGACGGCGGTGGTGGACGGGGTGTAGCAGCGGCCACGAGGGGGCGCGGCGCTGAAGCCTCCGCACCGGGATCCAGTACGGCAGCGCTATACGTCGGCTGCGTGTCGCAGGCCGCGAAAAATTTGTCCGCCTCTCTGGCCAGGGCGCGGGGTTCCGTTATGGCCGAACCGGCCAGCGCGAGCCGCACCTGCGCAGGTAGCTGGCGGAGGAAAAGCGCTCGGAAAAGGAAATCCGGGCGTTTGTCGCCAAGAAGGGACAACATATAATCCATCCGAATGGACGGTCGTGTGTCGCTGAGGGCGGGAAGGTCAAGGAGGCGGTCGGCGCGGTCGGCCTCCGTGAGCCCGAACGTGGTGAGGAGAAGGCGTTTGAGTGCCGCATACTTCTGGGTGCCCGGCGGGTGCTGAAAGAAGGACACGACGCGGGCGGCAGTGCCGGGCCCGAGGGCGGCGACCACATGAAAGTACATGGTGTCGTCCGCCGTGATGCCCCGGAGCTGGAATTGGGCTTCGGCCTGCACAAACCAAACGTCGGCCTGTGCTTCCCAGAACTCCGGGAGTTTAATGGCGACAGCGTTGGTAGCTATGGCGCGTTCAGGGGTCAGCTACAGCTGAACCAGTCGGGGTCACCAGTGTGGTGATATGCACACACAACTCGTTTGCCAAGAAGGTAGGCCACCACGCGTTGCACAAAACCAAACACTTTATTCTATGCTCGCACGTAAGCACTGGGCGGGCTCGACTTTCGAGCCCGCGTATATGTCCCGAGGCCACGCCTTGCCCTCGGGCGTGGCCGGTCGGCCGAAAGGCGGGGCATGTATTCCAGTCCAACTCTGCGCCTCATGACGCCTTTGCTCCGGGCGTGGCCCGAGCCGTGCTTCCACGCCCGGTCGCTCGCGTCACCCACTGGTGCGCGGAATTATCACCCGCTGGCGTTGTGTCCGCCACAATACTTTAAGACCAACCTCGTTATCATCAACGAAAATCGTCACCAAACACCGGAACCAATGAGATTCGAGCATTTGAAAAAATATTTTTTTAAAGCTTATTACGCGTTTCGGAGGGTGAAAACGGCGTCAAATATTCTAAAATTGACGAAGAATTCTTTTTTAGAAATCTCGCGGCCGTAGGGGATAGTTTTTCACGGCCGAAAATATCTGAAGTTGAGACGGAATTCACCGAATTAATCAAGAAGTAAATTTTATCAATTTTAATCTCATCCAGAATGCAAATGGTGTCATTTTGAACTAGGTACGGTACCTACTACACCTACCTACTACCAACTACCTAACCTACTGATGCCATAGTGATGGGTAAAATTGTGGCAAGAGGCTTTGGCTTCGCCGGCTCATTGCGGCTTTGCAGTCGGGTCATATTAGCCGGCGAAGCCGGTGTTGTCAATAAACGCGTACATATTATGTCGAAAACCTGATTATGCCTTGGCTTGAGAATTCCGAAGTGCAATGGAGGCCGCCATCTTGCGGATGCGGAAGTATGCATAACAAATTGAAAACGTTCAATAGGAGTTTCTTTCACCCGTCTTTGTTTGATTCACAATCTAATGCACCTCTAATGTATTATTAAAATACTTTAAGACCAACCTCGGCCCGCACGGGCCTGGTTATCTTCAACGAAACGCGTCACCAAACACCGGAACCAATGAGATTCGAGCATTTGAAAAAATATTTCTAAAACCAAATCACGCAATGGAGGCCGCCATCGACCGGATGCGGAAGTTTGCATAAAACAATTGCGAAAAAGTTCAATAGGAGTTTGTTTCACCCGTCTTTGTTTGATTCACAATCTAATGAACCTCTAATTTGTAATTAAAATACGTTAAGACCAACCTCGTTATCTTCAACGAAAATCGTCACCAAACACCAGAACCAATGAGATTCGAGCATTTGAAAAAATATTTTTTTAAAGCTTATTCCGCGTTTCGGACGCTGAAAACGGCGTCAAATATTCTAAAATTGAGGAAGAATTATTTTTTAGAAATCTCGTGGCCGTCGGGGATAGTTTTTCACGGCCAGAAATACGGTATAAGCGGTTTACATATTTAGTTTAGAAATACGGATAGTTTTTCACGGCCGGAAATATCCGAAGTTGAGACGGAATTCACCGAATTAATCAAGAAGTAAATTTTATCAATTTTAATCTCATCCAGAATGCAAATTGTGTCATTTTAGGTCTGAATTTTCGAAATGTTGTGAGCTGACCAATCAGGGATCAGCTTAGGTCAGCCAATCAGCGCCCTCGACACAGGACATCTTACCAGGGCGTCGTCTGCGACGCCGGGAACGAGGTTGGTGCAAAACAACCGAATCACGCATAAGCATATGCTGCTCGAAATAGTTCTCATCATATGCTCAAATTTCCTGAGCTAAATCGTCATTGCTTTGGGCACTGTTGTCTGTTACGGAGAAAGAAAAAGAACCGAAATGAAAGGAAAAATGGTGCAACCTCCACCAGTGCTATCATCACTGAAACATGATTCGACAACAGTCCGTGGTAACTTGAGAGAGGTTTTTACGTTGCACCAAGTAAAGCCATCGGATAGGTTGATAGGATAGGTTGATGATAGGTGATAGGTGATAGGTTGATGATGGTGAAAATTATGATTGGAAAGCTCTTTGTGAACATCATCTCGGGATATGCTCCGCAGGTTGGTCGGAGCGATGAAGAGAAGGACAAGTTCTGGTGTGTGATAGAGAAGCTGATGGAAAACGTGAAAGATGAGGAAGTTGTTGTGGTAGGAGGAGACCTAAATGGACATGTGGGAAGGAGTATGGACGGTTTTGAGGGAGTTCATGGGGGTTACGGATATGGTGTGAGAAATGGAGAAGGTGAAAGGATTTTGGAGTTTGCTGATGGAGCTGATTTGTTGACTTGTAATACTCAGTTCCAGAAAGAGGATAATAAGCTTGTTACATACACGTCAGGTGGGTCGACGTCAACCGTTGACTACCTGATGGTGCATAGGTGAGATAGGGGGCACCTTCGGGACACAAAGGTGATCCCAGGGGAGGAGGCTGTTTCACAGCACCACTTGGTTGTCTGCGACATGGGGTTGAAAGGTGCGAGGAGAGCTCAGTGGGTGAAGTACCAACCGAGAAAGAAGGTGTGGAGGTTGAAAGAGGTGACAGTAAGGGAGGCATTAAAAGAGAGGCTGAGTAGGGTAGAGGATGATGTGGTTGAGCTTGAAAGTGGTTGGATGTCAATTAAGGATAGTCTGTTGGGAGCCGTTGGTGAGGTATGTGGATGGACAAAAGGACCACCGAGGCACGAGGAAACATGGTGGTGGGATGATGAAGTTGGAAAGAGGATTGACGAGAAGAGGAAGAAGTTCAAGGAGTGGCAGAAGGCGAAGGGTGCAGGCGCAGAAAAAGCAGAGCATGAAAGTTATAAGGCTGCCAAGAAGGCTGCAAAGAAAGAGGTAGCAAAGGCTCAGGAGGCATGTTGGAAAATGTTCGGAGAACGCTTGGATTCGGAAGAGGGTCAGAGAGCGGCATTCAGGATTGCAAAGCAGATAGCGAAAGAGAGGTGTGATGTGATGGGGGTGAGTTGCTTGAAGGATGAAGTGGGACAAATCGTTGTGGATCCAGATGGAATTAAAGGAAGATGGAAAAGATATATGGAAATGCTGTTGAATACAGAGAATGAATGGGATGGCAACATAGAGAGTAATGTGGCGGTTACCTTATGTGCAGGTAACCGCATGTGGCGGTTACCTTATGTGATTACCTTATTTGGGCATAATACACGTGCACGGGCCTGTTGGACTTGTCGTTGTGCGGAAGTGACGCACGCGCGGTTGCCGGAGCCACGCCCTCCGAAGAGGGCTTTCGGCTTTATATAAGCATGCCGACTTCCGTTCGAGTTTAGTGTGCTGGATCTTGCTGTTACAATAAACCATCTTCGAACCCTACGAATGGCCTCGTTCTCTCGCCTTCCGCGACTCCTAAACTGGTGACCTCCGACTGCCCCCGAACGGATTCGGGGGCTGCGAACAAACACGGCAAGCGCGCCCGAGCCAGGGAAGCCACCTAAGCTGGTGACGCCAGCTTCTCCCGCACGGCTTCGGGTGCAGTTTCGAACGCGGTTTCGAAATGCCGGAGTTTCGGTAACGACGACAGCCATGACTATGAGGTTCGCGCACCGCGCTCAGCTCCTCCTCTACGACCGGAGGGGCGAGCCTATTCCAAGACCATCCGAAGGCACGGCTGCTTCGTCACCTTCGTGTGCACTGACGTTGGCGGCACGGCTGCTTCGTCACCTTCGCGCGCACTGACGTTGGCGGAATGGCTGCTTCGTCACCTTCGCGCGCACTGACGTTAGCGGCACGGCCGCTTCGTCACCCTCGCGCAACTACAGCTACAGCCCGCGTGTCCAAAGCTGCAACTACTTCTCCGACTCTGCATCCTCGGGAGGCCTGCGAGGAACCTCGGCAGCCTACCCTCGGCCTGGCTCTGTTCCACCCGCGGCCCGGCTCTGTTCCACCCGCGGCCCGGCTCTGTTCCACCCGCGGCCCGGTTCTGTTCCACCCGCGGCCCGGCTCTGTTCCACCCACGGCCCGGCTCTGTTCCACCCGCGGCCCGGCTCTGTTCCACCCGCGGCCCGGCTCGGTTCCACCCGCGGCCCGGCTCTGTTCCACCCGCGGCCCGGCTCTGTTCCACCCATGGCCCGGCTCTGTTCCACCCGCGGCCCGGCTCTGTGCCACCCGCGGCCCGGCTCTGTTCCACCCGCGGCCCGGCTCTGTTCCACCCGCGGCCCGGCTCTGTTCCACCCGCGGTCCGGCTCTGTTCCACCCGCGGCTCGGTTCGATTTCACCAGCAACCTCGGGAGGCCCGCGAGGAACCTCGGCAGCCTCCCCCGAGGACTTGACCAGCCCCTCGGTCGCCTCAGCCTACGCATAGGCCCGTGGTGTGCATTCTGGGGGGACGTATGTGGCGGTTACCTTATGTGCAGGTAACCGCATGTGGCGGTTACCTTATGTGATTACCTTATTTGGTGCATAATACACGTGCACGGGCCTGTTGGACTTGTGGTTGTGCGGACGTGACGCACGCGCGGTTGCCGGAGCCACGCCCTCCGAAGAGGGCTTTCGGCTTTATATAAGCGTGCCGACTTCCGTTCGAGTTTAGTGTGCTGGATCTTGCTGTTACAATAAACCATCTTCGAACCCTACGAATGGCCTCATTCTCTCGCCTTCCGCGACTCCTAAAGTAACCCAGTTTTAGGACCCGCAGAGAAGATAACTGAGAAGGAAGTTGAGGAAGCGATAAAAGCAATGAAGAGTAGAAAAGCGGGAGGGCCGACGGGAGTTGTGGGAGATATGTTGAAGGCAGCAGGAAGTTGGGGTGTGAAGAGAATGACAGAGATCTGTAATCTGGTGGTGAAAGAAGGCCGCATTCCAGTGGATTGGGAACTGAGTACCCTCGTCCTTCTATACAAGGGGAAAGGTGACCCTCTGGAGTGTTGCTCATACCGAGTGATAAAGTTATTGGAGCATGGAATGAAGGTATTGGAAAGGGTGTTGGAGAGGAGGATAAGGAAGAAGGTGAAGATCGACGAAATGCAGTTTGGATTTTTGCCAGGAAGAGGAACGACAGACACGCTCTTTATTGTGAGGCAGTTGCAGGAGAAGTACATGGAGAAGAGGAAGAGGTTGTTTCTTGGGTTTGTTGATCTGGAGAAAGCATTCGATAGGGTTCCACGCGAAGTATTGACATGGGCATTGAGGAAGTTAGGAGTGGAGGAATGGTTGATCAGAGTAGTGATGGCAATGTACAAAAGAGCGTGCACAGCTGTAAGGATGAAGGACGGGAACAGTGGTGAGTTTGAGGTGAAGGTGGGAGTGCATCAGGGGTCGGTACTAAATCCACTACTATTTGTAGCTGTGATGGAGGTGCTGGCTCAGAATGTAATGGAGGGTTTACCGTGGGAGTTGTTGTATGCAGATGATCTGGTGTTGATTGCGGAGAGTATGGATGGACTGAAGGAAAAGATGAACAAGTGGAAGGAATGTATGGAGACAAAAGGTCTGAAGGTGAATATCGGAAAGACGAAGGTGATGGCAAGTGGTAAAGCATGTGGTGAGGTGGAAAGAACTGGGAAGTGGCCATGTGCTGTGTGCAGGAAGGGTGTCGGAGTGAACTCCATTCAATGTACAATGTGCGCTGAGTGGGTTCATCAAAAATGTAGTGGTCTGAGAGGGTCATTAACCAGTGTGGCAGCTACATTCAAATGCAAGGTGTGCACAGAGGGAGCTGCAGATGGAGGAAATGTTGAGTTGGATCTTGGAGACGGCGTGAAGCTGGCATGTGTGAAAACATTTTGCTACCTCGGAGACATGCTGAATGGAGAAGGTGGATCAGACTCGGCAACGGTTGCTGGAATGAGATGTGCATGGAAGAAGTTTCGGGAACTGAGTGGCGTGCTGATGAGGAGGGGAGTGTCGTTGAAGCTGAAGGGAAAGGTGTATGCTGCATGTGTGAGAAGTGCTATGATTTATGGGAGCGAGACATGGGTAATGAACATAGAGCAGCAACGAAGGCTGGAAAGGGTGGAAATGCGAATGGTTCGGTGGATGTGTGGAGTATCGTTGAGAGAGAGGAAGACAAATGATGAATTGCGAAAGATGATGGGAATAGAGCCTGTGATTGATTCTGTGAAGAGGAACAGGTTGAGATGGTTTGGTCATGTGTTGAGGAAGGAAGAAAGTGACTGGTTGAGAAGAGTGATGGAAATGAATGTAGAAAGAAGTAGAGGACGGGGAAGACCGAGAAAGACTTGGCTAAAGATGGTGGAAGAAGAAATGCGGGAAGGGGGTTAACAAGGAGAGATGCAGAAAATAGGGCGAAATGGAGACGATTGTCATGGGGACCGCAAGGCTAACCCCCGCTCTAGCAGGGAAAATGGCCTTAAAATGCATGTTGTTGTTGTTGTTGTTGTATATATGTATGTGTGTGTGTGTGTGTGTATATATATATATATATATATATATATATATATATATATATATATATATATATATATTGTAACGAATGTGAAAAGTATGGTTTTGTTGTGTGTAACACCCTCGTAATGTAAATAATGGTCGCAGCCGTCCTCCTAGTTAATTCCATGAAACTTACACACAGGCCACGATATATCTTTTTAAATAGTTTATTTCCTTATTCTATGTAGGCTAAATATGTGTTTCCCACTAGATTGACTCTGCATTGCATCAAACGAAATAAAGCGTAGGCCCCTCCGATGATCCATGGCAGCTCAAGTGCCAGGGATTCCCCCACTTGAGCTTTCACAGCAAACGTTTATTGCAGTACTGAACTGATGAGCAAAGTGACGGCGCAGTACCTGCAGCTGCTGACCGGTTTTCGCCATTTGCGGCCATTACGAACAAGGGGAGTGGCTAGAGAAGACGGGTCGCCCCCCTCGTCATAGGGGGAGGAGTAAGGCGGCCCCGCTCATCCAACCCAGAACAAGGGGTTTGGCTAAGAGAGGGTGGAGCGGGAACCCCCGAGAAAGTGCGCGAAGGTTCGGTGAGAAAACCAATATAAGTCGCCGCGGGACGCACTCCACCCTCTTGCTCCTCTTGCTCTTGCGTCCTCCAAGCTCTTGCTTTGACCCCGTCCTCTTGCTTGCTGTCCCTCGTTGTTGCTGGGGAGAAGGAAGACGCCTGAACGAGCAGGTGTGTGCGAGCCATCGTGGGACCAGCTGCGCTGCAGCTAAGGGGGCAGCTAAGGGGCCGCAGGCCACGAACAGGACGCGCCAGGCAGCAATCGACGCTGGACCCTCCATTGCCTCCCAAAAACAACCATCCATCCTCAAGCTATACCTGCCTGCAATATCCCCCGTGTAAGTGTGAACGTCGTCTGTCCTAATCGTTGTCCTGGGGTTAAGTAAATAGACTAGTATAAGCTAACGATGCACTGTGTGACTGCTTCTTCCAGTTCCATCCATTGCTTGTAAATAATTTTGATCGCTCCTTCCATTCGCTGAATATAACCGATTGCTCTCGTTGCTCTGGCTTGTGAAAATACATAATAAATCCTGTTATTCCTCCGTACTCTGTCTTCTTCTCTCTTCCTTCTCTTTCGGTCGCTTTAGAGGTTTCCCGATTGAATATCTGTGGTGCGATCTGGTCAACGTTGGGGGAGTCGGGCCAATTGGGGATCCTGTAACGGTCGCGGTGGACCATCCGCTCGGCCCAAAGTAACATCTAAACCGCGATCCGTAACAATTGGTGTCGAGGAGTGAGATACGAGGCCCGAACCAAATTTTTAAAACGTGTAGGAAAAAAATTTTTGGTCAAAATTACGAGCTGCCGAAATTTTGTTTTATAAAACCCGAATTTTGAGATCGCGCCATGGACAATCAAGGCGATCGGATGTCGGTGGGGGAGATAGACGGGTTAGGGGTAACCCAGGACTTAGGGGAAGAAAGGGAGGAGGGGAGCAATGAGGTGGTTGAGGGTGTATCAGGTGCACAAAATGGCGGCCTCGCGCACATGGTTATTGTGGCGCCAAATTTAGCCGCGCCCGCGACCGTAGCAGCGCCACTGGTGGATTGGAATCTCTTTATGATCCAAATGAAGGCCCTTATGGACAAGAATAGTGAGCGATTGGAGGGCCAAATGGGGGTAATGGGGAACCGGATGGATGCTCAGGGTGAGCGATTGGAGGGCCAAATGGGGGTAATGAGGGACGAAGCGAGGGGTACCGGTGAGGGATTAGACAAGAAATTTGAGGGGTTAGACAATGGGATAAAAGAGGTGAAAAATGGGTTAATGGGGTTAGAAAATAGGATGGAAGACAAATTGCGGGAAATAGGGGAACAATCTGCCAGGGAAATCAAACGAATGGGGAACCCGATAGAGGAGGTGCAAATCGGGTTAGAAAGTAAACTGGATGCTCAGAGGGATGAATTGGGACAGATGAGGGTGGCATCTACAAAAGAGATGGAGGAGATGAAAGAGGGGATACGACGAGGTGTAAGTGAGGAGGTTTCGGGGCTACGCGAGGAGGTAAAGCGAGGGGAGAAGCGTATGGAGAAAGAGGTGAGAAATAATACGGCGAGGTTACAGGGGGGAATAGAGGGTCTGACGAAGGGAGTAGAACAGTTGACAGTCGGACAAAGGGAACTAGCGGACCAAGTGGAAAAGAACACTGCAATCATCGGGGGTTTAAAAGCAACACAAAAGGACATTAAAAACGAATTAATAGCAACACAAAAGGAATGTCAGATGGTACATGAGGGGTTGACGAAGAAGTTGGAGGAGGTGACAGAAGTAATGGAGACGAAGGACCGAGAGGTGAGGACGCACATAGAAACGGTTAAGGTGGCGTTAGAGGAAGAGATAGAGGGGGCGCACCGGGAGATGAAGGAGGTAAAGGAAAAATTAGAGGAGGTGGAAGAGGGGGTGAGTGAAATTAAGAAGAGACGGAGGGAAACTAAGAGGGAGATAAAGGAGGAAGTCATGGAATATGTACAAGGTCTGTGTTCAAATCATGATGAGGTGCTCACTAACCAAATAAAAAGTTTGCAGGTGGCAGAGGAGGTGCGACGACGAGGTACGGAGGTGAGTGGCAATGTATATGATGTGAGGGGAGATTCAGTCGGCTTGGGGGGTGGTGTAGACCCGGGTGTTCGTGAGGGACCAATGGTAAGATGTATGACTGGTCCGGAGTGGATGGACAGGGGAGGTGTGCAAGGAGGCTTGGCTATGGGGTGTGAGGGGGGTGCTGGTGAGCAAGGATGTGGGGGTATGGCGTGGGTAGCGGGTTGCGGAGGGGCGACCCAGGCATCGACACCAGGAGGGGTAGTGTTTGGAGGGACGGGGGACGCGCGGGAGCCCCCCGGGAATAGCGTACTGTGGGAGCCCGAACGGGTTGGTCCCACGTTGATCCCGCAAGGAGTGACGCGCGGGGTCCGACCTTCGGGCGCCCACAAGGTCCCACTCGCGCCGTATGACGGCAAGAGTGATTTGAGGGCGTACCTGGCGCAGTTTGAGTACGTGTGTAAAGGCAACGGTTGGAATCCGGACGAAGGTGGAGTACACCTGGTGGGGGCACTGCGCGGTGCGGCGGCGGAGGTGCTGACGGCTTTACCACCGGGTGCTCTCACCCTGTCAGCCCTCCGTGCGGCATTAATTAATCGGTTCGGCATTGAACAGCAAAGCGAGCTTGTTAAAGCCCAACTTGCGCAGCGAAAACGCAAGCCCCAGGAGACCATCGGGGAACTTGCTCACGATATTCGCCGCGCGGTAGGGATTGCACACGCGGACATGGCAGCGAGTTCCCAGGAAAGCCTGGCTCTGGATCACTTTATTCAGGCCCTTCCGGATCTGGAGCTCCGGCAACAGCTCGCCATGTGGCGCCCGCAAACCATGAGTCAGGCGGCCGACGCTGCAGCCCGTTGGGAAGCAGCGAGGCCCCTGGCCCGGGGAGGCGAGCGCCACGCAGTGGCGGTGCGTCAGATGGGGCCCGTGATGGGGGGCGGCCCCCCAAGGGGGCCCTGACCTGGAGAGCATGGTCCGGAGGTTAGTGGATCGGCGCCTGGCGGGACCTGGACCATGGCAGGCAGCCCCAGCGGTGGCACCCGGTAGTCCCCGACAGAGTACCCCAATTCGGACATACAGGGGGGGGAATTTGGAATACCGGAGGCAAGCACCTTACCAGGTGAGGTGCTATAATTGTGCTCGGATGGGTCACCGTGCATGGGAGTGTCGAGCTCCGCGCCGGGACGTTTCCCGCCAACCGATGCCCTCAACTCCGCCTCGTATAGATCGGCCTAGCCGACCTCAGACACCCCACCCCGACAGGGCCCGGGAAACTAGAACGTGCCGGGCATGCAGGGCGGTGTTCGGCAGTAGGGGATGGAGAGAAGCCCTCGTTGACGCGACAGGTCATTCATTGTGGCCGAATTGGGACGGGTAGTTTGACAATTCGGTGCAAAATTGCCGGCGTGGGGGTAGACGCCGTGGTGGACACGGGAGCCAGCGCCACGATCATCAGCCCCGTGGTCCTTAATTCGAGTGCAGACGGCTGGGGTAAAATCCAGCGTCTGGAAAATCATAGTTTGCAGTTGGCTACCGGGGCAACGGCTCCGATCATAGGGCGTGGTTTTGTGACCCTCAAGTTGGGATCGGTAAAGCAAGAGATAGAGGTTTGGGTGGCGGAGGTGTGCGACCCATGCTTAATAGGGTTGGATTTGTTGGCTGCCAGCGGTTGTAAAATCGACTTGAGTCGGGGGATCCTGCGATGGGGAGTGGAAGAGCTACCATTGGAGGGGGTGAGCACGGCCGAGAGGGTGGAGCTGGAGGCTCCTGAGGCCGTGACCATCCCTCCGGGGGCCGAGGCCATAGTGCCGGCCCGATGGTCAGCTCGCCCGACATGGCAGGAATCCTGCGGCCTGGTCGAACCGGTGGCAGCGCTATCCATACCTGGTTTAATCGTGGGCCGTACCCTTGTAAAAACGGACGGGCCGGTGGTGGCCGTCCGAGTAATTAATATTAGCACAGAACCACGCACTATAGTGAGGGGCACGAAGGTAGCTGGCTGCACCCCAGTTAGAGAAGTCGCGTCAGTGAGGGGCGAGAACGTCCAGCCGAGCCGGCCCCAGGGGGAGCCTTCAATAAGTTCTAGGAATTGGCCCGATCCCATTTGCGAGATGGTAAATCGTAGTAGTGTAGAGTTGGGAGGTACCCAGAGGGAGGCCTTACACAAACTGGTTGGGTCCCATTTGGACCTCTTCTCCTTGTCCACCGAGGATATTGGACGTACGGGCCTGGTGAAACATCAGATCCACACCGGTGAGGCCCGGCCTATTCGTCAGGCCGCCCGACGGCTCCCTTGGAGCAAGAGGGCGGAAGCTGACGAGCAGGTTGAAAAAATGCTCGACGCAGGTGTGATCGAGCCCTCGGGAAGTCCTTGGATGTCACCTGTTGTGCTGGTCAAAAAGAAGGATGGGACCACGCGGTTCTGCGTGGACTATCGCCAGCTAAACAACGTGACACTCAAGGACTCATATCCCCTGCCAAGGATTGATGACACCCTCGATGCCGTTGCGGGCTCAAATTGGTTCTCAACTTTGGACCTCAAGAGTGGGTATTGGCAGGTGGAGATGGATAGGGCAGGGAAGGAGAAAACGGCATTTTCCACAGGTAAGGGACTGTATCAGTTTACTGTGATGCCGTTTGGTTTGTGTAACGCCCCCGCCACCTTTGAAAGATTGATGGAACATGTACTAGGCGGCATGCCATGGCAATCATGCCTGGTGTACCTGGATGACGTCCTAGTACATGCCAAAACGTTCCCCCAGGCAGTAGCTAATTTGGACCAGGTGTTCGGGTGCCTCAGACAGGCAGGGTTGAAGCTGAACCCGAGTAAGTGCACTTTGTTTGCAAGAGAGGTGGCCTATCTAGGTCACGTGATCGGCCGCGAGGGGGTAAAAACGGACCCAGACAAAATTAAAGCGGTAGAGGAGTGGCCCGCACCACGTACCATCAAGGAGGTGCGGGGATTTTTGGGACTCTGCTCCTACTACCGGCGCTTTGTGGCGAAATTTGCGGAGTTGGCCCGTCCCCTCCACCGGCTTACGGAGAAGGGGACGCGATTTAATTGGACACGGGAGTGCCACGAGGCCTTCCAAAAATTGAAGGGGTGTCTAACATCCGCACCCCTTCTAGCTTACCCCACTAGCAACGGGGCATTTACCCTGGACACGGATGCGAGGTAGGAAGGATTGGGCACAGTTTTGTCTCAGACACAGGAGGCGTGGAGAGAGTGATTGGTTACTATAGTCGGGCCTTAAGTAGGCCCGAGCGAAATTATTGTGTCACTCGCAAAGAGTTATTGGCTATGCTGGCTGCCATGAACCATTTCCACCCGTACCTGTACGGGCGGAAATTTTTGGTTAGAACTGACCATTCCTCCTTGCAATGGCTCCTTCGGTTCAAGGAACCGGAGGGCCAAATTGCAAGGTGGTTGGAAAAGTTGCAGCAGTACGATTTTGATGTGGCCCATAGGGCCGGGAAGGCCCATGGTAATGCGGACGCACTCTCTCGGCGTCCTTGTCTGGGGGAAAACTGTAAATTTTGGGTGAGACACGAGGAGAGGGAGCAATTGGGCGATTCCGCCCCGATTCTCGTCGTCCGGGCAACCCGGGTGAGAGGGCCAATTTTGCCACTAACCGCGGACGAGGAATTTGGAGAGTTGGCTTGGAGCACGGCCCAGCAGGAGGATCCTGTTCTGGGGCCGGTGTTCCAATGGGTCAAATTGGGGCAAAGACCGAAGGGGGAAGAGGTCACCCCCCTCGGGGCGCAAACAAAGGCGTATTGGGCTCAGTGGCAGACCCTGGAATTGAAAGGCAACATCTTGTATCGCAAGTGGGTGGAGGTTCCTTCTGATAGAACTTCCTGGCTGGTGATAGTCCCTGACAAATTCAAGAACGTCATATTGCAACAGGTGCATGGTACCCGCTCCGGCGGCCATTTGGGCAGGACAAAGACAATATCTCGGGTCCGCCGGAGGTTCTATTGGGTGAATATGGGGCGCGACATACAGGACTCGTGTCGGAGATGCGACGCCTGTTCTGCCAAAAAGGGACCAGCACGGAGGATGAGGGCCCCCCTCCAATTACATCAGGTGGGGGCCCCCCTTGAGCGGGTGGCTATGGATATTCTAGGACCGCTGCCCCGCACCCGCCAAGGTAATAAGTATATCCTCGTTGTAATGGACTATTTCACCAAGTGGCCGGAGGCCTATGCCCTCCCCAACCAAGAAGCAGGGGTGGTAGCACAGGCCTTCGTAGAAGGATTTGTATGTCGGCACGGGATTCCACAGGAGCTGCACACCGATCAGGGTCGAAATTTTGAAAGTCAATTGCTAAAAGATGTGTGCAGACTCCTGTCAATTCGGAAAACCAGGACCACGCCCTTGCGGCCACAATCTGACGGGATGGTGGAAAGGTTCAATTGAACATTGATCCAACAACTGGCATTGTTCACCACCACCCGTCAGGATGACTGGGACGAACATCTCCCGTACCTGTTGATGGCCTACCGAACTAGCCAGCACGGGGCCACCGCATGCAGTCCAGCGTTGCTTATGTATGGGCGGGAGTTACGGGCTCCCGCCGACTTGCTATGCGGTCCCGTGCCAGACACCACGGATACACCGCCGAGGGAGGGTTACGCACGTCACCTGGAGGAAGGCATGGAGCGGGTCCATGCCTTCGCCCGCCGCCAGCTCCATCTGGCGGGGGCAAAGATGAAGCGTAGGTACGACGACCGGAGCCAGGGGAGTCGATACGCTCCGGGGATGAAGATTTGGTTCTTTAATCCCCGGAGGCGGAAGGGCAGGTGCCCAAAACTCACCTCCCCCTGGCAAGGCCCGGGAGTCGTCCTGTCGCAAATCTGTGACGTGGTCATTAAAATCAAAATGGGGCCACGGGCCCCCCCTCGGATCGTCCATGCCGACCGGATAAGACCTTATGCCGGCGAGCAGGCGCCCTCATGGATCGCCTCGGCTCTAGATGCCGAGGCAGGACCCAGTACCTCTTGCGACGGGGGCTCGTAGCGTCAGAGGACTGGGGGGGATGATAGTGGGAACGCCCCCCATGTGGTGGGATGGCAGACTCTGTCATCCCTCACAGGGGGGGGGGGGCAAAGGAGCACTAGCTTATGGGGTGTATGGCAGTGAAAACTAGCCCGGGTGGGTTAGGATATTGTGTGTAGGGCCCTAGAAGATGACAGTAGGTAACGTTAAGATTAGTTAGTGACAAGGATACCTGTAGTGGGGACGCAGGTAGATTAGCGTGGATGATAATGACGTGGGAGCGCAATAGTTTGAAGGGGCGACTGGGAAGCGCAAGTTTCAGAGGGGAGTAGTTAGATGAGATGATGCCGTGTGTTTGAGGATTGAACAGGTGTGATTGCACAGGTGTGCAACTGAACAGGTGAATGGAGCAGTGTATGAGGGAGTAGTGGTGATTGCGTGTTGTGTTGACCAAATGGTCCAGGAAGAAAGGAGGGTGCAGGTGGCACCAGGTGTGAGTGCACAGGTGTGCAACAACAGGTATGGAGAATGGTTGTGTGGAATAAATGGTATGGGATATATGGAGTATTGGAATGGATGGTCGTGGAGTGAGTATGATGGAAATTGTGGAGTGGAGCGGATGGTGCGGAGGTGTGAATGGGGGAAGGGTGGACCCCCATCACGGATACCCGGGGCGGGTAGTGTAAGTGTTAGGTAGAGGGTACAGGTAAATTGTGGTTGGATATTGGCATCTGTGGTGCGGTTGGAAGAATGATGTTTGGATGGGTACATTAGTGTGGTGGAAATGGCTGGGCGTGTAGCCTGTTAGTGTGTGTAGTTGGTTTGGGCACTCCACCACTGTGAGGATGTCGGCCAGGTGAGGCCGCAGGTGGGCTCTGGGAGCCGGTAGTAGTTGTTGTGGATGGGGCCCGAGGATCCGGAGGACGGACCCGGGTAGCCCAGTGCCAGAGGGCACCGAGTGGGGTGACAGAGCCAGGAGGGGTCTTCCCCAGTTAGTTAGGTTAGGGTGAGGAGCTAGGTAAGCTCGGGTGGCAACTACAGTGGTGGAGGTGTGCAGGTGGGTAGACCTGCTGGGAGAGCTACACGTCACAGCCCAGAAATTGTGCAAGGGCACCGGGAGATGAATCGGGGGAGTGAGACCCCAAATTGAGAAGCACCACAGTTTGGTCAATGGGAATTGGTTGTTAGAACCCATAGTGTAAGTGGCCAATGGATTGGCAGGGAAAGACCCCGGGTAGTGTAAAGAGTGTTAAGGTCATTTAGAGGATAGTTAGGATTGGAGTCTCCTCGCACCATCTGCATCCACTCACCTGAGATGAGGTAACTCCACACCATGCCATGTTTTATTATTTTTCATTAATGCAAATGTTTTGGATTGTGAGACGCATCATGACGTGGGTGTGACATTGGGCGTAATTCCATCTCTCCCGCCTTATGAGGATTGATGATGAATTGGTGATGGCAAATTTTGAAGTAGAGGGATTGGAGACGAATTTGGTGTAGAAGGGAAAGATGGGGAAGACAAGACGTAGTGACGAATTTGTAAAGGTGTAAATTCTTGTAAATATGGGGTAAGGGCAAGGGTAGTGTAGGTGACAGGGGGGGGTGACGTACGGTAGGGACGAGTTTTTCTCACTTCGCTCTCCGTACGCACTTCACCCTGCATTGCCTTTATTGACGTGTACCCTTGTGACCTTACCCCTCGCTCATTTGTCTTCCCCCCTTTTGTCTCCCACTTGAGGACCTGTGCGCTATTGGGTGCCGAGGGGAGTGTGCGTGAGATGGCCATTGTGCGCACGAGATTCTCAGAACCAGCATGCATTGCGTTGATGTACCACTTTATGGACCGCTGTTCTGCGGCCAAGTACCACTTGATGGACCCCAGGTTCTGGGGCAGGGCACCTCTGTTGGAGACCGGCCATAGTGGCCAGGGAATCTTGCTTGCGGACCTCGGTAAGGCGGCACCTATGCCAAACAGGTGGACCACCCTTAGTTGGCCCCTGAGGCCCTAAATAAAAATGAACACAAGTTGTGCTTTTTATTATTTCCAAGTAGGCCGCATGAAGCCAGAAGACGTCGGGAAGAACATCGGCCCAGCAGAGAAAGAGAAGACCACCACCAGTTGTTTTGTTGTGTTTATTATGAACCGTGGTGACTGTGCACCGAGTGGTGCTTTTGGTGCTTTGTGGTGCTTTTGGTGCTTTTGGGTGCTTTGGTGGTATTGGTACTGGTGCATCGATGCAATGCGTGCTGTCTCCTCCCTCCCAACAGGAATTTCTTTTTCTTGTTCCCTAAAAAGAAAAAAAAAACACAGGTCCTGGGTTGCGTTGTAAATAAGAAATAACGTCACTGTAAATAATGCTCCCCACCGTAAATGTATAGTTTGAGAACAATTCCGTAATTCGGTTAGCTGTGGGCTTGAGTCTGTTAGACAGGGTGCAATGCAATAGGGGGACATACTTATTTGTGTTTTAAGATTGTCACACTCAGGGTCAGGTTAATTGTAGAGGGAATTACACCTACGTGTCACACTAAGTTAAAGTTTTGTAGGCCTGAGAACGGGCCTGAAGAAAGGAGGGTGCAGTGTAACGAATGTGAAAAGTATGGTTTTGTTGTGTGTAACACCCTCGTAATGTAAATAATGGTCGCAGCCGTCCTCCTAGTTAATTCCATGAAACTTACACACAGGCCACGATATATCTTTTTAAATAGTTTATTTCCTTATTCTATGTAGGCTAAATATGTGTTTCCCACTAGATTGACTCTGCATTGCATCAAACGAAATAAAGCGTAGGCCCCTCCGATGATCCATGGCAGCTCAAGTGCCAGGGATTCCCCCACTTGAGCTTTCACAGCAAACGTTTATTGCAGTACTGAACTGATGAGCAAAGTGACGGCGCAGTACCTGCAGCTGCTGACCGGTTTTCGCCATTTGCGGCCATTACGAACAAGGGGAGTGGCTAGAGAAGACGGGTCGCCCCCCTCGTCATAGGGGGGAGGAGTAAGGCGGCCCCGCTCATCCAACCCAGAACAAGGGGTTTGGCTAAGAGAGGGCGGAGCGGGAACCCCCGAGAAAGTGCGCGAAGGTTCGGTGAGAAAACCAATATAAGTCGCCGCGGGACGCACTCCACCCTCTTGCTCCTCTTGCTCTTGCGTCCTCCAAGCTCTTGCTTTGACCCCGTCCTCTTGCTTGCTGTCCCTCGTTGTTGCTGGGGAGAAGGAAGACGCCTGAACGAGCAGGTGTGTGCGAGCCATCGTGCGACCAGCTGCGCTGCAGCTAAGGGGGCAGCTAAGGGGCCGCAGGCCACGAACAGGACGCGCCAGGCAGCAATCGACGCTGGACCCTCCATTGCCTCCCAAAAACAACCATCCATCCTCAAGCTATACCTGCCTGCAATATCCCCCGTGTAAGTGTGAACGTCGTCTGTCCTAATCGTTGTCCTGGGGTTAAGTAAATAGACTAGTATAAGCTAACGATGCACTGTGTGACTGCTTCTTCCAGTTCCATCCATTGCTTGTAAATAATTTTGATCGACCTTCCATTCGCTGAATATAACCGATTGCTCTCGTTGCTCTGGCTTGTGAAAATACATAATAAATCCTGTTATTCCTCCGTACTCTGTCTTCTTCTCTCTTCCTTCTCTTTCGGTCGCTTTAGAGGTTTCCCGATTGAATATCTGTGGTGCGATCTGGTCAACGTTGGGGGAGTTGGGCCAATTGGGGATCCTGTAACGGTCGCAGTGGACCATCCGCTCGGCCCAAAGTAACATCTAAACCGCGTCCGTAACAATATATATATATACATATATATATATATATATATATATATATATACATATATATATATATATATATATATATATATATATATATATATATATATATATATATATATATATATATATATATATATATATATATATATATATATATATACAGACTTGGCATTTAATATGGAATATTTTTTTGTGGAGGTGAACTTACTTTTCAAGATGACTTAGAACCAAAAGTTCATTGGAATTATGTTGAAATTATTCTAGATTTTGTTAATGTGACCTTTAAAAGAAACAAAAACCACATTTGACATTTCGAAGCAAATAAATTGATCCTTGAAAGTGATGTAAACTGATATCGAACTCAATTCACGGACAGTACTATGTTAAACTTCTGTACGTTTTCCAGAAGTATCTCTTTATTTTGCACATTAGCCAAAAAAAAATTCAACAAAAACAAAAGCTAAATTATGACTGGGATTACGGACAGTAAAATTACAGTTCAGTACTTCGTGTAACCCCCACGAACATTCAGGAGAGCACGTACACGTCGAGGCATGCTGTTCACGAGATTTGCCAAGGTTTGGACAGGAATCGCTTGCCATGCAGTGACAATAGTCTGCTGCAATTCACGCACAGAGGGAGGCTGCTGGTCCAAGTTGTCGATTTGACGCGTTAATTCTGCCCACAAGTTCTCTATCGGATTCATATCCGGGGACATGGCAGGCCACTCCATATGCTCTACACCACGGTCAGCAAGAAAGTGTTGGATCATGCGAGCACGATGAGGCCGTGCATTGTCATCTTGGAAGACAAAGTTTCCTCGAAAGGCTGCACGAGCAAATGGAAGCAATGTTTCTTCCAGAATGACCCTGTACTTGAACTGGTTCAGGTTTCCATTCAGAACAACCAGGTCAGTTTTGCCCCCTGCATGAAAAGCAGCCCAAACGGTCACCCCACCACCTCCAGCTTGGACTCTTGGCACTATACAATCTTCGTTGTGGGCTTCATGCACTTGTCTGCACATTCGGACGCGGCCATCTTGACGTTAGACCAGAAATCTAGACTCGTCACTGAAGGTCACGTGATTCCAGTGTCCTGGCTGCCATTGACGGTGCTCTCTGGCCCACTGCAATCGGCGCTGGCTGTGTTGTCTGGTCAGGCGTGGCTTTCTCAGGGGACGCCTGGCACGATAGCCTGCTTGAACCAGTCGTTGGTTGACTAGCCTTCTGGATACAGGCACATTTGTCAGTTGCTGCCACTCAGCCCTAAGCCGATTAGCTGACTTGGTACGGCCATTGCAGACTAACCGGTGCAGCTGCCGATCATCTCTCCTTGTGGTTCTGCGTGGACGTCCTGGCCTCGGTATTGGAGTAGGGACACCCCTTTGAGCATTTCGTTTCAGGATCTTTGACACCTGACCTTGAGTGATGCCATACTGCCGAGCAATAGCACGCTGTTTCATGCCAGAATTTCGTAAAGCCACCACTCCATGACAAACAGCATTGCCAAGTTGACGGACCATCTCCAGAGGAAGTGGCAATAACTTTTGTAGACGTGCAGCAGTTGTTTTCCACTAATACAGAACGCAACAACCCTTATATACCCGATTGTGAAGCCAATCATCAAATGTACCTGTCCTTACATTTTGTCACGCCACCTGTGATATAATCCTGTTATTGACTTCTTGCTGCGAAAGACAATCAGTGACATGGTTCTTTCAACAAAGACATCACCGAAGGGTAAAGGAAAATCACCAGATTGATATACTGAGTTCAGAAAGTAAACCCAAGTCAAGAAAAAAAAAATTCCATATTAAATGCATAGTCTGTAATAATCCCCCTGTGCTGTCTTTCCCTCGCGGTCCCCCTGTACTGTCTTTCCCTCGCGGGCCCCCTGTGCTGTCTTTCCCTCACGGTCCCCCTGTGCTGTCTTTCCCTCGCGGTCCCCCTGTGCTGTCTTTCCCTCGCGGTCCCCCTGTGCTGTCTTTCCCTCGCGGTCCCCCTGTGCTGTCTTTCCCTCGCGGTCCCCCTGTGCTGACTTTCCCTCACGGTCCCCCTGTGCTGTCTTTCCCTCGTGGTCCCCCTGTACTGTCTTTCCCTCATGGTCCCCCTGTACTGTCTTTCCCTCGTGGTCCCCCTGTACTGTCTTTCCCTCGTGGTCCCCCTGTGCTGTCTTTCCCTCGCGGTCCCCCTGTGCTGTCTTTCCCTCACGGTCCCCCTGTGCTGACTTTCCCTCACGGTCCCCCTGTGCTGTCTTTCCCTCGTGGTCCCCCTGTACTGTCTTTCCCTCATGTTCCCCCTGTACTGTCTTTCCCTCGTGGTCCCCCTGTACTGTCTTTCCCTCGTGGTCCCCCTGTACTGTCTTTCCCTCGTGGTCGCCCTGTGCTGTCTTTCCCTCACGGTCCCCCTGTGCTGTCTTTCCCTCGCGGTCCCCCTGTGCTGTCTTTCCCTCACGGTCCCCCTGTGCTGTCTTTCCCTCGTGGTCCCCCTGTGCTGTCTTTCCCTCACGGTCCCCCTGTGCTGTCTTTCCCTCGCGGTCCCCCTGTACTGTCTTTCCCTCACGGTCCCCCTGTGTTGCCTTTCCCTCGCGGTCCCCCTGTGCTGTCTTTCCCTCGCGGTCTCCCTGTGCTGTCTTTCCCTCGCGGTCCCCCTGTGCTGTCTTTCCCTCGCGGTCCCCCTGTGCTGTCTTTCCCTTGCGGTCCCCCTGTGCTGTCTTTCCCTCACGGTCCCCCTGTGCTGTCTTTCCCTCACGGTCCCCCTGTGCTGTCTTTCCCTCGCGGTCCCCCTGTGCTGTCTTTCCCTCGCGGTTGTCAGCTCTTTCACGAGCCTCGATTCAGTATTTAAAAAAAATAAAAATTATATATATATATATTGTTGCGGACGCGGTTAAAGATGTTATTTTACCGAGCGGTTGGTATTACCGCGACCGAACAGTTATTCCCCGACTAATACCCGATTTGCCCCAAACTTTGGCCGGATCGCGCCACCGCTATTCAATGAGGGAAAAGACTAAAACGACGAATGCAAAGAGGAAGACGAAGGCAAAGAAAGGTTTGGAAATACTACTAAATTTATTTACTATTTACACACATAAGCAAAAAGAAAGCAGTCACATTTATTTACAAGCACATAAGACGCAGGTGACACAGTGAAAATACTAGCTTACCTACAGTCTTAATTAACCCAGGACAGAACAAACAAAAGACAGACTCACGCGGGGAATGACAGGAATGGCAGGAGGTGGATGGCTGGAGGTGAACGCTTGGTGGAGCCAACGCGGAGCTTGGTGGAGCTTTGGTGGAGGTGAACGCTTGGTGGAGCCAACACGGAGCTTGGTGGAGCCTTGGAGGAGGTGAACGCTTGGTGGAGCCAACGCGGAGCTTGGTGGAGCCTTGGTGGAGGTGAACGCTTGGTGGAGCCAACGCGGAGCTTGGTGGAGCTTTGGTGGAGGTGAATGCTTGGTGGAGCCAACACGGAGCTTGGTGGAGCCTTGGTGGAGGTGAACGCTTGGTGGAGCCAACGCGGAGCTTGGTGGAGGTGAACGCTTGGTGGAGCCAACGCGGAGCTTGGTGGAGCTTTGGTGGAGGTGAATGCTTGGTGGAGCCAATGCGGAGCTTGGTGGAGCCTTGGTGGAGGTGAACGCTTGGTGGAGCCAACGCGGAGCTTGGTGGAGCCTTGGTGGAGGTGAACGCTTGGTGGAGCCAACACAGAGCTTGGTGGAGCCTTGGTGGAGCCAACGCGGAGCTTGGTGGAGCCTTGGTGGAGGTGAACGCTTGGTGGAGCCAACGCGGAGCTTGGTGGAGCCTTGGTGGAGGTGAACGCTTGGTGGAGCCAACGCGGCTGCTGGGGGGTTGGTGTAACGGGTTCTCTCTCTTTCTCTCACAAGCTTCAGAACTCTTTCTTAGTCCCACCCAGTCCAACAACTTCCTCTCTTGCTTAGTCCAACTCAAGGCCTTTCTGTCTTCTGATCTCCTCCCTCCTCGACTCTCTCCGGGGGCCTCTGCCTCGGGTTATATAAGCCCCACCCTTGACCCTTTGCGAACCTCCCCAAAACGTTCTCTCTCCGCCCTCAAAAGCCAACCCCTCGTTCTGGGTTGGTCGGCAAGGGCTGGTTCACTCCTCCCCTCTATGACGAGGTGGGGACCCGCCTTTCTTCCCCAACCCTGCCTCGTGGTCAATGGTGGATGAAGGGAAAACCGCCCAAAATGCAGTTGGCAATTGGAAGGGAGGTAATTGGCAATGGCACTCGAGGCCTGGCAAAGACGAAAGGGGAAATGGAAGTTTTGGGAGTGGGAATGAAGGGAATCTATCTCTTTCACTGGTGCAATGGAGTATTTCTATTAATGGGAGACACAGCCTTACCCTAAAACACAGAATAAGATATAACTATCGAACAGGGGTATTCTATGATTGGCTGACGTGTATGCTTGTGGACTAATTATGGGACGCCCTTTTGACCTTTACACAGCTCCGGAGGCAGGAGGCGCAGAATAACAATAATAATAATAATAAAGCACACAATCAAAAAAAAATGCAGTCCTCATATCCGCAACAATATATATATATACACTACCTGTCAAAAGTTTTAGAACACCTCAATTTTTCAGTTTTTATTTCCCTCATGGTCCCCCTGTGCTGTAGAGTTGCTGGAATCATGTCCAGTGAATAACCTGAAATGGTACAGAGGTAAGCAGTAAACTGCTCGAGGTTGAAAAAAAAGTTTAGGTTAGCAAAAACGGGAAAATAATGTAAATTGCACAGTTATACACTGTGTTCAAAAAGTATCCGACCTTTATTTTTCGTGCGTAAAAAAAAAGAAGCTAGGGAGGCGTTTATTGGTGCACGTATGTAGGCGATCCTAATGCGCACGAGTGAATTTTTTCCCACCTGCAGAAGCTGTCATTCGACGGCAGACCGCCGATGAGTGAGGTCATGTAAGCGAGCGCCGTCGGATTTTCGTTTTTGACAAAATGACGGAAAAACTTGAACAACGCTACTGCATCAAATTTTGTGTAAAGTTTGGCGATTCCCAAGTGGAAACGATCCGCAAGATTCAACACCATTCATTCCATTATGAAGGAGGATTTGGGCTTCAGGAGAATCTCAGCGAAGTTCGTACCAAAGCTGCTAACGATTGAGCAGAAGCAACTCCGTTTGGAGATCGCACAGGACATGCTGGAGACTGTGAACAGCGATCCCAGCTTCCTCAACACAGTGATCACTGGCGATGAGTCCTGGGTTTATGGGTACGACCCAGAAACCAAGTTGCAGTTTTGATGCAAGTTTGATGAAACACAAAATTTGATGCAGTAGCGTTGTTCAAGTTTTTCCGTCATTTTGTCAAAAACGAAAATCCGACGGCGCTCGCTTACATGACCTCACCCATCGGCGGTCTGCCGTCGAATGACAGCTTCTGCAGGTGGGAAAAAATTCACGCGTGTGCATTAGGATCGCCTACATACGTGCACCAATCAACGCCTCCCTGGCTTCTTTTTTTTTACGCACGAAAAATAAAGGTCGGATACTTTTTGAACACATTACGTATTGTAAAAAAAAGGCCTTCTTCAGGGAACAAGTAATGGGTTAACAACTTACAGCTGTTTGCAGCAATGTACGTAAATTAAGCCTTGAAAGTTGATGCAAACAATTTCTACAGGTGTCCCAACCTCTGCTGATTACTTGATTACAAACCCCCTGTCTGTATGAAAGCAGTATTGGAACAGACTGTTATTACACCCTCTGAAGCATTATTTGGACAATATTGCACTGCAGGAAGTAGCATATTAGAAACTGGAGGAAACTCTGACAGGAAGAGGTCTGGCAGACCCAAAGCCACAACAGAATCAGAAGACAAGTTTATGAGAGTCAACAGCTTGCGTGATAGGTGGCTCACAGGACAACAGCTTCAAGCACAGCTTAACAGTGGTCGAAGTAAGCAAGTCTCAGTTTCAACTGTGAAGAGAAGACTTCGAGCTGCAGGTTTGACAGGTCGAGTGGCAGTAAGAAAGCCATTGCTAAGATGGCAAAATAAGAAAAAGAGGCTTGCCTGGGCCATGAAGCACCGCCAGTGGACTACTGAAGACTGGAAGAAGGTCTTATGTACCTTCTTCTCAGTCTGCTGGTTTACCAGTTTTTTGGATGGCAATACCATTAGCCTTCTTCCAGGCCGCAGGAATTTTCCTTGTTTCATGGACAACAGTAACAAGGGCTGCCAACCAGGTACGACGCTTTTCTCTGGGGGTTTTAAGGAATTCGGGGAACAGTCCATCGGCCCCTACGACTGGCCGTTTTTGGTTGCCGGCAGTGCGGCGTCAGTGTCTTTCTTTGTATTTGGGGCTGACAGGTGGCTGCTCAATGGACTTTTGTTTAGGTTTCGGAGATAGTTCCTTTTTACCTCCTGCCTTAATGATTTGGAGATTTGTGCTTTTGAAGTCTGGAGGAGATGGGAAGCGATGGAATCAGGAGAGATTCTTGGGATGGCGGTAGTGGAGTTTTCTGTGCATCCAGTTTCCTCAGCAAGGTCCATGCCTTGTGGCTGCTGTCGGCATAGTCTGTTGACTCCACAAAATCCTTCCAGCGCTTCAGACGTTCAGTGTCAAGAGCGGTGGTTATTTTAAGGTCGAGCAGGTAATGACCATGCTTTTGTGGGCAGCTTGTACACGTTTGCAACAGTTGACACTGCTTATCTTTATTGTTGCAAAGAGCGAATTGTTGTCTATGGTTTCGATGTTTTGAAGATCATGCCTGATGTAGGTGGTGAGGCCATGTTTTGCTGCATTGACAGAGGCCATAAGGTTGCAGCCTGCAATCTTTTTCTTTGCATCCTTTTTGTCATCCTCGCTTTGAGTTTCCTGGAGTATGGCTGTGTCGATGTTGTGATCCTTCAGGATCTTGGTGAGGATCTCACACTTAGGAAGTGTCAACCCGTAAACATTAAGTTTGAGGATGCAGAGTGAGGGACCCACTGGTCTTGTTGTGGTTCTCAGCTTTCGGCCCTGGGAAAGGCCTTTTTAGCACTACGCAGCCTCGGGCCCAATTGCTGGGGTTTCCGAGTGCGTTGGTGGTATTGGCCAGTTGATGACATTAGTCCTGATATCTTCAGAGTATAACACTGTCGAATGTCATTTAACAGGAGCACCACATGTAGGTTGTCATCTCATGCACTCACTGATAAGTCTTTCTCTCCGAAAAGACCGACTGGACAACCCTCCCATCCACTTTCTGAATAATCCTCTCCAAGAAGTTCTCTCACTCAAGCTTTTGGGTCTCACTATCTGCCATGATCTTTCCTGGGAAAACCACATTTCCAATCTGGGCTCCAAAGCCAGTCGCCGACTGGGCATCCTCATGCGAAGTCCTTCCTTGGCGCACCTGAGCTCCTCACCACATACAAGGCTTTCATCCACAGCTCAATGGAATACTGTTCACCCCTCTGGGCCGGTGCTCCTGCCTCACACCTAGCTCGGCTTCACGCTGTTGAAACCAAAGCGTTCAGAATCATTGGAATCTCCCGCGATGAAGCTAACTCCGAGGGCCTTTCACTTACTCACCGCAGGCAGGTTGGTGGTCTTTCTGTCTTCTACCGACTCCTCTCCGGCCTTGCTCCCCCAGCTCTCTCTGGGCTCTGTCCCCCAAATATTCCTACAGGTCGCACAACATCTGCCTGCAACCCTCTTATGGTTAAACTGCCAAAATCAACACTCTCTGCTCACCTTCACTCCTTCATTCCTCTTTTCTCCCACCTCTGGAACAAACTCCCTCACTCTCTTCAATCTCACTCCTCCCTCCAGGTCTTTAAAACAGCTGTTCACCACCATCTCTTATCTTCCCCAATCCAAAACCTTGATCTTTTCTACCCCTGCAAATTTCACCCCAAATCCACTTTTTTGAAATACCAACTTCTTTCCTGGAAGTCCTTGCAGTGTCCTTGTGTTTTATACTTCTCCCACCCCTCCCCTTTCCCACGCCTCCTCCCCCCAAGCCCTCTCCCTCCCACAGATCTCCCGATGTCCCTGCTCTCAAATGTTGTGTTTGTGCTTTCCCTTCTCTCCCCATCTTGTCTACCGCTACCCTTATTATATGTTTTGTGTATCTGTTTGATTTTCTGTGTGATAAATGTTAGCTCTTTCACGAGCCTCGATCCTGTATACAAAAAAATAAATTAAAAAAAAGTCGGATCTCGATCCGGACCTTAAACAAGATCAAATCGACTTGTTCTTGTCATCTAATTATAATAATAATAATAAATGCGGTTTTATTAAATAAAAAGCATGCAAGACCATAGTCCGAAGGCAAACGGCCGTGTTTACATTAAAAGGAGAAATCCATTTACATTGAATGAAAAAGCAAATACCTGCATATCACATTTCAAAATCAACACACAAGCATGCAATCAAGAAGAAATTATTCAACAAATCGGTCAATGAATTACAAATAGGAGTACTTGGTGGACTATACAATATCAGATAAAAACAGATTTAAAAAAACATTTAAGAGACATTAAAAAGTTGAAAACAATCTATAATTATATAGAAGATGTGAAATGTATGACAGTGCAGAGCAGATTGTAGACAACGATGGCTTCTGGCAAAGCAACAATATTGCACCTTATTCTATTGGGAATTTAAAAATTGCACCCAAAGTAGGAATTTTCTATCTCTGAGTCCTCATTTGTGGGATGTGGATCTGATGTGAGTTTCTCAATCGCATTTGGGATAATTATTGGTGTTTATGGGGGAGTAAATTATGATGACGGGCAGAAATAAGGATCGATTTAGCCAAGTTGGTGAGTCGAGGATGTCCATTCTCCTTGCAGTGAGGGAGGTGATAGTATACAGTCGTGGCTAAAAACATCAGGAGTACTTATGGAAAAAGGCAAGGCCGAAAATCGGCACGACAAAGCTCAAGGAACCAAAACCGGAAGTGAACCTTGGACCTCTATTCCTGGCCAAGAGATGAACAAGCCATCTTGGGCCCTAATAGACTAAGTTATTGATGAAACTATGCACACAACACACACTGAGCATAATCGCAACAAAACTAGTTGGTGGCCATCTTGGAAAATGGCTGATACTGTTGTTATAGGGGAAATCAGTGGCCCCATAGCTGAAAAGCTTCCTTTCGGCTTGCTCGAAAAGCCTACCAATTTTTATGCTTGTATCTTTAAAGTCACAATAACTCCAAAATTCGTCACATACCTGCTGGGTTAACACCTGCCGAGACCTGTCTACTCTTTCACTTGCAATGTCTTCCCTCACGCAGAGTTGCATTTTTGTGTTCTTGTCCAACTGTTTCTCCTTTTTCTTGTTTAATGTCTGTTAAGCCTTTTCATTTGTTTGTAGCTTCAACACCTGTATTAGAAGAAAAGATGTGATTTTTTGTGTGCTTCCCCTTCTCTCCCCATCTTGTCTTCCGCTCCCTCTTTTTATATATTTTGTTTGTCTGGTTGATTTGTTTGAGAAGTAAATGTTAGCTCTTTCACGAGCCTCGATTCAGGATACAAAAAAACAAACAAAAAAATCAACAACACCAACACCCCATGGGGGGGGGGGGGGGGGGCAAGACCAGATGAGAGAAGCAGCACAAGAATGTATCATTATAATTTGAATAATTTGAATTTTTCATGGTTTGTCAATTTTTTTGAAATTCATTTATAAAGTCCTTTCGCATATTTCTAGGCATATAAAATTACGATTTGATTCCAACATGAGTTCGGGCTGTTATGGCTGAAATCCTATGATTTTGCTGTTTTGTGTTGTTTGCAGCCACCATTGAAAAGTCTCTTCTTCAGGACGTGACATTTAGACTCTTCACACTTCTGTTTCCCCTTCATGACCCATGGTAATCTGTATGACTTTAAAAGATTGAAGCGTTGTGCAATGATGGAAGCTTATTGATCTGATTGAAGAGGAGCAAGCAAAGGGGGAGCCACGAGGTGGCAGCAGTCAGCAACTTGAAAAGGTGTGGAAGGAAGAAAAGAAAAAACATTTTATTTAAAGTAGAAAAAACCACAAATGACCTGATGAAAACGTAACCAAAAACACGACATTGTTCAGCACGACATATGGCTTTGCAGAGCCTTGAAAAAAAGACCTCAGCTGATTGTCAGGTGTGGTTATTTTGGAAAGTAAGTGCGAAAAGGTGGAAAGGTATGCGCTCAGGTACTTGCCAACGGTTGTCCAACTAAAGAAGAGCACTAAAAATGTCAAGAGGGATCCTTTTGGAAACCAGCCCATTGCATCGAAGAACCAGCACACATATCTTATTTTGCTGTGAACAGACATCGTAATTCTTCTTCTTCTTTTGTATGCAGCAAAAGGCTGCAGGTTAGCATCATTGGCTGTGCTGCTGATGCATTGCCCTCTGTGGAATTTCATTTGTTCAGGATGCCGGCGATAGCTTGCCTACTCTTCACGAAGGACACCGTGGGATCTTTAACGTCCACGAACTAATCACGGAAGACGGGACGGCCAGTTTAACGTCCATCCGTGGTGACGCCACACACATTGGAACAGCAGGATGACAGTTTGTAGCTGGGTCGAGATTCAAACCCTACCAAGACACCTTAGATGTGAGTGTCTAGGGCCTAAGCCATCCTGCCAGGCCACAAAGACATGAGCTGCTGTGAAAAGATGAACTGTGCCAGAGAAGGATTTAGTGGGCAGGGTGAGCCTGTGTTTGCATTTTTACCCTGCACTCGCCAAGCGAAAATCGAGGGTAAGCATTCAGGTGTGTACGTGTGCCGTGCGTGTCTGCATTTTAAAAATTCATTTTCTCGGCAACCGTTGGTCCGATTGACATGAAATTTTCACCATAGGAGGGCCTCCTCCTGGAGAATATTTTAATGATTATTATGACGTCATAGGTCATGTGGTACAGGCGCTATCTTGGAAAAACTTCGCACCTCTATATCTCTGAAACCACTCCATGGCAAAAAACTGAGACCTGGCTCATTGTCAACGACTCCCCATGGGGAATAAGATATGTTAATGATGTCATGGTGCCTTCTTTATGACGTCAAAATTCGGCAAATACAACACTTATCCATCCGATCATTATTCTTTTTTTTTTCTGCAAACTGTTGGTCTGATGGACACGAAATTTTCACCATAGGAGCGCCTCCTCCTTTGGAATATTTTAATGATAATCATGACGTCATAGGTCATGTGGTACAGGCGCCGTCTTGGAAAAACCGAAAAATGTTGCACCTCTATATCTCCAAAACCGCCGCATGGAAAAAATTGAAACATAGCTCATTGTAAAGAACTCCATATGGGGAATAGGTGTTTTTAACAATGACGTCATTGGTGCCATAATAATGACGTCATAATTCGACAGGTACAACGCTTAGTCTGATCAGTTTTAAATTTATTGAGCGTGATCTATGCAACAATTATTTTAGAGAATATAAATTTATGATGTCATCGCTCACGTGGTCTAGCAGCCATATTGGATCAAAGAAAAAAATATGTTCAAAAACAGAAGAGTTGGTTCGCAACAAGTTGACTGCGCAGGGTAAGTATTCTTTGAATACAATCTAGTTATGTTATGCATTGATTTGATGCCTTTTTACCCAGCAATGCATAGATGTACGAAATCTCAAAAGAGAGATTGGTGCCATTTCTGTGAACATCTCTTGAGCCTTCTATACTGCCTGGCACCCAGCTTTACTTTCCAATCTGTCTGCAAATGGTATTCAGTGTACTCTCTTTAATTGCTTTAAAATCATATTTGAAAGTGGAAACAATGGGTTGCTCTTGGTGGCATTCCGTCTTGAGATCTATTTTGAGATTGCTATTGCACAAGGCAGTATTTTAGGAACAACTTTATCATTGGTCTAACTCATTCACCTGCCTGCTTCACTGTGGATAATCCTCTGTACTATTTCGTGAATGACGCTGCTCTGTGCAGTACACCTCACTTCTGAGGGGCAGGCAGGTGCAACATCCATTTCTGCAGATCTCGAAAAAAACACCTTATTTGTAAGCTATACCTGGAACATGTATGTCATGCAGGAAATCCCATGCTCTGACTTTGTTCCTCTGCATGGATTGGCTTTCAAACCCCGCAGCCTTCTTCTCTGGCCAACCCCTGGAAAAGGCATAATCTCTGAAGATCAATCTCACAGTCTGCCAACCTGTCTTTGGCAGACCGTATCAGCATATCACCAAACTGACTTCTGAAGCATGCCGCCCCACAGGGTTAAGGGTGTAGTACTGGTGAACAGATGATTTTTTAAAATTTTTTTTAGCTGAACAGTTTCCTTATATATATATATATATAAAACACAGTTTGTGTGTGTGTGCGTGTGTGTGTAATGTTACCGATAGACTCCGAAACGGAGAGGCTCACGTGCTTGATATTTGGCATAGACATGGCCATTGAGCCTGGGACGAACATGGCTGAGACCATATTTGACGAGATCCATATTTTTTATTCATATTTATCTCAGCGCATTTCAGCGAAGTACCCGCTAATCTCAGCCAGTGCGAGCAGCTCGCTGATTCGCTCAGAGCAATCACGTGATGTTCCATCCCGTCACACGTCACACGTTTGCACGTGATTCAGGGCGAAAAGCCATTGCGTTTTTTCACCTTCATGCGACCGTGTTTTGTGTCGATTTTGTGCGATATGAATTAAATTTTAATTCATATTTCGTGTTGACGAATTCCAATACGAAGGATTTCCCCTTTCCCCTTTCGATTTCGAATACGAATCGAATACGAGCTTGAGTCGAGAGGGCGAATGTACGGGTTGGGAATGTACGGGTCTCCCCTCCCCCACCCGGCAATGCCGGGTACTTCTGCTAGGATCACGTGATGTTCCAACTTTGCCGCCATAATCTCACAGTTATGCGTTCGCACGTAATTCAGTTTTTTCACATTTCAGCGAGGAACATTGCCATTCACACCACATAGGTTTTTGGTCACTTTCATCTGATATTTGTGATTTATTTCAAACAAACTGTATTTCCCATCTACACGGCCATGTATTCCTATTAACGTTATGTAAAGTACATAAATTGTGTGGATTACATCATTTCTGGATGTGATCAATTGCCAGTAACCATCTATATCCCTCCCCTCCCCTTCCCTCCTCCCCCTCCCTTTCCCCCCTCCCCCTCCCCCTACCCTTCCCCCTCCCTTCCCCCTCCACCCTACCCTCTCCCCTTCCCCCCTCCCCTCCCCCTCCCTTTCCCCCATGCCCCTCCCTTTCCCCCTACCCCTTCCTTTCTGCCCTACCCCTTCCCCATCCCCCTCCCCTCCCCCTCCCTTTCCCCCATGCTCCTCCCTTTCCCACCTACCCTTTCCTTTCTGTCCTACCCCTTCCCCTCCCCCCTCCCCCACACCCCCTCCCCTCCCCCTCCACCTCCCCCTCCTCCCCACCCTCCCACTCCTCTCCCCCTCCCATCCCTCCCCCTCCCCCTCTCCTCCCCTCCCCCTCCCCTCCCCCCTCCCCTCCCCCTCCCCCTCCCCTCCCCCTCCCCCTCCCCCCACCCTCCCACTCCTCTCCCCCTGCCATCCCTCCCCCTCCCCCCTCTCCTCCCCTCCCCCTCCCCTCCCCCCTACCCCCTCTCCCCCCGTTCCCCTCCCCTCCCATCCCCCTCCCCTGCGCCCATCCCCCCTCCCCTCCCCCCATCCCCCCTCCCCTCCCCCTCCCCCTCCTCCCATCCCCCTCCCCTCCCCCCTCCCCTCCCCTCCTCCCCCTCCCTCCCTCCCGCTCCCCCTCCCTTTCCCCCCTCCCCCTCCCCCTACCCTCCCCCTCCCTTCTCCCTCCACCCTACCCTCTCCCCTTCCCCCCTCCCCTTTCCCCTCCTCTCCCCCTCCCCTCCCCTCCCCCTCCCTTTCCCCCATGCCCCTCCCTTTCCCCCCTACCCCTTCCTTTCTGCCCTACCCCTTCCCCATCCCCCTCCCTTTCCCTCATGCTCCTCCCTTTCCCCCCTACCCCTTCCTTTCTGTCCTACCCCTTCCCCACCCCTCTCCCCCTCCCCCCTCCCCCATCCCCGCTCCCCCTCCTCCCTCCCCCCTCCCCCCGTTCCCCTCCCCTCCCCTCCCCTCCCCCCTCCGCTCCCCTGCCCCTCCCCCCTCCCCTCCCCCCTGTTCCCCTCCCCTTCCCCCTTCCCTCCTCTCCCCCGCCCGGCAATGCCGGGTACTTCTGCTAGTAGTCTTATAAACAAGAACCATGCTATTAGAGGTCATAGAAATACCCCTAATTATTGTTATCTTTACACGCAATTTACAAGAAATATAATATTTTGCATGAAATTTGTTATAACTTTAATTTGCATCATTCTTTTGGGCTGAAATTTGGACAGGATATTCAGAATATCACTTCCTTTAAAATGATGAAGGCTTTCGTTTATAGGGGTAGCCATTGTGGATTTATTGAAGGACAACCAAGTTTTATCTGGTAATTGGCATAATTAGCTAATTAGTGAACATTTGACATAATTTCACAAAATCCTCTCATCAGGTAGTAGAGTAACACATGTATAATACATGTACCAAGTTTTGTGTGAAAAGAATGATAGGTGACATAGAAGATAGAAGTAGAAATGTGTTCTTTGTTTTTCCTTGTTTTTTATTGACGGTCTAATTTATGCAAATTATATGCATGTAATATGACAAAGAAGCGTTGAAACTGGTCCGAGTTAAAGCCAAGATTATATCTTTCAAGAAAAACTGAAAATTAGATATTAACTTGACTTTGTTTTTGTGTAAAGGCCTCTCAAAGGTACCTATGTAGTTTTCTCAATTTTTCACCAGTACTACACCCTTAAGCCCAATCTGACTCCCTCACAAGTGTAAGAAAAAGAAAACTCATTTTGCCCTCACTCGTAATATGCTCTCCCTCCAGCAGGAGTCAGTAAACAACGTGCACTGTGTCATGTGCACAGGGGGATATTGTAAGTTGTTTTTTTTTGTATACTGAATCGAGGCTCGTGAAAGAGCTAACATTTATTTCACAAACAAATCGACCAGACAAACAAAATATACAAAAAGAGGGAGCGGAAGACAAGATGGGGAGAGAAGGGGAAGCACACAACCACAACATTTGAGAGCAGGGAGAAGTGTGGGAGGGAGAGGGCTTGGGGGCAGGAGGCGTGGAAGGGGAGGGGGGGGGGGTGTGGGGGGTGTCAACTCACCCTCGTGGGAGGAGGGGGTGGGGGGTGGGGGAGAGGTATGGAGGTGGGAATTTGTGCCCATGACCAGCACGCATGCAAAATTTGGTAGAGATCGGCCAGGCCACTTTCAAATTTATAAATTAACAAGCAGACACTGTGTATGGTTATAGGTGATGAGATTATATACGTAAATGTGTGTGTATATTTACTTTTACTGTTACTCACTTTATTTACTCACTCACTGATGCAGTGCCCCTGATACCAGTAAGCTGGTACTCATTTTGCCGACCCCGGATGGATGGCTGGCTGAGTCAACCCACCTGGTGTTATTTTGCAGCACAGCAGCGGCTCCAACTCAAGACTCTAACATGTGAAACAAACTGCTCAAGTAAGCTAAAGTTCATAGAACACGATACCCTGCGCAGTGTTAAAGTCTAATACTTCAATTTGAATAAAATGATGATCTCAAATATCTTCTTTTTTTTTAATCCTGAAATTTAGCGTTACTGAAGCAGTCTTATATACATCAACTTTATACACTGTAATAAGACAAGTTGCAGTTTGACGTTGACAAGACGACGTTGAGTTGCAGTTTAGGAGATGGAGGCTTAATTGATCACCATAGAACGCAGTGTCAATTGGCATCTTCTTCACCCCGACCCTCTCACATGCCACGCCCTCTCATGCTATATATTGATATACTGTATAGCATGGTTCTTGCAAGTATTATGAAAGCAATTTGTGTTTTACAGTGTTCAAATATACCTTTCACTCCCCTCCCCCCCCCTCCCCCTCCTCACTATCCCCACTCCACTTCCCCCTCCTCACTTCACCAACCCTCCCCACTCACCCCTCCCTCTACTCTTTCCAGACTCCCCTACCTTCCCCTCCCTCCTCTTCCCTTTCCCTCACTCTCCCCGTCTACACCCACTCCTCACTCCTCCTCCTCCTCACTCTCCCCTCCCTCCTCGCCCTCTCTCCTCCTTCCTCTCTCTCCCCTCCTCCTTATATCCCACTTTTTGAGCTCCACGCTTCCTCGCCCCTGTCCACGCTCCCCCTCCCTCCTTCTCCCCTCCCTCCTTCTCTCCCCCTTCCTCTCTCTCCCCACCCTTCACTCTCTCTCTCTCTCTCTCCTCACCTCTCACTCTCTCTTCCTCCTCTCTCTCACTCTCTCTTCGTCCTCTCTCTCACTCTCTCCCTGCACTCTCTCTCCCACCCTCACTCTCTCTTCCTCCTCTCTCTCTCTCTCTCTCTCTCTCACTCTCTCCCCACACTCTCTCTCTCTCCCACCCTTCACTCTCCCTCTCTCCCACCCTTCACTCTTTCTCTCCTCACCTCTCACTCTCTCTTCCTCCTCTCTCTCTCACTCTCTCCCTGCACACTCTCACCCTCCCCACCCTTCATTCTCTCTCTCTCTCTCTCTGTCTCTCTCTCCTCACCTCTCACTCTCCCTTCCTCCTCTCTCTCTCACTCTCTCCACGCACTCTCTCTCCCACCCTCACTCCCTCCTCCTCCCTTAATATTCCCATCAGCGAAGTGACAAGTGGTACTTGCAAATATTGAATTAGAAAAAAAATAATGGAAAATTTTGACAAAATGCCGGCAGTTGATGGCCTTGCAATCTTTTACCTCCTCAATTCTAGTGTTGCTGCTGCCCTCTCACTTCTCTGTTTAACACCTACCTGCCCAAACCACACACACATTCTCTACCAGAAAGCCTTTCCTTGTTACCCACTCCAAATCAAACATTAACGGTCACTTCCATTCATTCATCACACTCTTCTCTCACTCGTGGAACTCTCTTTCCAAGTCTATTGTCTTGAGCTCTTCTCTCCTGGATTTCAGTCTCCTGCCCACCATACCTTATGGCTTATGGTCTCTCCAATTTCTACCCCTGAGCTTTGTAAGATTTGCTGGTTCTGAACTGTTCCCACTCTTCTCCCTCAATTCCTCCTCTTCTGTAGTCTCTCACTTTGTAACCTTGCATCCCAATTTGATTAACCATCTCATTGCCACAATTTGCCATGTACATTGTTTATTCAACCCATAAAATGCAAATTGTCACAGTTTGCAGAAATCAAAAAAAGCATTGAATCCACTCGAAGAATAATATGAACTTCTGCATTTCAACTTACATGATAGTAAGGGCATTTTATGAGATATTTCACAAATCTGTTAACTAAATTGTTACCAAAAAATTTCTTCACCAATATGTTTGTAAAGGTGTGTAATAACATGTGTTAAAATGCTAAAGTTCAACTCCCGTGGGAAACCCAGAAAAAAAGCTGTTGAATTCGGGTACCGAAAAATTATTTTCGAGAATTTTTATTTTTTTAAATCGGCCCTTAAGTAACTTATGAGGGGTCAAATAAGGGTTTTTCATGATTCTGAGTTGATTGTTAACATTTATATTTTCACTTTTACATTTACACACAAAGTAGCTTTTATTTCACATACATATATAATACTCAAGAGTTATTTCTCATTCCTTCAATAACTGGGAGGAACTCGATCTGTGTGCTCTGCTTTGCATCATTAGCATGGATTCTCTTCATCCAGCCATTCCAGTTGGAGTGTGGGAACTCAGGATCGTTGGCTTTGATCACCCACCCCGCTGCCCAGAGTGTGTCACCTGGAGTGAGGAGTGGCTGATCATGAGCCAGGGAGGAGGAAAGCTCAGCGAGGGGGAGAAACATGATCGCGTTCGTTCCTATCTGTTTCCTGTTCGTAAATGGAATAATCTTTACTTCAGTTCCTCTCAGGATCTTAGCTTTGTCGAGTGCCTTCAACTTCACCCGGGGGAAAGCTGCTGTTGTCTGTGGATCTGGCAAAGGTGGTGCCGGAGAGGTGACTTCGATCCAACCCATTGAGTGAAAGGGAGTGTTTCCGTGAATAGAGACAATGTTTAAATCTATATTGTCTCCAACAAACTGAGTGACTGCATTGTTTGTTTCCCCAACCTCCATAAAGACCACCTGATCATTACTTGACAATTCACTTTCACTGGCTGGCACTTTGGCTGTCATCACTGATTGATCCTCAAGCGCAGCATCAACCGCAACCTCATCATTGATCTGTTCATCGGTTTCCTCCACAATGGTGTCAAGAGTGCCAGAAGTATCTGGAACATCATCTCCACTCCTACTATTAAGGAAGCAGTATTTGTAGTTTTGTGTCTCCGTGTAAGACTCAGTGTATCCCAGCCGGTGGAACTTGTTGAGCATCCATTATGACCCAAATCTATGATCAAGTTGTATGGCAAGCCCCATTTGGTGTGGCAATACTCCAGACCGAGGTCGACAGGCCTTAATAAAATTCTGCCCCCAAACGGCAACTCTTTCGTCTGTCTTGACAATCGGTCTCAAGAACATCTGAAGGCTTGCAGGAACAAGTGTCAGCTGACTATCGATGTCAGTCATACTGTGTGTGGTGGGGTATGACTTTAGACCTAAATCAATCAAGGCAATATCATTGGATATGAACTTGAGTGCCGTCTTTATGATCTGAGTCTTCGCATCTCCATGGTCAAGATTAGCATGATGCACTCGCAGAATATTGTCGGTGCCATCTTTGAGACAGAGTACATCTGCCCTTCTTTCCTGTGTTGTGAAATACAAGGTGTCTTCGTATTTCTCTAGAAGTTTTATCTTTAGCCAATGCTTTGAATAAGAAAGGCTCTTCTCTGGTGACTGATCAAACTCCTGCAGCTTTTCATGGACTTGGTCCATGTTCATTACCCCATGCTCTAATTCTGAGTCTAACCATTCGCAGAATTCAATAAAAACTGCCTCTCGCTCCTCATCAATACTCCTCTGTCCTCTCTTCCTTTTTCCTTCCTCATCAGTCTTGGACAAACTGTCACCTCTCGCAAACATAAGTTTGCATCGCAAATGGTACAGTGTTTCTTCTGCTACCAAGTCGTTGATCCCTTCCAGGCGTCCAGTGACTTGAGTGCCCCAGTCATCCCCGCGACTCCGTGCTGTCTTCAGCAAGCTTGCCTTCAGTGTATCTGCAGTCAAATTATCTGGCACTCTGTATTTCTTTCTAGCTTGTGCTGGATTATTTTTGTAGAGCTGGGCTGGTTGGTTGCAAAGAATGCATACATCCTTATACAGGAGGTCAACTGACTGTGATCTTCTAGAACTGCAGCCAGTTGATGAACTGAACTCACAAGTAGTGCGTCTTCTCTTCAACTTTGATGACTCTTTCTCTGCCTTTGATGCTTGAGCTGACTTCTTGGTGGTTGCAACAAAGTTGTTGTACAGATCATTTTTACACTTCTGGTGGTACCTCAGTTTTCCTTCCTTTTGAGCCTCCTTCATACGTTCCACAACAGTAACATTTTCGACAGTTTCTGCTTGTTTCAATAAAGTTGAGTATCCCTTTGGAGTTGCCTGTATGAGCCTTTCAGCTGGTGTATCCGAGCGTGCACAGATGAAGCAATTGAGCACAGGTGGAGTAACGTCTTCATCCATATTGCTAGACTCCATGTCCTGCAAAGTAGAAAATGAGATATATTTAGAAATTATTTTTCCACAAAGGAGTGTCTGTGGTGAAATATAAATGTTAACAATCAACTCAGAATCATGAAAAACCCTTATTTGACCCCTCATAAGTTACTTAAGGGCCGATTTAAAAAAATAAAAATTCTCGAAAATAATTTTTCGGTACCCGAATTCAACAGCTTTTTTTCTGGGTTTCCCACGGGAGTTGACCTTCAACATTTTAACACATGTTATTACACACCTTTACAAACATATTGGTGAAGAAATTTTTTGGTAACAATTTAGTTAACAGATTTTCATATGTTTCCCTTACTATGAAGAATACATGCGAGATGAGTCATTCACGCAATCTCACCGAAAGTCCCTTATCATTTCCACAACAAATGGCAAATTAAATGTGGCATATTGAGTCGGTTCTCTTGGAAACAGTTGGTGGCAATATTCCATGAAATGTTGATGCAGCCACCTTGTTGAATAAGCTCGAATCGCTGCACTTATTTCTGCAACAATTGATCAACTGGTGTATTTTATTAACCCTGTTATTAATTTCCAATGAATAATAACACTAAATAAAACGGGTGGTAGGAAAGTTTACAAGTAATTACTCTTGTCAAAAATACTTGAGAGAGTTGTTTTGATTCCTTTACCCAACTATTTGTACTAATCTTAACCCTTTTTATGCCTCCGCCCCTGAAGGTGGCCGTAGGTGTTATGTTTTCGGGTTGTCCGTCCGTCCATCCATCCGTCCGTACGGGCTAAACCTCGTTTTTCTCAGCAACCACATGTCCGATTGAGACAAAACTTTCAGGGTAGGAGTGACACCCATGTAGAAGATTTTTATGATAATTGTGACATCAAAGGTTACGTGGTATGGCAGCCATCTTGGATTAAGCGCGAATAATTAAAAAATATTTCTCGGAAACCGCTGAATGCAAAAATTTGAAACTTGGCACATTGTCAGTACTCCCAACAGGGAACAAGAGGATGATAATGATGACATCATCGGTAAAGTGGTATAGCAGCCAAAAATGTTTTAATCGAATGCCTTATCCTAAAAATCTGAAATTGCATGCATATGATCTATGACCCATTTGTATTGAAATATTAAATTTATGACATCATAGGTCACATGGTTTGGCAGGTATCTTGGACTGAAGGAAAATATTAAATAATTATATCATTGAAACCGCTCACCCTATCGATATGAAATTTTACAAATGTCATCTAACACCACTGTTGCATATACTTTGAAAATTATGACGTCGTAGGTCGCGTGGTTTGGTAGCCATCTTGGATAGAAAAACGAATCTTATCCGATCAACACAAAACTTCACAAACGTGATTCCCTACCCATACATATGCAGAGTGTACATTTATGATGTCATGTATCACGTGGTTTGGCAGCCATATTAGCTTGAAAGCCGATATTTTAAAAGTATCCTTTCTCCAAAAACGCTTCACCGATCGATGTGAAACCTGTCCTGTGGTAAAAATGTGATAGTTCAAAACAGCTGAAGGGATTTAAACCAAACTTGTTTATTTTTAGGACAGTGAACAAGGGCATCTACCCATTGTCACGGGCAGGGATTACGCGGACGCATATTGGCGACACAGTCGCATTGCTCTAGTTTATCATTATCTCCACCACCTAAGGTGGACGAAGGTTATGTTTTCACACCTGCATGTTTGTCTATTGTGAGCAGGAGATCTCAAAAAGTTACAGACGGATTCGGACAAAACTTGGTGGACATATTGGGTGTGTAACAAGGACGAATTGATTACATTTTGGTGAAAATCCGGATCAGGATACTATAATTTTTTGTGATTCTTCATCATTGAGAGATAGCACCAAAATGGGAAATAGCACGATATCTGAAAAAGATGTGGATGGATTCGGACAAAACTTGGTGGATGAGTTGGTTAGGTGACAAGAACAAGCCGATTCGATTTTTAGTTCAAGTTCGAATCCAGATCCGGCCTTTCAGTGGGATACAAAACGTAAACTGTTCAGTCTGGTGGAGGTATGCGCTCTACCGAATGCCGGGTGGAGGTATTTTCTTTAAACACAATCTCAACTTATTCGCTTTCTGCTCGTTTTCTTCATGCGTATCACAACAATATCTTACATTACGTGGCACGACGTAAAGTTGGTGTTAGTTAGTTCTGCTGTTGTGATTGGATTTACTAGGGCATGCCCGTACTATATATATATCTAAAAGTATATCCCCCCCCTCTATTTACATGCAATGGTTTGGTCCAAAGCTAACGGCTTGTGAGTACGGTGACAATCCCCCCCCCCTCTATTTACATGAAATGGTTTGGTCCAAAGCTAACGGCTAGCGGAGTTTGGTAAAGAAATCGCCATAGCGTGCACAAATGCGCAGGAAAGCGAAAGAATCGCAAATTAGTTTTAATTAGTTTTAAAACATAGTTTAACGGCAACATAGCGGCAACATAGTTTGCCAACGTGAAATAAATGAATACGCAGATGTCACAGGCTTATGTTAATATATGAATGAAGAAAGAATGAAGTTATTAAAATATAACCTATCCCATCAAAAGTCATCGGACACGTGTGATCTCATTTCATTTGGTTGGGATCTAAGCTTTGACATGGCCTATTTGACATTACTGGACAGAATTGAATTCAAAGAAATCCGACTTATCAACTCTCCCAATCTGAACTAAAAACTCGACCTGCTCGAATTACGCCACAAAGTTGTCTCTCTTTCTCTTTTCTACAGATATTACTTTGGTTTCTGCTCCCAAGAACTTGCTGCTTGTGTACCTCTGCCAAGAGCGAGACCATGGAATACTCGATAAGCCACTACATCACATGATCATTGTGTGGCCATTGGCAACTCAAGGGTGGGCCGTTATGATGTTTGTTTCTTCTCCTCCACTGCCAAACTCTGGAAATCTTTACCTTCCCATATATTTACAAACACTTACGGCCTTCCCCTTTTCAAAAAGCAGATTTTTTACTTCTTAAAAAACTCTTAGATTTTTCTTTCTTCACTTTTCTATCAATGCTGCTCTTTTATTTAAGGCTTGGCCTCGAGGAGGACTTTATAGTCTGCAGTGGCGGATCCAGCGGGGGGTGCAGGGGGTGCGCACCCCCCTTCGATCCAGGAGGAGGGTGCAGGGGGTGCGCACCCCCCCCTCTTCAACACAATGGCATGGATGTGCTGGAGGCATACTCTATGATTGACGACAAGAAGGACGCAACTATGGTCAAATGCTGAAACTGAATTCTCTCTGTGGTTCGATCACGCTGAGGCCATGATAGAATCTGTAGGAGGTGACGTCACAATGCCGAGAGTTGTAAAACCACAAATCCATCGTCCGAACAATGCCGCCAATACTCCCTTGCTCTTCTACCTCAGAAACATGTGCATTCCATTTCTCGACCACCTCAGCCAGGAAATGGACACCCGATTCTGTGCTGAAAATCTGGAAGGTAGTGATCTGTTTCTGCTGATGCCATCTATATAATAATCTATATAATAATACCGTAAGGACTCGACTTTGTTATCCCTTTTACGCCGCACCCAGTGACCCGATGCCCACGGCACTCATGGATTTACGATCTACGAACCGCGCTCTTTGTTTATCACGTACAGCCATACTCGAAAAATCTGAATTCGCCGACGTTGGGGCCCAAAAGCATCCGATTAACTGCCGATACGACGCCATCTTACGACGCCATCGTATTGGCGTCTGCTGGGCGAAGGCGAAGCGAGCCGTCCGCTGATTGGACAGTCGAGTGGTGTGAACATGGGTGGTGTGAACCAAATGGTCTTTTTATTCCCTTGAACATTTTAAATTAGGATATATAAGGAAACGTCTTTATCGTCATTTCAATAAAGTTAAATGGAGTGACGTTGCGATACTCGGGGTGCGTTGCATAAATCCTCGTAACTCAGAGAGGTGTAGCAGGTGGCGAGACGTAAGGAAGCTTAAAGATAACGAGCTGAAACAGACGAATGATATGTCAATCCCTTTCTACACCAAACGGCAATAAAAGTATGAGAGCGGGAAGGCATGGCCTGAGCACTTCGAGCAGAGAGGACTGATTGGACTTAACTTAAAGAGAAAAAATTGGAGCTTAACGGAAGAAGAAGATCCCATGAGCACGCCCCTATGCCATCCATAATGGTACACTCTATCCATACACCACATCCTCCCTTCCGTGGATGTTCCACGGGTTTCGGCTAGTCTACAATAATCGCCGATACCTGCGACATTCCAGCCCTACATCAGAAGCTGTTGCGTTGGAAAAACGACATGGAACATCTCGCAGGACTGATAAATGAGCTTAGAGACTGCAGATGTTTTGGAGAAGGAATCCCAACAACACGCTTCCAAGCACATTCATGGATTGTTTCTGCGCAGTAGATGGAGACGAATTTCCATCCATCAAAGTCCTCCATATTGGATGCACCCTCCCTGTAGGCTCCTGTGAGGCCGAACGCTCATTTTCTTGCCTGTGTCGTCTGAAGACCTACCTAAGATATTCCATGGGAGAACGTCGGATGGCATCTCTGCCCCTCATGAACATATACCATGACTTCACCATATCCCCACATGATGTGTGTGACATTTTCATTCAGAAACACAAGCGCCGTCTGTTCCAAAATAGCATAATTTACGATTAATAAAATAATTCACATTCAGCTGTCCTATCTGATTTTTTTTGTGGGGAGAACCCCCTGCCTTGAGCTTCACAACCTAGGCGCATGGTGGTGCCGGGCTTTGTGGGGAGAACCCCCTGCCTTGAGCTTCACAACCTAGGGCCTGGGCGCATGGCAGTGCCGAGCTTTGTGGGGAGAACCCCCTGCCTTGAGCTTCACAACCTAGGCGCATGGTGGTGCCGGGCTTTGTGGGGAGAACCCCCTGCCTTGAGCTTCACAACCTAGGCGCATGGCGGTGCCGAGCTTTGTGGGGAGAACCCCCTGCCTTGAGCTTCACAACCTAGGTGCATGGTGGTGCCGGGCTTTGTGGGGAGAACCCCCTGCCTTGAGCTTCACAACCTAGGCGCATGGTGGTACCGGGCTTTGTGGGGAGAACCCCCTGCCTTGAGCTTCACAACCTGGGCGCATGGCGGTGCCGAGCTTTGTGGGGAGAACCCCCTGCCTTGAGCTTCACAACCTAGGCGCATGGTGGTGCCGGGCTTTGTGGGGAGAACCCACTGCCTTGAGCTTCACAACCTAGGCCCATGGTGGTGCCGGGTTTTGTGGGGAGAACCCCCTGCCTTGAGCTTCACAACCTAGGCGCATGGTGGTGCCGAGCTTTGTGGGGAGAACCCCCTGCCTTGAGCTTCACAACCTTGCCGCATGGCGGTGCCGAGCTTTGTGGGGAGAACCCCCTGCCTTGAGCTTCACAACCTAGGCGCATGGTGGTGCCGGGCTTTGACCACTGAATTGAAAATATATAGAACGCTCACACTCCGTAGTGTAGCCGCCGTGTCGCCATCTTGGTTAGCATGACTCGACCGACTCAATTCGCGGATCTCGTTTGTTTTGAATGTGTCCCAGATTTTAAAAGCCAGACAACTGTTAAAATGCCATTTTGTGCGGCAATAAACTGCTCCAATCGGTTATGGAAGGGTTGTGGAAAGACGTTTCACAGCTGTTTCAAAGACGTTTAATTCATAGTCCGTAGTGCTATGGAAGTTGTGAAAAGGAAAGGATAAAGGAAAGTGTTGTAGTAACTGTGATATGTTTCCTATTGAAAAACGATCGCGCAAAAGGTGAAAAAACGCAATCGCTTTTCGCTCTGAATTACGTGCAAACGCATGAGGGAAATCACCATCGCCCAGCATCGAGTGCAACCAAGATGGCGCCCGGTAGCTACATCTCCATCTGTGTGGTGTGAATGGCAATGGTCATTCTATATATTTTCAGTTCAGTGGCTTTCACCAGCACACAGTCTGCCATCGCCATCATTTCACACTATGGGAGTGCACAGGTCTTATATAACTACTGGTGTCTGGTGAGCCCGTTGGTCCAAATGGACCAAATTTTCATCGGCTTTCATGTCCTTGCAGCATACCTGCCTATAGTGCTTGAGTTGGAATAAATGGTTTGTAAAATATTATCATTGTTTTTGTTATTTATTTAGTAATGAGAATGGCATGCCATGGAAGGACCTATTAAGCTGCTCTATACACCTTAACATGGCGTGCCTTTACAAACATGGGAATTCTTCTGGATTATTTATAGTTAATTAGCCTAATTAACTCAGGAGATCATAACAATCATTTCGGAAGAACTACACAAATCAGAAATTCCATATCAGAAAGCTCCAGTAGAAGTACACAAAAAAAACATGCCGCACGCATGCACACCACAGAAACACACACACACACACACACACACACACACACACACACACACACACACACACACACACACACACACACACACACACACACACAATTCATCAATTTATAGCAGAAGGAACAGCTGGGCAAGTCGTTTCACCAGTTCCTCTATCTGAACATTAGTCATCGCGAATCTGCTGAACTGTTGGACCAGAGAAGAACGCAAGGAGCTGCAGAAACTTCCAAGAACGCACGAAATGCCGTTTCTGACGATCAATTTTTTTTAAATTCCTGGCGGAGGACCCCCAGACCCCCCCCCCCCTTCACCCCACCCCAGCCCTATAGTTTCGTACACCCTCCCTCACCCCCCGTCTTGAAATTCCTGGATCCGCCCCTGGTCTGTAACTGGAGCCTTCAACATTAAAATTTTTTTTTTATATTTGAGGGCTCATCAAAATAACTTTGCAAAGATATGAAATACCTCCACATGCCCAAATCTCACACTGTCACACTGTCACATATTAACTGTACCTTTACTAAAAACATCTACTGTCAGTTTTTAATCTGTGCATGGGATTCTCTACCATCCCTTTATTGCTTTGAAACAACCTGATCTCTTTGAGAGATATTAGCCCTTTGCAGCTTGCTGGAAAAACATTTTCTGAAATAAGCGAGACTTCTTGTTCAAGTAAACTACTAGTATAAAATCCCGTCAAAAATTACGGGTTGGAAAAGTTTATTCGACGGTACAGCCTCGTCAGCTGAAGCCTCGGCCTAGTGTCAGGTGTGCTGTCAGGTGTCAGGTATATCTTTTTTATAACTCCCGCCAGGGAGTAATGCATTCACTCGTGTCCGTGTGTGTGTGTGTGTGTGTGTTCGTGTGTTTGTGAACAAGATATCTGGAAAAGTTCTGAACGGATTTGGATGAAAGTTGGTGGGATGATTGCCCTTGGGATAAGGAAGAATTGATTAGTTTTTGGTGAAGCTCAGGATATTATTCCCGATCCAGGAATTTTTTGAAGGATTTTTGTTACCATAGGAAGATAGGGCTCATTTTTTTTAAACATTATCTTCTATATATTATATATTTAACATTATGATATGAAAATAGTTTTCATATTTGTTGTAAATGTAGTTTAAACTCGTAGTTATGCGTTAGAGCGGTGTATTTTTTTTTGCAGCGTCGTCTTCAATGTTCATTTTTTTTTTCTAATAAAGACATATTCTGTCATTTTAAAACCACCAAAGTGTGTATTAGGTTTCCCCGTTTCATAAAATGTATCGATTGATACGTGTAATGCTTTAAAACTGTTAATTTTTTTTTTTTTTAAACCTCAGAAGAGATATCAACATTTAGCTCAGCGAATGTCATTCGCGGTGTCAGTATTTGATGAACTTATAAAGACTTAGTTCCAGATTTGTCAATGGCTGAGGTATATTAACAAACGAATAAAACAGATTTGGCAAAATTCCAACTTTTTTTTAGAAGATCGCATATTCACTCAGGGTTGTGAGAGGCTGAAGAAGAAGAAACCTCACACGGGCTTCCCAGACCAAATAAATAATTCTGGTTCTGGCTCTGCGATTTTCAGGTTTATTACTCCCGCTAGGGAGTAACGCATTCGATCATGTCCGTCCGTGTGTGTGTGTTCGTATGTTCGTGTGTTTGTGAACAAGATATCTGGAAAAGTTCTGAACGGATTTGGATGAAAGTTGGTGGGATGATTGACCTTGGGATAAGGAAGAATTGATTAGTTTTTGGTGAAGCTCAGGATATTATTCCGGATCCAGGAATTTTTTGGGGAAAGACTTTTTCTGTTTTACTGCATTAAAGCTTTTATTCTTATTCTTAAATGATGTTTTTCTCCTCCAATTCCGAGATATATCAAAAAAAATTCTCTGACAGTTAGGGCCTACTTTCTTTTTCATTTATTGTTTTGGGGAGAGGGGATGTTAAACAAAACGTATTATTCCAACTGAACCCACGGCGGGAGTATGCGCTCTACTGAGTTGCGTTCTAGTTTTACTTGTTTGACATCATATGGATGTAAATGAACACTCGTTTTACTCTGCGCGCGTTGCACATCACGTGCAGCGAATTTCACCTCCCTGCATCTTGTATTTATTGTTATTTTAAAAAAACGTTTCTGTACACCGCCCTTGAAGCTCGCTTTGCAAGCCCCCGTCTACAAGTCAAATAGAAGAGACATAATTGCTCTTAGTATAGAAAATGTTTTTCGAGTTTGTTTTATCCTCAAAAATTAGACCGTAGTGAACACACATTCGTGTTAAAAGATTGACGTTTGAAACCTACCCCGATGAAGGAGGACACACATCTGTACAAAAACACAAACTGACTGTTTCATATGGTAGATTGCAAACTCACATTACCATTCCACACTTCCTCTTTTGTGTGGTGGTCCTAAGTAATGAGCTGTAAAATAATTTCCTGATATTAAAACTTCCACGTGAAAAGCACATTTGCAAAATATTACTTATTTTCTTGCAATAAAAAAGATAATCCTCCGGGAATGAAGTCCAAACAACTGCAAAGTCGAGCATCATAAGTCCTTGTTCATCCAGTGCCAGCTAAAAATGTAATCATTAAATTATCATTGGGTGTGAGTTTACCAGCAAATCAACGACACAAAAAAACCTGCAATGATTGGCAGTCATTTTCAAACCTTTTGTAACGAGAACGGCACTCGGTAGTGCACAAACCTCCGCCTGGTGAACAGTTTGTGTTTTGTATCCACTGATAGGCCGGATCTGGATTCGGACCTGAAACACAATCTAATCGGCTTGTTGTTGTCACTTACCCACCTCGACTACCAACTTTCATCATAACCTATCCACAACGTTTTGAGAAAAAATAACCTGTCCACAACGTTTTGAGATATCATAACCTGTCCACAACGTTTTGAGAAAAAATAACCTGTCCACAACGTTTTAAGATATCATAACCTGTCCACAACGTTTTGAGAAAAAATAACCTGTCCACAACGTTTTGAGATATCATAATCTGTCCACAACGTTTTGAGATATCATAACCTGTCCACAACGTTTGAGATATTATAACCTGTCCACAACGTTTTAGGATATCATAACCTGTCCACAACGTTTTGAGGTATCATAATCTGTCCACAACGTTTTGAGATATCATAACCTGTCCACAACGTTTTAAGATATCATAACCTGTCCACAACGTTTTGATATATCATACCTATCCACAACGTTTTAAAATACCATAACCTGTCCACAACGTTTTATAATATCATAATATATCCACAACGTTTTGAGATATCATAATCTGTCCACAACGTTTTGATATATCATAATCTGTCCACTATGTTTTAAGATAGCATAATATGTCCACAACGTTTTGAGATATAATAATCTGTCCACAACGTTTTGAGATATCATAACCTGTCCACAACGTTTTAAAATACCATAACCTGTCCACAACGTTTTATAATATCAAAACAATATCCACAACGTTTTGAGATATCATAACCTGTCCACAACGTTTTGAGATATCATAATCTGCCCACAACGTTTTGATATATCATAACCTGTCCACAACGTTTTGAGATATAATAACCTGTCCACAACGTTTTAAGATAGCATAATATGTCCACAACGTTTTGAGATATCATAATCTGTCCACAACGTTTTGAGATATTATAACCTGTCCACAACGTTTTAGGATATCATAACCTGTCCACAACGTTTTGAGGTATCATAATCTGTCCACAACGTTTTGAGATATCATAACCTGTCCACAACGTTTTAAGATATCATAACCTGTCCACAACGTTTTGATATATCATACCTATCCACAACGTTTTAAAATACCATAACCTGTCCACAACGTTTTATAATATCATAATATATCCACAACGTTTTGAGATATCATAACCTGTCCACAACGTTTTGAGATATCATAATCTGTCCACAACGTTTTGATATATCATAATCTGTCCACTACGTTTTAAGATAGCATAATATGTCCACAACGTTTTGAGATATAATAATCTGTCCACAACGTTTTGAGATATCATAACCTGTCCACAACGTTTTAAAATACCATAACCTGTCCACAACGTTTTATAATATCAAAACAATATCCACAACGTTTTGAGATATCATAACCTGTCCACAACGTTTTGAGATATCATAATCTGTCCACAACGTTTTGATATATCATAACCTGTCCACAACGTTTTGAGATATAATAACCTGTCCACAACGTTTTAAGATAGCATAATATGTCCACAACGTTTTGAGATATCATCTGTCCACAACGTTTTGAGATTTTATAACCTGTCCATAACGTTTTGAGATATTATAACCTGTCCACAACGTTTTGAGATATCATAATCTGTCCACAACGTTTTGAGATATCATAACCTGTCCACAACGTTTGAGGATATCATAACCTGTCCACAACGTTTTGAGATATCATAATCTGTCCACAACGTTTTAGGATATCATAACCTGTCCATAACGTTTTAGGATATCATAATCTGTCCACAACGTTTTGAGATATCATAACCTGTCCACAACGTTTTGAGATATCATAATCTGTCCACAACGTTTTGAGATATCATAATCTGTCCACAACGTTTTAGGATATCATAACCTGTCCACAACGTTTTGAGATATCATAATCTGTCCGCAACGTTTTGAGATATTATAACTTGTCCACAACGTTTTGGGATATCATAACCTATCCACAACGTTTTGATATATCATAACCTGTCCACAACGTTTTAAAATATCATAACCTGTCCACAACGTTTTATAATATCATAATATATCCACAACGTTTTGAGATATCATAACCTGTCCACAACGTTTTGAGATATCATAATCTGTCCACAACGTTTTGATATATCATAACCTGTCCACAACGTTTTGAGATATCTTAATCTGTCCACAACGTTTTGAGATATCATAATCTGTCCGCAACGTTTTGAGATATCATAATCTGTCCACAACGTTTTGATATATCAATAATCTGTCCACAACGTTTTGATATATCATTACCTGTCCACAACGTTTTGAGATATCATAATCTGTCCACAACGTTTTAAGATAGCATAACCTGTCCACAACGTTTTGAGATATCATAACCTGTCCACAACGTTTTGAGATATCATAACCTGTCCACAACGTTTTGAGATATCATAATCTGTCCACAACGTTTTGATATATCATAGCCTGTCCACAACGTTTTGATATATCATAATCTGTCCACTACGTTTTAAGATAGCATAATATGTCCAGAACGTTTTGAGATATCATAACCTGTCCACAACGTTTTAAAATACCATAACCTGTCCACAACGTTTTATAATATCATAATATATCCACAACGTTTTGAGATATCAAAACCTGTCCACAACGTTCTGAGATGTCATAATCTGTCCACAACGTTTTTATATATCTGACCTGTCCACAACGTTTTGAGATATCATAATCTGTCCACAACGTTTTGAGATATCATAACCTGTCCATAACGTTTTGAGATATTATAACCTGTCCACAACGTTTTGAGATATCATAATCTGTCCACAACGTTTTGAGATATCATAATCTGTCCACAACGTTTGAGGATATCATAACCTGTCCACAACGTTTTGAGATATCATAATCTGTCCACAACGTTTTAGGATATCATAACCTGTCTACAACGTTTTGAGATATCATAATCTGTCCGCAACGTTTTGAGATATCATAACTTGTCCACAACGTTTTGGGCTATCATAACCTATCCACAACGTTTTGATATATCATAACCTGTCCACAACGTTTTAAAATATCATAACCTGTCCACAACGTTTTATAATATCATAATATATCCACAACGTTTTGAGATATCATAACCTGTCCACAACGTTTTGAGATATCATAATCTGTCCACAACGTTTTGATATATCATAACCTGTCCACAACGTTTTGATATATCATAATCTGTCCACAACGTTTTGAGATATCATAACCTGTCCACAACGTTTTAAGATATCATAACCTGTCCACAACGTTTTGATATATCATACCTATCCACAACGTTTTAAAATACCATAACCTGTCCACAACGTTTTATAATATCATAATATATCCACAACGTTTTGAGATATCATAACCTGTCCACAACGTTTTGAGATATCATAATCTGTCCACAACGTTTTGATATATCATAATCTGTCCACTACGTTTTAAGATAGCATAATATGTCCACAACGTTTTGAGATATAATAATCTGTCCACAACGTTTTGAGATATCATAACCTGTCCACAACGTTTTAAAATACCATAACCTGTCCACAACGTTTTATAATATCAAAACAATATCCACAACGTTTTGAGATATCATAACCTGTCCACAACGTTTTGAGATATCATAATCTGTCCACAACGTTTTAGGATATCATAACCTGTCCATAACGTTTTAGGATATCATAACCTGTCCACAACGTTTTGAGATATCATAATCTGTCCACAACGTTTTAGGATATCATAACCTGTCCATAACGTTTTGATATATCATAACCTGTCCACAACGTTTTGAGATATAATAACCTGTCCACAACGTTTTAAGATAGCATAATATGTCCACAACGTTTTGAGATATCATAATCTGTCCACAACGTTTTGAGATATTATAACCTGTCCACAACGTTTTAGGATATCATAACCTGTCCACAACGTTTTGAGGTATCATAATCTGTCCACAACGTTTTGAGATATCATAACCTGTCCACAACGTTTTAAGATATCATAACCTGTCCACAACGTTTTGATATATCATACCTATCCACAACGTTTTAAAATACCATAACCTGTCCACAACGTTTTATAATATCATAATATATTCACAACGTTTTGAGATATCATAACCTGTCCACAACGTTTTGAGATATCATAATCTGTCCACAACGTTTTGATATATCATAATCTGTCCACTACGTTTTAAGATAGCATAATATGTCCACAACGTTTTGAGATATAATAATCTGTCCACAACGTTTTGAGATATCATAACCTGTCCACAACGTTTTAAAATACCATAACCTGTCCACAACGTTTTATAATATCAAAACAATATCCACAACGTTTTGAGATATCATAACCTGTCCACAACGTTTTGAGATATCATAATCTGTCCACAACGTTTTGATATATCATAACCTGTCCACAACGTTTTGAGATATAATAACCTGTCCACAACGTTTTAAGATAGCATAATATGTCCACAACGTTTTGAGATATCATCTGTCCACAACGTTTTGAGATTTTATAACCTGTCCATAACGTTTTGAGATATTATAACCTGTCCACAACGTTTTGAGATATCATAATCTGTCCACAACGTTTTGAGATATCATAACCTGTCCACAACGTTTGAGGATATCATAACCTGTCCACAACGTTTTGAGATATCATAATCTGTCCACAACGTTTTAGGATATCATAACCTGTCCATAACGTTTTAGGATATCATAATCTGTCCACAACGTTTTGAGATATCATAACCTGTCCACAACGTTTTGAGATATCATAATCTGTCCACAACGTTTTGAGATATCATAATCTGTCCACAACGTTTTAGGATATCATAACCTGTCCACAACGTTTTGAGATATCATAATCTGTCCGCAACGTTTTGAGATATTATAACTTGTCCACAACGTTTTGGGATATCATAACCTATCCACAACGTTTTGATATATCATAACCTGTCCACAACGTTTTAAAATATCATAACCTGTCCACAACGTTTTATAATATCATAATATATCCACAACGTTTTGAGATATCATAACCTGTCCACAACGTTTTGAGATATCATAATCTGTCCACAACGTTTTGATATATCATAACCTGTCCACAACGTTTTGAGATATCTTAATCTGTCCACAACGTTTTGAGATATCATAATCTGTCCGCAACGTTTTGAGATATCATAATCTGTCCACAACGTTTTGATATATCAATAATCTGTCCACAACGTTTTGATATATCATTACCTGTCCACAACGTTTTGAGATATCATAATCTGTCCACAACGTTTTAAGATAGCATAACCTGTCCACAACGTTTTGAGATATCATAACCTGTCCACAACGTTTTGAGATATCATAACCTGTCCACAACGTTTTGAGATATCATAATCTGTCCACAACGTTTTGATATATCATAGCCTGTCCACAACGTTTTGATATATCATAATCTGTCCACTACGTTTTAAGATAGCATAATATGTCCAGAACGTTTTGAGATATCATAACCTGTCCACAACGTTTTAAAATACCATAACCTGTCCACAACGTTTTATAATATCATAATATATCCACAACGTTTTGAGATATCAAAACCTGTCCACAACGTTCTGAGATGTCATAATCTGTCCACAACGTTTTTATATATCTGACCTGTCCACAACGTTTTGAGATATCATAATCTGTCCACAACGTTTTGAGATATCATAACCTGTCCATAACGTTTTGAGATATTATAACCTGTCCACAACGTTTTGAGATATCATAATCTGTCCACAACGTTTTGAGATATCATAACCTGTCCGCAACGTTTGAGGATATCATAACCTGTCCACAACGTTTTGAGATATCATAATCTGTCCACAACGTTTTAGGATATCATAACCTGTCTACAACGTTTTGAGATATCATAATCTGTCCGCAACGTTTTGAGATATCATAACTTGTCCACAACGTTTTGGGCTATCATAACCCATCCACAACGTTTTGATATATCATAACCTGTCCACAACGTTTTAAAATATCATAACCTGTCCACAACGTTTTATAATATCATAATATATCCACAACGTTTTGAGATATCATAACCTGTCCACAACGTTTTGAGATATCATAATCTGTCCACAACGTTTTGATATATCATAACCTGTCCACAACGTTTTGATATATCATAATCTGTCCACAACGTTTTGAGATATCATAACCTGTCCACAACGTTTTAAGATATCATAACCTGTCCACAACGTTTTGATATATCATACCTATCCACAACGTTTTAAAATACCATAACCTGTCCACAACGTTTTATAATATCATAATATATCCACAACGTTTTGAGATATCATAACCTGTCCACAACGTTTTGAGATATCATAATCTGTCCACAACGTTTTGATATATCATAATCTGTCCACTACGTTTTAAGATAGCATAATATGTCCACAACGTTTTGAGATATAATAATCTGTCCACAACGTTTTGAGATATCATAACCTGTCCACAACGTTTTAAAATACCATAACCTGTCCACAACGTTTTATAATATCCAAACAATATCCACAACGTTTTGAGATATCATAACCTGTCCACAACGTTTTGAGATATCATAATCTGTCCACAACGTTTTGATATATCATAACCTGTCCACAACGTTTTGAGATATAATAACCTGTCCACAACGTTTTAAGATAGCATAATATGTCCACAACGTTTTGAGATATCATAATCTGTCCACAACGTTTTGAGATATTATAACCTGTCCATAACGTTTTGAGATATTATAACCTGTCCACAACGTTTTGAGATATCATAATCTGTCCACAACGTTTTGAGATATCATAACCTGTCCACAACGTTTGAGGATATCATAACCTGTCCACAACGTTTTGAGATATCATAATCTGTCCACAACGTTTTAGGATATCATAACCTGTCCATAACGTTTTAGGATATCATAATCTGTCCACAACGTTTTGAGATATCATAACCTGTCCACAACGTTTGAGGATATCATAACCTGTCCACAACGTTTTGAGATATCATAATCTGTCCACAACGTTTGAGGATATCATAACCTGTCCACAACGTTTTGAGATATCATAATCTGTCCACAACATTTTGATATATCATAACCTGTCCACAACGTTTTGAGATATCTTAATCTGTCCACAACGTTTTGAGATATCATAATCTGTCCACAACGTTTTGAGATATCATAATCTGTCCACAACGTTTTGATATATCAATAATCTGTCCACAACGTTTTGATATATCATTACCTGTCCACAACGTTTTGAGATATCATAATCTGTCCACAACGTTTTAAGATAGCATAACCTGTCCACAACGTTTTGAGATATCATAACCTGTCCACAACGTTTTGAGATATCATAACCTGTCCACAACGTTTTGAGATATCATAATCTGTCCACAACGTTTTGATATATCATAGCCTGTCCACAACGTTTTGATATATCATAATCTGTCCACTACGTTTTAAGATAGCATAATATGTCCACAACGTTTTGAGATATCATAATCTGTCCACAACGTTTTGAGATATCATAACCTGTCCACAACGTTTTAAAATACCATAACCTGTCCACAACGTTTTATAATATCATAATATATCCACAACGTTTTGAGATATAAAAACCTGTCCACAACGTTTTGAGATATCATAATCTGTCCACAACGTTTTTATATATCTGACCTGTCCACAACGTTTTGAGATATCATAATCTGTCCACAACGTTTTGAGATATCATAACCTGTCCATAACGTTTTGAGATATTATAACCTGTCCACAACGTTTTGAGATATCATAATCTGTCCACAACGTTTTGAGATATCATAACCTGTCCACAACGTTTGAGGATATCATAACCTGTCCACAACGTTTTGAGATATCATAATCTGTTCACAACGTTTTAGGATATCATAACCTGTCCACAACGTTTTGAGATATCATAATCTGTCCGCAACGTTTTGAGATATCATAACTTGTCCACAACGTTTTGGGCTATCATAACCTATCCACAACGTTTTGATATATCATAACCTGTCCACAACGTTTTAAAATATCATAACCTGTCCACAACGTTTTATAATATCATAATATATCCACAACGTTTTATGATATCATAACCTGTCCACAACGTTTTGAGATATCATAATCTGTCCACAACGTTTTGATATATCATAACCTGTCCACAACGTTTTGATATATCATAATCTGTCCACAACGTTTTGAGATATCTTAATCTGTCCACAACGTTTTGAGATATCATAATCTGTCCACAACGTTTTGAGATATCATAATCTGTCCACATCGTTTTGAGATATAATCTGTCCACAACGTTTTGATATATCATTACCTGTCCACAACGTTTTGAAATATCATAATCTGTCCACAACGTTTTAAGATAGCATAACCTGTCCACAACGTTTTGAGATATCATAACCTGTCCACAACGTTTAAAGATAGCATAACGTGTCCACAACGTTTTGAGATATCATAACCTGTACACAACGTTTTGAGATATCATAACCTGTCCACAACGTTTTGAGATATCATAACCTGTCCACAACGTTTTGAGATATCATAATCTGTCCACAACGTTTTAGGATATCATAACCTGTCCACAACGTTTTGATAGATCATAATCTGTCCACAACGTTTTGAGATATCTTAATCTGTCCACAACGTTTTGAGATATCATAATCTGTCCACAACGTTTTGATATATCATAATCTGTCCACTACGTTTTAAGATAGCATAATATGTGCACAACGTTTTGAGATATCATAATCTGTCCACAACGTTTTGAGATATCATAACCTGTCCACAACGTTTTAAAATACCATAACCTGTCCACAACGTTTTATAATATCAAAACAATATCCACAACGTTTTGAGATATAACCTGTCCACAACGTTTTGAGATATCATAATCTGTCCACAACGTTTTGATATATCATAACCTGTCCACAACGTTTTGAGATATAATAACCTGTCCACAACGTTTTAAGATAGCATAATATGTCCACAACGTTTTGAGATATCATCTGTCCACAACGTTTTGAGATTTTATAACCTGTCCATAACGTTTTGAGATATTATAACCTGTCCACAACGTTTTGAGATATCATAATCTGTCCACAACGTTTTGATATATCATAACCTGTCCACAACGTTTTGAGATATAATAACCTGTCCACAACGTTTTAAGATAGCATAATATGTCCACAACGTTTTGAGATATCATAATCTGTCCACAACGTTTTGAGATATTATAACCTGTCCATAACGTTTTGAGATATTATAACCTGTCCACAACGTTTTGAGATATCATAATCTGTCCACAACGTTTTGAGATATCATAACCTGTCCACAACGTTTGAGGATATCATAACCTGTCCACAACGTTTTGAGATATCATAATCTGTCCACAACGTTTTAGGATATCATAACCTGTCCATAACGTTTTAGGATATCATAATCTGTCCACAACGTTTTGAGATATCATAACCTGTCCACAACGTTTGAGGATATCATAACCTGTCCACAACGTTTTGAGATATCATAATCTGTCCACAACGTTTGAGGATATCATAACCTGTCCACGACGTTTTGAGATATCATAATCTGTCCACAACATTTTGATATATCATAACCTGTCCACAACGTTTTGAGATATCTTAATCTGTCCACAACGTTTTGAGATATCATAATCTGTCCACAACGTTTTGAGATATCATAATCTGTCCACAACGTTTTGATATATCAATAATCTGTCCACAACGTTTTGATATATCATTACCTGTCCACAACGTTTTGAGATATCATAATCTGTCCACAACGTTTTAAGATAGCATAACCTGTCCACAACGTTTTGAGATATCATAACCTGTCCACAACGTTTTGAGATATCATAACCTGTCCACAACGTTTTGAGATATCATAATCTGTCCACAACGTTTTGATATATCATAGCCTGTCCACAACGTTTTGATATATCATAATCTGTCCACTACGTTTTAAGATAGCATAATATGTCCACAACGTTTTGAGATATCATAATCTGTCCACAACGTTTTGAGATATCATAACCTGTCCACAACGTTTTAAAATACCATAACCTGTCCACAACGTTTTATATCATAATATATCCACAACGTTTTGAGATATAAAAACCTGTCCACAACGTTTTGAGATATCATAATCTGTCCACAACGTTTTTATATATCTGACCTGTCCACAACGTTTTGAGATATCATAATCTGTCCACAACGTTTTGAGATATCATAACCTGTCCATAACGTTTTGAGATATTATAACCTGTCCACAACGTTTTGAGATATCATAATCTGTCCACAACGTTTTGAGATATCATAACCTGTCCACAACGTTTGAGGATATCATAACCTGTCCACAACGTTTTGAGATATCATAATCTGTTCACAACGTTTTAGGATATCATAACCTGTCCACAACGTTTTGAGATATCATAATCTGTCCGCAACGTTTTGAGATATCATAACTTGTCCACAACGTTTTGGGCTATCATAACCTATCCACAACGTTTTGATATATCATAACCTGTCCACAACGTTTTAAAATATCATAACCTGTCCACAACGTTTTATAATATCATAATATATCCACAACGTTTTATGATATCATAACCTGTCCACAACGTTTTGAGATATCATAATCTGTCCACAACGTTTTGATATATCATAACCTGTCCACAACGTTTTGATATATCATAATCTGTCCACAACGTTTTGAGATATCTTAATCTGTCCACAACGTTTTGAGATATCATAATCTGTCCACAACGTTTTGAGATATCATAATCTGTCCACATCGTTTTGAGATATAATCTGTCCACAACGTTTTGATATATCATTACCTGTCCACAACGTTTTGAAATATCATAATCTGTCCACAACGTTTTAAGATAGCATAACCTGTCCACAACGTTTTGAGATATCATAACCTGTCCACAACGTTTAAAGATAGCATAACGTGTCCACAACGTTTTGAGATATCATAACCTGTACACAACGTTTTGAGATATCATAACCTGTCCACAACGTTTTGAGATATCATAACCTGTCCACAACGTTTTGAGATATCATAATCTGTCCACAACGTTTTAGGATATCATAACCTGTCCACAACGTTTTGATAGATCATAATCTGTCCACAACGTTTTGAGATATCTTAATCTGTCCACAACGTTTTGAGATATCATAATCTGTCCACAACGTTTTGATATATCATAATCTGTCCACTACGTTTTAAGATAGCATAATATGTGCACAACGTTTTGAGATATCATAATCTGTCCACAACGTTTTGAGATATCATAACCTGTCCACAACGTTTTAAAATACCATAACCTGTCCACAACGTTTTATAATATCAAAACAATATCCACAACGTTTTGAGATATCATAACCTGTCCACAACGTTTTGAGATATCATAATCTGTCCACAACGTTTTGATATATCATAACCTGTCCACAACGTTTTGAGATATAATAACCTGTCCACAACGTTTTAAGATAGCATAATATGTCCACAACGTTTTGAGATATCATCTGTCCACAACGTTTTGAGATTTTATAACCTGTCCATAACGTTTTGAGATATTATAACCTGTCCACAACGTTTTGAGATATCATAATCTGTCCACAACGTTTTGATATATCATAACCTGTCCACAACGTTTTGAGATATAATAACCTGTCCACAACGTTTTAAGATAGCATAATATGTCCACAACGTTTTGAGATATCATAATCTGTCCACAACGTTTTGAGATATTATAACCTGTCCATAACGTTTTGAGATATTATAACCTGTCCACAACGTTTTGAGATATCATAATCTGTCCACAACGTTTTGAGATATCATAACCTGTCCACAACGTTTGAGGATATCATAACCTGTCCACAACGTTTTGAGATATCATAATCTGTCCACAACGTTTTAGGATATCATAACCTGTCCATAACGTTTTAGGATATCATAATCTGTCCACAACGTTTTGAGATATCATAACCTGTCCACAACGTTTGAGGATATCATAACCTGTCCACAACGTTTTGAGATATCATAATCTGTCCACAACGTTTGAGGATATCATAACCTGTCCACAACGTTTTGAGATATCATAATCTGTCCACAACATTTTGATATATCATAACCTGTCCACAACGTTTTGAGATATCTTAATCTGTCCACAACGTTTTGAGATATCATAATCTGTCCACAACGTTTTGAGATATCATAATCTGTCCACAACGTTTTGATATATCAATAATCTGTCCACAACGTTTTGATATATCATTACCTGTCCACAACGTTTTGAGATATCATAATCTGTCCACAACGTTTTAAGATAGCATAACCTGTCCACAACGTTTTGAGATATCATAACCTGTCCACAACGTTTTGAGATATCATAACCTGTCCACAACGTTTTGAGATATCATAATCTGTCCACAACGTTTTGATATATCATAGCCTGTCCACAACGTTTTGATATATCATAATCTGTCCACTACGTTTTAAGATAGCATAATATGTCCACAACGTTTTGAGATATCATAATCTGTCCACAACGTTTTGAGATATCATAACCTGTCCACAACGTTTTAAAATACCATAACCTGTCCACAACGTTTTATAATATCATAATATATCCACAACGTTTTGAGATATCAAAACCTGTCCACAACGTTTTGAGATATCATAATCTGTCCACAACGTTTTTATATATCTGACCTATCCACAACGTTTTGAGATATCATAATCTGTCCACAACGTTTTGTGATATCATAACCTGTCCATAACGTTTTGAGATATTATAACCTGTCCACAACGTTTTGAGATATCATAATCTGTCCACAACGTTTTGATATATCATAACCTGTCCACAACGTTTTGATATATCATAATCTGTCCACAACGTTTTGAGATATCTTAATCTGTCCACAACGTTTTGAGATATCATAATCTGTCCACAACGTTTTGAGATATCATAATCTGTCCACATCGTTTTGAGATATCATAATCTGTCCACAACGTTTTGATATATCATTACCTGTCCACAACGTTTTGAAATATCATAATCTGTCCACAACGTTTTAAGATAGCATAACCTGTCCACAACGTTTTGAGATATCATAACCTGTCCACAACGTTTAAAGATAGCATAACGTGTCCACAACGTTTTGAGATATCATAACCTGTACACAACGTTTTGAGATATCATAACCTGTCCACAACGTTTTGAGATATCATAACCTGTCCACAACGTTTTGAGATATCATAATCTGTCCACAACGTTTTAGGATATCATAACCTGTTCACAACGTTTTGATAGATCATAATCTGTCCACAACGTTTTGAGATATCTTAATCTGTCCACAACGTTTTGAGATATCATAATCTGTCCACAACGTTTTGATATATCATAATCTGTCCACTACGTTTTAAGATAGCATAATATGTGCACAACGTTTTGAGATATCATAATCTGTCCACAACGTTTTGAGATATCATAACCTGTCCACAACGTTTTAAAATACCATAACCTGTCCACAACGTTTTATAATATCAAAACAATATCCACAACGTTTTGAGATATCATAACCTGTCCACAACGTTTTGAGATATCATAATCTGTCCACAACGTTTTGATATATCATAACCTGTCCACAACGTTTTGAGATATAATAACCTGTCCACAACGTTTTAAGATAGCATAATATGTCCACAACGTTTTGAGATATCATCTGTCCACAACGTTTTGAGATTTTATAACCTGTCCATAACGTTTTGAGATATTATAACCTGTCCACAACGTTTTGAGATATCATAATCTGTCCACAACGTTTTGATATATCATAACCTGTCCACAACGTTTTGAGATATAATAACCTGTCCACAACGTTTTAAGATAGCATAATATGTCCACAACGTTTTGAGATATCATAATCTGTCCACAACGTTTTGAGATATTATAACCTGTCCATAACGTTTTGAGATATTATAACCTGTCCACAACGTTTTGAGATATCATAATCTGTCCACAACGTTTTGAGATATCATAACCTGTCCACAACGTTTGAGGATATCATAACCTGTCCACAACGTTTTGAGATATCATAATCTGTCCACAACGTTTTAGGATATCATAACCTGTCCATAACGTTTTAGGATATCATAATCTGTCCACAACGTTTTGAGATATCATAACCTGTCCACAACGTTTGAGGATATCATAACCTGTCCACAACGTTTTGAGATATCATAATCTGTCCACAACGTTTGAGGATATCATAACCTGTCCACAACGTTTTGAGATATCATAATCTGTCCACAACATTTTGATATATCATAACCTGTCCACAACGTTTTGAGATATCTTAATCTGTCCACAACGTTTTGAGATATCATAATCTGTCCACAACGTTTTGAGATATCATAATCTGTCCACAACGTTTTGATATATCAATAATCTGTCCACAACGTTTTGATATATCATTACCTGTCCACAACGTTTTGAGATATCATAATCTGTCCACAACGTTTTAAGATAGCATAACCTGTCCACAACGTTTTGAGATATCATAACCTGTCCACAACGTTTTGAGATATCATAACCTGTCCACAACGTTTTGAGATATCATAATCTGTCCACAACGTTTTGATATATCATAGCCTGTCCACAACGTTTTGATATATCATAATCTGTCCACTACGTTTTAAGATAGCATAATATGTCCACAACGTTTTGAGATATCATAATCTGTCCACAACGTTTTGAGATATCATAACCTGTCCACAACGTTTTAAAATACCATAACCTGTCCACAACGTTTTATAATATCATAATATATCCACAACGTTTTGAGATATCAAAACCTGTCCACAACGTTTTGAGATATCATAATCTGTCCACAACGTTTTTATATATCTGACCTATCCACAACGTTTTGAGATATCATAATGTGTCCACAACGTTTTGTGATATCATAACCTGTCCATAACGTTTTGAGATATTATAACCTGTCCACAACGTTTTGAGATATCATAATCTGTCCACAACGTTTTGAGATATCATAACCTGTCCACAACGTTTGAGGATATCATAACCTGTCCACAACGTTTTGAGATATCATAATCTGTTCACAACGTTTTAGGATATCATAACCTGTCCACAACGTTTTGAGATATCATAATCTGTCCGCAACGTTTTGAGATATCATAACTTGTCCACAACGTTTTGGGCTATCATAACCTATCCACAACGTTTTGATATATCATAACCTGTCCACAACGTTTTAAAATATCATAACCTGTCCACAACGTTTTATAATATCATAATATATCCACAACGTTTTATGATATCATAACCTGTCCACAACGTTTTGAGATATCATAATCTGTCCACAACGTTTTGATATATCATAACCTGTCCACAACGTTTTGATATATCATAATCTGTCCACAACGTTTTGAGATATCTTAATCTGTCCACAACGTTTTGAGATATCATAATCTGTCCACAACGTTTTGAGATATCATAATCTGTCCACATCGTTTTGAGATATCATAATCTGTCCACAACGTTTTGATATATCATTACCTGTCCACAACGTTTTGAAATATCATAATCTGTCCACAACGTTTTAAGATAGCATAACCTGTCCACAACGTTTTGAGATATCATAACCTGTCCACAACGTTTAAAGATAGCATAACGTGTCCACAACGTTTTGAGATATCATAACCTGTACACAACGTTTTGAGATATCATAACCTGTCCACAACGTTTTGAGATATCATAACCTGTCCACAACGTTTTGAGATATCATAATCTGTCCACAACGTTTTAGGATATCATAACCTGTCCACAACGTTTTGATAGATCATAATCTGTCCACAACGTTTTGAGATATCTTAATCTGTCCACAACGTTTTGAGATATCATAATCTGTCCACAACGTTTTGATATATCATAATCTGTCCACTACGTTTTAAGATAGCATAATATGTGCACAACGTTTTGAGATATCATAATCTGTCCACAACGTTTTGAGATATCATAACCTGTCCACAACGTTTTAAAATACCATAACCTGTCCACAACGTTTTATAATATCAAAACAATATCCACAACGTTTTGAGATATCATAACCTGTCCACAACGTTTTGAGATATCATAATCTGTCCACAACGTTTTGATATATCATAACCTGTCCACAACGTTTTGAGATATAATAACCTGTCCACAACGTTTTAAGATAGCATAATAAGTCCACAACGTTTTGAGATATCATCTGTCCACAACGTTTTGAGATTTTATAACCTGTCCATAACGTTTTGAGATATTATAACCTGTCCACAACGTTTTGAGATATCATAATCTGTCCACAACGTTTTGAGATATCATAACCTGTCCACAACGTTTGAGGATATCATAACCTGTCCACAACGTTTTGAGATATCATAATCTGTCCACAACGTTTTAGGATATCATAACCTGTCCATAACGTTTTAGGATATCATAATCTGTCCACAACGTTTTGAGATATCATAACCTGTCCACAACGTTTTGAGATATCATAATCTGTCCACAACGTTTTGAGATATCATAATCTGTCCACAACGTTTTAGGATATCATAACCTGTCCACAACGTTTTGAGATATCATAATCTGTCCGCAACGTTTTGAGATATTATAACTTGTCCACAACGTTTTGGGATATCATAACCTATCCACAACGTTTTGATATATCATAACCTGTCCACAACGTTTTAAAATATCATAACCTGTCCACAACGTTTTATAATATCATAATATATCCACAACGTTTTGAGATATCATAACCTGTCCACAACGTTTTGAGATATCATAATCTGTCCACAACGTTTTGATATATCATAACCTGTCCACAACGTTTTGAGATATCTTAATCTGTCCACAACGTTTTGAGATATCATAATCTGTCCGCAACGTTTTGAGATATCATAATCTGTCCACAACGTTTTGATATATCAATAATCTGTCCACAACGTTTTGATATATCATTACCTGTCCACAACGTTTTGAGATATCATAATCTGTCCACAACGTTTTAAGATAGCATAACCTGTCCACATCGTTTTGAGATATCATAACCTGTCCACAACGTTTTGAGATATCATAACCTGTCCACAACGTTTTGAGATATAATAATCTGTCCACAACGTTTTGATATATCATAGCCTGTCCACAACGTTTTGATATATCATAATCTGTCCACTACGTTTTAAGATAGCATAATATGTCCACAACGTTTTGAGATATCCTAACCTGTCCACAACGTTTTAAAATACCATAACCTGTCCACAACGTTTTATAATATCATAATATATCCACAACGTTTTGAGATATCATAATCTGTCCACAACGTTTTTATATATCTGACCTGTCCACAACGTTTTGAGATATCATAACCTGTCCACAACGTTTTAAAATACCATAACCTGTCCACAACGTTTTATAATATCATAATATATCCACAACGTTCTGAGATGTCATAATCTGTCCGCAACGTTTTTATATATCTGACCTGTCCACAACGTTTTGAGATATCATAATCTGTCCACAACGTTTTGAGATATCATAACCTGTCCATAACGTTTTGAGATATTATAACCTGTCCACAACGTTTTGAGATATCATAATCTGTCCACAACGTTTTGAGATATCATAACCTGTCCACAACGTTTGAGGATATCATAACCTGTCCACAACGTTTTGAGATATCATAATCTGTCCACAACATTTTAGGATATCATAACCTGTCTACAACGTTTTGAGATATCATAATCTGTCCGCAACGTTTTGAGATATCATAACTTGTCCACAACGTTTTGGGCTATCATAACCTATCCACAACGTTTTGATATATCATAACCTGTCCACAACGTTTTAAAATATCATAACCTGTCCACAACGTTTTATAATATCATAATATATCCACAACGTTTTGAGATATCATAACCTGTCCACAACGTTTTGAGATATCATAATCTGTCCACAACGTTTTGATATATCATAACCTGTCCACAACGTTTTGATATATCATAATCTGTCCACAACGTTTTGAGATATCATAACCTGTCCACAACGTTTTAAGATATCATAACCTGTCCACAACGTTTTGATATATCATACCTATCCACAACGTTTTAAAATACCATAACCTGTCCACAACGTTTTATAATATCATAATATATCCACAACGTTTTGAGATATCATAACCTGTCCACAACGTTTTGAGATATCATAATCTGTCCACAACGTTTTGATATATCATAATCTGTCCACTACGTTTTAAGATAGCATAATATGTCCACAACGTTTTGAGATATAATAATCTGTCCACAACGTTTTGAGATATCATAACCTGTCCACAACGTTTTAAAATACCATAACCTGTCCACAACGTTTTATAATATCAAAACAATATCCACAACGTTTTGAGATATCATAACCTGTCCACAACGTTTTGAGATATCATAATCTGTCCACAACGTTTTGATATATCATAACCTGTCCACAACGTTTTGAGATATAATAACCTGTCCACAACGTTTTAAGATAGCATAATATGTCCACAACGTTTTGAGATATCATAAGCTGTCCACAACGTTTTGAGATATTATAACCTGTCCATAACGTTTTGAGATATTATAACCTGTCCACAACGTTTTGAGATATCATAATCTGTCCACAACGTTTTGAGATATCATAACCTGTCCACAACGTTTGAGGATATCATAACCTGTCCACAACGTTTTGAGATATCATAATCTGTCCACAACGTTTTAGGATATCATAACCTGTCCATAACGTTTTAGGATATCATAATCTGTCCACAACGTTTTGAGATATCATAACCTGTCCACAACGTTTGAGGATATCATAACCTGTCCACAACGTTTTGAGATATCATAATCTGTCCACAACGTTTGAGGATATCATAACCTGTCCACAACGTTTTGAGATATCATAATCTGTCCACAACATTTTGATATATCATAACCTGTCCACAACGTTTTGAGATATCTTAATCTGCCCACAACGTTTTGAGATATCATAATCTGTCCACAACGTTTTGAGATATCATAATCTGTCCACAACGTTTTGATATATCAATAATCTGTCCACAACGTTTTGATATATCATTACCTGTCCACAACGTTTTGAGATATCATAATCTGTCCACAACGTTTTAAGATAGCATAACCTGTCCACAACGTTTTGAGATATCATAACCTGTCCACAACGTTTTGAGATATCATAACCTGTCCACAACGTTTTGAGATATCATAATCTGTCCACAACGTTTTGATATATCATAGCCTGTCCACAACGTTTTGATATATCATAATCTGTCCACTACGTTTTAAGATAGCATAATATGTCCACAACGTTTTGAGATATCATAATCTGTCCACAACGTTTTGAGATATCATAACCTGTCCACAACGTTTTAAAATACCATAACCTGTCCACAACGTTTTATAATATCATAATATATCCACAACGTTTTGAGATATCAAAACCTGTCCACAACGTTTTGAGATATCATAATCTGTCCACAACGTTTTTATATATCTGACCTGTCCACAACGTTTTGAGATATCATAATCTGTCCACAACGTTTTGACATATCATAACCTGTCCATAACGTTTTGAGATATTATAACCTGTCCACAACGTTTTGAGATATCATAATCTGTCCACAACGTTTTGAGATATCATAACCTGTCCACAACGTTTGAGGATATCATAACCTGTCCACAACGTTTTGAGATATCATAATCTGTTCACAACGTTTTAGGATATCATAACCTGTCCACAACGTTTTGAGATATCATAATCTGTCCGCAACGTTTTGAGATATCATAACTTGTCCACAACGTTTTGGGCTATCATAACCTATCCACAACGTTTTGATATATCATAACCTGTCCACAACGTTTTAAAATATCATAACCTGTCCACAACGTTTTATAATATCATAATATATCCACAACGTTTTGAGATATCATAACCTGTCCACAACGTTTTGAGATATCATAATCTGTCCACAACGTTTTGATATATCATAACCTGTCCACAACGTTTTGATATATCATAATCTGTCCACAACGTTTTGAGATATCTTAATCTGTCCACAACGTTTTGAGATATCATAATCTGTCCACAACGTTTTGAGATATCATAATCTGTCCACAACGTTTTGATATATCATAATCTGTCCACAACGTTTTGAGATATCATAATCTGTCCACAACGTTTTGAGATATCATAATCTGTCCACAACGTTTTGATATATCATTACCTGTCCACAACGTTTTGAAATATCATAATCTGTCCACAACGTTTTAAGATAGCATAACCTGTCCACAACGTTTTGAGATATCATAACCTGTCCACAACGTTTAAAGATAGCATAACGTGTCCACAACGTTTTGAGATATCATAACCTGTACACAACGTTTTGAGATATCATAACCTGTCCACAACGTTTTGAGATATCATAACCTGTCCACAACGTTTTGAGATATCATAATCTGTCCACAACGTTTTAGGATATCATAACCTGTCCACAACGTTTTGATAGATCATAATCTGTCCACAACGTTTTGAGATATCTTAATCTGTCCACAACGTTTTGAGATATCATAATCTGTCCACAACGTTTTGAGATATCATAATCTGTCCACTACGTTTTGATATATCAATAATCTGTCCACAACGTTTTGATATATCATTACCTGTCCAAAACGTTTTGAGATATCATAATATATCCACAACGTTTTGAGATATCATAACCTGTCCACAACGTTTTGAGATATCATAATCTGTCCACAACGTTTTGATATATCATAATCTGTCCACTACGTTTTAAGATAGCATAATATGTGCACAACGTTTTGAGATATCATAATCTGTCCACAACGTTTTGAGATATCATAACCTGTCCACAACGTTTTAAAATACCATAACCTGTCCACAACGTTTTATAATATCAAAACAATATCCACAACGTTTTGAGATATCATAACCTGTCCACAACGTTTTGAGATATCATAATCTGTCCACAACGTTTTGATATATCATAACCTGTCCACAACGTTTTGAGATATAATAACCTGTCCACAACGTTTTAAGATAGCATAATATGTCCACAACGTTTTGAGATATCATAATCTGTCCACAACGTTTTGAGATATTATAACCTGTCCATAACGTTTTGAGATATTATAACCTGTCCACATTGTTTTGAGATATCATAATCTGTCCACAACGTTTTAGGATATCATAACCTGTCCACAACGTTTTGATATATCATAATCTGTCCACAACGTTTTGAGATATCTTAATCTGTCCACAACGTTTTGAGATATCATAATCTGTCCACAACGTTTTGAGATATCATAATCTGTCCACAACGTTTTGAGATATCATAATCTGTCCACAACGTTTTGATATATCAATAATCTGTCCACAACGTTTTGATATATCATTACCTGTCCACAACGTTTTGAGATATCATAATCTGTCCACAACGTTTTAAGATAGCATAACCTGTCCACAACGTTTTGAGATATCATAACCTGTCCACAACGTTTTGAGATATCATAACCTGTCCACAACGTTTAAAGATAGCATAACCTGTCCACTACGTTTTGAGATATCATAACCTGTCCACAACGTTTAAAGATAGCATAACGTGTCCACAACGTTTTGATATATCATACCTGTCCACAACGTTTTGATATATCATAACCTGTAAACAACGTTTTATAATATCGTAATATATCCACAACGTTTTGAGATATCATAACCTGTCCACAACGTTTTATAATATCATAATATATCCACAACGTTTTGAGATATCATAATCTGTCCACAACGTTTTGCGATATCATAACCTGTGCACAACGTTTAAAGATAGCATAATATGTCCACAACGTTTTAAGATATCATAACCTGTGCACAACGTTTAAAGATAGCATAATCTGTCCACAACGTTTTGCGATATCATAACCTGTGCACAACGTTTAAAGATAGCATAATATGTCCACAACGTTTTGAGATATCATAACCTGTCCACAACGTTTAAAGATAGCATAACGTGTCCACAACGTTTTGATATATCATACCTGTCCACAACGTTTTGATATATCATAACCTGTCCACAACGTTTTATAATATCATAATATATCCACAACGTTTTGAGATATCATTACCTGTCCACAACGTTTTATAATATCATAATATATCCACAACGTTTTGAGATATCATAATCTGTCCACAACGTTTTGCGATATCATAACCTGTGCACAACGTTTAAAGAAAGCATAATATGTCCACAACGTTTTAAGATATCATAACCTGTGCACAACGTTTAAAGATATCATAACCTGTCCACTACGTTTTGAGATATCATAACCTGTCCACAACGTTTAAAGATAGCATAACGTGTCCACAACGTTTTGATATATCATACCTGTCCACAACGTTTTGATATATCATAACCTGTCCACAACGTTTTATAATATCATAATATATCCACAACGTTTTGAGATATCATAACCAGTCCACAACGTTTTATAATATCATAATATATCCACAACGTTTTGCGATATCATAATCTGTCCACAACGTTTTGCGATATCATAACCTGTGCACAACGTTTAAAGATAGCATAACCTGTCCACAAAGTTTTAAGATATCATAACCTGTCCACAACGTTTTAAGATATCATAACCTGTCCACAACGTTTTGAGATATCATCTGTCCACAACGTTTTGAGATTTTATAACCTGTCCATAACGTTTTGAGATATTATAACCTGTCCACAACGTTTTAAGATATCATAACCTGTCCACAACGTTTGAGGATATCATAATATGTCCACAACGTTTTGAGATATCATAATCTGTCCACAACGTTTTAGGATATCATAACCTGTCCATAACGTTTTAGGATATCATAATCTGTCCACAACGTTTTGAGATATCATAACCTGTCCACAACGTTTTGAGATATCATAATCTGTCCACAACGTTTTGAGATATCATAATCTGTCCACAACGTTTTAGGATATCATAACCTGTCCACAACGTTTTGAGATATCATAATCTGTCCGCAACGTTTTGAGATATTATAACTTGTCCACAACGTTTTGGGATATCATAACCTATCCACAACGTTTTGATATATCATAACCTGTCCACAACGTTTTAAAATATCATAACCTGTCCACAACGTTTTATAATATCATAATATATCCACAACGTTTTGAGATATCATAACCTGTCCACAACGTTTTGAGATATCATAATCTGTCCACAACGTTTTGATATATCATAACCTGTCCACAACGTTTTGAGATATCTTAATCTGTCCACAACGTTTTGAGATATCATAATCTGTCCGCAACGTTTTGAGATATCATAATCTGTCCACAACGTTTTGATATATCAATAATCTGTCCACAACGTTTTGATATATCATTACCTGTCCACAACGTTTTGAGATATCATAATCTGTCCACAACGTTTTGAGATATCATAACCTGTCCACAACGTTTTGAGATATCATAACCTGTCCACAACGTTTGAGGATATCATAACCTGTCCACAACGTTTTGAGATATCATAATCTGTCCACAACGTTTTAGGATATCATAACCTGTCTACAACGTTTTGAGATATCATAATCTGTCCACAACGTTTTGATATATCAATAATCTGTCCACAACGTTTCGATATATCATTACCTGTCCACAACGTTTTGAGATATTATAACCTGTCCACAACGTTTTGAGATATCATAATCTGTCCACAACGTTTTGAGATATCATAACCTGTCCACAACGTTTGAGGATATCATAACCTGTCCACAACGTTTTGAGATATCATAATCTGTCCACAACGTTTTAGGATATCATAACCTGTCTACAACGTTTTGAGATATCATAATCTGTCCGCAACGTTTTGAGATATCATAACTTGTCCACAACGTTTTGATATATCAATAATCTGTCCACAACGTTTTGATATATCATTACCTGTCCACAACGTTTTGAGATATCATAATCTGTCCACAACGTTTTAAGATAGCATAACCTGTCCACAACGTTTTGAGATATCATAACCTGTCCACAACGTTTTGAGATATCATAACCTGTCCACAACGTTTAAAGATAGCATAACCTGTCCACTACGTTTTGAGATATCATAACCTGTCCACAACGTTTAAAGATAGCATAACCTGTCCACAACGTTTTAAGATATCATAACCTGTCCACAACGTTTTGATATATCATACCTATCCACAACGTTTTAAAATACCATAAACTGTCCACAACGTTTTATAATATCATAATATATCCACAACGTTTTGAGATATCATAACCTGTCCACAACGTTTTGAGATATCATAATCTGTCCACAACGTTTTGATATATCATAATCTGTCCACTATGTTTTAAGATAGCATAATATGTCCACAACGTTTTGAGATATAATAATCTGTCCACAACGTTTTGAGATATCATAACCTGTCCACAACGTTTTAAAATACCATAACCTGTCCATAACGTTTTATAATATCAAAACAATATCCACAACGTTTTGAGATATCATAACCTGTCCACAACGTTTTGAGATATCATAATCTGTCCACAACGTTTTGATATATCATAAGCTGTCCACAACGTTTTGAGATATAATAACCTGTCCACAACGTTTTAAGATAGCATAATATGTCCACAACGTTTTGAGATATCATAATCTGTCCACAACGTTTTGAGATATTATAACCTGTCCATAACGTTTTGAGATATTATAACCTGTCCACAACGTTTTGAGATATCATAATCTGTCCACAACGTTTTGAGATATCATAACCTGTCCACAACGTTTGAGGATATCATAACCTGTCCACAACGGTTTGAGATATCATAATCTGTCCACAACATTTTAGGATATCATAACCTGTCCATAACGTTTTAGGATATCATAATCTGTCCACAACGTTTGAGGATATCATAACCTGTCCACAACGTTTTGAGATAACATAATCTGTCCACAACGTTTGAGGATATCATAACCTGTCCACAACGTTTTGAGATATCATAATCTGTCAACAACATTTTGATATATCATAACCTGTCCACAACGTTTTGAGATATCTTAATCTGTCCACAACGTTTTGAGATATCATAATCTGTCCACAACGTTTTGAGATATCATAATCTGTCCACAACGTTTTGAGATATCATAATCTGTCCACAACGTTTTGATATATCAATAATCTGTCCACAACGTTTTGATATATCATTACCTGTCACAACGTTTTGAGATATCATAATCTGTCCACAACGTTTTAAGATAGCATAACCTGTCCACAACGTTTTGAGATATCATAACCTGTCCACAACGTTTTGAGATATCATAACCTGTCCACAACGTTTTGAGATATCATAATCTGTCCACAACGTTTTGATATATCATAGCCTGTCCACATCGTTTTGATATATCATAATCTGTCCACTACGTTTTAAGATAGCATAATATGTCCACAACGTTTTGAGATATCATAATCTGTCCACAACGTTTTGAGATATCATAACCTGTCCACAACGTTTTAAAATACCATAACCTGTCCACAACGTTTTATAATATCATAATATATCCACAACGTTTTGAGATATCAAAACCTGTCCACAACGTTTTGAGATATCATAATCTGTCCACAACGTTTTTATATATCTGACCTGTCCACAACGTTTTGAGATATCATAATCTGTCCACAACGTTTTGAGATATCATAACCTGTCCATAACGTTTTGAGATATTATAACCTGTCCACAACGTTTTGAGATATCATAATCTGTCCACAACGTTTTGAGATATCATAACCTGTCCACAACATTTGAGGATATCATAACCTGTCCACAACGTTTTGAGATATCATAATCTGTTCACAACGTTTTAGGATATCATAACCTGTCCACAACGTTTTGAGATATCATAATCTGTCCGCAACGTTTTGAGATATCATAACTTGTCCACAACGTTTTGGGCTATCATAACCTATCCACAACGTTTTGATATATCATAACCTGTCCACAACGTTTTAAAATATCATAACCTGTCCACAACGTTTTATAATATCATAATATATCCACAACGTTTTGAGATATCATAACCTGTCCACAACGTTTTGAGATATCATAATCTGTCCACAACGTTTTGATATATCATAACCTGTCCACAACGTTTTGATATATCATAATCTGTCCACAACGTTTTGAGATATCTTAATCTGTCCACAACGTTTTGAGATATCATAATCTGTCCACAACGTTTTGAGATATCATAACCTGTAAACAACGTTTTATAATATCATAATATATCCACAACGTTTTGAGATATCATAACCTGTCCACAACGTTTTGAGATATCATAATCTGTCCACAACGTTTTGATATATCATAATCTGTCCACAACGTTTTAGGATATCATAACCTGTCTACAACGTTTTGAGATATCATAATCTGTCCACAACGTTTTGATATATCAATAATCTGTCCACAACGTTTTGTTATATCATTACCTGTCCACAACGTTTTGAGATATCATAATCTGTCCACAACGTTTTGCGATATCATAACCTGTGCACAACGTTTAAAGATAGCATAATATGTCCACAACGTTTTAAGATATCATAACCTGTGCACAACGTTTAAAGATAGCATAATCTGTCCACAACGTTTTGCGATATCATAACCTGTGCACAACGTTTAAAGATAGCATAATATGTCCACAACGTTTTGAGATATCATAACCTGTCCACAACGTTTAAAGATAGCATAACGTGTCCACAACGTTTTGATATATCATACCTGTCCACAACGTTTTGATATATCATAACCTGTCCACAACGTTTTATAATATCATAATATATCCACAACGTTTTGAGATATCATTACCTGTCCACAACGTTTTATAATATCATAATATATCCACAACGTTTTGAGATATCATAATCTGTCCACAACGTTTTGCGATATCATAACCTGTGCACAACGTTTAAAGATAGCATAATATGTCCACAACGTTTTAAGATATCATAACCTGTGCACAACGTTTAAAGATATCATAACCTGTCCACTACGTTTTGAGATATCATAACCTGTCCACAACGTTTAAAGATAGCATAACGTGTCCACAACGTTTTGATATATCATACCTGTCCACAACGTTTTGATATATCATAACCTGTCCACAACGTTTTATAATATCATAATATATCCACAACGTTTTGAGATATCATAACCTGTCCACAACGTTTTATAATATCATAATATATCCACAACGTTTTGCGATATCATAATCTGTCCACAACGTTTTGCAATATCATAACCTGTGCACAACGTTTAAAGATAGCATAACCTGTCCACAAAGTTTTAAGATATCATAACCTGTCCACAACGTTTTAAGATATCATAACCTGTCCACAACGTTTTGAGATATCATCTGTCCACAACGTTTTGAGATTTTATAACCTGTCCATAACGTTTTGAGATATTATAACCTGTCCACAACGTTTTAAGATATCATAACCTGTCCACAACGTTTGAGGATATCATAACCTGTCCACAACGTTTTGAGATATCATAATCTGTCCACAACGTTTTAGGATATCATAACCTGTCCATAACGTTTTAGGATATCATAATCTGTCCACAACGTTTTGAGATATCATAACCTGTCCACAACGTTTTGAGATGTCATAATCTGTCCACAACGTTTTGAGATATCATAATCTGTCCACAACGTTTTAGGATATCATAACCTGTCCACAACGTTTTGAGATATCATAATCTGTCCGCAACGTTTTGAGATATTATAACTTGTCCACAACGTTTTGGGATATCATAACCTATCCACAACGTTTTGATATATCATAACCTGTCCACAACGTTTTAAAATATCATAACCTGTCCACAACGTTTTATAATATCATAATATATCCACAACGTTTTGAGATATCATAACCTGTCCACAACGTTTTGAGATATCATAATCTGTCCACAACGTTTTGATATTTCATAACCTGTCCACAACGTTTTGAGATATCTTAATCTGTCCACAACGTTTTGAGATATCATAATCTGTCCGCAACGTTTTGAGATATCATAATCTGTCCACAACGTTTTGAGATATCATAATCTGTCCACAACGTTTTGATATATCAATAATCTGTCCACAACGTTTTGATATATCATTACCTGTCCACAACGTTTTGAGATATCATAATCTGTCCACAACGTTTTAAGATAGCATAACCTGTCCACAACGTTTTGAGATATCATAACCTGTCCACAACATTTTGAGATATCATAACCTGTCCACAACGTTTTGAGATATCATAATCTGTCCACAACGTTTTGATATATCATAGCCTGTCCACAACGTTTTGATATATCATAATCTGTCCACTACGTTTTAAGATAGCATAATATGTCCACAACGTTTTGAGATATCATAACCTGTCCACAACGTTTTAAAATACCATAACCTGTCCACAACGTTTTATAATATCATAATATATCCACAACGTTTTGAGATATCAAAACCTGTCCACAACGTTCTGAGATGTCATAATCTGTCCACAACGTTTTTATATATCTGACCTGTCCACAACGTTTTGAGATATCATAATCTGTCCACAACGTTTTGAGATATCATAACCTGTCCATAACGTTTTGAGATATTATAACCTGTCCACAACGTTTTGAGATATCATAATCTGTCCACAACGTTTTGAGATATCATAACCTGTCCACAACGTTTGAGGATATCATAACCTGTCCACAACGTTATGAGATATCGTAATCTGTCCACAACGTTTTAGGATATCATAACCTGTCTACAACGTTTTGAGATATCATAATCTGTCCGCAACGTTTTGAGATATCATAACTTGTCCACAACGTTTTGATATATCAATAATCTGTCCACAACGTTTTGATATATCATTACCTGTCCACAACGTTTTGAGATATAATCTGTCCACAACGTTTTAAGATAGCATAACCTGTCCACAACGTTTTGAGATATCATAACCTGTCCACAACGTTTTGAGATATCATAACCTGTCCACAACGTTTAAAGATAGCATAACCTGTCCACTACGTTTTGAGATATCATAACCTGTCCACAACGTTTAAAGATAGCATAACCTGTCCACAACGTTTTAAGATATCATAACCTGTCCACAACGTTTTGATATATCATACCTATCCACAACGTTTTAAAATACCATAACCTGTCCACAACGTTTTATAATATCATAATATATCCACAACGTTTTGAGATATCATAACCTGTCCACAACGTTTTGAGATATCATAATCTGTCCACAACGTTTTGATATATCATAATCTGTCCACTACGTTTTAAGATAGCATAATATGTCCACAACGTTTTGAGATATAATAATCTGTCCACAACGTTTTGAGATATCATAACCTGTCCACAACGTTTTAAAATACCATAACCTGTCCACAACGTTTTATAATATCAAAACAATATCCACAACGTTTTGAGATATCATAACCTGTCCACAACGTTTTGAGATATCATAATCTGTCCACAACGTTTTGATATATCATAACCTGTCCACAACGTTTTGAGATATAATAACCTGTCCACAACGTTTTAAGATAGCATAATATGTCCACAACGTTTTGAGATATCATAATCTGTCCACAACGTTTTGAGATATTATAACCTGTCCATAACGTTTTGAGATATTATAACCTGTCCACAACGTTTTGAGATATCATAATCTGTCCACAACGTTTTGAGATATCATAACCTGTCCACAACGTTTGAGGATATCATAACCTGTCCACAACGTTTTGAGATATCATAATCTGTCCACAACGTTTTAGGATATCATAACCTGTCCATAACGTTTTAGGATATCATAATCTGTCCACAACGTTTTGAGATATCATAACCTGTCCACAACGTTTGAGGATATCATAACCTGTCCACAACGTTTTGAGATGACATAATCTGTCCACAACGTTTGAGGATATCATAACCTGTCCACAACGTTTTGAGATATCTTAATCTGTCCACAACATTTTGATATATCATAACCTGTCCACAACGTTTTGAGATATCTTAATCTGTCCACAACGTTTTGAGATATCATAATCTGTCCACAACGTTTTGAGATATCATAATCTGTCCACAACGTTTTGATATATCAATAATCTGTCCACAACGTTTTGATATATCATTACCTGTCCACAACGTTTTGAGATATCATAATCTGTCCACAACGTTTTAAGATAGCATAACCTGTCCACAACGTTTTGAGATATCATAACCTGTCCACAACGTTTTGAGATATCATAACCTGTCCACAACGTTTTGAGATATCATAATCTGTCCACAACGTTTTGATATATCATAGCCTGTCCACAACGTTTTGATATATCATAATCTGTCCACTACGTTTTAAGATAGCATAATATGTCCACAACGTTTTGAGATATCATAATCTGTCCACAACGTTTTGAGATATCATAACCTGTCCACAACGTTTTAAAATACCATAACCTGTCCACAACGTTTTATAATATCATAATATATCCACAACGTTTTGAGATATCAAAACCTGTCCACAACGTTTTGAGATATCATAATCTGTCCACAACGTTTTTATATATCTGACCTGTCCACAACGTTTTGAGATATCATAATCTGTCCACAACGTTTTGAGATATCATAACCTGTCCATAACGTTTTGAGATATTATAACCTGTCCACAACGTTTTGAGATATCATAATCTGTCCACAACGTTTTGAGATATCATAACCTGTCCACAACGTTTGAGGATATCATAACCTGTCCACAACGTTTTGAGATATCATAATTTGTTCACAACGTTTTAGGATATCATAACCTGTCCACAACGTTTTGAGATATCATAATCTGTCCGCAACGTTTTGAGATATCATAACTTGTCCACAACGTTTTGGGCTATCATAACCTATCCACAACGTTTTGATATATCATAACCTGTCCACAACGTTTTAAAATATCATAACCTGTCCACAACGTTTTATAATATCATAATATATCCACAACGTTTTGAGATATCATAACCTGTCCACAACGTTTTGAGATATCATAATCTGTCCACAACGTTTTGATATATCATAACCTGTCCACAACGTTTTGATATATCATAATCTGTCCACAACGTTTTGAGATATCTTAATCTGTCCACAACGTTTTGAGATATCATAATCTGTCCACAACGTTTTGAGATATCATAATCTGTCCACAACGTTTTGATATATCATAATCTGTCCACAACGTTTTGAGATATCATAATCTGTCCACAACGTTTTGAGATATCATAATCTGTCCACAACGTTTTGATATATCATTACCTGTCCACAACGTTTTGAAATATCATAATCTGTCCACAACGTTTTAAGATAGCATAACCTGTCCACAACGTTTTGAGATATCATAACCTGTCCACAACGTTTAAAGATAGCATAACGTGTCCACAACGTTTTGAGATATCATAACCTGTCCACAACGTTTTGATATATCATAATCTGTCCACAACGTTTTGAGATATCTTAATCTGTCCACAACGTTTTGAGATATCATAATCTGTCCACAACGTTTTGAGATATCATAATCTGTCCACATCGTTTTGAGATATCATAATCTGTCCACAACGTTTTGATATATCATTACCTGTCCACAACGTTTTGAAATATCATAATCTGTCCACAACGTTTTAAGATAGCATAACCTGTCCACAACGTTTTGAGATATCATAACCTGTCCACAACGTTTAAAGATAGCATAACGTGTCCACAACGTTTTGAGATATCATAACCTGTACACAACGTTTTGAGATATCATAACCTGTCCACAACGTTTTGAGATATCATAACCTGTCCACAACGTTTTGAGATATCATAATCTGTCCACAACGTTTTAGGATATCATAACCTGTCCACAACGTTTTGATAGATCATAATCTGTCCACAACGTTTTGAGATATCTTAATCTGTCCACAACGTTTTGAGATATCATAATCTGTCCACAACGTTTTGATATATCATAATCTGTCCACTACGTTTTAAGATAGCATAATATGTGCACAACGTTTTGAGATATCATAATCTGTCCACAACGTTTTGAGATATCATAACCTGTCCACAACGTTTTAAAATACCATAACCTGTCCACAACGTTTTATAATATCAAAACAATATCCACAACGTTTTGAGATATCATAACCTGTCCACAACGTTTTGAGATATCATAATCTGTCCACAACGTTTTGATATATCATAACCTGTCCACAACGTTTTGAGATATAATAACCTGTCCACAACGTTTTAAGATAGCATAATAAGTCCACAACGTTTTGAGATATCATCTGTCCACAACGTTTTGAGATTTTATAACCTGTCCATAACGTTTTGAGATATTATAACCTGTCCACAACGTTTTGAGATATCATAATCTGTCCACAACGTTTTGAGATATCATAACCTGTCCACAACGTTTGAGGATATCATAACCTGTCCACAACGTTTTGAGATATCATAATCTGTCCACAACGTTTTAGGATATCATAACCTGTCCATAACGTTTTAGGATATCATAATCTGTCCACAACGTTTTGAGATATCATAACCTGTCCACAACGTTTTGAGATATCATAATCTGTCCACAACGTTTTGAGATATCATAATCTGTCCACAACGTTTTAGGATATCATAACCTGTCCACAACGTTTTGAGATATCATAATCTGTCCGCAACGTTTTGAGATATTATAACTTGTCCACAACGTTTTGGGATATCATAACCTATCCACAACGTTTTGATATATCATAACCTGTCCACAACGTTTTAAAATATCATAACCTGTCCACAACGTTTTATAATATCATAATATATCCACAACGTTTTGAGATATCATAACCTGTCCACAACGTTTTGAGATATCATAATCTGTCCACAACGTTTTGATATATCATAACCTGTCCACAACGTTTTGAGATATCTTAATCTGTCCACAACGTTTTGAGATATCATAATCTGTCCGCAACGTTTTGAGATATCATAATCTGTCCACAACGTTTTGATATATCAATAATCTGTCCACAACGTTTTGATATATCATTACCTGTCCACAACGTTTTGAGATATCATAATCTGTCCACAACGTTTTAAGATAGCATAACCTGTCCACATCGTTTTGAGATATCATAACCTGTCCACAACGTTTTGAGATATCATAACCTGTCCACAACGTTTTGAGATATAATAATCTGTCCACAACGTTTTGATATATCATAGCCTGTCCACAACGTTTTGATATATCATAATCTGTCCACTACGTTTTAAGATAGCATAATATGTCCACAACGTTTTGAGATATCATAACCTGTCCACAACGTTTTAAAATACCATAACCTGTCCACAACGTTTTATAATATCATAATATATCCACAACGTTTTGAGATATCATAATCTGTCCACAACGTTTTTATATATCTGACCTGTCCACAACGTTTTGAGATATCATAACCTGTCCACAACGTTTTAAAATACCATAACCTGTCCACAACGTTTTATAATATCATAATATATCCACAACGTTCTGAGATGTCATAATCTGTCCACAACGTTTTTATATATCTGACCTGTCCACAACGTTTTGAGATATCATAATCTGTCCACAACGTTTTGAGATATCATAACCTGTCCATAACGTTTTGAGATATTATAACCTGTCCACAACGTTTTGAGATATCATAATCTGTCCACAACGTTTTGAGATATCATAACCTGTCCACAACGTTTGAGGATATCATAACCTGTCCACAACGTTTTGAGATATCATAATCTGTCCACAACGTTTTAGGATATCATAACCTGTCTACAACGTTTTGAGATATCATAATCTGTCCGCAACGTTTTGAGATATCATAACTTGTCCACAACGTTTTGGGCTATCATAACCTATCCACAACGTTTTGATATATCATAACCTGTCCACAACGTTTTAAAATATCATAACCTGTCCACAACGTTTTATAATATCATAATATATCCACAACGTTTTGAGATATCATAACCTGTCCACAACGTTTTGAGATATCATAATCTGTCCACAACGTTTTGATATATCATAACCTGTCCACAACGTTTTGATATATCATAATCTGTCCACAACGTTTTGAGATATCATAACCTGTCCACAACGTTTTAAGATATCATAACCTGTCCACAACGTTTTGATATATCATACCTATCCACAACGTTTTAAAATACCATAACCTGTCCACAACGTTTTATAATATCATAATATATCCACAACGTTTTGAGATATCATAACCTGTCCACAACGTTTTGAGATATCATAATCTGTCCACAACGTTTTGATATATCATAATCTGTCCACTACGTTTTAAGATAGCATAATATGTCCACAACGTTTTGAGATATAATAATCTGTCCACAACGTTTTGAGATATCATAACCTGTCCACAACGTTTTAAAATACCATAACCTGTCCACAACGTTTTATAATATCAAAACAATATCCACAACGTTTTGAGATATCATAACCTGTCCACAACGTTTTGAGATATCATAATCTGTCCACAACGTTTTGATATATCATAACCTGTCCACAACGTTTTGAGATATAATAACCTGTCCACAACGTTTTAAGATAGCATAATATGTCCACAACGTTTTGAGATATCATAAGCTGTCCACAACGTTTTGAGATATTATAACCTGTCCATAACGTTTTGAGATATTATAACCTGTCCACAACGTTTTGAGATATCATAATCTGTCCACAACGTTTTGAGATATCATAACCTGTCCACAACGTTTGAGGATATCATAACCTGTCCACAACGTTTTGAGATATCATAATCTGTCCACAACGTTTTAGGATATCATAACCTGTCCATAACGTTTTAGGATATCATAATCTGTCCACAACGTTTTGAGATATCATAACCTGTCCACAACGTTTGAGGATATCATAACCTGTCCACAACGTTTTGAGATATCATAATCTGTCCACAACGTTTGAGGATATCATAACCTGTCCACAACGTTTTGAGATATCATAATCTGTCCACAACATTTTGATATATCATAACCTGTCCACAACGTTTTGAGATATCTTAATCTGTCCACAACGTTTTGAGATATCATAATCTGTCCACAACGTTTTGAGATATCATAATCTGTCCACAACGTTTTGATATATCAATAATCTGTCCACAACGTTTTGATATATCATTACCTGTCCACAACGTTTTGAGATATCATAATCTGTCCACAACGTTTTAAGATAGCATAACCTGTCCACAACGTTTTGAGATATCATAACCTGTCCACAACGTTTTGAGATATCATAACCTGTCCACAACGTTTTGAGATATCATAATCTGTCCACAACGTTTTGATATATCATAGCCTGTCCACAACGTTTTGATATATCATAATCTGTCCACTACGTTTTAAGATAGCATAATATGTCCACAACGTTTTGAGATATCATAATCTGTCCACAACGTTTTGAGATATCATAACCTGTCCACAACGTTTTAAAATACCATAACCTGTCCACAACGTTTTATAATTTCATAATATATCCACAACGTTTTGAGATATCAAAACCTGTCCACAACGTTTTGAGATATCATAATCTGTCCACAACGTTTTTATATATCTGACCTGTCCACAACGTTTTGAGATATCATAATCTGTCCACAACGTTTTGACATATCATAACCTGTCCATAACGTTTTGAGATATTATAACCTGTCCACAACGTTTTGAGATATCATAATCTGTCCACAACGTTTTGAGATATCATAACCTGTCCACAACGTTTGAGGATATCATAACCTGTCCACAACGTTTTGAGATATCATAATCTGTTCACAACGTTTTAGGATATCATAACCTGTCCACAACGTTTTGAGATATCATAATCTGTCCGCAACGTTTTGAGATATCATAACTTGTCCACAACGTTTTGGGCTATCATAACCTATCCACAACGTTTTGATATATCATAACCTGTCCACAACGTTTTAAAATATCATAACCTGTCCACAACGTTTTATAATATCATAATATATCCACAACGTTTTGAGATATCATAACCTGTCCACAACGTTTTGAGATATCATAATCTGTCCACAACGTTTTGATATATCATAACCTGTCCACAACGTTTTGATATATCATAATCTGTCCACAACGTTTTGAGATATCATAATCTGTCCACAACGTTTTGAGATATCATAACCTGTCCACAACGTTTTAAAATACCATAACCTGTCCACAACGTTTTATAATATCATAATATATCCACAACGTTTTGAGATATCAAAACCTGTCCACAACGTTTTGAGATATCATAATCTGTCCACAACGTTTTTATATATCTGACCTGTCCACAACGTTTTGAGATATCATAATCTGTCCACAACGTTTTGACATATCATAACCTGTCCATAACGTTTTGAGATATTATAACCTGTCCACAACGTTTTGAGATATCATAATCTGTCCACAACGTTTTGAGATATCATAACCTGTCCACAACGTTTGAGGATATCATAACCTGTCCACAACGTTTTGAGATATCATAATCTGTTCACAACGTTTTAGGATATCATAACCTGTCCACAACGTTTTGAGATATCATAATCTGTCCGCAACGTTTTGAGATATCATAACTTGTCCACAACGTTTTGGGCTATCATAACCTATCCACAACGTTTTGATATATCATAACCTGTCCACAACGTTTTAAAATATCATAACCTGTCCACAACGTTTTATAATATCATAATATATCCACAACGTTTTGAGATATCATAACCTGTCCACAACGTTTTGAGATATCATAATCTGTCCACAACGTTTTGATATATCATAACCTGTCCACAACGTTTTGATATATCATAATCTGTCCACAACGTTTTGAGATATCTTAATCTGTCCACAACGTTTTGAGATATCATAATCTGTCCACAACGTTTTGAGATATCATAATCTGTCCACAACGTTTTGATATATCATAATCTGTCCACAACGTTTTGAGATATCATAATCTGTCCACAACGTTTTGAGATATCATAATCTGTCCACAACGTTTTGATATATCATTACCTGTCCACAACGTTTTGAAATATCATAATCTGTCCACAACGTTTTAAGATAGCATAACCTGTCCACAACGTTTTGAGATATCATAACCTGTCCACAACGTTTAAAGATAGCATAACGTGTCCACAACGTTTTGAGATATCATAACCTGTACACAACGTTTTGAGATATCATAACCTGTCCACAACGTTTTGAGATATCATAACCTGTCCACAACGTTTTGAGATATCATAATCTGTCCACAACGTTTTAGGATATCATAACCTGTCCACAACGTTTTGATAGATCATAATCTGTCCACAACGTTTTGAGATATCTTAATCTGTCCACAACGTTTTGAGATATCATAATCTGTCCACAACGTTTTGAGATATCATAATCTGTCCACTACGTTTTGATATATCAATAATCTGTCCACAACGTTTTGATATATCATTACCTGTCCAAAACGTTTTGAGATATCATAATATATCCACAACGTTTTGAGATATCATAACCTGTCCACAACGTTTTGAGATATCATAATCTGTCCACAACGTTTTGATATATCATAATCTGTCCACTACGTTTTAAGATAGCATAATATGTGCACAACGTTTTGAGATATCATAATCTGTCCACAACGTTTTGAGATATCATAACCTGTCCACAACGTTTTAAAATACCATAACCTGTCCACAACGTTTTATAATATCAAAACAATATCCACAACGTTTTGAGATATCATAACCTGTCCACAACGTTTTGAGATATCATAATCTGTCCACAACGTTTTGAAATATCATAACCTGTCCACAACGTTTTGAGATATAATAACCTGTCCACAACGTTTTAAGATAGCATAATATGTCCACAACGTTTTGAGATATCATAATCTGTCCACAACGTTTTGAGATATTATAACCTGTCCATAACGTTTTGAGATATTATAACCTGTCCACATTGTTTTGAGATATCATAATCTGTCCACAACGTTTTTGGATATCATAACCTGTCCACAACGTTTTGATATATCATAATCTGTCCACAACGTTTTGAGATATCTTAATCTGTCCACAACGTTTTGAGATATCATAATCTGTCCACAACGTTTTGAGATATCATAATCTGTCCACAACGTTTTGAGATATCATAATCTGTCCACAACGTTTTGATATATCAATAATCTGTCCACAACGTTTTGATATATCATTACCTGTCCACAACGTTTTGAGATATCATAATCTGTCCACAACGTTTTAAGATAGCATAACCTGTCCACAACGTTTTGAGATATCATAACCTGTCCACAACGTTTTGAGATATCATAACCTGTCCACAACGTTTAAAGATAGCATAACCTGTCCACTACGTTTTGAGATATCATAACCTGTCCACAACGTTTAAAGATAGCATAACGTGTCCACAACGTTTTGATATATCATACCTGTCCACAACGTTTTGATATATCATAACCTGTAAACAACGTTTTATAATATCGTAATATATCCACAACGTTTTGAGATATCATAACCTGTCCACAACGTTTTATAATATCATAATATATCCACAACGTTTTGAGATATCATAATCTGTCCACAACGTTTTGCGATATCATAACCTGTGCACAACGTTTAAAGATAGCATAATATGTCCACAACGTTTTAAGATATCATAACCTGTGCACAACGTTTAAAGATAGCATAATCTGTCCACAACGTTTTGCGATATCATAACCTGTGCACAACGTTTAAAGATAGCATAATATGTCCACAACGTTTTGAGATATCATAACCTGTCCACAACGTTTAAAGATAGCATAACGTGTCCACAACGTTTTGATATATCATACCTGTCCACAACGTTTTGATATATCATAACCTGTCCACAACGTTTTATAATATCATAATATATCCACAACGTTTTGAGATATCATTACCTGTCCACAACGTTTTATAATATCATAATATATCCACAACGTTTTGAGATATCATAATCTGTCCACAACGTTTTGCGATATCATAACCTGTGCACAACGTTTAAAGAAAGCATAATATGTCCACAACGTTTTAAGATATCATAACCTGTGCACAACGTTTAAAGATATCATAACCTGTCCACTACGTTTTGAGATATCATAACCTGTCCACAACGTTTAAAGATAGCATAACGTGTCCACAACGTTTTGATATATCATACCTGTCCACAACGTTTTGATATATCATAACCTGTCCACAACGTTTTATAATATCATAATATATCCACAACGTTTTGAGATATCATAACCAGTCCACAACGTTTTATAATATCATAATATATCCACAACGTTTTGCGATATCATAATCTGTCCACAACGTTTTGCGATATCATAACCTGTGCACAACGTTTAAAGATAGCATAACCTGTCCACAAAGTTTTAAGATATCATAACCTGTCCACAACGTTTTAAGATATCATAACCTGTCCACAACGTTTTGAGATATCATCTGTCCACAACGTTTTGAGATTTTATAACCTGTCCATAACGTTTTGAGATATTATAACCTGTCCACAACGTTTTAAGATATCATAACCTGTCCACAACGTTTGAGGATATCATAATATGTCCACAACGTTTTGAGATATCATAATCTGTCCACAACGTTTTAGGATATCATAACCTGTCCATAACGTTTTAGGATATCATAATCTGTCCACAACGTTTTGAGATATCATAACCTGTCCACAACGTTTTGAGATATCATAATCTGTCCACAACGTTTTGAGATATCATAATCTGTCCACAACGTTTTAGGATATCATAACCTGTCCACAACGTTTTGAGATATCATAATCTGTCCGCAACGTTTTGAGATATTATAACTTGTCCACAACGTTTTGGGATATCATAACCTATCCACAACGTTTTGATATATCATAACCTGTCCACAACGTTTTAAAATATCATAACCTGTCCACAACGTTTTATAATATCATAATATATCCACAACGTTTTGAGATATCATAACCTGTCCACAACGTTTTGAGATATCATAATCTGTCCACAACGTTTTGATATATCATAACCTGTCCACAACGTTTTGAGATATCTTAATCTGTCCACAACGTTTTGAGATATCATAATCTGTCCGCAACGTTTTGAGATATCATAATCTGTCCACAACGTTTTGATATATCAATAATCTGTCCACAACGTTTTGATATATCATTACCTGTCCACAACGTTTTGAGATATCATAATCTGTCCACAACGTTTTGAGATATCATAACCTGTCCACAACGTTTTGAGATATCATAACCTGTCCACAACGTTTGAGGATATCATAACCTGTCCACAACGTTTTGAGATATCATAATCTGTCCACAACGTTTTAGGATATCATAACCTGTCTACAACGTTTTGAGATATCATAATCTGTCCACAACGTTTTGATATATCAATAATCTGTCCACAACGTTTCGATATATCATTACCTGTCCACAACGTTTTGAGATATTATAACCTGTCCACAACGTTTTGAGATATCATAATCTGTCCACAACGTTTTGAGATATCATAACCTGTCCACAACGTTTGAGGATATCATAACCTGTCCACAACGTTTTGAGATATCATAATCTGTCCACAACGTTTTAGGATATCATAACCTGTCTACAACGTTTTGAGATATCATAATCTGTCCGCAACGTTTTGAGATATCATAACTTGTCCACAACGTTTTGATATATCAATAATCTGTCCACAACGTTTTGATATATCATTACCTGTCCACAACGTTTTGAGATATCATAATCTGTCCACAACGTTTTAAGATAGCATAACCTGTCCACAACGTTTTGAGATATCATAACCTGTCCACAACGTTTTGAGATATCATAACCTGTCCACAACGTTTAAAGATAGCATAACCTGTCCACTACGTTTTGAGATATCATAACCTGTCCACAACGTTTAAAGATAGCATAACCTGTCCACAACGTTTTAAGATATCATAACCTGTCCACAACGTTTTGATATATCATACCTATCCACAACGTTTTAAAATACCATAAACTGTCCACAACGTTTTATAATATCATAATATATCCACAACGTTTTGAGATATCATAACCTGTCCACAACGTTTTGAGATATCATAATCTGTCCACAACGTTTTGATATATCATAATCTGTCCACTATGTTTTAAGATAGCATAATATGTCCACAACGTTTTGAGATATAATAATCTGTCCACAACGTTTTGAGATATCATAACCTGTCCACAACGTTTTAAAATACCATAACCTGTCCACAACGTTTTATAATATCAAAACAATATCCACAACGTTTTGAGATATCATAACCTGTCCACAACGTTTTGAGATATCATAATCTGTCCACAACGTTTTGATATATCATAAGCTGTCCACAACGTTTTGAGATATAATAACCTGTCCACAACGTTTTAAGATAGCATAATATGTCCACAACGTTTTGAGATATCATAATCTGTCCACAACGTTTTGAGATATTATAACCTGTCCATAACGTTTTGAGATATTATAACCTGTCCACAACGTTTTGAGATATCATAATCTGTCCACAACGTTTTGAGATATCATAACCTGTCCACAACGTTTGAGGATATCATAACCTGTCCACAACGGTTTGAGATATCATAATCTGTCCACAACATTTTAGGATATCATAACCTGTCCATAACGTTTTAGGATATCATAATCTGTCCACAACGTTTGAGGATATCATAACCTGTCCACAACGTTTTGAGATAACATAATCTGTCCACAACGTTTGAGGATATCATAACCTGTCCACAACGTTTTGAGATATCATAATCTGTCCACAACATTTTGATATATCATAACCTGTCCACAACGTTTTGAGATATCTTAATCTGTCCACAACGTTTTGAGATATCATAATCTGTCCACAACGTTTTGAGATATCATAATCTGTCCACAACGTTTTGAGATATCATAATCTGTCCGCAACGTTTTGATATATCAATAATCTGTCCACAACGTTTTGATATATCATTACCTGTCCACAACGTTTTGAGATATCATAATCTGTCCACAACGTTTTAAGATAGCATAACCTGTCCACAACGTTTTGAGATATCATAACCTGTCCACAACGTTTTGAGATATCATAACCTGTCCACAACGTTTTGAGATATCATAATCTGTCCACAACGTTTTGATATATCATAGCCTGTCCACATCGTTTTGATATATCATAATCTGTCCACTACGTTTTAAGATAGCATAATATGTCCACAACGTTTTGAGATATCATAATCTGTCCACAACGTTTTGAGATATCATAACCTGTCCACAACGTTTTAAAATACCATAACCTGTCCACAACGTTTTATAATATCATAATATATCCACAACGTTTTGAGATATCAAAACCTGTCCACAACGTTTTGAGATATCATAATCTGTCCACAACGTTTTTATATATCTGACCTGTCCACAACGTTTTGAGATATCATAATCTGTCCACAACGTTTTGAGATATCATAACCTGTCCATAACGTTTTGAGATATTATAACCTGTCCACAACGTTTTGAGATATCATAATCTGTCCACAACGTTTTGAGATATCATAACCTGTCCACAACATTTGAGGATATCATAACCTGTCCACAACGTTTTGAGATATCATAATCTGTTCACAACGTTTTAGGATATCATAACCTGTCCACAACGTTTTGAGATATCATAATCTGTCCGCAACGTTTTGAGATATCATAACTTGTCCACAACGTTTTGGGCTATCATAACCTATCCACAACGTTTTGATATATCATAACCTGTCCACAACGTTTTAAAATATCATAACCTGTCCACAACGTTTTATAATATCATAATATATCCACAACGTTTTGAGATATCATAACCTGTCCACAACGTTTTGAGATATCATAATCTGTCCACAACGTTTTGATATATCATAACCTGTCCACAACGTTTTGATATATCATAATCTGTCCACAACGTTTTGAGATATCTTAATCTGTCCACAACGTTTTGAGATATCATAATCTGTCCACAACGTTTTGAGATATCATAACCTGTAAACAACGTTTTATAATATCATAATATATCCACAACGTTTTGAGATATCATAACCTGTCCACAACGTTTTGAGATATCATAATCTGTCCACAACGTTTTGATATATCATAATCTGTCCACAACGTTTTAGGATATCATAACCTGTCTACAACGTTTTGAGATATCATAATCTGTCCACAACGTTTTGATATATCAATAATCTGTCCACAACGTTTTGTTATATCATTACCTGTCCACAACGTTTTGAGATATCATAATCTGTCCACAACGTTTTGCGATATCATAACCTGTGCACAACGTTTAAAGATAGCATAATATGTCCACAACGTTTTAAGATATCATAACCTGTGCACAACGTTTAAAGATAGCATAATCTGTCCACAACGTTTTGCGATATCATAACCTGTGCACAACGTTTAAAGATAGCATAATATGTCCACAACGTTTTGAGATATCATAACCTGTCCACAACGTTTAAAGATAGCATAACGTGTCCACAACGTTTTGATATATCATACCTGTCCACAACGTTTTGATATATCATAACCTGTCCACAACGTTTTATAATATCATAATATATCCACAACGTTTTGAGATATCATTACCTGTCCACAACGTTTTATAATATCATAATATATCCACAACGTTTTGAGATATCATAATCTGTCCACAACGTTTTGCGATATCATAACCTGTGCACAACGTTTAAAGATAGCATAATATGTCCACAACGTTTTAAGATATCATAACCTGTGCACAACGTTTAAAGATATCATAACCTGTCCACTACGTTTTGAGATATCATAACCTGTCCACAACGTTTAAAGATAGCATAACGTGTCCACAACGTTTTGATATATCATACCTGTCCACAACGTTTTGATATATCATAACCTGTCCACAACGTTTTATAATATCATAATATATCCACAACGTTTTGAGATATCATAACCTGTCCACAACGTTTTATAATATCATAATATATCCACAACGTTTTGCGATATCATAATCTGTCCACAACGTTTTGCAATATCATAACCTGTGCACAACGTTTAAAGATAGCATAACCTGTCCACAAAGTTTTAAGATATCATAACCTGTCCACAACGTTTTAAGATATCATAACCTGTCCACAACGTTTTGAGATATCATCTGTCCACAACGTTTTGAGATTTTATAACCTGTCCATAACGTTTTGAGATATTATAACCTGTCCACAACGTTTTAAGATATCATAACCTGTCCACAACGTTTGAGGATATCATAACCTGTCCACAACGTTTTGAGATATCATAATCTGTCCACAACGTTTTAGGATATCATAACCTGTCCATAACGTTTTAGGATATCATAATCTGTCCACAACGTTTTGAGATATCATAACCTGTCCACAACGTTTTGAGATATCATAATCTGTCCACAACGTTTTGAGATATCATAATCTGTCCACAACGTTTTAGGATATCATAACCTGTCCACAACGTTTTGAGATATCATAATCTGTCCGCAACGTTTTGAGATATTATAACTTGTCCACAACGTTTTGGGATATCATAACCTATCCACAACGTTTTGATATATCATAACCTGTCCACAACGTTTTAAAATATCATAACCTGTCCACAACGTTTTATAATATCATAATATATCCACAACGTTTTGAGATATCATAACCTGTCCACAACGTTTTGAGATATCATAATCTGTCCACAACGTTTTGATATTTCATAACCTGTCCACAACGTTTTGAGATATCTTAATCTGTCCACAACGTTTTGAGATATCATAATCTGTCCGCAACGTTTTGAGATATCATAATCTGTCCACAACGTTTTGAGATATCATAATCTGTCCACAACGTTTTGATATATCAATAATCTGTCCACAACGTTTTGATATATCATTACCTGTCCACAACGTTTTGAGATATCATAATCTGTCCACAACGTTTTAAGATAGCATAACCTGTCCACAACGTTTTGAGATATCATAACCTGTCCACAACATTTTGAGATATCATAACCTGTCCACAACGTTTTGAGATATCATAATCTGTCCACAACGTTTTGATATATCATAGCCTGTCCACAACGTTTTGATATATCATAATCTGTCCACTACGTTTTAAGATAGCATAATATGTCCACAACGTTTTGAGATATCATAACCTGTCCACAACGTTTTAAAATACCATAACCTGTCCACAACGTTTTATAATATCATAATATATCCACAACGTTTTGAGATATCAAAACCTGTCCACAACGTTCTGAGATGTCATAATCTGTCCACAACGTTTTTATATATCTGACCTGTCCACAACGTTTTGAGATATCATAATCTGTCCACAACGTTTTGAGATATCATAACCTGTCCATAACGTTTTGAGATATTATAACCTGTCCACAACGTTTTGAGATATCATAATCTGTCCACAACGTTTTGAGATATCATAACCTGTCCACAACGTTTGAGGATATCATAACCTGTCCACAACGTTATGAGATATCGTAATCTGTCCACAACGTTTTAGGATATCATAACCTGTCTACAACGTTTTGAGATATCATAATCTGTCCGCAACGTTTTGAGATATCATAACTTGTCCACAACGTTTTGATATATCAATAATCTGTCCACAACGTTTTGATATATCATTACCTGTCCACAACGTTTTGAGATATAATCTGTCCACAACGTTTTAAGATAGCATAACCTGTCCACAACGTTTTGTGATATCATAACCTGTCCACAACGTTTTGAGATATCATAACCTGTCCACAACGTTTAAAGATAGCATAACCTGTCCACTACGTTTTGAGATATCATAACCTGTCCACAACGTTTAAAGATAGCATAACCTGTCCACAACGTTTTAAGATATCATAACCTGTCCACAACGTTTTGATATATCATACCTATCCACAACGTTTTAAAATACCATAACCTGTCCACAACGTTTTATAATATCATAATATATCCACAACGTTTTGAGATATCATAACCTGTCCACAACGTTTTGAGATATCATAATCTGTCCACAACGTTTTGATATATCATAATCTGTCCACTACGTTTTAAGATAGCATAATATGTCCACAACGTTTTGAGATATAATAATCTGTCCACAACGTTTTGAGATATCATAACCTGTCCACAACGTTTTAAAATACCATAACCTGTCCACAACGTTTTATAATATCAAAACAATATCCACAACGTTTTGAGATATCATAACCTGTCCACAACGTTTTGAGATATCATAATCTGTCCACAACGTTTTGATATATCATAACCTGTCCACAACGTTTTGAGATATAATAACCTGTCCACAACGTTTTAAGATAGCATAATATGTCCACAACGTTTTGAGATTATGAGATATCATAATCTGTCCACAACGTTTTGAGATATTATAACCTGTCCATAACGTTTTGAGATATTATAACCTGTCCACAACGTTTTGAGATATCATAATCTGTCCACAACGTTTTGAGATATCATAACCTGTCCACAACGTTTGAGGATATCATAACCTGTCCACAACGTTTTGAGATATCATAATCTGTCCACAACGTTTTAGGATATCATAACCTGTCCATAACGTTTTAGGATATCATAATCTGTCCACAACGTTTTGAGATATCATAACCTGTCCACAACGTTTGAGGATATCATAACCTGTCCACAACGTTTTGAGATGACATAATCTGTCCACAACGTTTGAGGATATCATAACCTGTCCACAACGTTTTGAGATATCTTAATCTGTCCACAACATTTTGATATATCATAACCTGTCCACAACGTTTTGAGATATCTTAATCTGTCCACAACGTTTTGAGATATCATAATCTGTCCACAACGTTTTGAGATATCATAATCTGTCCACAACGTTTTGATATATCAATAATCTGTCCACAACGTTTTGATATATCATTACCTGTCCACAACGTTTTGAGATATCATAATCTGTCCACAACGTTTTAAGATAGCATAACCTGTCCACAACGTTTTGAGATATCATAACCTGTCCACAACGTTTTGAGATATCATAACCTGTCCACAACGTTTTGAGATATCATAATCTGTCCACAACGTTTTGATATATCATAGCCTGTCCACAACGTTTTGATATATCATAATCTGTCCACTACGTTTTAAGATAGCATAATATGTCCACAACGTTTTGAGATATCATAATCTGTCCACAACGTTTTGAGATATCATAACCTGTCCACAACGTTTTAAAATACCATAACCTGTCCACAACGTTTTATAATATCATAATATATCCACAACGTTTTGAGATATCAAAACCTGTCCACAACGTTTTGAGATATCATAATCTGTCCACAACGTTTTTATATATCTGACCTGTCCACAACGTTTTGAGATATCATAATCTGTCCACAACGTTTTGAGATATCATAACCTGTCCATAACGTTTTGAGATATTATAACCTGTCCACAACGTTTTGAGATATCATAATCTGTCCACAACGTTTTGAGATATCATAACCTGTCCACAACGTTTGAGGATATCATAACCTGTCCACAACGTTTTGAGATATCATAATTTGTTCACAACGTTTTAGGATATCATAACCTGTCCACAACGTTTTGAGATATCATAATCTGTCCGCAACGTTTTGAGATATCATAACTTGTCCACAACGTTTTGGGCTATCATAACCTATCCACAACGTTTTGATATATCATAACCTGTCCACAACGTTTTAAAATATCATAACCTGTCCACAACGTTTTATAATATCATAATATATCCACAACGTTTTGAGATATCATAACCTGTCCACAACGTTTTGAGATATCATAATCTGTCCACAACGTTTTGATATATCATAACCTGTCCACAACGTTTTGATATATCATAATCTGTCCACAACGTTTTGAGATATCTTAATCTGTCCACAACGTTTTGAGATATCATAATCTGTCCACAACGTTTTGAGATATCATAATCTGTCCACAACGTTTTGATATATCATAATCTGTCCACAACGTTTTGAGATATCATAATCTGTCCACAACGTTTTGAGATATCATAATCTGTCCACAACGTTTTGATATATCATTACCTGTCCACAACGTTTTGAAATATCATAATCTGTCCACAACGTTTTAAGATAGCATAACCTGTCCACAACGTTTTGAGATATCATAACCTGTCCACAACGTTTAAAGATAGCATAACGTGTCCACAACGTTTTGAGATATCATAACCTGTCCACAACGTTTTGATATATCATAATCTGTCCACAACGTTTTGAGATATCTTAATCTGTCCACAACGTTTTGAGATATCATAATCTGTCCACAACGTTTTGAGGTATCATAATCTGTCCACATCGTTTTGAGATATCATAATCTGTCCACAACGTTTTGATATATCATTACCTGTCCACAACGTTTTGAAATATCATAATCTGTCCACAACGTTTTAAGATAGCATAACCTGTCCACAACGTTTTGAGATATCATAACCTGTCCACAACGTTTAAAGATAGCATAACGTGTCCACAACGTTTTGAGATATCATAACCTGTACACAACGTTTTGAGATATCATAACCTGTCCACAACGTTTTGAGATATCATAACCTGTCCACAACGTTTTGAGATATCATAATCTGTCCACAACGTTTTAGGATATCATAACCTGTCCACAACGTTTTGATAGATCATAATCTGTCCACAACGTTTTGAGATATCTTAATCTGTCCACAACGTTTTGAGATATCATAATCTGTCCACAACGTTTTGATATATCATAATCTGTCCACTACGTTTTAAGATAGCATAATATGTGCACAACGTTTTGAGATATCATAATCTGTCCACAACGTTTTGAGATATCATAACCTGTCCACAACGTTTTAAAATACCATAACCTGTCCACAACGTTTTATAATATCAAAACAATATCCACAACGTTTTGAGATATCATAACCTGTCCACAACGTTTTGAGATATCATAATCTGTCCACAACGTTTTGATATATCATAACCTGTCCACAACGTTTTGAGATATAATAACCTGTCCACAACGTTTTAAGATAGCATAATAAGTCCACAACGTTTTGAGATATCATCTGTCCACAACGTTTTGAGATTTTATAACCTGTCCATAACGTTTTGAGATATTATAACCTGTCCACAACGTTTTGAGATATCATAATCTGTCCACAACGTTTTGAGATATCATAACCTGTCCACAACGTTTGAGGATATCATAACCTGTCCACAACGTTTTGAGATATCATAATCTGTCCACAACGTTTTAGGATATCATAACCTGTCCATAACGTTTTAGGATATCATAATCTGTCCACAACGTTTTGAGATATCATAACCTGTCCACAACGTTTTGAGATATCATAATCTGTCCACAACGTTTTGAGATATCATAATCTGTCCACAACGTTTTAGGATATCATAACCTGTCCACAACGTTTTGAGATATCATAATCTGTCCGCAACGTTTTGAGATATTATAACTTGTCCACAACGTTTTGGGATATCATAACCTATCCACAACGTTTTGATATATCATAACCTGTCCACAACGTTTTAAAATATCATAACCTGTCCACAACGTTTTATAATATCATAATATATCCACAACGTTTTGAGATATCATAACCTGTCCACAACGTTTTGAGATATCATAATCTGTCCACAACGTTTTGATATATCATAACCTGTCCACAACGTTTTGAGATATCTTAATCTGTCCACAACGTTTTGAGATATCATAATCTGTCCGCAACGTTTTGAGATATCATAATCTGTCCACAACGTTTTGATATATCAATAATCTGTCCACAACGTTTTGATATATCATTACCTGTCCACAACGTTTTGAGATATCATAATCTGTCCACAACGTTTTAAGATAGCATAACCTGTCCACATCGTTTTGAGATATCATAACCTGTCCACAACGTTTTGAGATATCATAACCTGTCCACAACGTTTTGAGATATAATAATCTGTCCACAACGTTTTGATATATCATAGCCTGTCCACAACGTTTTGATATATCATAATCTGTCCACTACGTTTTAAGATAGCATAATATGTCCACAACGTTTTGAGATATCATAACCTGTCCACAACGTTTTAAAATACCATAACCTGTCCACAACGTTTTATAATATCATAATATATCCACAACGTTTTGAGATATCATAATCTGTCCACAACGTTTTTATATATCTGACCTGTCCACAACGTTTTGAGATATCATAACCTGTCCACAACGTTTTAAAATACCATAACCTGTCCACAACGTTTTATAATATCATAATATATCCACAACGTTCTGAGATGTCATAATCTGTCCACAACGTTTTTATATATCTGACCTGTCCACAACGTTTTGAGATATCATAATCTGTCCACAACGTTTTGAGATATCATAACCTGTCCATAACGTTTTGAGATATTATAACCTGTCCACAACGTTTTGAGATATCATAATCTGTCCACAACGTTTTGAGATATCATAACCTGTCCACAACGTTTGAGGATATCATAACCTGTCCACAACGTTTTGAGATATCATAATCTGTCCACAACGTTTTAGGATATCATAACCTGTCTACAACGTTTTGAGATATCATAATCTGTCCGCAACGTTTTGAGATATCATAACTTGTCCACAACGTTTTGGGCTATCATAACCTATCCACAACGTTTTGATATATCATAACCTGTCCACAACGTTTTAAAATATCATAACCTGTCCACAACGTTTTATAATATCATAATATATCCACAACGTTTTGAGATATCATAACCTGTCCACAACGTTTTGAGATATCATAATCTGTCCACAACGTTTTGATATATCATAACCTGTCCACAACGTTTTGATATATCATAATCTGTCCACAACGTTTTGAGATATCATAACCTGTCCACAACGTTTTAAGATATCATAACCTGTCCACAACGTTTTGATATATCATACCTATCCACAACGTTTTAAAATACCATAACCTGTCCACAACGTTTTATAATATCATAATATATCCACAACGTTTTGAGATATCATAACCTGTCCACAACGTTTTGAGATATCATAATCTGTCCACAACGTTTTGATATATCATAATCTGTCCACTACGTTTTAAGATAGCATAATATGTCCACAACGTTTTGAGATATAATAATCTGTCCACAACGTTTTGAGATATCATAACCTGTCCACAACGTTTTAAAATACCATAACCTGTCCACAACGTTTTATAATATCAAAACAATATCCACAACGTTTTGAGATATCATAACCTGTCCACAACGTTTTGAGATATCATAATCTGTCCACAACGTTTTGATATATCATAACCTGTCCACAACGTTTTGAGATATAATAACCTGTCCACAACGTTTTAAGATAGCATAATATGTCCACAACGTTTTGAGATATCATAAGCTGTCCACAACGTTTTGAGATATTATAACCTGTCCATAACGTTTTGAGATATTATAACCTGTCCACAACGTTTTGAGATATCATAATCTGTCCACAACGTTTTGAGATATCATAACCTGTCCACAACGTTTGAGGATATCATAACCTGTCCACAACGTTTTGAGATATCATAATCTGTCCACAACGTTTTAGGATATCATAACCTGTCCATAACGTTTTAGGATATCATAATCTGTCCACAACGTTTTGAGATATCATAACCTGTCCACAACGTTTGAGGATATCATAACCTGTCCACAACGTTTTGAGATATCATAATCTGTCCACAACGTTTGAGGATATCATAACCTGTCCACAACGTTTTGAGATATCATAATCTGTCCACAACATTTTGATATATCATAACCTGTCCACAACGTTTTGAGATATCTTAATCTGTCCACAACGTTTTGAGATATCATAATCTGTCCACAACGTTTTGAGATATCATAATCTGTCCACAACGTTTTGATATATCAATAATCTGTCCACAACGTTTTGATATATCATTACCTGTCCACAACGTTTTGAGATATCATAATCTGTCCACAACGTTTTAAGATAGCATAACCTGTCCACAACGTTTTGAGATATCATAACCTGTCCACAACGTTTTGAGATATCATAACCTGTCCACAACGTTTTGAGATATCATAATCTGTCCACAACGTTTTGATATATCATAGCCTGTCCACAACGTTTTGATATATCATAATCTGTCCACTACGTTTTAAGATAGCATAATATGTCCACAACGTTTTGAGATATCATAATCTGTCCACAACGTTTTGAGATATCATAACCTGTCCACAACGTTTTAAAATACCATAACCTGTCCACAACGTTTTATAATATCATAATATATCCACAACGTTTTGAGATATCAAAACCTGTCCACAACGTTTTGAGATATCATAATCTGTCCACAACGTTTTTATATATCTGACCTGTCCACAACGTTTTGAGATATCATAATCTGTCCACAACGTTTTGACATATCATAACCTGTCCATAACGTTTTGAGATATTATAACCTGTCCACAACGTTTTGAGATATCATAATCTGTCCACAACGTATTGAGATATCATAACCTGTCCACAACGTTTGAGGATATCATAACCTGTCCACAACGTTTTGAGATATCATAATCTGTTCACAACGTTTTAGGATATCATAACCTGTCCACAACGTTTTGAGATATCATAATCTGTCCGCAACGTTTTGAGATATCATAACTTGTCCACAACGTTTTGGGCTATCATAACCTATCCACAACGTTTTGACATATCATAACCTGTCCACAACGTTTTAAAATATCATAACCTGTCCACAACGTTTTATAATATCATAATATATCCACAACGTTTTGAGATATCATAATCTGTCCACAACGTTTTGATATATCATAACCTGTCCACAACGTTTTGATATATCATAATCTGTCCACAACGTTTTGAGATATCTTAATCTGTCCACAACGTTTTGAGATATCATAATCTGTCCACAACGTTTTGAGATATCATAATCTGTCCACAACGTTTTGATATATCATAATCTGTCCACAACGTTTTGAGATATCATAATCTGTCCACAACGTTTTGAGATATCATAATCTGTCCACAACGTTTTGATATATCATTACCTGTCCACAACGTTTTGAAATATCATAATCTGTCCACAACGTTTTAAGATAGCATAACCTGTCCACAACGTTTTGAGATATCATAACCTGTCCACAACGTTTAAAGATAGCATAACGTGTCCACAACGTTTTGAGATATCATAACCTGTACACAACGTTTTGAGATATCATAACCTGTCCACAACGTTTTGAGATATCATAACCTGTCCACAACGTTTTGAGATATCATAATCTGTCCACAACGTTTTAGGATATCATAACCTGTCCACAACGTTTTGATAGATCATAATCTGTCCACAACGTTTTGAGATATCTTAATCTGTCCACAACGTTTTGAGATATCATAATCTGTCCACAACGTTTTGAGATATCATAATCTGTCCACTACGTTTTGATATATCAATAATCTGTCCACAACGTTTTGATATATCATTACCTGTCCAAAACGTTTTGAGATATCATAATATATCCACAACGTTTTGAGATATCATAACCTGTCCACAACGTTTTGAGATATCATAATCTGTCCACAACGTTTTGATATATCATAATCTGTCCACTACGTTTTAAGATAGCATAATATGTGCACAACGTTTTGAGATATCATAATCTGTCCACAACGTTTTGAGATATCATAACCTGTCCACAACGTTTTAAAATACCATAACCTGTCCACAACGTTTTATAATATCAAAACAATATCCACAACGTTTTGAGATATCATAACCTGTCCACAACGTTTTGAGATATCATAATCTGTCCACAACGTTTTGATATATCATAACCTGTCCACAACGTTTTGAGATATAATAACCTGTCCACAACGTTTTAAGATAGCATAATATGTCCACAACGTTTTGAGATATCATAATCTGTCCACAACGTTTTGAGATATTATAACCTGTCCATAACGTTTTGAGATATTATAACCTGTCCACATTGTTTTGAGATATCATAATCTGTCCACAACGTTTTTGGATATCATAACCTGTCCACAACGTTTTGATATATCATAATCTGTCCACAACGTTTTGAGATATCTTAATCTGTCCACAACGTTTTGAGATATCATAATCTGTCCACAACGTTTTGAGATATCATAATCTGTCCACAACGTTTTGAGATATCATAATCTGTCCACAACGTTTTGATATATCAATAATCTGTCCACAACGTTTTGATATATCATTACCTGTCCACAACGTTTTGAGATATCATAATCTGTCCACAACGTTTTAAGATAGCATAACCTGTCCACAACGTTTTGAGATATCATAACCTGTCCACAACGTTTTGAGATATCATAACCTGTCCACAACGTTTAAAGATAGCATAACCTGTCCACTACGTTTTGAGATATCATAACCTGTTCACAACGTTTAAAGATAGCATAACGTGTCCACAACGTTTTGATATATCATACCTGTCCACAACGTTTTGATATATCATAACCTGTAAACAACGTTTTATAATATCGTAATATATCCACAACGTTTTGAGATATCATAACCTGTCCACAACGTTTTATAATATCATAATATATCCACAACGTTTTGAGATATCATAATCTGTCCACAACGTTTTGCGATATCATAACCTGTGCACAACGTTTAAAGATAGCATAATATGTCCACAACGTTTTAAGATATCATAACCTGTGCACAACGTTTAAAGATAGCATAATCTGTCCACAACGTTTTGCGATATCATAACCTGTGCACAACGTTTAAAGATAGCATAATATGTCCACAACGTTTTGAGATATCATAACCTGTCCACAACGTTTAAAGATAGCATAACGTGTCCACAACGTTTTGATATATCATACCTGTCCACAACGTTTTGATATATCATAACCTGTCCACAACGTTTTATAATATCATAATATATCCACAACGTTTTGAGATATCATTACCTGTCCACAACGTTTTATAATATCATAATATATCCACAACGTTTTGAGATATCATAATCTGTCCACAACGTTTTGCGATATCATAACCTGTGCACAACGTTTAAAGAAAGCATAATATGTCCACAACGTTTTAAGATATCATAACCTGTGCACAACGTTTAAAGATATCATAACCTGTCCACTACGTTTTGAGATATCATAACCTGTCCACAACGTTTAAAGATAGCATAACGTGTCCACAACGTTTTGATATATCATACCTGTCCACAACGTTTTGATATATCATAACCTGTCCACAACGTTTTATAATATCATAATATATCCACAACGTTTTGAGATATCATAACCAGTCCACAACGTTTTATAATATCATAATATATCCACAACGTTTTGCGATATCATAATCTGTCCACAACGTTTTGCGATATCATAACCTGTGCACAACGTTTAAAGATAGCATAACCTGTCCACAAAGTTTTAAGATATCATAACCTGTCCACAACGTTTTAAGATATCATAACCTGTCCACAACGTTTTGAGATATCATCTGTCCACAACGTTTTGAGATTTTATAACCTGTCCATAACGTTTTGAGATATTATAACCTGTCCACAACGTTTTAAGATATCATAACCTGTCCACAACGTTTGAGGATATCATAATATGTCCACAACGTTTTGAGATATCATAATCTGTCCACAACGTTTTAGGATATCATAACCTGTCCATAACGTTTTAGGATATCATAATCTGTCCACAACGTTTTGAGATATCATAACCTGTCCACAACGTTTTGAGATATCATAATCTGTCCACAACGTTTTGAGATATCATAATCTGTCCACAACGTTTTAGGATATCATAACCTGTCCACAACGTTTTGAGATATCATAATCTGTCCGCAACGTTTTGAGATATTATAACTTGTCCACAACGTTTTGGGATATCATAACCTATCCACAACGTTTTGATATATCATAACCTGTCCACAACGTTTTAAAATATCATAACCTGTCCACAACGTTTTATAATATCATAATATATCCACAACGTTTTGAGATATCATAACCTGTCCACAACGTTTTGAGATATCATAATCTGTCCACAACGTTTTGATATATCATAACCTGTCCACAACGTTTTGAGATATCTTAATCTGTCCACAACGTTTTGAGATATCATAATCTGTCCGCAACGTTTTGAGATATCATAATCTGTCCACAACGTTTTGATATATCAATAATCTGTCCACAACGTTTTGATATATCATTACCTGTCCACAACGTTTTGAGATATCATAATCTGTCCACAACGTTTTGAGATATCATAACCTGTCCACAACGTTTTGAGATATCATAACCTGTCCACAACGTTTGAGGATATCATAACCTGTCCACAACGTTTTGAGATATCATAATCTGTCCACAACGTTTTAGGATATCATAACCTGTCTACAACGTTTTGAGATATCATAATCTGTCCACAACGTTTTGATATATCAATAATCTGTCCACAACGTTTCGATATATCATTACCTGTCCACAACGTTTTGAGATATTATAACCTGTCCACAACGTTTTGAGATATCATAATCTGTCCACAACGTTTTGAGATATCATAACCTGTCCACAACGTTTGAGGATATCATAACCTGTCCACAACGTTTTGAGATATCATAATCTGTCCACAACGTTTTAGGATATCATAACCTGTCTACAACGTTTTGAGATATCATAATCTGTCCGCAACGTTTTGAGATATCATAACTTGTCCACAACGTTTTGATATATCAATAATCTGTCCACAACGTTTTGATATATCATTACCTGTCCACAACGTTTTGAGATATCATAATCTGTCCACAACGTTTTAAGATAGCATAACCTGTCCACAACGTTTTGAGATATCATAACCTGTCCACAACGTTTTGAGATATCATAACCTGTCCACAACGTTTAAAGATAGCATAACCTGTCCACTACGTTTTGAGATATCATAACCTGTCCACAACGTTTAAAGATAGCATAACCTGTCCACAACGTTTTAAGATATCATAACATGTCCACAACGTTTTGATATATCATACCTATCCACAACGTTTTAAAATACCATAACCTGTCCACAACGTTTTATAATATCATAATATATCCACAACGTTTTGAGATATCATAACCTGTCCACAACGTTTTGAGATATCATAATCTGTCCACAACGTTTTGATATATCATAATCTGTCCACTATGTTTTAAGATAACATAATATGTCCACAACGTTTTGAGATATAATAATCTGTCCACAACGTTTTGAGATATCATAACCTGTCCACAACGTTTTAAAATACCATAACCTGTCCACAACGTTTTATAATATCAAAACAATATCCACAACGTTTTGAGATATCATAACCTGTCCACAACGTTTTGAGATATCATAATCTGTCCACAACGTTTTGATATATCATAAGCTGTCCACAACGTTTTGAGATATAATAACCTGTCCACAACGTTTTAAGATAGCATAATATGTCCACAACGTTTTGAGATATCATAATCTGTCCACAACGTTTTGAGATATTATAACCTGTCCATAACGTTTTGAGATATTATAACCTGTCCACAACGTTTTGAGATATCATAATCTGTCCACAACGTTTTGAGATATCATAACCTGTCCACAACGTTTGAGGATATCATAACCTGTCCACAACGGTTTGAGATATCATAATCTGTCCACAACATTTTAGGATATCATAACCTGTCCATAACGTTTTAGGATATCATAATCTGTCCACAACGTTTGAGGATATCATAACCTGTCCACAACGTTTTGAGATAACATAATCTGTCCACAACGTTTGAGGATATCATAACCTGTCCACAACGTTTTGAGATATCATAATCTGTCCACAACATTTTGATATATCATAACCTGTCCACAACGTTTTGAGATATCTTAATCTGTCCACAACGTTTTGAGATATCATAATCTGTCCACAACGTTTTGAGATATCATAATCTGTCCACAACGTTTTGAGATATCATAATCTGTCCACAACGTTTTGATATATCAATAATCTGTCCACAACGTTTTGATATATCATTACCTGTCCACAACGTTTTGAGATATCATAATCTGTCCACAACGTTTTAAGATAGCATAACCTGTCCACAACGTTTTGAGATATCATAACCTGTCCACAACGTTTTGAGATATCATAACCTGTCCACAACGTTTTGAGATATCATAATCTGTCCACAACGTTTTGATATATCATAGCCTGTCCACATCGTTTTGATATATCATAATCTGTCCACTACGTTTTAAGATAGCATAATATGTCCACAACGTTTTGAGATATCATAATCTGTCCACAACGTTTTGAGATATCATAACCTGTCCACAACGTTTTAAAATACCATAACCTGTCCACAACGTTTTATAATATCATAATATATCCACAACGTTTTGAGATATCAAAACCTGTCCACAACGTTTTGAGATATCATAATCTGTCCACAACGTTTTTATATATCTGACCTGTCCACAACGTTTTGAGATATCATAATCTGTCCACAACGTTTTGAGATATCATAACCTGTCCATAACGTTTTGAGATATTATAACCTGTCCACAACGTTTTGAGATATCATAATCTGTCCACAACGTTTTGAGATATCATAACCTGTCCACAACATTTGAGGATATCATAACCTGTCCACAACGTTTTGAGATATCATAATCTGTTCACAACGTTTTAGGATATCATAACCTGTCCACAACGTTTTGAGATATCATAATCTGTCCGCAACGTTTTGAGATATCATAACTTGTCCACAACGTTTTGGGCTATCATAACCTATCCACAACGTTTTGATATATCATAACCTGTCCACAACGTTTTAAAATATCATAACCTGTCCACAACGTTTTATAATATCATAATATATCCACAACGTTTTGAGATATCATAACCTGTCCACAACGTTTTGAGATATCATAATCTGTCCACAACGTTTTGATATATCATAACCTGTCCACAACGTTTTGATATATCATAATCTGTCCACAACGTTTTGAGATATCTTAATCTGTCCACAACGTTTTGAGATATCATAATCTGTCCACAACGTTTTGAGATATCATAACCTGTAAACAACGTTTTATAATATCATAATATATCCACAACGTTTTGAGATATCATAACCTGTCCACAACGTTTTGAGATATCATAATCTGTCCACAACGTTTTGATATATCATAATCTGTCCACAACGTTTTAGGATATCATAACCTGTCTTCAACGTTTTGAGATATCATAATCTGTCCACAACGTTTTGATATATCAATAATCTGTCCACAACGTTTTGTTATATCATTACCTGTCCACAACGTTTTGAGATATCATAATCTGTCCACAACGTTTTGCGATATCATAACCTGTGCACAACGTTTAAAGATAGCATAATATGTCCACAACGTTTTAAGATATCATAACCTGTGCACAACGTTTAAAGATAGCATAATCTGTCCACAACGTTTTGCGATATCATAACCTGTGCACAACGTTTAAAGATAGCATAATATGTCCACAACGTTTTGAGATATCATAACCTGTCCACAACGTTTAAAGATAGCATAACGTGTCCACAACGTTTTGATATATCATACCTGTCCACAACGTTTTGATATATCATAACCTGTCCACAACGTTTTATAATATCATAATATATCCACAACGTTTTGAGATATCATTACCTGTCCACAACGTTTTATAATATCATAATATATCCACAACGTTTTGAGATATCATAATCTGTCCACAACGTTTTGCGATATCATAACCTGTGCACAACGTTTAAAGATAGCATAATATGTCCACAACGTTTTAAGATATCATAACCTGTGCACAACGTTTAAAGATATCATAACCTGTCCACTACGTTTTGAGATATCATAACCTGTCCACAACGTTTAAAGATAGCATAACGTGTCCACAACGTTTTGATATATCATACCTGTCCACAACGTTTTGATATATCATAACCTGTCCACAACGTTTTATAATATCATAATATATCCACAACGTTTTGAGATATCATAACCTGTCCACAACGTTTTATAATATCATAATATATCCACAACGTTTTGCGATATCATAATCTGTCCACAACGTTTTGCAATATCATAACCTGTGCACAACGTTTAAAGATAGCATAACCTGTCCACAAAGTTTTAAGATATCATAACCTGTCCACAACGTTTTAAGATATCATAACCTGTCCACAACGTTTTGAGATATCATCTGTCCACAACGTTTTGAGATTTTATAACCTGTCCATAACGTTTTGAGATATTATAACCTGTCCACAACGTTTTAAGATATCATAACCTGTCCACAACGTTTGAGGATATCATAACCTGTCCACAACGTTTTGAGATATCATAATCTGTCCACAACGTTTTAGGATATCATAACCTGTCCATAACGTTTTAGGATATCATAATCTGTCCACAACGTTTTGAGATATCATAACCTGTCCACAACGTTTTGAGATATCATAATCTGTCCACAACGTTTTGAGATATCATAATCTGTCCACAACGTTTTAGGATATCATAACCTGTCCACAACGTTTTGAGATATCATAATCTGTCCGCAACGTTTTGAGATATTATAACTTGTCCACAACGTTTTGGGATATCATAACCTATCCACAACGTTTTGATATATCATAACCTGTCCACAACGTTTTAAAATATCATAACCTGTCCACAACGTTTTATAATATCATAATATATCCACAACGTTTTGAGATATCATAACCTGTCCACAACGTTTTGAGATATCATAATCTGTCCACAACGTTTTGATATTTCATAACCTGTCCACAACGTTTTGAGATATCTTAATCTGTCCACAACGTTTTGAGATATCATAATCTGTCCGCAACGTTTTGAGATATCATAATCTGTCCACAACGTTTTGAGATATCATAATCTGTCCACAACGTTTTGATATATCAATAATCTGTCCACAACGTTTTGATATATCATTACCTGTCCACAACGTTTTGAGATATCATAATCTGTCCACAACGTTTTAAGATAGCATAACCTGTCCACAACGTTTTGAGATATCATAACCTGTCCACAACATTTTGAGATATCATAACCTGTCCACAACGTTTTGAGATATCATAATCTGTCCACAACGTTTTGATATATCATAGCCTGTCCACAACGTTTTGATATATCATAATCTGTCCACTACGTTTTAAGATAGCATAATATGTCCACAACGTTTTGAGATATCATAACCTGTCCACAACGTTTTAAAATACCATAACCTGTCCACAACGTTTTATAATATCATAATATATCCACAACGTTTTGAGATATCAAAACCTGTCCACAACGTTCTGAGATGTCATAATCTGTCCACAACGTTTTTATATATCTGACCTGTCCACAACGTTTTGAGATATCATAATCTGTCCACAACGTTTTGAGATATCATAACCTGTCCATAACGTTTTGAGATATTATAACCTGTCCACAACGTTTTGAGATATCATAATCTGTCCACAACGTTTTGAGATATCATAACCTGTCCACAACGTTTGAGGATATCATAACCTGTCCACAACGTTATGAGATATCGTAATCTGTCCACAACGTTTTAGGATATCATAACCTGTCTACAACGTTTTGAGATATCATAATCTGTCCGCAACGTTTTGAGATATCATAACTTGTCCACAACGTTTTGATATATCAATAATCTGTCCACAACGTTTTGATATATCATTACCTGTCCACAACGTTTTGAGATATAATCTGTCCACAACGTTTTAAGATAGCATAACCTGTCCACAACGTTTTGAGATATCATAACCTGTCCACAACGTTTTGAGATATCATAACCTGTCCACAACGTTTAAAGATAGCATAACCTGTCCACTACGTTTTGAGATATCATAACCTGTCCACAACGTTTAAAGATAGCATAACCTGTCCACAACGTTTTAAGATATCATAACCTGTCCACAACGTTTTGATATATCATACCTATCCACAACGTTTTAAAATACCATAACCTGTCCACAACGTTTTATAATATCATAATATATCCACAACGTTTTGAGATATCATAACCTGTCCACAACGTTTTGAGATATCATAATCTGTCCACAACGTTTTGATATATCATAATCTGTCCACTACGTTTTAAGATAGCATAATATGTCCACAACGTTTTGAGATATAATAATCTGTCCACAACGTTTTGAGATATCATAACCTGTCCACAACGTTTTAAAATACCATAACCTGTCCACAACGTTTTATAATATCAAAACAATATCCACAACGTTTTGAGATATCATAACCTGTCCACAACGTTTTGAGATATCATAATCTGTCCACAACGTTTTGATATATCATAACCTGTCCACAACGTTTTGAGATATAATAACCTGTCCACAACGTTTTAAGATAGCATAATATGTCCACAACGTTTTGAGATATCATAATCTGTCCACAACGTTTTGAGATATTATAACCTGTCCATAACGTTTTGAGATATTATAACCTGTCCACAACGTTTTGAGATATCATAATCTGTCCACAACGTTTTGAGATATCATAACCTGTCCACAACGTTTGAGGATATCATAACCTGTCCACAACGTTTTGAGATATCATAATCTGTCCACAACGTTTTAGGATATCATAACCTGTCCATAACGTTTTAGGATATCATAATCTGTCCACAACGTTTTGAGATATCAAAACCTGTCCACAACGTTTGAGGATATCATAACCTGTCCACAACGTTTTGAGATGACATAATCTGTCCACAACGTTTGAGGATATCATAACCTGTCCACAACGTTTTGAGATATCTTAATCTGTCCACAACATTTTGATATATCATAACCTGTCCACAACGTTTTGAGATATCTTAATCTGTCCACAACGTTTTGAGATATCATAATCTGTCCACAACGTTTTGAGATATCATAATCTGTCCACAACGTTTTGATATATCAATAATCTGTCCACAACGTTTTGATATATCATTACCTGTCCACAACGTTTTGAGATATCATAATCTGTCCACAACGTTTTAAGATAGCATAACCTGTCCACAACGTTTTGAGATATCATAACCTGTCCACAACGTTTTGAGATATCATAACCTGTCCACAACGTTTTGAGATATCATAATCTGTCCACAACGTTTTGATATATCATAGCCTGTCCACAACGTTTTGATATATCATAATCTGTCCACTACGTTTTAAGATAGCATAATATGTCCACAACGTTTTGAGATATCATAATCTGTCCACAACGTTTTGAGATATCATAACCTGTCCACAACGTTTTAAAATACCATAACCTGTCCACAACGTTTTATAATATCATAATATATCCACAACGTTTTGAGATATCAAAACCTGTCCACAACGTTTTGAGATATCATAATCTGTCCACAACGTTTTTATATATCTGACCTGTCCACAACGTTTTGAGATATCATAATCTGTCCACAACGTTTTGAGATATCATAACCTGTCCATAACGTTTTGAGATATTATAACCTGTCCACAACGTTTTGAGATATCATAATCTGTCCACAACGTTTTGAGATATCATAACCTGTCCACAACGTTTGAGGATATCATAACCTGTCCACAACGTTTTGAGATATCATAATTTGTTCACAACGTTTTAGGATATCATAACCTGTCCACAACGTTTTGAGATATCATAATCTGTCCGCAACGTTTTGAGATATCATAACTTGTCCACAACGTTTTGGGCTATCATAACCTATCCACAACGTTTTGATATATCATAACCTGTCCACAACGTTTTAAAATATCATAACCTGTCCACAACGTTTTATAATATCATAATATATCCACAACGTTTTGAGATATCATAACCTGTCCACAACGTTTTGAGATATCATAATCTGTCCACAACGTTTTGATATATCATAACCTGTCCACAACGTTTTGATATATCATAATCTGTCCACAACGTTTTGAGATATCTTAATCTGTCCACAACGTTTTGAGATATCATAATCTGTCCACAACGTTTTGAGATATCATAATCTGTCCACAACGTTTTGATATATCATAATCTGTCCACAACGTTTTGAGATATCATAATCTGTCCACAACGTTTTGAGATATCATAATCTGTCCACAACGTTTTGATATATCATTACCTGTCCACAACGTTTTGAAATATCATAATCTGTCCACAACGTTTTAAGATAGCATAACCTGTCCACAACGTTTTGAGATATCATAACCTGTCCACAACGTTTAAAGATAGCATAACGTGTCCACAACGTTTTGAGATATCATAACCTGTACACAACGTTTTGAGATATCATAACCTGTCCACAACGTTTTGAGATATCATAACCTGTCCACAACGTTTTGAGATATCATAATCTGTCCACAACGTTTTAGGATATCATAACCTGTCCACAACGTTTTGATAGATCATAATCTGTCCACAACGTTTTGAGATATCTTAATCTGTCCACAACGTTTTGATATATCAATAATCTGTCCACAACGTTTTGATATATCATTACCTGTCCAAAACGTTTTGAGATATCATAATATATCCACAACGTTTTGAGATATCATAACCTGTCCACAACGTTTTGAGATATCATAATCTGTCCACAACGTTTTGATATATCATAATCTGTCCACTACGTTTTAAGATAGCATAATATGTGCACAACGTTTTGAGATATCATAATCTGTCCACAACGTTTTGAGATATCATAACCTGTCCACAACGTTTTAAAATACCATAACCTGTCCACAACGTTTTATAATATCAAAACAATATCCACAACGTTTTGAGATATCATAACCTGTCCACAACGTTTTGAGATATCATAATCTGTCCACAACGTTTTGATATATCATAACCTGTCCACAACGTTTTGAGATATAATAACCTGTCCACAACGTTTTAAGATAGCATAATATGTCCACAACGTTTTGAGATATCATAATCTGTCCACAACGTTTTGAGATATTATAACCTGTCCATAACGTTTTGAGATATTATAACCTGTCCACATTGTTTTGAGATATCATAATCTGTCCACAACGTTTTAGGATATCATAACCTGTCCACAACGTTTTGATATATCATAATCTGTCCACAACGTTTTGAGATATCTTAATCTGTCCACAACGTTTTGAGATATCATAATCTGTCCACAACGTTTTGAGATATCATAATCTGTCCACAACGTTTTGATATATCAATAATCTGTCCACAACGTTTTGATATATCATTACCTGTCCACAACGTTTTGAGATATCATAATCTGTCCACAACGTTTTAAGATAGCATAACCTGTCCACAACGTTTTGAGATATCATAACCTGTCCACAACGTTTTGAGATATCATAACCTGTCCACAACGTTTAAAGATAGCATAACCTGTCCACTACGTTTTGAGATATCATAACCTGTCCACAACGTTTAAAGATAGCATAACGTGTCCACAACGTTTTGATATATCATACCTGTCCACAACGTTTTGATATATCATAACCTGTAAACAACGTTTTATAATATCATAATATATCCACAACGTTTTGAGATATCATAACCTGTCCACAACGTTTTATAATATCATAATATATCCACAACGTTTTGAGATATCATAATCTGTCCACAACGTTTTGCGATATCATAACCTGTGCACAACGTTTAAAGATAGCATAATATGTCCACAACGTTTTAAGATATCATAACCTGTGCACAACGTTTAAAGATAGCATAATCTGTCCACAACGTTTTGCGATATCATAACCTGTGCACAACGTTTAAAGATAGCATAATATGTCCACAACGTTTTGAGATATCATAACCTGTCCACAACGTTTAAAGATAGCATAACGTGTCCACAACGTTTTGATATATCATACCTGTCCACAACGTTTTGATATATCATAACCTGTCCACAACGTTTTATAATATCATAATATATCCACAACGTTTTGAGATATCATAATCTGTCCACAACGTTTTGCGATATCATAACCTGTGCACAACGTTTAAAGATAGCATAATATGTCCACAACGTTTTAAGATATCATAACCTGTGCACAACGTTTAAAGATATCATAACCTGTCCACTACGTTTTGAGATATCATAACCTGTCCACAACGTTTAAAGATAGCATAACGTGTCCACAACGTTTTGATATATCATACCTGTCCACAACGTTTTGATATATCATAACCTGTCCACAACGTTTTATAATATCATAATATATCCACAACGTTTTGAGATATCATAACCTGTCCACAACGTTTTATAATATCATAATATATCCACAACGTTTTGCGATATCATAATCTGTCCACAACGTTTTGCGATATCATAACCTGTGCACAACGTTTAAAGATAGCATAACCTGTCCACAAAGTTTTAAGATATCATAACCTGTCCACAACGTTTTAAGATATCATAACCTGTCCACAACGTTTTGAGATATCATCTGTCCACAACGTTTTGAGATTTTATAACCTGTCCATAACGTTTTGAGATATTATAACCTGTCCACAACGTTTTGATATATCAATAATCTGTCCACAACGTTTTGATATATCATTACCTGTCCACAACGTTTTGAGATATCATAATCTGTCCACAACGTTTTAAGATAGCATAACCTGTCCACAACGTTTTGAGATATCATAACCTGTCCACAACGTTTTGAGATATCATAACCTGTCCACAACGTTTAAAGATAGCATAACCTGTCCACTACGTTTTGAGATATCATAACCTGTCCACAACGTTTAAAGATAGCATAACCTGTCCACAACGTTTTAAGATATCATAACCTGTCCACAACGTTTTGATATATCATACCTATCCACAACGTTTTAAAATACCATAACCTGTCCACAACGTTTTATAATATCATAATATATTCACAACGTTTTGAGATATCATAACCTGTCCACAACGTTTTGAGATATCATAATCTGTCCACAACGTTTTGATATATCATAATCTGTCCACTACGTTTTAAGATAGCATAATATGTCCACAACGTTTTGAGATATAATAATCTGTCCACAACGTTTTGAGATATCATAACCTGTCCACAACGTTTTAAAATACCATAACCTGTCCACAACGTTTTATAATATCAAAACAATATCCACAACGTTTTGAGATATCATAACCTGTCCACAACGTTTTGAGATATCATAATCTGTCCACAACGTTTTGATATATCATAACCTGTCCACAACGTTTTGAGATATTATAACCTGTCCACAACGTTTTGAGATATCATAATCTGTCCACAACGTTTTGAGATATCATAACCTGTCCACAACGTTTGAGGATATCATAACCTGTCCACAACGTTTTGAGATATCATAATCTGTCCACAACGTTTTAGGATATCATAACCTGTCCATAACGTTTTAGGATATCATAATCTGTCCACAACGTTTTGAGATATCAAAACCTGTCCACAACGTTTGAGGATATCATAACCTGTCCACAACGTTTTGAGATGACATAATCTGTCCACAACGTTTGAGGATATCATAACCTGTCCACAACGTTTTGAGATATCTTAATCTGTCCACAACATTTTGATATATCATAACCTGTCCACAACGTTTTGAGATATCTTAATCTGTCCACAACGTTTTGAGATATCATAATCTGTCCACAACGTTTTGAGATATCATAATCTGTCCACAACGTTTTGATATATCAATAATCTGTCCACAACGTTTTGATATATCATTACCTGTCCACAACGTTTTGAGATATCATAATCTGTCCACAACGTTTTAAGATAGCATAACCTGTCCACAACGTTTTGAGATATCATAACCTGTCCACAACGTTTTGAGATATCATAACCTGTCCACAACGTTTTGAGATATCATAATCTGTCCACAACGTTTTGATATATCATAGCCTGTCCACAACGTTTTGATATATCATAATCTGTCCACTACGTTTTAAGATAGCATAATATGTCCACAACGTTTTGAGATATCATAATCTGTCCACAACGTTTTGAGATATCATAACCTGTCCACAACGTTTTAAAATACCATAACCTGTCCACAACGTTTTATAATATCATAATATATCCACAACGTTTTGAGATATCAAAACCTGTCCACAACGTTTTGAGATATCATAATCTGTCCACAACGTTTTTATATATCTGACCTGTCCACAACGTTTTGAGATATCATAATCTGTCCACAACGTTTTGAGATATCATAACCTGTCCATAACGTTTTGAGATATTATAACCTGTCCACAACGTTTTGAGATATCATAATCTGTCCACAACGTTTTGAGATATCATAACCTGTCCACAACGTTTGAGGATATCATAACCTGTCCACAACGTTTTGAGATATCATAATTTGTTCACAACGTTTTAGGATATCATAACCTGTCCACAACGTTTTGAGATATCATAATCTGTCCGCAACGTTTTGAGATATCATAACTTGTCCACAACGTTTTGGGCTATCATAACCTATCCACAACGTTTTGATATATCATAACCTGTCCACAACGTTTTAAAATATCATAACCTGTCCACAACGTTTTATAATATCATAATATATCCACAACGTTTTGAGATATCATAACCTGTCCACAACGTTTTGAGATATCATAATCTGTCCACAACGTTTTGATATATCATAACCTGTCCACAACGTTTTGATATATCATAATCTGTCCACAACGTTTTGAGATATCTTAATCTGTCCACAACGTTTTGAGATATCATAATCTGTCCACAACGTTTTGAGATATCATAATCTGTCCACAACGTTTTGATATATCATAATCTGTCCACAACGTTTTGAGATATCATAATCTGTCCACAACGTTTTGAGATATCATAATCTGTCCACAACGTTTTGATATATCATTACCTGTCCACAACGTTTTGAAATATCATAATCTGTCCACAACGTTTTAAGATAGCATAACCTGTCCACAACGTTTTGAGATATCATAACCTGTCCACAACGTTTAAAGATAGCATAACGTGTCCACAACGTTTTGAGATATCATAACCTGTACACAACGTTTTGAGATATCATAACCTGTCCACAACGTTTTGAGATATCATAACCTGTCCACAACGTTTTGAGATATCATAATCTGTCCACAACGTTTTAGGATATCATAACCTGTCCACAACGTTTTGATAGATCATAATCTGTCCACAACGTTTTGAGATATCTTAATCTGTCCACAACGTTTTGATATATCAATAATCTGTCCACAACGTTTTGATATATCATTACCTGTCCAAAACGTTTTGAGATATCATAATATATCCACAACGTTTTGAGATATCATAACCTGTCCACAACGTTTTGAGATATCATAATCTGTCCACAACGTTTTGATATATCATAATCTGTCCACTACGTTTTAAGATAGCATAATATGTGCACAACGTTTTGAGATATCATAATCTGTCCACAACGTTTTGAGATATCATAACCTGTCCACAACGTTTTAAAATACCATAACCTGTCCACAACGTTTTATAATATCAAAACAATATCCACAACGTTTTGAGATATCATAACCTGTCCACAACGTTTTGAGATATCATAATCTGTCCACAACGTTTTGATATATCATAACCTGTCCACAACGTTTTGAGATATAATAACCTGTCCACAACGTTTTAAGATAGCATAATATGTCCACAACGTTTTGAGATATCATAATCTGTCCACAACGTTTTGAGATATTATAACCTGTCCATAACGTTTTGAGATATTATAACCTGTCCACATTGTTTTGAGATATCATAATCTGTCCACAACGTTTTAGGATATCATAACCTGTCCACAACGTTTTGATATATCATAATCTGTCCACAACGTTTTGAGATATCTTAATCTGTCCACAACGTTTTGAGATATCATAATCTGTCCACAACGTTTTGAGATATCATAATCTGTCCACAACGTTTTGATATATCAATAATCTGTCCACAACGTTTTGATATATCATTACCTGTCCACAACGTTTTGAGATATCATAATCTGTCCACAACGTTTTAAGATAGCATAACCTGTCCACAACGTTTTGAGATATCATAACCTGTCCACAACGTTTTGAGATATCATAACCTGTCCACAACGTTTAAAGATAGCATAACCTGTCCACTACGTTTTGAGATATCATAACCTGTCCACAACGTTTAAAGATAGCATAACGTGTCCACAACGTTTTGATATATCATACCTGTCCACAACGTTTTGATATATCATAACCTGTAAACAACGTTTTATAATATCATAATATATCCACAACGTTTTGAGATATCATAACCTGTCCACAACGTTTTATAATATCATAATATATCCACAACGTTTTGAGATATCATAATCTGTCCACAACGTTTTGCGATATCATAACCTGTGCACAACGTTTAAAGATAGCATAATATGTCCACAACGTTTTAAGATATCATAACCTGTGCACAACGTTTAAAGATAGCATAATCTGTCCACAACGTTTTGCGATATCATAACCTGTGCACAACGTTTAAAGATAGCATAATATGTCCACAACGTTTTGAGATATCATAACCTGTCCACAACGTTTAAAGATAGCATAACGTGTCCACAACGTTTTGATATATCATACCTGTCCACAACGTTTTGATATATCATAACCTGTCCACAACGTTTTATAATATCATAATATATCCACAACGTTTTGAGATATCATAATCTGTCCACAACGTTTTGCGATATCATAACCTGTGCACAACGTTTAAAGATAGCATAATATGTCCACAACGTTTTAAGATATCATAACCTGTGCACAACGTTTAAAGATATCATAACCTGTCCACTACGTTTTGAGATATCATAACCTGTCCACAACGTTTAAAGATAGCATAACGTGTCCACAACGTTTTGATATATCATACCTGTCCACAACGTTTTGATATATCATAACCTGTCCACAACGTTTTATAATATCATAATATATCCACAACGTTTTGAGATATCATAACCTGTCCACAACGTTTTATAATATCATAATATATCCACAACGTTTTGCGATATCATAATCTGTCCACAACGTTTTGCGATATCATAACCTGTGCACAACGTTTAAAGATAGCATAACCTGTCCACAAAGTTTTAAGATATCATAACCTGTCCACAACGTTTTAAGATATCATAACCTGTCCACAACGTTTTGAGATATCATCTGTCCACAACGTTTTGAGATTTTATAACCTGTCCATAACGTTTTGAGATATTATAACCTGTCCACAACGTTTTGATATATCAATAATCTGTCCACAACGTTTTGATATATCATTACCTGTCCACAACGTTTTGAGATATCATAATCTGTCCACAACGTTTTAAGATAGCATAACCTGTCCACAACGTTTTGAGATATCATAACCTGTCCACAACGTTTTGAGATATCATAACCTGTCCACAACGTTTAAAGATAGCATAACCTGTCCACTACGTTTTGAGATATCATAACCTGTCCACAACGTTTAAAGATAGCATAACCTGTCCACAACGTTTTAAGATATCATAACCTGTCCACAACGTTTTGATATATCATACCTATCCACAACGTTTTAAAATACCATAACCTGTCCACAACGTTTTATAATATCATAATATATTCACAACGTTTTGAGATATCATAACCTGTCCACAACGTTTTGAGATATCATAATCTGTCCACAACGTTTTGATATATCATAATCTGTCCACTACGTTTTAAGATAGCATAATATGTCCACAACGTTTTGAGATATAATAATCTGTCCACAACGTTTTGAGATATCATAACCTGTCCACAACGTTTTAAAATACCATAACCTGTCCACAACGTTTTATAATATCAAAACAATATCCACAACGTTTTGAGATATCATAACCTGTCCACAACGTTTTGAGATATCATAATCTGTCCACAACGTTTTGATATATCATAACCTGTCCACAACGTTTTGAGATATAATAACCTGTCCACAACGTTTTAAGATAGCATAATATGTCCACAACGTTTTGAGATATCATAATCTGTCCACAACGTTTTGTGATATTATAACCTGTCCATAACGTTTTGAGATATTATAACCTGTCCACAACGTTTTGAGATATCATAATCTGTCCACAACGTTTTGAGATATCATAACCTGTCCACAACGTTTGAGGATATCATAACCTGTCCACAACGTTTTGAGATATCATAATCTGTCCACAACGTTTTAGGATATCATAACCTGTCCATAACGTTTTAGGATATCATAATCTGTCCACAACGTTTTGAGATATCATAACCTGTCCACAACGTTTGAGGATATCATAACCTGTCCACAACGTTTTGAGATAACATAATCTGTCCACAACGTTTGAGGATATCATAACCTGTCCACAACGTTTTGAGATATCATAATCTGTCCACAACATTTTGATATATCATAACCTGTCCACAACGTTTTGAGATATCTTAATCTGTCCACAACGTTTTGAGATATCATAATCTGTCCACAACGTTTTGAGATATCATAATCTGTCCACAACGTTTTGATATATCAATAATCTGTCCACAACGTTTTGATATATCATTACCTGTCCACAACGTTTTGAGATATCATAATCTGTCCACAACGTTTTAAGATAGCATAACCTGTCCACAACGTTTTGAGATATCATAACCTGTCCACAACGTTTCGAGATATCATAACCTGTCCCCAACGTTTTGAGATATCATAATCTGTCCACAACGTTTTGATATATCATAGCCTGTCCACAACGTTTTGATATATCATAATCTGTCCACTACCTTTTAAGATAGCATAATATGTCCACAACGTTTTGAGATATCATAATCTGTCCACAACGTTTTGAGATATCATAACCTGTCCACAACGTTTTAAAATACCATAACCTGTCCACAACGTTTTATAATATCATAATATATCCACAACGTTTTGAGATATCAAAACCTGTCCACAACGTTTTGAGATATCATAATCTGTCCACAACGTTTTTATATATCTGACCTGTCCACAACGTTTTGAGATATCATAATCTGTCCACAACGTTTTGAGATATCATAACCTGTCCATAACGTTTTGAGATATCATCTGTCCACAACGTTTTGAGATTTTATAACCTGTCCATAACGTTTTGAGATATTATAACCTGTCCACAACGTTTTGATATATCAATAATCTGTCCACAACGTTTTGATATATCATTACCTGTCCACAACGTTTTGAGATATCATAATCTGTCCACAACGTTTTAAGATAGCATAACCTGTCCACAACGTTTTGAGATATCATAACCTGTCCACAACGTTTTGAGATATCATAACCTGTCCACAACGTTTAAAGATAGCATAACCTGTCCACTACGTTTTGAGATATCATAACCTGTCCACAACGTTTAAAGATAGCATAACCTGTCCACAACGTTTTAAGATATCATAACCTGTCCACAACGTTTTGATATATCATACCTATCCACAACGTTTTAAAATACCATAACCTGTCCACAACGTTTTATAATATCATAATATATTCACAACGTTTTGAGATATCATAACCTGTCCACAACGTTTTGAGATATCATAATCTGTCCACAACGTTTTGATATATCATAATCTGTCCACTACGTTTTAAGATAGCATAATATGTCCACAACGTTTTGAGATATAATAATCTGTCCACAACGTTTTGAGATATCATAACCTGTCCACAACGTTTTAAAATACCATAACCTGTCCACAACGTTTTATAATATCAAAACAATATCCACAACGTTTTGAGATATCATAACCTGTCCACAACGTTTTGAGATATCATAATCTGTCCACAACGTTTTGATATATCATAACCTGTCCACAACGTTTTGAGATATAATAACCTGTCCACAACGTTTTAAGATAGCATAATATGTCCACAACGTTTTGAGATATCATAATCTGTCCACAACGTTTTGTGATATTATAACCTGTCCATAACGTTTTGAGATATTATAACCTGTCCACAACGTTTTGAGATATCATAATCTGTCCACAACGTTTTGAGATATCATAACCTGTCCACAACGTTTGAGGATATCATAACCTGTCCACAACGTTTTGAGATATCATAATCTGTCCACAACGTTTTAGGATATCATAACCTGTCCATAACGTTTTAGGATATCATAATCTGTCCACAACGTTTTGAGATATCATAACCTGTCCACAACGTTTGAGGATATCATAACCTGTCCACAACGTTTTGAGATAACATAATCTGTCCACAACGTTTGAGGATATCATAACCTGTCCACAACGTTTTGAGATATCATAATCTGTCCACAACATTTTGATATATCATAACCTGTCCACAACGTTTTGAGATATCTTAATCTGTCCACAACGTTTTGAGATATCATAATCTGTCCACAACGTTTTGAGATATCATAATCTGTCCACAACGTTTTGATATATCAATAATCTGTCCACAACGTTTTGATATATCATTACCTGTCCACAACGTTTTGAGATATCATAATCTGTCCACAACGTTTTAAGATAGCATAACCTGTCCACAACGTTTTGAGATATCATAACCTGTCCACAACGTTTCGAGATATCATAACCTGCCCCCAACGTTTTGAGATATCATAATCTGTCCACAACGTTTTGATATATCATAGCCTGTCCACAACGTTTTGATATATCATAATCTGTCCACTACCTTTTAAGATAGCATAATATGTCCACAACGTTTTGAGATATCATAATCTGTCCACAACGTTTTGAGATATCATAACCTGTCCACAACGTTTTAAAATACCATAACCTGTCCACAACGTTTTATAATATCATAATATATCCACAACGTTTTGAGATATCAAAACCTGTCCACAACGTTTTGAGATATCATAATCTGTCCACAACGTTTTTATATATCTGACCTGTCCACAACGTTTTGAGATATCATAATCTGTCCACAACGTTTTGAGATATCATAACCTGTCCATAACGTTTTGAGATATTATAACCTGTCCACAACGTTTTGAGATATCATAATCTGTCCACAACGTTTTGAGATATCATAACCTGTCCACAACGTTTGAGGATATCATAACCTGTCCACAACGTTTTGAGATATCATAATCTGTTCACAACGTTTTAGGATATCATAACCTGTCCACAACGTTTTGAGATATCATAATCTGTCCACAACGTTTTGAGATATCATAACCTGTCCACAACGTTTGAGGATATCATAACCTGTCCACAACGTTTTGAGATATCATAATCTGTTCACAACGTTTTAGGATATCATAACCTGTCCACAACGTTTTGAGATATCATAATCTGTCCACAACGTTTTAAGATAGCATAACCTGTCCACAACGTTTTGAGATATCATAACCTGTCCACAACGTTTTGAGATATCATAACCTGTCCACAACGTTTAAAGATAGCATAACCTGTCCACTACGTTTTGAGATATCATAACCTGTCCACAACGTTTAAAGATAGCATAACCTGTCCACAACGTTTTAAGATATCATAACCTGTCCACAACGTTTTGATATATCATACCTATCCACAACGTTTTAAAATACCATAACCTGTCCACAACGTTTTATAATATCATAATATATTCACAACGTTTTGAGATATCATAACCTGTCCACAACGTTTTGAGATATCATAATCTGTCCACAACGTTTTGTTATATCATAATCTGTCCACTACGTTTTAAGATAGCATAATATGTCCACAACGTTTTGAGATATAATAATCTGTCCACAACGTTTTGAGATATCATAACCTGTCCACAACGTTTTAAAATACCATAACCTGTCCACAACGTTTTATAATATCAAAACAATATCCACAACGTTTTGAGATATCATAACCTGTCCACAACGTTTTGAGATATCATAATCTGTCCACAACGTTTTGATATATCATAACCTGTCCACAACGTTTTGAGATATAATAACCTGTCCACAACGTTTTAAGATAGCATAATATGTCCACAACGTTTTGAGATATCATAATCTGTCCACAACGTTTTGTGATATTATAACCTGTCCATAACGTTTTGAGATATTATAACCTGTCCACAACGTTTTGAGATATCATAATCTGTCCACAACGTTTTGAGATATCATAACCTGTCCACAACGTTTGAGGATATCATAACCTGTCCACAACGTTTTGAGATATCATAATCTGTCCACAACGTTTTAGGATATCATAACCTGTCCATAACGTTTTAGGATATCATAATCTGTCCACAACGTTTTGAGATATCATAACCTGTCCACAACGTTTGAGGATATCATAACCTGTCCACAACGTTTTGAGATAACATAATCTGTCCACAACGTTTGAGGATATCATAACCTGTCCACAACGTTTTGAGATATCATAATCTGTCCACAACATTTTGATATATCATAACCTGTCCACAACGTTTTGAGATATCTTAATCTGTCCACAACGTTTTGAGATATCATAATCTGTCCACAACGTTTTGAGATATCATAATCTGTCCACAACGTTTTGATATATCAATAATCTGTCCACAACGTTTTGATATATCATTACCTGTCCACAACGTTTTGAGATATCATAATCTGTCCACAACGTTTTAAGATAGCATAACCTGTCCACAACGTTTTGAGATATCACAACCTGTCCACAACGTTTCGAGATATCATAACCTGTCCCCAACGTTTTGAGATATCATAATCTGTCCACAACGTTTTGATATATCATAGCCTGTCCACAACGTTTTGATATATCATAATCTGTCCACTACCTTTTAAGATAGCATAATATGTCCACAACGTTTTGAGATATCATAATCTGTCCACAACGTTTTGAGATATCATAACCTGTCCACAACGTTTTAAAATACCATAACCTGTCCACAACGTTTTATAATATCATAATATATCCACAACGTTTTGAGATATCAAAACCTGTCCACAACGTTTTGAGATATCATAATCTGTCCACAACGTTTTTATATATCTGACCTGTCCACAACGTTTTGAGATATCATAATCTGTCCACAACGTTTTGAGATATCATAACCTGTCCATAACGTTTTGAGATATCATCTGTCCACAACGTTTTGAGATTTTATAACCTGTCCATAACGTTTTGAGATATTATAACCTGTCCACAACGTTTTGATATATCAATAATCTGTCCACAACGTTTTGATATATCATTACCTGTCCACAACGTTTTGAGATATCATAATCTGTCCACAACGTTTTAAGATAGCATAACCTGTCCACAACGTTTTGAGATATCATAACCTGTCCACAACGTTTTGAGATATCATAACCTGTCCACAACGTTTAAAGATAGCATAACCTGTCCACTACGTTTTGAGATATCATAACCTGTCCACAACGTTTAAAGATAGCATAACCTGTCCACAACGTTTTAAGATATCATAACCTGTCCACAACGTTTTGAAATATCATACCTATCCACAACGTTTTAAAATACCATAACCTGTCCACAACGTTTTATAATATCATAATATATTCACAACGTTTTGGGATATCATAACCTGTCCACAACGTTTTGAGATATCATAATCTGTCCACAACGTTTTGATATATCATAATCTGTCCACTACGTTTTAAGATAGCATAATATGTCCACAACGTTTTGAGATATAATAATCTGTCCACAACGTTTTGAGATATCATAACCTGTCCACAACGTTTTAAAATACCATAACCTGTCCACAACGTTTTATAATATCAAAACAATATCCACAACGTTTTGAGATATCATAACCTGTCCACAACGTTTTGAGATATCATAATCTGTCCACAACGTTTTGATATATCATAACCTGTCCACAACGTTTTGAGATATAATAACCTGTCCACAACGTTTTAAGATAGCATAATATGTCCACAACGTTTTGAGATATCATAATCTGTCCACAACGTTTTGTGATATTATAACCTGTCCATAACGTTTTGAGATATTATAACCTGTCCACAACGTTTTGAGATATCATAATCTGTCCACAACGTTTTGAGATATCATAACCTGTCCACAACGTTTGAGGATATCATAACCTGTCCACAACGTTTTGAGATATCATAATCTGTCCACAACGTTTTAGGATATCATAACCTGTCCATAACGTTTTAGGATATCATAATCTGTCCACAACGTTTTGAGATATCATAACCTGTCCACAACGTTTGAGGATATCATAACCTGTCCACAACGTTTTGAGATAACATAATCTGTCCACAACGTTTGAGGATATCATAACCTGTCCACAACGTTTTGAGATATCATAATCTGTCCACAACATTTTGATATATCATAACCTGTCCACAACGTTTTGAGATATCTTAATCTGTCCACAACGTTTTGAGATATCATAATCTGTCCACAACGTTTTGAGATATCATAATCTGTCCACAACGTTTTGATATATCAATAATCTGTCCACAACGTTTTGATATATCATTACCTGTCCACAACGTTTTGAGATATCATAATCTGTCCACAACGTTTTAAGATAGCATAACCTGTCCACAACGTTTTGAGATATCATAACCTGTCCACAACGTTTCGAGATATCATAACCTGTCCCCAACGTTTTGAGATATCATAATCTGTCCACAACGTTTTGATATATCATAGCCTGTCCACAACGTTTTGATATATCATAATCTGTCCACTACCTTTTAAGATAGCATAATATGTCCACAACGTTTTGAGATATCATAATCTGTCCACAACGTTTTGAGATATCATAACCTGTCCACAACGTTTTAAAATACCATAACCTGTCCACAACGTTTTATAATATCATAATATATCCACAACGTTTTGAGATATCAAAACCTGTCCACAACGTTTTGAGATATCATAATCTGTCCACAACGTTTTTATATATCTGACCTGTCCACAACGTTTTGAGATATCATAATCTGTCCACAACGTTTTGAGATATCATAACCTGTCCATAACGTTTTGAGATATTATAACCTGTCCACAACGTTTTGAGATATCATAATCTGTCCACAACGTTTTGAGATATCATAACCTGTCCACAACGTTTGAGGATATCATAACCTGTCCACAACGTTTTGAGATATCATAATCTGTTCACAACGTTTTAGGATATCATAACCTGTCCACAACGTTTTGAGATATCATAATCTGTCCACAACGTTTTGAGATATCATAACTTGTCCACAACGTTTTGGGCTATCATAACCTATCCACAACGTTTTGATATATCATAACCTGTCCACCACGTTTTAAAATATCATAACCTGTCCACAACGTTTTATAATATCATAATATATCCACAACGTTTTGAGATATCATAACCTGTCCACAACGTTTTGAGATATCATAATCTGTCCACAACGTTTTGATATATCATAACCTGTCCACAACGTTTTGATATATCATAATCTGTCCACAACGTTTTGAGATATCTTAATCTGTCCACAACGTTTTGAGATATCATAATCTGTCCACAACGTTTTGAGATATCATAATCTGTCCACAACGTTTTGATATATCATAACCTGTCCACAACGTTTTGAGATATCATAATCTGTCCACAACGTTTTGAGATATCATAATCTGTCCACAACGTTTTGATATATCATTACCTGTCCACAACGTTTTGAAATATCATAATCTGTCCACAACGTTTTAAGATAGCATAACCTGTCCACAACGTTTTGAGATATCATAACCTGTCCACAACGTTTAAAGATAGCATAACGTGTCCACAACGTTTTGAGATATCATAACCTGTACACAACGTTTTGAGATATCATAACCTGTCCACAACGTTTTGAGATATCATAACCTGTCCACAACGTTTTGAGATATCATAATCTGTCCACAACGTTTTAGGATATCATAACCTGTCCACAACGTTTTGATAGATCATAATCTGTCCACAACGTTTTGAGATATCTTAATCTGTCCACAACGTTTTGAGATATCATAATCTGTCCACAACGTTTTGAGATATCATAATCTGTCCACAACGTTTTGATATATCAATAATCTGTCCACAACGTTTTGATATATCATTACCTGTCCAAAACGTTTTGAGATATCATAATATATCCACAACGTTTTGAGATATCATAACCTGTCCACAACGTTTTGAGATATCATAATCTGTCCACAACGTTTTGATATATCATAATCTGTCCACTACGTTTTAAGATAGCATAATATGTGCACAACGTTTTGAGATATCATAATCTGTCCACAACGTTTTGAGATATCATAACCTGTCCACAACGTTTTAAAATACCATAACCTGTCCACAACGTTTTATAATATCAAAACAATATCCACAACGTTTTGAGATATCATAACCTGTCCACAACGTTTTGAGATATCATAATCTGTCCACAACGTTTTGATATATCATAACCTGTCCACAACGTTTTGAGATATAATAACCTGTCCACAACGTTTTAAGATAGCATAATATGTCCACAACGTTTTGAGATATCATAATCTGTCCACAACGTTTTGAGATATTATAACCTGTCCATAACGTTTTGAGATATTATAACCTGTCCACATTGTTTTGAGATATCATAATCTGTCCACAACGTTTGAGGATATCATAACCTGTCCACAACGTTTTGATATATCATAATCTGTCCACAACGTTTTGAGATATCTTAATCTGTCCACAACGTTTTGAGATATCATAATCTGTCCACAACGTTTTGAGATATCATAATCTGTCCACAACGTTTTGATATATCAATAATCTGTCCACAACGTTTTGATATATCATTACCTGTCCACAACGTTTTGAGATATCATAATCTGTCCACAACGTTTTAAGATAGCATAACCTGTCCACAACGTTTTGAGATATCATAACCTGTCCACAACGTTTTGAGATATCATAACCTGTCCACAACGTTTAAAGATAGCATAACCTGTCCACTACGTTTTGAGATATCATAACCTGTCCACAACGTTTAAAGATAGCATAACGTGTCCACAACGTTTTGATATATCATACCTGTCCACAACGTTTTGATATATCATAACCTGTAAACAACGTTTTATAATATCATAATATATCCACAACGTTTTGAGATATCATAACCTGTCCACAACGTTTTATAATATCATAATATATCCACAACGTTTTGAGATATCATAATCTGTCCACAACGTTTTGCGATATCATAACCTGTGCACAACGTTTAAAGATAGCATAATATGTCCACAACGTTTTAAGATATCATAACCTGTGCACAACGTTTAAAGATAGCATAATCTGTCCACAACGTTTTGCGATATCATAACCTGTGCACAACGTTTAAAGATAGCATAATATGTCCACAACGTTTTGAGATATCATAACCTGTCCACAACGTTTAAAGATAGCATAACGTGTCCACAACGTTTTGATATATCATACCTGTCCACAACGTTTTGATATATCATAACCTGTCCACAACGTTTTATAATATCATAATATATCCACAACGTTTTGAGATATCATTACCTGTCCACAACGTTTTATAATATCATAATATATCCACAACGTTTTGAGATATCATAATCTGTCCACAACGTTTTGCGATATCATAACCTGTGCACAACGTTTAAAGATAGCATAATATGTCCACAACGTTTTAAGATATCATAACCTGTGCACAACGTTTAAAGATATCATAACCTGTCCACTACGTTTTGAGATATCATAACCTGTCCACAACGTTTAAAGATAGCATAACGTGTCCACAACGTTTTGATATATCATACCTGTCCACAACGTTTTGATATATCATAACCTGTCCACAACGTTTTATAATATCATAATATATCCACAACGTTTTGAGATATCATAACCTGTCCACAACGTTTTATAATATCATAATATATCCACAACGTTTTGCGATATCATAATCTGTCCACAACGTTTTGCGATATCATAACCTGTGCACAACGTTTAAAGATAGAATAACCTGTCCACAAAGTTTTAAGATATCATAATCTGTCCACAACGTTTTGAGATATTATAACCTGTCCATAACGTTTTGAGATATTATAACCTGTCCACATTGTTTTGAGATATCATAATCTGTCCACAACGTTTGAGGATATCATAACCTGTCCACAACGTTTTGATATATCATAATCTGTCCACAACGTTTTGAGATATCTTAATCTGTCCACAACGTTTTGAGATATCATAATCTGTCCACAACGTTTTGAGATATCATAATCTGTCCACAACGTTTTGAGATATCATAATCTGTCCACAACGTTTTGAGATATCATAATCTGTCCACAACGTTTTAAGATAGCATAACCTGTCCACAACGTTTTGAGATATCATAACCTGTCCACAACGTTTTGAGATATCATAACCTGTCCACAACGTTTAAAGATAGCATAACCTGTCCACTACGTTTTGAGATATCATAACCTGTCCACAACGTTTAAAGATAGCATAACGTGTCCACAACGTTTTGATATATCATACCTGTCCACAACGTTTTGATATATCATAACCTGTAAACAACGTTTTATAATATCATAATATATCCACAACGTTTTGAGATATCATAACCTGTCCACAACGTTTTATAATATCATAATATATCCACAACGTTTTGAGATATCATAATCTGTCCACAACGTTTTGCGATATCATAACCTGTGCACAACGTTTAAAGATAGCATAATATGTCCACAACGTTTTAAGATATCATAACCTGTGCACAACGTTTAAAGATAGCATAATCTGTCCACAACGTTTTGCGATATCATAACCTGTGCACAACGTTTAAAGATAGCATAATATGTCCACAACGTTTTGAGATATCATAACCTGTCCACAACGTTTAAAGATAGCATAACGTGTCCACAACGTTTTGATATATCATACCTGTCCACAACGTTTTGATATATCATAACCTGTCCACAACGTTTTATAATATCATAATATATCCACAACGTTTTGAGATATCATTACCTGTCCACAACGTTTTATAATATCATAATATATCCACAACGTTTTGAGATATCATAATCTGTCCACAACGTTTTGCGATATCATAACCTGTGCACAACGTTTAAAGATAGCATAATATGTCCACAACGTTTTAAGATATCATAACCTGTGCACAACGTTTAAAGATATCATAACCTGTCCACTACGTTTTGAGATATCATAACCTGTCCACAACGTTTAAAGATAGCATAACGTGTCCACAACGTTTTGATATATCATACCTGTCCACAACGTTTTGATATATCATAACCTGTCCACAACGTTTTATAATATCATAATATATCCACAACGTTTTGAGATATCATAACCTGTCCACAACGTTTTATAATATCATAATATATCCACAACGTTTTGCGATATCATAATCTGTCCACAACGTTTTGCGATATCATAACCTGTGCACAACGTTTAAAGATAGAATAACCTGTCCACAAAGTTTTAAGATATCATAACCTGTCCACAACGTTTTAAGATATCATAACCTGTCCACAACGTTTTGAGATATCATCTGTCCACAACGTTTTGAGATATTATAACCTGTCCACAACGTTTTGAGATATCATAATCTGTCCACAACGTTTTGAGATATCATAACCTGTCCACAACGTTTGAGGATATCATAACCTGTCCACAACGTTTTGAGATATCATAATCTGTCCACAACGTTTTAGGATATCATAACCTGTCCATAACGTTTTAGGATATCATAATCTGTCCACAACGTTTTGAGATATCATAACCTGTCCACAACGTTTGAGGATATCATAACCTGTCCACAACGTTTTGAGATAACATAATCTGTCCACAACGTTTGAGGATATCATAACCTGTCCACAACGTTTTGAGATATCATAATCTGTCCACAACATTTTGATATATCATAACCTGTCCACAACGTTTTGAGATATCTTAATCTGTCCACAACGTTTTGAGATATCATAATCTGTCCACAACGTTTTGAGATATCATAATCTGTCCACAACGTTTTGATATATCAATAATCTGTCCACAACGTTTTGATATATCATTACCTGTCCACAACGTTTTGAGATATCATAATCTGTCCACAACGTTTTAAGATACCATAACCTGTCCACAACGTTTTGAGATATCATAACCTGTCCACAACGTTTCGAGATATCATAACCTGTCCCCAACGTTTTGAGATATCATAATCTGTCCACAACGTTTTGATATATCATAGCCTGTCCACAACGTTTTGATATATCATAATCTGTCCACTACCTTTTAAGATAGCATAATATGTCCACAACGTTTTGAGATATCATAATCTGTCCACAACGTTTTGAGATATCATAACCTGTCCACAACGTTTTAAAATACCATAACCTGTCCACAACGTTTTATAATATCATAATATATCCACAACGTTTTGAGATATCAAAACCTGTCCACAACGTTTTGAGATATCATAATCTGTCCACAACGTTTTTATATATCTGACCTGTCCACAACGTTTTGAGATATCATAATCTGTCCACAACGTTTTGAGATATCATAACCTGTCCATAACGTTTTGAGATATTATAACCTGTCCACAACGTTTTGAGATATCATAATCTGTCCACAACGTTTTGAGATATCATAACCTGTCCACAACGTTTGAGGATATCATAACCTGTCCACAACGTTTTGAGATATCATAATCTGTTCACAACGTTTTAGGATATCATAACCTGTCCACAACGTTTTGAGATATCATAATCTGTCCACAACGTTTTGAGATATCATAACTTGTCCACAACGTTTTGGGCTATCATAACCTATCCACAACGTTTTGATATATCATAACCTGTCCACCACGTTTTAAAATATCATAACCTGTCCACAACGTTTTATAATATCATAATATATCCACAACGTTTTGAGATATCATAACCTGTCCACAACGTTTTGAGATATCATAATCTGTCCACAACGTTTTGATATATCATAACCTGTCCACAACGTTTTGATATATCATAATCTGTCCACAACGTTTTGAGATATCTTAATCTGTCCACAACGTTTTGAGATATCATAATCTGTCCACAACGTTTTGAGATATCATAATCTGTCCACAACGTTTTGATATATCATAACCTGTCCACAACGTTTTGAGATATCATAATCTGTCCACAACGTTTTGAGATATCATAATCTGTCCACAACGTTTTGATATATCATTACCTGTCCACAACGTTTTGAAATATCATAATCTGTCCACAACGTTTTAAGATAGCATAACCTGTCCACAACGTTTTGAGATATCATAACCTGTCCACAACGTTTAAAGATAGCATAACGTGTCCACAACGTTTTGAGATATCATAACCTGTACACAACGTTTTGAGATATCATAACCTGTCCACAACGTTTTGAGATATCATAACCTGTCCACAACGTTTTGAGATATCATAATCTGTCCACAACGTTTTAGGATATCATAACCTGTCCACAACGTTTTGATAGATCATAATCTGTCCACAACGTTTTGAGATATCTTAATCTGTCCACAACGTTTTGAGATATCATAATCTGTCCACAACGTTTTGAGATATCATAATCTGTCCACAACGTTTTGATATATCAATAATCTGTCCACAACGTTTTGATATATCATTACCTGTCCAAAACGTTTTGAGATATCATAATATATCCACAACGTTTTGAGATATCATAACCTGTCCACAACGTTTTGAGATATCATAATCTGTCCACAACGTTTTGATATATCATAATCTGTCCACTACGTTTTAAGATAGCATAATATGTGCACAACGTTTTGAGATATCATAATCTGTCCACAACGTTTTGAGATATCATAACCTGTCCACAACGTTTTAAAATACCATAACCTGTCCACAACGTTTTATAATATCAAAACAATATCCACAACGTTTTGAGATATCATAACCTGTCCACAACGTTTTGAGATATCATAATCTGTCCACAACGTTTTGATATATCATAACCTGTCCACAACGTTTTGAGATATAATAACCTGTCCACAACGTTTTAAGATAGCATAATATGTCCACAACGTTTTGAGATATCATAATCTGTCCACAACGTTTTGAGATATTATAACCTGTCCATAACGTTTTGAGATATTATAACCTGTCCACATTGTTTTGAGATATCATAATCTGTCCACAACGTTTGAGGATATCATAACCTGTCCACAACGTTTTGATATATCATAATCTGTCCACAACGTTTTGAGATATCTTAATCTGTCCACAACGTTTTGAGATATCATAATCTGTCCACAACGTTTTGAGATATCATAATCTGTCCACAACGTTTTGATATATCAATAATCTGTCCACAACGTTTTGATATATCATTACCTGTCCACAACGTTTTGAGATATCATAATCTGTCCACAACGTTTTAAGATAACATAACCTGTCCACAACGTTTTGAGATATCATAACCTGTCCACAACGTTTTGAGATATCATAACCTGTCCACAACGTTTAAAGATAGCATAACCTGTCCACTACGTTTTGAGATATCATAACCTGTCCACAACGTTTAAAGATAGCATAACGTGTCCACAACGTTTTGATATATCATACCTGTCCACAACGTTTTGATATATCATAACCTGTAAACAACGTTTTATAATATCATAATATATCCACAACGTTTTGAGATATCATAACCTGTCCACAACGTTTTATAATATCATAATATATCCACAATGTTTTGAGATATCATAATCTGTCCACAACGTTTTGCGATATCATAACCTGTGCACAACGTTTAAAGATAGCATAATATGTCCACAACGTTTTAAGATATCATAACCTGTGCACAACGTTTAAAGATAGCATAATCTGTCCACAACGTTTTGCGATATCATAACCTGTGCACAACGTTTAAAGATAGCATAATATGTCCACAACGTTTTGAGATATCATAACCTGTCCACAACGTTTAAAGATAGCATAACGTGTCCACAACGTTTTGATATATCATACCTGTCCACAACGTTTTGATATATCATAACCTGTCCACAACGTTTTATAATATCATAATATATCCACAACGTTTTGAGATATCATTACCTGTCCACAACGTTTTATAATATCATAATATATCCACAACGTTTTGAGATATCATAATCTGTCCACAACGTTTTGCGATATCATAACCTGTGCACAACGTTTAAAGATAGCATAATATGTCCACAACGTTTTAAGATATCATAACCTGTGCACAACGTTTAAAGATATCATAACCTGTCCACTACGTTTTGAGATATCATAACCTGTCCACAACGTTTAAAGATAGCATAACGTGTCCACAACGTTTTGATATATCATACCTGTCCACAACGTTTTGATATATCATAACCTGTCCACAACGTTTTATAATATCATAATATATCCACAACGTTTTGAGATATCATAACCTGTCCACAACGTTTTATAATATCATAATATATCCACAACGTTTTGCGATATCATAATCTGTCCACAACGTTTTGCGATATCATAACCTGTGCACAACGTTTAAAGATAGAATAACCTGTCCACAAAGTTTTAAGATATCATAATCTGTCCACAACGTTTTGAGATATTATAACCTGTCCATAACGTTTTGAGATATTATAACCTGTCCACATTGTTTTGAGATATCATAATCTGTCCACAACGTTTGAGGATATCATAACCTGTCCACAACGTTTTGATATATCATAATCTGTCCACAACGTTTTGAGATATCTTAATCTGTCCACAACGTTTTGAGATATCATAATCTGTCCACAACGTTTTGAGATATCATAATCTGTCCACAACGTTTTGATATATCAATAATCTGTCCACAACGTTTTGATATATCATTACCTGTCCACAACGTTTTGAGATATCATAATCTGTCCACAACGTTTTAAGATAGCATAACCTGTCCACAACGTTTTGAGATATCATAACCTGTCCACAACGTTTTGAGATATCATAACCTGTCCACAACGTTTAAAGATAGCATAACCTGTCCACTACGTTTTGAGATATCATAACCTGTCCACAACGTTTTGAGATATCATAATCTGTCCACAACGTTTTAGGATAACATAACCTGTCCACAACGTTTTGAGATATCATAATCTGTCCGCAACGTTTTGAGATATTATAACTTGTCCACAACGTTTTGGGATATCATAACCTATCCACAACGTTTTGATATATCATAACCTGTCCACAACGTTTTAAAATATCATAACCTGTCCACAACGTTTTATAATATCATAATATATCCACAACGTTTTGAGATATCATAACCTGTCCACAACGTTTTGAGATATCATAATCTGTCCACAACGTTTTGATATATCATAACCTGTCCACAACGTTTTGAGATATCTTAATCTGTCCACAACGTTTTGAGATATCATAATCTGTCCGCAACGTTTTGAGATATCATAATCTGTCCACAACGTTTTGATATATCAATAATCTGTCCACAACGTTTTGATATATCATTACCTGTCCACAACGTTTTGAGATATCATAATCTGTCCACAACGTTTTAAGATAGCATAACCTGTCCACAACGTTTTGAGATATCATAACCTGTCCACAACGTTTAAAGATAGCATAACCTGTGCACAACGTTTAAAGATATCATAACCTGTCCACTACGTTTTGAGATATCATAACCTGTCCACAACGTTTAAAGATAGCATAACGTGTCCACAACGTTTTGATATATCATACCTGTCCACAACGTTTTGATATATCATAACCTGTCCACAACGTTTTATAATATCATAATATATCCACAACGTTTTGAGATATCATAACCTGTCCACAACGTTTTATAATATCATAATATATCCACAACGTTTTGCGATATCATAATCTGTCCACAACGTTTTGCGATATCATAACCTGTGCACAACGTTTAAAGATAGAATAACCTGTCCACAAAGTTTTAAGATATCATAATCTGTCCACAACGTTTTGAGATATTATAACCTGTCCATAACGTTTTGAGATATTATAACCTGTCCACATTGTTTTGAGATATCATAATCTGTCCACAACGTTTGAGGATATCATAACCTGTCCACAACGTTTTGATATATCATAATCTGTCCACAACGTTTTGAGATATCTTAATCTGTCCACAACGTTTTGAGATATCATAATCTGTCCACAACGTTTTGAGATATCATAATCTGTCCACAACGTTTTGATATATCAATAATCTGTCCACAACGTTTTGATATATCATTACCTGTCCACAACGTTTTGAGATATCATAATCTGTCCACAACGTTTTAAGATAGCATAACCTGTCCACAACGTTTTGAGATATCATAACCTGTCCACAACGTTTTGAGATATCATAACCTGTCCACAACGTTTAAAGATAGCATAACCTGTCCACTACGTTTTGAGATATCATAACCTGTCCACAACGTTTAAAGATAGCATAACGTGTCCACAACGTTTTGATATATCATACCTGTCCACAACGTTTTGATATATCATAACCTGTAAACAACGTTTTATAATATCATAATATATCCACAACGTTTTGAGATATCATAACCTGTCCACAACGTTTTATAATATCATAATATATCCACAACGTTTTGAGATATCATAATCTGTCCACAACGTTTTGCGATATCATAACCTGTGCACAACGTTTAAAGATAGCATAATATGTCCACAACGTTTTAAGATATCATAACCTGTGCACAACGTTTAAAGATAGCATAATCTGTCCACAACGTTTTGCGATATCATAACCTGTGCACAACGTTTAAAGATAGCATAATATGTCCACAACGTTTTGAGATATCATAACCTGTCCACAACGTTTAAAGATAGCATAACGTGTCCACAACGTTTTGATATATCATACCTGTCCACAACGTTTTGATATATCATAACCTGTCCACAACGTTTTATAATATCATAATATATCCACAACGTTTTGAGATATCATTACCTGTCCACAACGTTTTATAATATCATAATATATCCACAACGTTTTGAGATATCATAATCTGTCCACAACGTTTTGCGATATCATAACCTGTGCACAACGTTTAAAGATAGCATAATATGTCCACAACGTTTTAAGATATCATAACCTGTGCACAACGTTTAAAGATATCATAACCTGTCCACTACGTTTTGAGATATCATAACCTGTCCACAACGTTTAAAGATAGCATAACGTGTCCACAACGTTTTGATATATCATACCTGTCCACAACGTTTTGATATATCATAACCTGTCCACAACGTTTTATAATATCATAATATATCCACAACGTTTTGAGATATCATAACCTGTCCACAACGTTTTATAATATCATAATATATCCACAACGTTTTGCGATATCATAATCTGTCCACAACGTTTTGCGATATCATAACCTGTGCACAACGTTTAAAGATAGAATAACCTGTCCACAAAGTTTTAAGATATCATAACCTGTCCACAACGTTTTAAGATATCATAACCTGTCCACAACGTTTTGAGATATCATCTGTCCACAACGTTTTGAGATATTATAACCTGTCCACAACGTTTTGAGATATCATAATCTGTCCACAACGTTTTGAGATATCATAACCTGTCCACAACGTTTGAGGATATCATAACCTGTCCACGTTTTGAGATATCATAATCTGTCCACAACGTTTTAGGATATCATAACCTGTCCATAACGTTTTAGGATATCATAATCTGTCCACAACGTTTTGAGATATCATAACCTGTCCACAACGTTTGAGGATATCATAACCTGTCCACAACGTTTTGAGATAACATAATCTGTCCACAACGTTTGAGAATATCATAACCTGTCCACAACGTTTTGAGATATCATAATCTGTCCACAACATTTTGATATATCATAACCTGTCCACAACGTTTTGAGATATCTTAATCTGTCCACAACGTTTTGAGATATCATAATCTGTCCACAACGTTTTGAGATATCATAATCTGTCCACAACGTTTTGATATATCAATAATCTGTCCACAACGTTTTGATATATCATTACCTGTCCACAACGTTTTGAGATATCATAATCTGTCCACAACGTTTTAAGATAGCATAACCTGTCCACAACGTTTTGAGATATCATAACCTGTCCACAACGTTTCGAGATATCATAACCTGTCCCCAACGTTTTGAGATATCATAATCTGTCCACAACGTTTTGATATATCATAGCCTGTCCACAACGTTTTGATATATCATAATCTGTCCACTACCTTTTAAGATAGCATAATATGTCCACAACGTTTTGAGATATCATAATCTGTCCACAACGTTTTGAGATATCATAACCTGTCCACAACGTTTTAAAATACCATAACCTGTCCACAACGTTTTATAATATCATAATATATCCACAACGTTTTGAGATATCAAAACCTGTCCACAACGTTTTGAGATATCATAATCTGTCCACAACGTTTTTATATATCTGACCTGTCCACAACGTTTTGAGATATCATAATCTGTCCACAACGTTTTGAGATATCATAACCTGTCCATAACGTTTTGAGATATTATAACCTGTCCACAACGTTTTGAGATATCATAATCTGTCCACAACGTTTTGAGATATCATAACCTGTCCACAACGTTTGAGGATATCATAACCTGTCCACAACGTTTTGAGATATCATAATCTGTTCACAACGTTTTAGGATATCATAACCTGTCCACAACGTTTTGAGATATCATAATCTGTCCACAACGTTTTGAGATATCATAACTTGTCCACAACGTTTTGGGCTATCATAACCTATCCACAACGTTTTGATATATCATAACCTGTCCACCACGTTTTAAAATATCATAACCTGTCCACAACGTTTTATAATATCATAATATATCCACAACGTTTTGAGATATCATAACCTGTCCACAACGTTTTGAGATATCATAATCTGTCCACAACGTTTTGATATATCATAACCTGTCCACAACGTTTTGATATATCATAATCTGTCCACAACGTTTTGAGATATCTTAATCTGTCCACAACGTTTTGAGATATCATAATCTGTCCACAACGTTTTGAGATATCATAATCTGTCCACAACGTTTTGATATATCATAACCTGTCCACAACGTTTTGAGATATCATAATCTGTCCACAACGTTTTGAGATATCATAATCTGTCCACAACGTTTTGATATATCATTACCTGTCCACAACGTTTTGAAATATCATAATCTGTCCACAACGTTTTAAGATAGCATAACCTGTCCACAACGTTTTGAGATATCATAACCTGTCCACAACGTTTAAAGATAGCATAACGTGTCCACAACGTTTTGAGATATCATAACCTGTACACAACGTTTTGAGATATCATAACCTGTCCACAACGTTTTGAGATATCATAACCTGTCCACAACGTTTTGAGATATCATAATCTGTCCACAACGTTTTAGGATATCATAATCTGTCCACAACGTTTTGATAGATCATAATCTGTCCACAACGTTTTGAGATATCTTAATCTGTCCACAACGTTTTGAGATATCATAATCTGTCCACAACGTTTTGAGATATCATAATCTGTCCACAACGTTTTGATATATCAATAATCTGTCCACAACGTTTTGATATATCATTACCTGTCCAAAACGTTTTGAGATATCATAATATATCCACAACGTTTTGAGATATCATAACCTGTCCACAACGTTTTGAGATATCATAATCTGTCCACAACGTTTTGATATATCATAATCTGTCCACTACGTTTTAAGATAGCATAATATGTGCACAACGTTTTGAGATATCATAATCTGTCCACAACGTTTTGAGATATCATAACCTGTCCACAACGTTTTAAAATACCATAACCTGTCCACAACGTTTTATAATATCAAAACAATATCCACAACGTTTTGAGATATCATAACCTGTCCACAACGTTTTGAGATATCATAATCTGTCCACAACGTTTTGATATATCATAACCTGTCCACAACGTTTTGAGATATAATAACCTGTCCACAACGTTTTAAGATAGCATAATATGTCCACAACGTTTTGAGATATCATAATCTGTCCACAACGTTTTGAGATATTATAACCTGTCCATAACGTTTTGAGATATTATAACCTGTCCACATTGTTTTGAGATATCATAATCTGTCCACAACGTTTGAGGATATCATAACCTGTCCACAACGTTTTGATATATCATAATCTGTCCACAACGTTTTGAGATATCTTAATCTGTCCACAACGTTTTGAGATATCATAATCTGTCCACAACGTTTTGAGATATCATAATCTGTCCACAACGTTTTGATATATCAATAATCTGTCCACAACGTTTTGATATATCATTACCTGTCCACAACGTTTTGAGATATCATAATCTGTCCACAACGTTTTAAGATAGCATAACCTGTCCACAACGTTTTGAGATATCATAACCTGTCCACAACGTTTTGAGATATCATAACCTGTCCACAACGTTTAAAGATAGCATAACCTGTCCACTACGTTTTGAGATATCATAACCTGTCCACAACGTTTAAAGATAGCATAACGTGTCCACAACGTTTTGATATATCATACCTGTCCACAACGTTTTGATATATCATAACCTGTAAACAACGTTTTATAATATCATAATATATCCACAACGTTTTGAGATATCATAACCTGTCCACAACGTTTTATAATATCATAATATATCCACAACGTTTTGAGATATCATAATCTGTCCACAACGTTTTGCGATATCATAACCTGTGCACAACGTTTAAAGATAGCATAATATGTCCACAACGTTTTAAGATATCATAACCTGTGCACAACGTTTAAAGATAGCATAATCTGTCCACAACGTTTTGCGATATCATAACCTGTGCACAACGTTTAAAGATAGCATAATATGTCCACAACGTTTTGAGATATCATAACCTGTCCACAACGTTTAAAGATAGCATAACGTGTCCACAACGTTTTGATATATCATACCTGTCCACAACGTTTTGATATATCATAACCTGTCCACAACGTTTTATAATATCATAATATATCCACAACGTTTTGAGATATCATTACCTGTCCACAACGTTTTATAATATCATAATATATCCACAACGTTTTGAGATATCATAATCTGTCCACAACGTTTTGCGATATCATAACCTGTGCACAACGTTTAAAGATAGCATAATATGTCCACAACGTTTTAAGATATCATAACCTGTGCACAACGTTTAAAGATATCATAACCTGTCCACTACGTTTTGAGATATCATAACCTGTCCACAACGTTTAAAGATAGCATAACGTGTCCACAACGTTTTGATATATCATACCTGTCCACAACGTTTTGATATATCATAACCTGTCCACAACGTTTTATAATATCATAATATATCCACAACGTTTTGAGATATCATAACCTGTCCACAACGTTTTATAATATCATAATATATCCACAACGTTTTGCGATATCATAATCTGTCCACAACGTTTTGCGATATCATAACCTGTGCACAACGTTTAAAGATAGAATAACCTGTCCACAAAGTTTTAAGATATCATAATCTGTCCACAACGTTTTGAGATATTATAACCTGTCCATAACGTTTTGAGATATTATAACCTGTCCACATTGTTTTGAGATATCATAATCTGTCCACAACGTTTGAGGATATCATAACCTGTCCACAACGTTTTGATATATCATAATCTGTCCACAACGTTTTGAGATATCTTAATCTGTCCACAACGTTTTGAGATATCATAATCTGTCCACAACGTTTTGAGATATCATAATCTGTCCACAACGTTTTGATATATCAATAATCTGTCCACAACGTTTTGATATATCATTACCTGTCCACAACGTTTTGAGATATCATAATCTGTCCACAACGTTTTAAGATAGCATAACCTGTCCACAACGTTTTGAGATATCATAACCTGTCCACAACGTTTTGAGATATCATAACCTGTCCACAACGTTTAAAGATAGCATAACCTGTCCACTACGTTTTGAGATATCATAACCTGTCCACAACGTTTTGAGATATCATAATCTGTCCACAACGTTTTAGGATAACATAACCTGTCCACAACGTTTTGAGATATCATAATCTGTCCGCAACGTTTTGAGATATTATAACTTGTCCACAACGTTTTGGGATATCATAACCTATCCACAACGTTTTGATATATCATAACCTGTCCACAACGTTTTAAAATATCATAACCTGTCCACAACGTTTTATAATATCATAATATATCCACAACGTTTTGAGATATCATAACCTGTCCACAACGTTTTGAGATATCATAATCTGTCCACAACGTTTTGATATATCATAACCTGTCCACAACGTTTTGAGATATCTTAATCTGTCCACAACGTTTTGAGATATCATAATCTGTCCGCAACGTTTTGAGATATCATAATCTGTCCACAACGTTTTGATATATCAATAATCTGTCCACAACGTTTTGATATATCATTACCTGTCCACAACGTTTTGAGATATCATAATCTGTCCACAACGTTTTAAGATAGCATAACCTGTCCACAACGTTTTGAGATATCATAACCTGTCCACAACGTTTTGAGATATCATAACCTGTCCACAACGTTTTGAGATATCATAATCTGTCCACAACGTTTTGATATATCATAGCCTGTCCACAACGTTTTGATATATCATAATCTGTCCACTACGTTTTAAGATAGCATAATATGTCCACAACGTTTTGAGATATCATAACCTGTCCACAACGTTTTAAAATACCATAACCTGTCCACAACGTTTTATAATATCATAATCTGCCCACAACGTTTTGAGATATCTTAATCTGTCCACAACGTTTTATAATATCATAATATATCCACAACGTTTTGAGATATCATAACCTGTCCACAACGTTTTGAGATATCATAATCTGTCCACAACGTTTGATATATCATAACCTGTCCACAACGTTTTGAGATATCTTAATCTGTCCACAACGTTTTGAGATATCATAATCTGTCCGCAACGTTTTGAGATATCATAATCTGTCCACAACGTTTTGATATATCAATAATCTGTCCACAACGTTTTGATATATCATTACCTGTCCACAACGTTTTGAGATATCATAATCTGTCCACAACGTTTTAAGATAGCATAACCTGTCCACAACGTTTTGAGATATCATAACCTGTCCACAACGTTTTGAGATATCATAACCTGTCCACAACGTTTTGAGATATCATAATCTGTCCACAACGTTTTGATATATCATAGCCTGTCCACAACGTTTTGATATATCATAACCTGTCCACAACGTTTTATAATATCATAATATATCCACAACGTTTTGAGATATCATTACCTGTCCACAACGTTTTATAATATCATAATATATCCACAACGTTTTGAGATATCATAATCTGTCCACAACGTTTTGCGATATCATAACCTGTGCACAACGTTTAAAGATAGCATAATATGTCCACAACGTTTTAAGATATCATAACCTGTGCACAACGTTTAAAGATATCATAACCTGTCCACTACGTTTTGAGATATCATAACCTGTCCACAACGTTTAAAGATAGCATAACGTGTCCACAACGTTTTGATATATCATACCTGTCCACAACGTTTTGATATATCATAACCTGTCCACAACGTTTTATAATATCATAATATATCCACAACGTTTTGAGATATCATAACCTGTCCACAACGTTTTATAATATCATAATATATCCACAACGTTTTGCGATATCATAATCTGTCCACAACGTTTTGCGATATCATAACCTGTGCACAACGTTTAAAGATAGAATAACCTGTCCACAAAGTTTTAAGATATCATAATCTGTCCACAACGTTTTGAGATATTATAACCTGTCCATAACGTTTTGAGATATTATAACCTGTCCACATTGTTTTGAGATATCATAATCTGTCCACAACGTTTGAGGATATCATAACCTGTCCACAACGTTTTAAGATATCATAACCTGTCCACAACGTTTTGAGATATCATCTGTCCACAACGTTTTGAGATTTTATAACCTGTCCATAACGTTTTGAGATATTATAACCTGTCCACAACGTTTTGATATATCAATAATCTGTCCACAACGTTTTGATATATCATTACCTGTCCACAACGTTTTGAGATATCATAATCTGTCCACAACGTTTTAAGATAGCATAACCTGTCCACAACGTTTTGAGATATCATAACCTGTCCACAACGTTTTGAGATATCATAACCTGTCCACAACGTTTAAAGATAGCATAACCTGTCCACTACGTTTTGAGATATCATAACCTGTCCACAACGTTTAAAGATAGCATAACCTGTCCACAACGTTTTAAGATATCATAACCTGTCCACAACGTTTTGATATATCATACCTATCCACAACGTTTTAAAATACCATAACCTGTCCACAACGTTTTATAATATCATAATATATTCACAACGTTTTGAGATATCATAACCTGTCCACAACGTTTTGAGATATCATAATCTGTCCACAACGTTTTGATATATCATAATCTGTCCACTACGTTTTAAGATAGCATAATATGTCCACAACGTTTTGAGATATAATAATCTGTCCACAACGTTTTGAGATATCATAACCTGTCCACAACGTTTTAAAATACCATAACCTGTCCACAACGTTTTATAATATCAAAACAATATCCACAACGTTTTGAGATATCATAACCTGTCCACAACGTTTTGAGATATCATAATCTGTCCACAACGTTTTGATATATCATAACCTGTCCACAACGTTTTGAGATATAATAACCTGTCCACAACGTTTTAAGATAGCATAATATGTCCACAACGTTTTGAGATATCATAATCTGTCCACAACGTTTTGTGATATTATAACCTGTCCATAACGTTTTGAGATATTATAACCTGTCCACAACGTTTTGAGATATCATAATCTGTCCACAACGTTTTGAGATATCATAACCTGTCCACAACGTTTGAGGATATCATAACCTGTCCACAACGTTTTGAGATATCATAATCTGTCCACAACGTTTTAGGATATCATAACCTGTCCATAACGTTTTAGGATATCATAATCTGTCCACAACGTTTTGAGATATCATAACCTGTCCACAACGTTTGAGGATATCATAACCTGTCCACAACGTTTTGAGATAACATAATCTGTCCACAACGTTTGAGGATATCATAACCTGTCCACAACGTTTTGAGATATCATAATCTGTCCACAACATTTTGATATATCATAACCTGTCCACAACGTTTTGAGATATCTTAATCTGTCCACAACGTTTTGAGATATCATAATCTGTCCACAACGTTTTGAGATATCATAATCTGTCCACAACGTTTTGATATATCAATAATCTGTCCACAACGTTTTGATATATCATTACCTGTCCACAACGTTTTGAGATATCATAATCTGTCCACAACGTTTTAAGATAGCATAACCTGTCCACAACGTTTTGAGATATCATAACCTGTCCACAACGTTTCGAGATATCATAACCTGTCCCCAACGTTTTGAGATATCATAATCTGTCCACAACGTTTTGATATATCATAGCCTGTCCACAACGTTTTGATATATCATAATCTGTCCACTACCTTTTAAGATAGCATAATATGTCCACAACGTTTTGAGATATCATAATCTGTCCACAACGTTTTGAGATATCATAACCTGTCCACAACGTTTTAAAATACCATAACCTGTCCACAACGTTTTATAATATCATAATATATCCACAACGTTTTGAGATATCAAAACCTGTCCACAACGTTTTGAGATATCATAATCTGTCCACAACGTTTTTATATATCTGACCTGTCCACAACGTTTTGAGATATCATAATCTGTCCACAACGTTTTGAGATATCATAACCTGTCCATAACGTTTTGAGATATCATCTGTCCACAACGTTTTGAGATTTTATAACCTGTCCATAACGTTTTGAGATATTATAACCTGTCCACAACGTTTTGATATATCAATAATCTGTCCACAACGTTTTGATATATCATTACCTGTCCACAACGTTTTGAGATATCATAATCTGTCCACAACGTTTTAAGATAGCATAACCTGTCCACAACGTTTTGAGATATCATAACCTGTCCACAACGTTTTGAGATATCATAACCTGTCCACAACGTTTAAAGATAGCATAACCTGTCCACTACGTTTTGAGATATCATAACCTGTCCACAACGTTTAAAGATAGCATAACCTGTCCACAACGTTTTAAGATATCATAACCTGTCCACAACGTTTTGATATATCATACCTATCCACAACGTTTTAAAATACCATAACCTGTCCACAACGTTTTATAATATCATAATATATTCACAACGTTTTGAGATATCATAACCTGTCCACAACGTTTTGAGATATCATAATCTGTCCACAACGTTTTGATATATCATAATCTGTCCACTACGTTTTAAGATAGCATAATATGTCCACAACGTTTTGAGATATAATAATCTGTCCACAACGTTTTGAGATATCATAACCTGTCCACAACGTTTTAAAATACCATAACCTGTCCACAACGTTTTATAATATCAAAACAATATCCACAACGTTTTGAGATATCATAACCTGTCCACAACGTTTTGAGATATCATAATCTGTCCACAACGTTTTGATATATCATAACCTGTCCACAACGTTTTGAGATATAATAACCTGTCCACAACGTTTTAAGATAGCATAATATGTCCACAACGTTTTGAGATATCATAATCTGTCCACAACGTTTTGTGATATTATAACCTGTCCATAACGTTTTGAGATATTATAACCTGTCCACAACGTTTTGAGATATCATAATCTGTCCACAACGTTTTGAGATATCATAACCTGTCCACAACGTTTGAGGATATCATAACCTGTCCACAACGTTTTGAGATATCATAATCTGTCCACAACGTTTTAGGATATCATAACCTGTCCATAACGTTTTAGGATATCATAATCTGTCCACAACGTTTTGAGATATCATAACCTGTCCACAACGTTTGAGGATATCATAACCTGTCCACAACGTTTTGAGATAACATAATCTGTCCACAACGTTTGAGGATATCATAACCTGTCCACAACGTTTTGAGATATCATAATCTGTCCACAACATTTTGATATATCATAACCTGTCCACAACGTTTTGAGATATCTTAATCTGTCCACAACGTTTTGAGATATCATAATCTGTCCACAACGTTTTGAGATATCATAATCTGTCCACAACGTTTTGATATATCAATAATCTGTCCACAACGTTTTGATATATCATTACCTGTCCACAACGTTTTGAGATATCATAATCTGTCCACAACGTTTTAAGATAGCATAACCTGTCCACAACGTTTTGAGATATCATAACCTGTCCACAACGTTTCGAGATATCATAACCTGTCCCCAACGTTTTGAGATATCATAATCTGTCCACAACGTTTTGATATATCATAGCCTGTCCACAACGTTTTGATATATCATAATCTGTCCACTACCTTTTAAGATAGCATAATATGTCCACAACGTTTTGAGATATCATAATCTGTCCACAACGTTTTGAGATATCATAACCTGTCCACAACGTTTTAAAATACCATAACCTGTCCACAACGTTTTATAATATCATAATATATCCACAACGTTTTGAGATATCAAAACCTGTCCACAACGTTTTGAGATATCATAATCTGTCCACAACGTTTTTATATATCTGACCTGTCCACAACGTTTTGAGATATCATAATCTGTCCACAACGTTTTGAGATATCATAACCTGTCCATAACGTTTTGAGATATTATAACCTGTCCACAACGTTTTGAGATATCATAATCTGTCCACAACGTTTTGAGATATCATAACCTGTCCACAACGTTTGAGGATATCATAACCTGTCCACAACGTTTTGAGATATCATAATCTGTTCACAACGTTTTAGGATATCATAACCTGTCCACAACGTTTTGAGATATCATAATCTGTCCACAACGTTTTGAGATATCATAACTTGTCCACAACGTTTTGGGCTATCATAACCTATCCACAACGTTTTGATATATCATAACCTGTCCACCACGTTTTAAAATATCATAACCTGTCCACAACGTTTTATAATATCATAATATATCCACAACGTTTTGAGATATCATAACCTGTCCACAACGTTTTGAGATATCATAATCTGTCCACAACGTTTTGATATATCATAACCTGTCCACAACGTTTTGATATATCATAATCTGTCCACAACGTTTTGAGATATCTTAATCTGTCCACAACGTTTTGAGATATCATAATCTGTCCACAACGTTTTGAGATATCATAATCTGTCCACAACGTTTTGATATATCATAACCTGTCCACAACGTTTTGAGATATCATAATCTGTCCACAACGTTTTGAGATATCATAATCTGTCCACAACGTTTTGATATATCATTACCTGTCCACAACGTTTTGAAATATCATAATCTGTCCACAACGTTTTAAGATAGCATAACCTGTCCACAACGTTTTGAGATATCATAACCTGTCCACAACGTTTAAAGATAGCATAACGTGTCCACAACGTTTTGAGATATCATAACCTGTACACAACGTTTTGAGATATCATAACCTGTCCACAACGTTTTGAGATATCATAACCTGTCCACAACGTTTTGAGATATCATAATCTGTCCACAACGTTTTAGGATATCATAACCTGTCCACAACGTTTTGATAGATCATAATCTGTCCACAACGTTTTGAGATATCTTAATCTGTCCACAACGTTTTGAGATATCATAATCTGTCCACAACGTTTTGAGATATCATAATCTGTCCACAACGTTTTGATATATCAATAATCTGTCCACAACGTTTTGATATATCATTACCTGTCCAAAACGTTTTGAGATATCATAATATATCCACAACGTTTTGAGATATCATAACCTGTCCACAACGTTTTGAGATATCATAATCTGTCCACAACGTTTTGATATATCATAATCTGTCCACTACGTTTTAAGATAGCATAATATGTGCACAACGTTTTGAGATATCATAATCTGTCCACAACGTTTTGAGATATCATAACCTGTCCACAACGTTTTAAAATACCATAACCTGTCCACAACGTTTTATAATATCAAAACAATATCCACAACGTTTTGAGATATCATAACCTGTCCACAACGTTTTGAGATATCATAATCTGTCCACAACGTTTTGATATATCATAACCTGTCCACAACGTTTTGAGATATAATAACCTGTCCACAACGTTTTAAGATAGCATAATATGTCAACAACGTTTTGAGATATCATAATCTGTCCACAACGTTTTGAGATATTATAACCTGTCCATAACGTTTTGAGATATTATAACCTGTCCACATTGTTTTGAGATATCATAATCTGTCCACAACGTTTGAGGATATCATAACCTGTCCACAACGTTTTGATATATCATAATCTGTCCACAACGTTTTGAGATATCTTAATCTGTCCACAACGTTTTGAGATATCATAATCTGTCCACAACGTTTTGAGATATCATAATCTGTCCACAACGTTTTGATATATCAATAATCTGTCCACAACGTTTTGATATATCATTACCTGTCCACAACGTTTTGAGATATCATAATCTGTCCACAACGTTTTAAGATAGCATAACCTGTCCACAACGTTTTGAGATATCATAACCTGTCCACAACGTTTTGAGATATCATAACCTGTCCACAACGTTTAAAGATAGCATAACCTGTCCACTACGTTTTGAGATATCATAACCTGTCCACAACGTTTAAAGATAGCATAACGTGTCCACAACGTTTTGATATATCATACCTGTCCACAACGTTTTGATATATCATAACCTGTAAACAACGTTTTATAATATCATGATATATCCACAACGTTTTGAGATATCATAACCTGTCCACAACGTTTTATAATATCATAATATATCCACAACGTTTTGAGATATCATAATCTGTCCACAACGTTTTGCGATATCATAACCTGTGCACAACGTTTAAAGATAGCATAATATGTCCACAACGTTTTAAGATATCATAACCTGTGCACAACGTTTAAAGATAGCATAATCTGTCCACAACGTTTTACGATATCATAATCTGTCCACAACGTTTTGATATATCATAGCCTGTCCACAACGTTTTGATATATCATAATCTGTCCACTACCTTTTAAGATAGCATAATATGTCCACAACGTTTTGAGATATCATAATCTGTCCACAACGTTTTGAGATATCATAACCTGTCCACAACGTTTTAAAATACCATAACCTGTCCACAACGTTTTATAATATCATAATATATCCACAACGTTTTGAGATATCAAAACCTGTCCACAACGTTTTGAGATATCATAATCTGTCCACAACGTTTTTATATATCTGACCTGTCCACAACGTTTTGAGATATCATAATCTGTCCACAACGTTTTGAGATATCATAACCTGTCCATAACGTTTTGAGATATTATAACCTGTCCACAACGTTTTGAGATATCATAATCTGTCCACAACGTTTTGAGATATCATAACCTGTCCACAACGTTTGAGGATATCATAACCTGTCCACAACGTTTTGAGATATCATAATCTGTTCACAACGTTTTAGGATATCATAACCTGTCCACAACGTTTTGAGATATCATAATCTGTCCACAACGTTTTGAGATATCATAACTTGTCCACAACGTTTTGGGCTATCATAACCTATCCACAACGTTTTGATATATCATAACCTGTCCACCACGTTTTAAAATATCATAACCTGTCCACAACGTTTTATAATATCATAATATATCCACAACGTTTTGAGATATCATAACCTGTCCACAACGTTTTGAGATATCATAATCTGTCCACAACGTTTTGATATATCATAACCTGTCCACAACGTTTTGATATATCATAATCTGTCCACAACGTTTTGAGATATCTTAATCTGTCCACAACGTTTTGAGATATCATAATCTGTCCACAACGTTTTGAGATATCATAATCTGTCCACAACGTTTTGATATATCATAACCTGTCCACAACGTTTTGAGATATCATAATCTGTCCACAACGTTTTGAGATATCATAATCTGTCCACAACGTTTTGATATATCATTACCTGTCCACAACGTTTTGAAATATCATAATCTGTCCACAACGTTTTAAGATAGCATAACCTGTCCACAACGTTTTGAGATATCATAACCTGTCCACAACGTTTAAAGATAGCATAACGTGTCCACAACGTTTTGAGATATCATAACCTGTACACAACGTTTTGAGATATCATAACCTGTCCACAACGTTTTGAGATATCATAACCTGTCCACAACGTTTTGAGATATCATAATCTGTCCACAACGTTTTAGGATATCATAACCTGTCCACAACGTTTTGATAGATCATAATCTGTCCACAACGTTTTGAGATATCTTAATCTGTCCACAACGTTTTGAGATATCATAATCTGTCCACAACGTTTTGAGATATCATAATCTGTCCACAACGTTTTGATATATCAATAATCTGTCCACAACGTTTTGATATATCATTACCTGTCCAAAACGTTTTGAGATATCATAATATATCCACAACGTTTTGAGATATCATAACCTGTCCACAACGTTTTGAGATATCATAATCTGTCCACAACGTTTTGATATATCATAATCTGTCCACTACGTTTTAAGATAGCATAATATGTGCACAACGTTTTGAGATATCATAATCTGTCCACAACGTTTTGAGATATCATAACCTGTCCACAACGTTTTAAAATACCATAACCTGTCCACAACGTTTTATAATATCAAAACAATATCCACAACGTTTTGAGATATCATAACCTGTCCACAACGTTTTGAGATATCATAATCTGTCCACAACGTTTTGATATATCATAGCCTGTCCACAACGTTTTGAGATATAATAACCTGTCCACAACGTTTTAAGATAGCATAATATGTCCACAACGTTTTGAGATATCATAATCTGTCCACAACGTTTTGAGATATTATAACCTGTCCATAACGTTTTGAGATATTATAACCTGTCCACATTGTTTTGAGATATCATAATCTGTCCACAACGTTTGAGGATATCATAACCTGTCCACAACGTTTTGATATATCATAATCTGTCCACAACGTTTTGAGATATCTTAATCTGTCCACAACGTTTTGAGATATCATAATCTGTCCACAACGTTTTGAGATATCATAATCTGTCCACAACGTTTTGATATATCAATAATCTGTCCACAACGTTTTGATATATCATTACCTGTCCACAACGTTTTGAGATATCATAATCTGTCCACAACGTTTTAAGATAGCATAACCTGTCCACAACGTTTTGAGATATCATAACCTGTCCACAACGTTTTGAGATATCATAACCTGTCCACAACGTTTAAAGATAGCATAACCTGTCCACTACGTTTTGAGATATCATAACCTGTCCACAACGTTTAAAGATAGCATAACGTGTCCACAACGTTTTGATATATCATACCTGTCCACAACGTTTTGATATATCATAACCTGTAAACAACGTTTTATAATATCATGATATATCCACAACGTTTTGAGATATCATAACCTGTCCACAACGTTTTATAATATCATAATATATCCACAACGTTTTGAGATATCATAATCTGTCCACAACGTTTTGCGATATCATAACCTGTGCACAACGTTTAAAGATAGCATAATATGTCCACAACGTTTTAAGATATCATAACCTGTGCACAACGTTTAAAGATAGCATAATCTGTCCACAACGTTTTGCGATATCATAACCTGTGCACAACGTTTAAAGATAGCATAATATGTCCACAACGTTTTGAGATATCATAACCTGTCCACAACGTTTAAAGATAGCATAACGTGTCCACAACGTTTTGATATATCATACCTGTCCACAACGTTTTGATATATCATAACCTGTCCACAACGTTTTATAATATCATAATATATCCACAACGTTTTGAGATATCATTACCTGTCCACAACGTTTTATAATATCATAATATATCCACAACGTTTTGAGATATCATAATCTGTCCACAACGTTTTGCGATATCATAACCTGTGCACAACGTTTAAAGATAGCATAATATGTCCACAACGTTTTAAGATATCATAACCTGTGCACAACGTTTAAAGATATCATAACCTGTCCACTACGTTTTGAGATATCATAACCTGTCCACAACGTTTAAAGATAGCATAACGTGTCCACAACGTTTTGATATATCATACCTGTCCACAACGTTTTGATATATCATAACCTGTCCACAACGTTTTATAATATCATAATATATCCACAACGTTTTGAGATATCATAACCTGTCCACAACGTTTTATAATATCATAATATATCCACAACGTTTTGCGATATCATAATCTGTCCACAACGTTTTGCGATATCATAACCTGTGCACAACGTTTAAAGATAGAATAACCTGTCCACAAAGTTTTAAGATATCATAATCTGTCCACAACGTTTTGAGATATTATAACCTGTCCATAACGTTTTGAGATATTATAACCTGTCCACATTGTTTTGAGATATCATAATCTGTCCACAACGTTTGAGGATATCATAACCTGTCCACAACGTTTTGATATATCATAATCTGTCCACAACGTTTTGAGATATCTTAATCTGTCCACAACGTTTTGAGATATCATAATCTGTCCACAACGTTTTGAGATATCATAATCTGTCCACAACGTTTTGATATATCAATAATCTGTCCACAACGTTTTGATATATCATTACCTGTCCACAACGTTTTGAGATATCATAATCTGTCCACAACGTTTTAAGATAGCATAACCTGTCCACAACGTTTTGAGATATCATAACCTGTCCACAACGTTTTGAGATATCATAACCTGTCCACAACGTTTAAAGATAGCATAACCTGTCCACTACGTTTTGAGATATCATAACCTGTCCACAACGTTTAAAGATAGCATAACGTGTCCACAACGTTTTGATATATCATACCTGTCCACAACGTTTTGATATATCATAACCTGTAAACAACGTTTTATAATATCATAATATATCCACAACGTTTTGAGATATCATAACCTGTCCACAACGTTTTATAATATCATAATATATCCACAACGTTTTGAGATATCATAATCTGTCCACAACGTTTTGCGATATCATAACCTGTGCACAACGTTTAAAGATAGCATAATATGTCCACAACGTTTTAAGATATCATAACCTGTGCACAACGTTTAAAGATAGCATAATCTGTCCACAACGTTTTGCGATATCATAACCTGTGCACAACGTTTAAAGATAGCATAATATGTCCACAACGTTTTGAGATATCATAACCTGTCCACAACGTTTAAAGATAGCATAACGTGTCCACAACGTTTTGATATATCATACCTGTCCACAACGTTTTGATATATCATAACCTGTCCACAACGTTTTATAATATCATAATATATCCACAACGTTTTGAGATATCATTACCTGTCCACAACGTTTTATAATATCATAATATATCCACAACGTTTTGAGATATCATAATCTGTCCACAACGTTTTGCGATATCATAACCTGTGCACAACGTTTAAAGATAGCATAATATGTCCACAACGTTTTAAGATATCATAACCTGTGCACAACGTTTAAAGATATCATAACCTGTCCACTACGTTTTGAGATATCATAACCTGTCCACAACGTTTAAAGATAGCATAACGTGTCCACAACGTTTTGATATATCATACCTGTCCACAACGTTTTGATATATCATAACCTGTCCACAACGTTTTATAATATCATAATATATCCACAACGTTTTGAGATATCATAACCTGTCCACAACGTTTTATAATATCATAATATATCCACAACGTTTTGCGATATCATAATCTGTCCACAACGTTTTGCGATATCATAACCTGTGCACAACGTTTAAAGATAGAATAACCTGTCCACAAAGTTTTAAGATATCATAACCTGTCCACAACGTTTTAAGATATCATAACCTGTCCACAACGTTTTGAGATATCATCTGTCCACAACGTTTTGAGATATTATAACCTGTCCACAACGTTTTGAGATATCATAATCTGTCCACAACGTTTTGAGATATCATAACCTGTCCACAACGTTTGAGGATATCATAACCTGTCCACAACGTTTTGAGATATCATAATCTGTCCACAACGTTTTAGGATATCATAACCTGTCCATAACGTTTTAGGATATCATAATCTGTCCACAACGTTTTGAGATATCATAACCTGTCCACAACGTTTGAGGATATCATAACCTGTCCACAACGTTTTGAGATAACATAATCTGTCCACAACGTTTGAGGATATCAAAACCTGTCCACAACGTTTTGAGATATCATAATCTGTCCACAACATTTTGATATATCATAACCTGTCCACAACGTTTTGAGATATCTTAATCTGTCCACAACGTTTTGAGATATCATAATCTGTCCACAACGTTTTGAGATATCATAATCTGTCCACAACGTTTTGATATATCAATAATCTGTCCACAACGTTTTGATATATCATTACCTGTCCACAACGTTTTGAGATATCATAATCTGTCCACAACGTTTTAAGATAGCATAACCTGTCCACAACGTTTTGAGATATCATAACCTGTCCACAACGTTTCGAGATATCATAACCTGTCCCCAACGTTTTGAGATATCATAATCTGTCCACAACGTTTTGATATATCATAGCCTGTCCACAACGTTTTGATATATCATAATCTGTCCACTACCTTTTAAGATAGCATAATATGTCCACAACGTTTTGAGATATCATAATCTGTCCACAACGTTTTGAGATATCATAACCTGTCCACAACGTTTTAAAATACCATAACCTGTCCACAACGTTTTATAATATCATAATATATCCACAACGTTTTGAGATATCAAAACCTGTCCACAACGTTTTGAGATATCATAATCTGTCCACAACGTTTTTATATATCTGACCTGTCCACAACGTTTTGAGATATCATAATCTGTCCACAACGTTTTGAGATATCATAACCTGTCCATAACGTTTTGAGATATTATAACCTGTCCACAACGTTTTGAGATATCATAATCTGTCCACAACGTTTTGAGATATCATAACCTGTCCACAACGTTTGAGGATATCATAACCTGTCCACAACGGTTTGAGATATCATAATCTGTTCACAACGTTTTAGGATATCATAACCTGTCCACAACGTTTTGAGATATCATAATCTGTCCACAACGTTTTGAGATATCATAACTTGTCCACAACGTTTTGGGCTATCATAACCTATCCACAACGTTTTGATATATCATAACCTGTCCACCACGTTTTAAAATATCATAACCTGTCCACAACGTTTTATAATATCACAATATATCCACAACGTTTTGAGATATCATAACCTGTCCACAACGTTTTGAGATATCATAATCTGTCCACAACGTTTTGATATATCATAACCTGTCCACAACGTTTTGATATATCATAATCTGTCCACAACGTTTTGAGATATCTTAATCTGTCCACAACGTTTTGAGATATCATAATCTGTCCACAACGTTTTGAGATATCATAATCTGTCCACAACGTTTTGATATATCATAACCTGTCCACAACGTTTTGAGATATCATAATCTGTCCACAACGTTTTGAGATATCATAATCTGTCCACAACGTTTTGATATATCATTACCTGTCCACAACGTTTTGAAATATCATAATCTGTCCACAACGTTTTAAGATAGCATAACCTGTCCACAACGTTTTGAGATATCATAACCTGTCCACAACGTTTAAAGATAGCATAACGTGTCCACAACGTTTTGAGATATCATAACCTGTACACAACGTTTTGAGATATCATAACCTGTCCACAACGTTTTGAGATATCATAACCTGTCCACAACGTTTTGAGATATCATAATCTGTCCACAACGTTTTAGGATATCATAACCTGTCCACAACGTTTTGATAGATCATAATCTGTCCACAACGTTTTGAGATATCTTAATCTGTCCACAACGTTTTGAGATATCATAATCTGTCCACAACGTTTTGAGATATCATAATCTGTCCACAACGTTTTGATATATCAATAATCTGTCCACAACGTTTTGATATATCATTACCTGTCCAAAACGTTTTGAGATATCATAATATATCCACAACGTTTTGAGATATCATAACCTGTCCACAACGTTTTGAGATATCATAATCTGTCCACAACGTTTTGATATATCATAATCTGTCCACTACGTTTTAAGATAGCATAATATGTGCACAACGTTTTGAGATATCATAATCTGTCCACAACGTTTTGAGATATCATAACCTGTCCACAACGTTTTAAAATACCATAACCTGTCCACAACGTTTTATAATATCAAAACAATATCCACAACGTTTTGAGATATCATAACCTGTCCACAACGTTTTGAGATATCATAATCTGTCCACAACGTTTTGATATATCATAACCTGTCCACAACGTTTTGAGATATAATAACCTGTCCACAACGTTTTAAGATAGCATAATATGTCCACAACGTTTTGAGATATCATAATCTGTCCACAACGTTTTGAGATATTATAACCTGTCCATAACGTTTTGAGATATTATAACCTGTCCACATTGTTTTGAGATATCATAATCTGTCCACAACGTTTGAGGATATCATAACCTGTGCACAACGTTTTGATATATCATAATCTGTCCACAACGTTTTGAGATATCTTAGTCTGTCCACAACGTTTTGAGATATCATAATCTGTCCACAACGTTTTGAGATATCATAATCTGTCCACAACGTTTTGATATATCAATAATCTGTCCACAACGTTTTGATATATCATTACCTGTCCACAACGTTTTGAGATATCATAATCTGTCCACAACGTTTTAAGATAGCATAACCTGTCCACAACGTTTTGAGATATCATAACCTGTCCACAACGTTTTGAGATATCATAACCTGTCCACAACGTTTAAAGATAGCATAACCTGTCCACTACGTTTTGAGATATCATAACCTGTCCACAACGTTTAAAGATAGCATAACGTGTCCACTACGTTTTGATATATCATACCTGTCCACAACGTTTTGATATATCATAACCTGTAAACAACGTTTTATAATATCATAATATATCCACAACGTTTTGAGATATCATAACCTGTCCACAACGTTTTATAATATCATAATATATCCACAACGTTTTGAGATATCATAATCTGTCCACAACGTTTTGCGATATCATAACCTGTGCACAACGTTTAAAGATAGCATAATATGTCCACAACGTTTTAAGATATCATAACCTGTGCACAACGTTTAAAGATAGCATAATCTGTCCACAACGTTTTGCGATATCATAACCTGTGCACAACGTTTAAAGATAGCATAATATGTCCACAACGTTTTGAGATATCATAACCTGTCCACAACGTTTAAAGATAGCATAACGTGTCCACAACGTTTTGATATATCATACCTGTCCACAACGTTTTGATATATCATAACCTGTCCACAACGTTTTATAATATCATAATATATCCACAACGTTTTGAGATATCATTACCTGTCCACAACGTTTTATAATATCATAATATATCCACAACGTTTTGAGATATCATAATCTGTCCACAACGTTTTGCGATATCATAACCTGTGCACAACGTTTAAAGATAGCATAATATGTCCACAACGTTTTAAGATATCATAACCTGTGCACAACGTTTAAAGATATCATAACCTGTCCACTACGTTTTGAGATATCATAACCTGTCCACAACGTTTAAAGATAGCATAACGTGTCCACAACGTTTTGATATATCATACCTGTCCACAACGTTTTGATATATCATAACCTGTCCACAACGTTTTATAATATCATAATATATCCACAACGTTTTGAGATATCATAACCTGTCCACAACGTTTTATAATATCATAATATATCCACAACGTTTTGCGATATCATAATCTGTCCACAACGTTTTGCGATATCATAACCTGTGCACAACGTTTAAAGATAGAATAACCTGTCCACAAAGTTTTAAGATATCATAATCTGTCCACAACGTTTTGAGATATTATAACCTGTCCATAACGTTTTGAGATATTATAACCTGTCCACATTGTTTTGAGATATCATAATCTGTCCACAACGTTTGAGGATATCATAACCTGTCCACAACGTTTTGATATATCATAATCTGTCCACAACGTTTTGAGATATCTTAATCTGTCCACAACGTTTTGAGATATCATAATCTGTCCACAACGTTTTGAGATATCATAATCTGTCCACAACGTTTTGATATATCAATAATCTGTCCACAACGTTTTGATATATCATTACCTGTCCACAACGTTTTGAGATATCATAATCTGTCCACAACGTTTTAAGATAGCATAACCTGTCCACAACGTTTTGAGATATCATAACCTGTCCACAACGTTTTGAGATATCATAACCTGTCCACAACGTTTAAAGATAGCATAACCTGTCCACTACGTTTTGAGATATCATAACCTGTCCACAACGTTTTGAGATATCATAATCTGTCCACAACGTTTTAGGATAACATAACCTGTCCACAACGTTTTGAGATATCATAATCTGTCCGCAACGTTTTGAGATATTATAACTTGTCCACAACGTTTTGGGATATCATAACCTATCCACAACGTTTTGATATATCATAACCTGTCCACAACGTTTTAAAATATCATAACCTGTCCACAACGTTTTATAATATCATAATATATCCACAACGTTTTGAGATATCATAACCTGTCCACAACGTTTTGAGATATCATAATCTGTCCACAACGTTTTGATATATCATAACCTGTCCACAACGTTTTGAGATATCTTAATCTGTCCACAACGTTTTGAGATATCATAATCTGTCCGCAACGTTTTGAGATATCATAATCTGTCCACAACGTTTTGATATATCAATAATCTGTCCACAACGTTTTGATATATCATTACCTGTCCACAACGTTTTGAGATATCATAATCTGTCCACAACGTTTTAAGATAGCATAACCTGTCCACAACGTTTTGAGATATCATAACCTGTCCACAACGTTTTGAGATATCATAACCTGTCCACAACGTTTTGAGATATCATAATCTGTCCACAACGTTTTGATATATCATAGCCTGTCCACAACGTTTTGATATATCATAATCTGTCCACTACGTTTTAAGATAGCATAATATGTCCACAACGTTTTGAGATATCATAACCTGTCCACAACGTTTTAAAATACCATAACCTGTCCACAACGTTTTATAATATCATAATCTGCCCACAACGTTTTGAGATATCTTAATCTGTCCACAACGTTTTATAATATCATAATATATCCACAACGTTTTGAGATATCATAACCTGTCCACAACGTTTTGAGATATCATAATCTGTCCACAACGTTTTGATATATCATAACCTGTCCACAACGTTTTGATATATCATAACCTGTCCACAACGTTTTGAGATATCTTAATCTGTCCACAACGTTTTAAGATAGCATAACCTGTCCACAACGTTTTGAGATATCATAACCTGTCCACAACGTTTTGAGATATCATAACCTGTCCACAACGTTTTGAGATATCATAATCTGTCCACAACGTTTTGATATATCATAGCCTGTCCACAACGTTTTGATATATCATAATCTGTCCACTACGTTTTAAGATAGCATAATATGTCCACAACATTTTGAGATATCATAACCTGTCCACAACGTTTTAAAATACCATAACCTGTCCACAACGTTTTATAATATCATAATATATCCACAACGTTTTGAGATATCAAAACCTGTCCACAACGTTCTGAGATGTCATAATCTGTCCACAACGTTTTTATATATCTGACCTGTCCACAACGTTTTGAGATATCATAATCTGTCCACAACGTTTTGAGATATCATAACCTGTCCATAACGTTTTGAGATATTATAACCTGTCCACAACGTTTTGAGATATCATAATCTGTCCACAACGTTTTGAGATATCATAACCTGTCCACAACGTTTGAGGATATCATAACCTGTCCACAACGTTTTGAGATATCATAATCTGTCCACAACGTTTTAGGATATCATAACCTGTCTACAACGTTTTGAGATATCATAATCTGTCCGCAACGTTTTGAGATATCATAACTTGTCCACAACGTTTTGGGCTATCATAACCTATCCACAACGTTTTGATATATCATAACCTGTCCACAACGTTTTAAAATATCATAACCTGTCCACAACGTTTTATAATATCATAATATATCCACAACGTTTTGAGATATCATAACCTGTCCACAACGTTTTGAGATATCATAATCTGTCCACAACGTTTTGATATATCATAACCTGTCCACAACGTTTTGATATATCATAATCTGTCCACAACGTTTTGAGATATCATAACCTGTCCACAACGTTTTAAGATATCATAACCTGTCCACAACGTTTTGATATATCATACCTATCCACAACGTTTTAAAATACCATAACCTGTCCACAACGTTTTATAATATCATAATATATCCACAACGTTTTGAGATATCATAACCTGTCCACAACGTTTTGAGATATCATAATCTGTCCACAACGTTTTGATATATCATAACCTGTCCACAACGTTTTGAGATATCATAATCTGTTCACAACGTTTTAGGATATCATAACCTGTCCACAACGTTTTGAGATATCATAATCTGTCCGCAACGTTTTGAGATATCATAACTTGTCCACAACGTTTTGGGCTATCATAACCTATCCACAACGTTTTGATATATCATAACCTGTCCACAACGTTTTAAAATATCATAGCCTGTCCACAACGTTTTATAATATCATAATATATCCACAACGTTTTGAGATATCATAACCTGTCCACAACGTTTTGAGATATCATAATCTGTCCACAACGTTTTGATATATCATAACCTGTCCACAACGTTTTGATATATCATAATCTGTCCACAACGTTTTGAGATATCTTAATCTGTCCACAACGTTTTGAGATATCATAATCTGTCCACAACGTTTTGAGATATCATAATCTGTCCACAACGTTTTGATATATCATAATCTGTCCACAACGTTTTGAGATATCATAATCTGTCCACAACGTTTTGAGATATCATAATCTGTCCACAACGTTTTGATATATCATTACCTGTCCACAACGTTTTGAAATATCATAATCTGTCCACAACGTTTTAAGATAGCATAACCTGTCCACAACGTTTTGAGATATCATAACCTGTCCACAACGTTTAAAGATAGCATAACGTGTCCACAACGTTTTGAGATATCATAACCTGTACACAACGTTTTGAGATATCATAACCTGTCCATAACGTTTTGAGATATCATAACCTGTCCACAACGTTTTGAGATATCATAATCTGTCCACAACGTTTTAGGATATCATAACCTGTCCACAACGTTTTGATAGATCATAATCTGCCCACAACGTTTTGAGATATCTTAATCTGTCCACAACGTTTTGAGATATCATAATCTGTCCACAACGTTTTGAGATATCATAATCTGTCCACAACGTTTTGATATATCAATAATCTGTCCACAACGTTTTGATATATCATTACCTGTCCAAAACGTTTTGAGATATCATAATATATCCACAACGTTTTGAGATATCATAACCTGTCCACAACGTTTTGAGATATCATAATCTGTCCACAACGTTTTGATATATCATAATCTGTCCACTACGTTTTAAGATAGCATAATATGTGCACAACGTTTTGAGATATCATAATCTGTCCACAACGTTTTGAGATATCATAACCTGTCCACAACGTTTTAAAATACCATAACCTGTCCACAACGTTTTATAATATCAAAACAATATCCACAACGTTTTGAGATATCATAACCTGTCCACAACGTTTTGAGATATCATAATCTGTCCACAACGTTTTGATATATCATAACCTGTCCACAACGTTTTGAGATATCATAACCTGTCCACAACGTTTTAAGATAGCATAATATGTCCACAACGTTTTGAGATATCATAATCTGTCCACAACGTTTTGAGATATCATAACCTGTCCACAACGTTTTGAGATATCATAATCTGTCCACAACGTTTTGATATATCATAACCTGTCCACAACGTTTTGAGATATCATAATCTGTCCACAACGTTTTGAGATATCATAATCTGTCCACAACGTTTTGATATATCAATAATCTGTCCACAACGTTTTGATATATCATTACCTGTCCACAACGTTTTGAGATATCATAATCTGTCCACAACGTTTTAAGATAGCATAACCTGTCCACAACGTTTTGAGATATCATAACCTGTCCACAACGTTTTGAGATATCATAACCTGTCCACAACGTTTAAAGATAGCATAACCTGTCCACTACGTTTTGAGATATCATAACCTGTCCACAACGTTTAAAGATAGCATAACGTGTCCACAACGTTTTGATATATCATACCTGTCCACAACGTTTTGATATATCATAACCTGTAAACAACGTTTTATAATATCATAATATATCCACAACGTTTTGAGATATCATAACCTGTCCACAACGTTTTATAATATCATAATATATCCACAACGTTTTGAGATATCATAATCTGTCCACAACGTTTTGCGATATCATAACCTGTGCACAACGTTTAAAGATAGCATAATATGTCCACAACGTTTTAAGATATCATAACCTGTGCACAACGTTTAAAGATAGCATAATCTGTCCACAACGTTTTGCGATATCATAACCTGTGCACAACGTTTAAAGATAGCATAATATGTCCACAACGTTTTGAGATATCATAACCTGTCCACAACGTTTAAAGATAGCATAACGTGTCCACAACGTTTTGATATATCATACCTGTCCACAACGTTTTGATATATCATAACCTGTCCACAACGTTTTATAATATCATAATATATCCACAACGTTTTGAGATATCATTACCTGTCCACAACGTTTTATAATATCATAATATATCCACAACGTTTTGAGATATCATAATCTGTCCACAACGTTTTGCGATATCATAACCTGTGCACAACGTTTAAAGATAGCATAATATGTCCACAACGTTTTAAGATATCATAACCTGTGCACAACGTTTAAAGATATCATAACCTGTCCACTACGTTTTGAGATATCATAACCTGTCCACAACGTTTAAAGATAGCATAACGTGTCCACAACGTTTTGATATATCATACCTGTCCACAACGTTTTGATATATCATAACCTGTCCACAACGTTTTATAATATCATAATATATCCACAACGTTTTGAGATATCATAACCTGTCCACAACGTTTTATAATATCATAATATATCCACAACGTTTTGCGATATCATAATCTGTCCACAACGTTTTGCGATATCATAACCTGTGCACAACGTTTAAAGATAGCATAACCTGTCCACAAAGTTTTAAGATATCATAACCTGTCCACAACGTTTTAAGATATCATAACCTGTCCACAACGTTTTGAGATATCATCTGTCCACAACGTTTTGAGATTTTATAACCTGTCCATAACGTTTTGAGATATTATAACCTGTCCACAACGTTTTAAGATATCATAACCTGTCCACAACGTTTGAGGATATCATAACCTGTCCACAACGTTTTGAGATATCATAATCTGTCCACAACGTTTTAGGATATCATAACCTGTCCATAACGTTTTAGGATATCATAATCTGTCCACAACGTTTTGAGATATCATAACCTGTCCACAACGTTTTGAGATATCATAATCTGTCCACAACGTTTTGAGATATCATAATCTGTCCACAACGTTTTGATATATCATTACCTGTCCACAACGTTTTGAAATATCATAATCTGTCCACAACGTTTTAAGATAGCATAACCTGTCCACAACGTTTTGAGATATCATAACCTGTCCACAACGTTTAAAGATAGCATAACGTGTCCACAACGTTTTGAGATATCATAACCTGTACACAACGTTTTGAGATATCATAACCTGTCCACAACGTTTTGAGATATCATAACCTGTCCACAACGTTTTGAGATATCATAATCTGTCCACAACGTTTTAGGATATCATAACCTGTCCACAACGTTTTGATAGATCATAATCTGTCCACAACGTTTTGAGATATCTTAATCTGTCCACAACGTTTTGAGATATCATAATCTGTCCACAACGTTTTGAGATATCATAATCTGTCCACAACGTTTTGATATATCAATAATCTGTCCACAACGTTTTGATATATCATTACCTGTCCAAAACGTTTTGAGATATCATAATATATCCACAACGTTTTGAGATATCATAACCTGTCCACAACGTTTTGAGATATCATAATCTGTCCACAACGTTTTGATATATCATAATCTGTCCACTACGTTTTAAGATAGCATAATATGTGCACAACGTTTTGAGATATCATAATCTGTCCACAACGTTTTGAGATATCATAACCTGTCCACAACGTTTTAAAATACCATAACCTGTCCACAACGTTTTATAATATCAAAACAATATCCACAACGTTTTGAGATATCATAACCTGTCCACAACGTTTTGAGATATCATAATCTGTCCACAACGTTTTGATATATCATAACCTGTCCACAACGTTTTGAGATATAATAACCTGTCCACAACGTTTTAAGATAGCATAATATGTCCACAACGTTTTGAGATATCATAATCTGTCCACAACGTTTTGAGATATTATAACCTGTCCATAACGTTTTGAGATATTATAACCTGTCCACATTGTTTTGAGATATCATAATCTGTCCACAACGTTTGAGGATATCATAACCTGTGCACAACGTTTTGATATATCATAATCTGTCCACAACGTTTTGAGATATCTTAGTCTGTCCACAACGTTTTGAGATATCATAATCTGTCCACAACGTTTTGAGATATCATAATCTGTCCACAACGTTTTGATATATCAATAATCTGTCCACAACGTTTTGATATATCATTACCTGTCCACAACGTTTTGAGATATCATAATCTGTCCACAACGTTTTAAGATAGCATAACCTGTCCACAACGTTTTGAGATATCATAACCTGTCCACAACGTTTTGAGATATCATAACCTGTCCACAACGTTTAAAGATAGCATAACCTGTCCACTACGTTTTGAGATATCATAACCTGTCCACAACGTTTAAAGATAGCATAACGTGTCCACTACGTTTTGATATATCATACCTGTCCACAACGTTTTGATATATCATAACCTGTAAACAACGTTTTATAATATCATAATATATCCACAACGTTTTGAGATATCATAACCTGTCCACAACGTTTTATAATATCATAATATATCCACAACGTTTTGAGATATCATAATCTGTCCACAACGTTTTGCGATATCATAACCTGTGCACAACGTTTAAAGATAGCATAATATGTCCACAACGTTTTAAGATATCATAACCTGTGCACAACGTTTAAAGATAGCATAATCTGTCCACAACGTTTTGCGATATCATAACCTGTGCACAACGTTTAAAGATAGCATAATATGTCCACAACGTTTTGAGATATCATAACCTGTCCACAACGTTTAAAGATAGCATAACGTGTCCACAACGTTTTGATATATCATACCTGTCCACAACGTTTTGATATATCATAACCTGTCCACAACGTTTTATAATATCATAATATATCCACAACGTTTTGAGATATCATTACCTGTCCACAACGTTTTATAATATCATAATATATCCACAACGTTTTGAGATATCATAATCTGTCCACAACGTTTTGCGATATCATAACCTGTGCACAACGTTTAAAGATAGCATAATATGTCCACAACGTTTTAAGATATCATAACCTGTGCACAACGTTTAAAGATATCATAACCTGTCCACTACGTTTTGAGATATCATAACCTGTCCACAACGTTTAAAGATAGCATAACGTGTCCACAACGTTTTGATATATCATACCTGTCCACAACGTTTTGATATATCATAACCTGTCCACAACGTTTTATAATATCATAATATATCCACAACGTTTTGAGATATCATAACCTGTCCACAACGTTTTATAATATCATAATATATCCACAACGTTTTGCGATATCATAATCTGTCCACAACGTTTTGCGATATCATAACCTGTGCACAACGTTTAAAGATAGAATAACCTGTCCACAAAGTTTTAAGATATCATAATCTGTCCACAACGTTTTGAGATATTATAACCTGTCCATAACGTTTTGAGATATTATAACCTGTCCACATTGTTTTGAGATATCATAATCTGTCCACAACGTTTGAGGATATCATAACCTGTCCACAACGTTTTGATATATCATAATCTGTCCACAACGTTTTGAGATATCTTAATCTGTCCACAACGTTTTGAGATATCATAATCTGTCCACAACGTTTTGAGATATCATAATCTGTCCACAACGTTTTGATATATCAATAATCTGTCCACAACGTTTTGATATATCATTACCTGTCCACAACGTTTTGAGATATCATAATCTGTCCACAACGTTTTAAGATAGCATAACCTGTCCACAACGTTTTGAGATATCATAACCTGTCCACAACGTTTTGAGATATCATAACCTGTCCACAACGTTTAAAGATAGCATAACCTGTCCACTACGTTTTGAGATATCATAACCTGTCCACAACGTTTTGAGATATCATAATCTGTCCACAACGTTTTAGGATAACATAACCTGTCCACAACGTTTTGAGATATCATAATCTGTCCGCAACGTTTTGAGATATTATAACTTGTCCACAACGTTTTGGGATATCATAACCTATCCACAACGTTTTGATATATCATAACCTGTCCACAACGTTTTAAAATATCATAACCTGTCCACAACGTTTTATAATATCATAATATATCCACAACGTTTTGAGATATCATAACCTGTCCACAACGTTTTGAGATATCATAATCTGTCCACAACGTTTTGATATATCATAACCTGTCCACAACGTTTTGAGATATCTTAATCTGTCCACAACGTTTTGAGATATCATAATCTGTCCGCAACGTTTTGAGATATCATAATCTGTCCACAACGTTTTGATATATCAATAATCTGTCCACAACGTTTTGATATATCATTACCTGTCCACAACGTTTTGAGATATCATAATCTGTCCACAACGTTTTAAGATAGCATAACCTGTCCACAACGTTTTGAGATATCATAACCTGTCCACAACGTTTTGAGATATCATAACCTGTCCACAACGTTTTGAGATATCATAATCTGTCCACAACGTTTTGATATATCATAGCCTGTCCACAACGTTTTGATATATCATAATCTGTCCACTACGTTTTAAGATAGCATAATATGTCCACAACGTTTTGAGATATCATAACCTGTCCACAACGTTTTAAAATACCATAACCTGTCCACAACGTTTTATAATATCATAATCTGCCCACAACGTTTTGAGATATCTTAATCTGTCCACAACGTTTTATAATATCATAATATATCCACAACGTTTTGAGATATCATAACCTGTCCACAACGTTTTGAGATATCATAATCTGTCCACAACGTTTTGATATATCATAACCTGTCCACAACGTTTTGATATATCATAACCTGTCCACAACGTTTTGAGATATCTTAATCTGTCCACAACGTTTTAAGATAGCATAACCTGTCCACAACGTTTTGAGATATCATAACCTGTCCACAACGTTTTGAGATATCATAACCTGTCCACAACGTTTTGAGATATCATAAGCTGTCCACAACGTTTTGATATATCATAGCCTGTCCACAACGTTTTGATATATCATAATCTGTCCACTACGTTTTAAGATAGCATAATATGTCCACAACATTTTGAGATATCATAACCTGTCCACAACGTTTTAAAATACCATAACCTGTCCACAACGTTTTATAATATCATAATATATCCACAACGTTTTGAGATATCAAAACCTGTCCACAACGTTCTGAGATGTCATAATCTGTCCACAACGTTTTTATATATCTGACCTGTCCACAACGTTTTGAGATATCATAATCTGTCCACAACGTTTTGAGATATCATAACCTGTCCATAACGTTTTGAGATATTATAACCTGTCCACAACGTTTTGAGATATCATAATCTGTCCACAACGTTTTGAGATATCATAACCTGTCCACAACGTTTGAGGATATCATAACCTGTCCACAACGTTTTGAGATATCATAATCTGTCCACAACGTTTTAGGATATCATAACCTGTCTACAACGTTTTGAGATATCATAATCTGTCCGCAACGTTTTGAGATATCATAACTTGTCCACAACGTTTTGGGCTATCATAACCTATCCACAACGTTTTGATATATCATAACCTGTCCACAACGTTTTAAAATATCATAACCTGTCCACAACGTTTTATAATATCATAATATATCCACAACGTTTTGAGATATCATAACCTGTCCACAACGTTTTGAGATATCATAATCTGTCCACAACGTTTTGATATATCATAACCTGTCCACAACGTTTTGATATATCATAATCTGTCCACAACGTTTTGAGATATCATAACCTGTCCACAACGTTTTAAGATATCATAACCTGTCCACAACGTTTTGATATATCATACCTATCCACAACGTTTTAAAATACCATAACCTGTCCACAACGTTTTATAATATCATAATATATCCACAACGTTTTGAGATATCATAACCTGTCCACAACGTTTTGAGATATCATAATCTGTCCACAACGTTTTGATATATCATAACCTGTCCACAACGTTTTGAGATATCATAATCTGTTCACAACGTTTTAGGATATCATAACCTGTCCACAACGTTTTGAGATATCATAATCTGTCCGCAACGTTTTGAGATATCATAACTTGTCCACAACGTTTTGGGCTATCATAACCTATCCACAACGTTTTGATATATCATAACCTGTCCACAACGTTTTAAAATATCATAGCCTGTCCACAACGTTTTATAATATCATAATATATCCACAACGTTTTGAGATATCATAACCTGTCCACAACGTTTTGAGATATCATAATCTGTCCACAACGTTTTGATATATCATAACCTGTCCACAACGTTTTGATATATCATAATCTGTCCACAACGTTTTGAGATATCTTAATCTGTCCACAACGTTTTGAGATATCATAATCTGTCCACAACGTTTTGAGATATCATAATCTGTCCACAACGTTTTGATATATAATAATCTGTCCACAACGTTTTGAGATATCATAATCTGTCCACAACGTTTTGAGATATCATAATCTGTCCACAACGTTTTGATATATCATTACCTGTCCACAACGTTTTGAAATATCATAATCTGTCCACAACGTTTTAAGATAGCATAACCTGTCCACAACGTTTTGAGATATCATAACCTGTCCACAACGTTTAAAGATAGCATAACGTGTCCACAACGTTTTGAGATATCATAACCTGTACACAACGTTTTGAGATATCATAACCTGTCCATAACGTTTTGAGATATCATAACCTGTCCACAACGTTTTGAGATATCATAATCTGTCCACAACGTTTTAGGATATCATAACCTGTCCACAACGTTTTGATAGATCATAATCTGCCCACAACGTTTTGAGATATCTTAATCTGTCCACAACGTTTTGAGATATCATAATCTGTCCACAACGTTTTGAGATATCATAATCTGTCCACAACGTTTTGATATATCAATAATCTGTCCACAACGTTTTGATATATCATTACCTGTCCAAAACGTTTTGAGATATCATAATATATCCACAACGTTTTGAGATATCATAACCTGTCCACAACGTTTTGAGATATCATAATCTGTCCACAACGTTTTGATATATCATAATCTGTCCACTACGTTTTAAGATAGCATAATATGTGCACAACGTTTTGAGATATCATAATCTGTCCACAACGTTTTGAGATATCATAACCTGTCCACAACGTTTTAAAATACCATAACCTGTCCACAACGTTTTATAATATCAAAACAATATCCACAACGTTTTGAGATATCATAACCTGTCCACAACGTTTTGAGATATCATAATCTGTCCACAACGTTTTGATATATCATAACCTGTCCACAACGTTTTGAGATATCATAACCTGTCCACAACGTTTTAAGATAGCATAATATGTCCACAACGTTTTGAGATATCATAATCTGTCCACAACGTTTTGAGATATTATAACCTGTCCATAACGTTTTGAGATATTATAACCTGTCCACATTGTTTTGAGATATCATAATCTGTCCACAACGTTTTAGGATATCATAACCTGTCCACAACGTTTTGATATATCATAATCTGTCCACAACGTTTTGAGATATCTTAATCTGTCCACAACGTTTTGAGATATCATAATCTGTCCACAACGTTTTGAGATATCATAATCTGTCCACAACGTTTTGATATATCAATAATCTGTCCACAACGTTTTGATATATCATTACCTGTCCACAACGTTTTGAGATATCATAATCTGTCCACAACGTTTTAAGATAGCATAACCTGTCCACAACGTTTTGAGATATCATAACCTGTCCACAACGTTTTGAGATATCATAACCTGTCCACAACGTTTAAAGATAGCATAACCTGTCCACTACGTTTTGAGATATCATAACCTGTCCACAACGTTTAAAGATAGCATAACGTGTCCACAACGTTTTGATATATCATACCTGTCCACAACGTTTTGATATATCATAACCTGTAAACAACGTTTTATAATATCATAATATATCCACAACGTTTTGAGATATCATAACCTGTCCACAACGTTTTATAATATCATAATATATCCACAACGTTTTGAGATATCATAATCTGTCCACAACGTTTTGCGATATCATAACCTGTGCACAACGTTTAAAGATAGCATAATATGTCCACAACGTTTTAAGATATCATAACCTGTGCACAACGTTTAAAGATAGCATAATCTGTCCACAACGTTTTGCGATATCATAACCTGTGCACAACGTTTAAAGATAGCATAATATGTCCACAACGTTTTGAGATATCATAACCTGTCCACAACGTTTAAAGATAGCATAACGTGTCCACAACGTTTTGATATATCATACCTGTCCACAACGTTTTGATATATCATAACCTGTCCACAACGTTTTATAATATCATAATATATCCACAACGTTTTGAGATATCATTACCTGTCCACAACGTTTTATAATATCATAATATATCCACAACGTTTTGAGATATCATAATCTGTCCACAACGTTTTGCGATATCATAACCTGTGCACAACGTTTAAAGATAGCATAATATGTCCACAACGTTTTAAGATATCATAACCTGTGCACAACGTTTAAAGATATCATAACCTGTCCACTACGTTTTGAGATATCATAACCTGTCCACAACGTTTAAAGATAGCATAACGTGTCCACAACGTTTTGATATATCATACCTGTCCACAACGTTTTGATATATCATAACCTGTCCACAACGTTTTATAATATCATAATATATCCACAACGTTTTGAGATATCATAACCTGTCCACAACGTTTTATAATATCATAATATATCCACAACGTTTTGCGATATCATAATCTGTCCACAACGTTTTGCGATATCATAACCTGTGCACAACGTTTAAAGATAGCATAACCTGTCCACAAAGTTTTAAGATATCATAACCTGTCCACAACGTTTTAAGATATCATAACCTGTCCACAACGTTTTGAGATATCATCTGTCCACAACGTTTTGAGATTTTATAACCTGTCCATAACGTTTTGAGATATTATAACCTGTCCACAACGTTTTAAGATATCATAACCTGTCCACAACGTTTGAGGATATCATAACCTGTCCACAACGTTTTGAGATATCATAATCTGTCCACAACGTTTTAGGATATCATAACCTGTCCATAACGTTTTAGGATATCATAATCTGTCCACAACGTTTTGAGATATCATAACCTGTCCACAACGTTTTGAGATATCATTATCTGTCCACAACGTTTTGAGATATCATAATCTGTCCACAACGTTTTAGGATAACATAACCTGTCCACAACGTTTTGAGATATCATAATCTGTCCGCAACGTTTTGAGATATTATAACTTGTCCACAACGTTTTGGGATATCATAACCTATCCACAACGTTTTGATATATCATAACCTGTCCACAACGTTTTAAAATATCATAACCTGTCCACAACGTTTTATAATATCATAATATATCCACAACGTTTTGAGATATCATAACCTGTCCACAACGTTTTGAGATATCATAATCTGTCCACAACGTTTTGATATATCATAACCTGTCCACAACGTTTTGAGATATCTTAATCTGTCCACAACGTTTTGAGATATCATAATCTGTCCGCAACGTTTTGAGATATCATAATCTGTCCACAACGTTTTGATATATCAATAATCTGTCCACAACGTTTTGATATATCATTACCTGTCCACAACGTTTTGAGATATCATAATCTGTCCACAACGTTTTAAGATAGCATAACCTGTCCACAACGTTTTGAGATATCATAACCTGTCCACAACGTTTTGAGATATCATAACCTGTCCACAACGTTTTGAGATATCATAATCTGTCCACAACGTTTTGATATATCATAGCCTGTCCACAACGTTTTGATATATCATAATCTGTCCACTACGTTTTAAGATAGCATAATATGTCCACAACGTTTTGAGATATCATAACCTGTCCACAACGTTTTAAAATACCATAACCTGTCCACAACGTTTTATAATAACATAATATATCCACAACGTTTTGAGATATCAAAACCTGTCCACAACGTTCTGAGATGTCATAATCTGTCCACAACGTTTTTATATATCTGACCTGTCCACAACGTTTTGAGATATCATAATCTGTCCACAACGTTTTGAGATATCATAACCTGTCCATAACGTTTTGAGATATTATAACCTGTCCACAACGTTTTGAGATATCATAATCTGTCCACAACGTTTTGAGATATCATAACCTGTCCACAACGTTTGAGGATATCATAACCTGTCCACAACGTTTTGAGATATCATAATCTGTCCACAACGTTTTAGGATATCATAACCTGTCTACAACGTTTTGAGATATCATAATCTGTCCGCAACGTTTTGAGATATCATAACTTGTCCACAACGTTTTGGGCTATCATAACCTATCCACAACGTTTTGATATATCATAACCTGTCCACAACGTTTTAAAATATCATAACCTGTCCACAACGTTTTATAATATCATAATATATCCACAACGTTTTGAGATATCATAACCTGTCCACAACGTTTTGAGATATCATAATCTGTCCACAACGTTTTGATATATCATAACCTGTCCACAACGTTTTGATATATCATAATCTGTCCACAACGTTTTGAGATATCATAACCTGTCCACAACGTTTTAAGATATCATAACCTGTCCACAACGTTTTGATATATCATACCTATCCACAACGTTTTAAAATACCATAACCTGTCCACAACGTTTTATAATATCATAATATATCCACAACGTTTTGAGATATCATAACCTGTCCACAACGTTTTGAGATATCATAATCTGTCCACAACGTTTTGATATATCATAACCTGTCCACAACGTTTTGAGATATCATAATCTGTTCACAACGTTTTAGGATATCATAACCTGTCCACAACGTTTTGAGATATCATAATCTGTCCGCAACGTTTTGAGATATCATAACTTGTCCACAACGTTTTGGGCTATCATAACCTATCCACATCGTTTTGATATATCATAACCTGTCCACAACGTTTTAAAATATCATAGCCTGTCCACAACGTTTTATAATATCATAATATATCCACAACGTTTTGAGATATCATAACCTGTCCACAACGTTTTGAGATATCATAATCTGTCCACAACGTTTTGATATATCATAACCTGTCCACAACGTTTTGATATATCATAATCTGTCCACAACGTTTTGAGATATCTTAATCTGTCCACAACGTTTTGAGATATCATAATCTGTCCACAACGTTTTGAGATATCATAATCTGTCCACAACGTTTTGATATATCATAATCTGTCCACAACGTTTTGAGATATCATAATCTGTCCACAACGTTTTGAGATATCATAATCTGTCCACAACGTTTTGATATATCATTACCTGTCCACAACGTTTTGAAATATCATAATCTGTTCACAACGTTTTAGGATATCATAACCTGTCCACAACGTTTTGAGATATCATAATCTGTCCGCAACGTTTTGAGATATCATAACTTGTCCACAACGTTTTGGGCTATCATAACCTATCCACATCGTTTTGATATATCATAACCTGTCCACAACGTTTTAAAATATCATAGCCTGTCCACAACGTTTTATAATATCATAATATATCCACAACGTTTTGAGATATCATAACCTGTCCACAACGTTTTGAGATATCATAATCTGTCCACAACGTTTTGATATATCATAACCTGTCCACAACGTTTTGATATATCATAATCTGTCCACAACGTTTTGAGATATCTTAATCTGTCCACAACGTTTTGAGATATCATAATCTGTCCACAACGTTTTGAGATATCATAATCTGTCCACAACGTTTTGATATATCATAATCTGTCCACAACGTTTTGAGATATCATAATCTGTCCACAACGTTTTGAGATATCATAATCTGTCCACAACGTTTTGATATATCATTACCTGTCCACAACGTTTTGAAATATCATAATCTGTCCACAACGTTTTAAGATAGCATAACCTGTCCACAACGTTTTGAGATATCATAACCTGTCCACAACGTTTAAAGATAGCATAACGTGTCCACAACGTTTTGAGATATCATAACCTGTACACAACGTTTTGAGATATCATAACCTGTCCACAACGTTTTGAGATATCATAACCTGTCCACAACGTTTTGAGATATCATAATCTGTCCACAACGTTTTGATAGATCATAATCTGTCCACAACGTTTTGAGATATCTTAATCTGTCCACAACGTTTTGAGATATCATAACCTGTACACAACGTTTTGAGATATCATAACCTGTCCACAACGTTTTGAGATATCATAACCTGTCCACAACGTTTTAGGATATCATAACCTGTCCACAACGTTTTGATAGATCATAATCTGTCCACAACGTTTTGAGATATCTTAATCTGTCCACAACGTTTTGAGATATCATAATCTGTCCACAACGTTTTGAGATATCATAATCTGTCCACAACGTTTTGATATATCAATAATCTGTCCACAACGTTTTGATATATCATTACCTGTCCAAAACGTTTTGAGATATCATAATATATCCACAACGTTTTGAGATATCATAACCTGTCCACAACGTTTTGAGATATCATAATCTGTCCACAACGTTTTGATATATCATAATCTGTCCACTACGTTTTAAGATAGCATAATATGTGCACAACGTTTTGAGATATCATAATCTGTCCACAACGTTTTGAGATATCATAACCTGTCCACAACGTTTTAAAATACCATAACCTGTCCACAACGTTTTATAATATCAAAACAATATCCACAACGTTTTGAGATATCATAACCTGTCCACAACGTTTTGAGATATCATAATCTGTCCACAACGTTTTGATATATCATAACCTGTCCACAACGTTTTGAGATATCATAACCTGTCCACAACGTTTTAAGATAGCATAATATGTCCACAACGTTTTGAGATATCATAATCTGTCCACAACGTTTTGAGATATTATAACCTGTCCATAACGTTTTGAGATATTATAACCTGTCCACATTGTTTTGAGATATCATAATCTGTCCACAACGTTTTAGGATATCATAACCTGTCCACAACGTTTTGATATATCATAATCTGTCCACAACGTTTTGAGATATCTTAATCTGTCCACAACGTTTTGAGATATCATAATCTGTCCACAACGTTTTGATATATCAATAATCTGTCCACAACGTTTTGATATATCATTACCTGTCCACAACGTTTTGAGATATCATAATCTGTCCACAACGTTTTAAGATAGCATAACCTGTCCACAACGTTTTGAGATATCATAACCTGTCCACAACGTTTTGAGATATCATAACCTGTCCACAACGTTTAAAGATAGCATAACCTGTCCACTACGTTTTGAGATATCATAACCTGTCCACAACGTTTAAAGATAGCATAACGTGTCCACAACGTTTTGATATATCATACCTGTCCACAACGTTTTGATATATCATAACCTGTAAACAACGTTTTATAATATCATAATATATCCACAACGTTTTGAGATATCATAACCTGTCCACAACGTTTTATAATATCATAATACATCCACAACGTTTTGAGATATCATAATCTGTCCACAACGTTTTGCGATATCATAACCTGTGCACAACGTTTAAAGATAGCATAATATGTCCACAACGTTTTAAGATATCATAACCTGTGCACAACGTTTAAAGATAGCATAATCTGTCCACAACGTTTTGCGATATCATAACCTGTGCACAACGTTTAAAGATAGCATAATATGTCCACAACGTTTTGAGATATCATAACCTGTCCACAACGTTTAAAGATAGCATAACGTGTCCACAACGTTTTGATATATCATACCTGTCCACAACGTTTTGATATATCATAACCTGTCCACAACGTTTTATAATATCATAATATATCCACAACGTTTTGAGATATCATTACCTGTCCACAACGTTTTATAATATCATAATATATCCACAACGTTTTGAGATATCATAATCTGTCCACAACGTTTTGCGATATCATAACCTGTGCACAACGTTTAAAGATAGCATAATATGTCCACAACGTTTTAAGATATCATAACCTGTGCACAACGTTTAAAGATATCATAACCTGTCCACTACGTTTTGAGATATCATAACCTGTCCACAACGTTTAAAGATAGCATAACGTGTCCACAACGTTTTGATATATCATACTTGTCCACAACGTTTTGATATATCATAACCTGTCCACAACGTTTTATAATATCATAATATATCCACAACGTTTTGAGATATCATAACCTGTCCACAACGTTTTATAATATCATAATATATCCACAACGTTTTGCGATATCATAATCTGTCCACAACGTTTTGCGATATCATAACCTGTGCACAACGTTTAAAGATAGCATAACCTGTCCACAAAGTTTTAAGATATCATAACCTGTCCACAACGTTTTAAGATATCATAACCTGTCCACAACGTTTTGAGATATCATCTGTCCACAACGTTTTGAGATTTTATAACCTGTCCATAACGTTTTGAGATATTATAACCTGTCCACAACGTTTTAAGATATCATAACCTGTCCACAACGTTTGAGGATATCATAACCTGTCCACAACGTTTTGAGATATCATAATCTGTCCACAACGTTTTAGGATATCATAACCTGTCCATAACGTTTTGGGATATCATAATCTGTCCACCACGTTTTGAGATATCATAACCTGTCCACAACGTTTTGAGATATCATTATCTGTCCACAACGTTTTGAGATATCATAATCTGTCCACAACGTTTTAGGATAACATAACCTGTCCACAACGTTTTGAGATATCATAATCTGTCCGCAACGTTTTGAGATATTATAACTTGTCCACAACGTTTTGGGATATCATAACCTATCCACAACGTTTTGATATATCATAACCTGTCCACAACATTTTAAAATATCATAACCTGTCCACAACGTTTTATAATATCATAATATATCCACAACGTTTTGAGATATCATAACCTGTCCACAACGTTTTGAGATATCATAATCTGTCCACAACGTTTTGATATATCATAACCTGTCCACAACGTTTTGAGATATCTTAATCTGTCCACAACGTTTTGAGATATCATAATCTGTCCGCAACGTTTTGAGATATCATAATCTGTCCACAACGTTTTGATATATCAATAATCTGTCCACAACGTTTTGATATATCATTACCTGTCCACAACGTTTTGAGATATCATAATCTGTCCACAACGTTTTAAGATAGCATAACCTGTCCACAACGTTTTGAGATATCATAACCTGTCCACAACGTTTTGAGATATCATAACCTGTCCACAACGTTTTGAGATATCATAATCTGTCCACAACGTTTTGATATATCATAGCCTGTCCACAACGTTTTGATATATCATAATCTGTCCACTACGTTTTAAGATAGCATAATATGTCCACAACGTTTTGAGATATCATAACCTGTCCACAACGTTTTAAAATACCATAACCTGTCCACAACGTTTTATAATATCATAATATATCCACAACGTTTTGAGATATCAAAACCTGTCCACAACGTTCTGAGATGTCATAATCTGTCCACAACGTTTTTATATATCTGACCTGTCCACAACGTTTTGAGATATCATAATCTGTCCACAACGTTTTGAGATATCATAACCTGTCCATAACGTTTTGAGATATTATAACCTGTCCACAACGTTTTGAGATATCATAATCTGTCCACAACGTTTTGAGATATCATAACCTGTCCACAACGTTTGAGGATATCATAACCTGTCCACAACGTTTTGAGATATCATAATCTGTCCACAACGTTTTGATATATCATAACCTGTCCACAACGTTTTGATATATCATAATCTGTCCACAACGTTTTGAGATATCATAACCTGTCCACAACGTTTTAAGATATCATAACCTGTCCACAACGTTTTGATATATCATACCTATCCACAACGTTTTAAAATACCATAACCTGTCCACAACGTTTTATAATATCATAATATATCCACAACGTTTTGAGATATCATAACCTGTCCACAACGTTTTGAGATATCATAATCTGTCCACAACGTTTTGATATATCATAATCTGTCCACTACGTTTTAAGATAGCATAATATGTCCACAACGTTTTGAGATATAATAATCTGTCCACAACGTTTTGAGATATCATAACCTGTCCACAACGTTTTAAAATACCATAACCTGTCCACAACGTTTTATAATATCAAAACAATATCCACAACGTTTTGAGATATCATAACCTGTCCACAACGTTTTGAGATATCATAATCTGTCCACAACGTTTTGATATATCATAACCTGTCCACAACGTTTTGAGATATAATAACCTGTCCACAACGTTTTAAGATAGCATAATATGTCCACAACGTTTTGAGATATCATAATCTGTCCACAACGTTTTGAGATATTATAACCTGTCCATAACGTTTTGAGATATTATAACCTGTCCACAACGTTTTGAGATATCATAATCTGTCCACAACGTTTTGAGATATCATAACCTGTCCACAACGTTTGAGGATATCATAACCTGTCCACAACGTTTTGAGATATCATAATCTGTCCACAACGTTTTAGGATATCATAACCTGTCCATAACGTTTTAGGATATCATAATCTGTCCACAACGTTTTGAGATATCATAACCTGTCCACAACGTTTGAGGATATCATAACCTGTCCACAACGTTTTGAGATATCATAATCTGTCCACAACGTTTGAGGATATCATAAACTGTCCACAACGTTTTGAGATATCATAATCTGTCCACAACATTTTGATATATCATAACCTGTCCACAACGTTTTGAGATATCTTAATCTGTCCACAACGTTTTGAGATATCATAATCTGTCCACAACGTTTTGAGATATCATAATCTGTCCACAACGTTTTGATATATCAATAATCTGTCCACAACGTTTTGATATATCATTACCTGTCCACAACGTTTTGAGATATCATAATCTGTCCACAACGTTTTAAGATAGCATAACCTGTCCACAACGTTTTGAGATATCATAACCTGTCCACAACGTTTTGAGATATCATAACCTGTCCACAACGTTTTGAGATATCATAACCTGTCCACAACGTTTTGAGATATCATAATCTGTCCACAACGTTTTGATATATCATAGCCTGTCCACAACGTTTTGATATATCATAATCTGTCCACTACGTTTTAAGATAGCATAATATGTCCACAACGTTTTGAGATATCATAATCTGTCCACAACGTTTTGAGATATCATAACCTGTCCACAACGTTTTAAAATACCATAACCTGTCCACAACGTTTTATAATATCATAATATATCCACAACGTTTTGAGATATCAAAACCTGTCCACAACGTTTTGAGATATCATAATCTGTCCACAACGTTTTTATATATCTGACCTGTCCACAACGTTTTGAGATATCATAATCTGTCCACAACGTTTTGAGATATCATAACCTGTCCATAACGTTTTGAGATATTATAACCTGTCCACAACGTTTTGAGATATCATAATCTGTCCACAACGTTTTGAGATATCATAACCTGTCCACAACGTTTGAGGATATCATAACCTGTCCACAACGTTTTGAGATATCATAATCTGTTCACAACGTTTTAGGATATCATAACCTGTCCACAACGTTTTGAGATATCATAATCTGTCCGCAACGTTTTGAGATATCATAACTTGTCCACAACGTTTTGGGTTATCATAACCTATCCACAACGTTTTGATATATCATAACCTGTCCACAACGTTTTAAAATATCATAACCTGTCCAGAACGTTTTATAATATCATAATATATCCACAACGTTTTGAGATATCATAACCTGTCCACAACGTTTTGAGATATCATAATCTGTCCACAACGTTTTGATATATCATAACCTGTCCACAACGTTTTGATATATCATAATCTGTCCACAACGTTTTGAGATATCTTAATCTGTCCACAACGTTTTGAGATATCATAATCTGTCCACAACGTTTTGAGATATCATAATCTGTCCACAACGTTTTGATATATCATAATCTGTCCACAACGTTTTGAGATATCATAATCTGTCCACAACGTTTTGAGATATCATAATCTGTCCACAACGTTTTGATATATCATAGCCTGTCCACAACGTTTTGATATATCATAATCTGTCCACTACGTTTTAAGATAGCATAATATGTCCACAACGTTTTGAGATATCATAACCTGTCCACAACGTTTTAAAATACCATAACCTGTCCACAACGTTTTATAATATCATAATATATCCACAACGTTTTGAGATATCAAAACCTGTCCACAACGTTCTGAGATGTCATAATCTGTCCACAACGTTTTTATATATCTGACCTGTCCACAACGTTTTGAGATATCATAATCTGTCCACAACGTTTTGAGATATCATAATCTGTCCACAACGTTTTGAGATATTATAACCTGTCCATAACGTTTTGAGATATTATAACCTGTCCACAACGTTTTGAGATATCATAATCTGTCCACAACGTTTTGAGATATCATAACCTGTCCACAACGTTTGAGGATATCATAACCTGTCCACAACGTTTTGAGATATCATAATCTGTCCACAACGTTTTAGGATATCATAACCTGTCCATAACGTTTTAGGATATCATAATCTGTCCACAACGTTTTGAGATATCATAACCTGTCCACAACGTTTGAGGATATCATAACCTGTCCACAACGTTTTGAGATATCATAATCTGTCCACAACGTTTGAGGATATCATAAACTGTCCACAACGTTTTGAGATATCATAATCTGTCCACAACATTTTGATATATCATAACCTGTCCACAACGTTTTGAGATATCTTAATCTGTCCACAACGTTTTGAGATATCATAATCTGTCCACAACGTTTTGAGATATCATAATCTGTCCACAACGTTTTGATATATCAATAATCTGTCCACAACGTTTTGATATATCATTACCTGTCCACAACGTTTTGAGATATCATAATCTGTCCACAACGTTTTAAGATAGCATAACCTGTCCACAACGTTTTGAGATATCATAACCTGTCCACAACGTTTTGAGATATCATAACCTGTCCACAACGTTTTGAGATATCATAACCTGTCCACAACGTTTTGAGATATCATAATCTGTCCACAACGTTTTGATATATCATAGCCTGTCCACAACGTTTTGATATATCATAATCTGTCCACTACGTTTTAAGATAGCATATGTCCACAACGTTTTGAGATATCATAATCTGTCCACAACGTTTTGAGATATCATAACCTGTCCACAACGTTTTAAAATACCATAACCTGTCCACAACGTTTTATAATATCATAATATATCCACAACGTTTTGAGATATCAAAACCTGTCCACAACGTTTTGAGATATCATAATCTGTCCACAACGTTTTTATATATCTGACCTGTCCACAACGTTTTGAGATATCATAATCTGTCCACAACGTTTTGAGATATCATAACCTGTCCATAACGTTTTGAGATATTATAACCTGTCCACAACGTTTTGAGATATCATAATCTGTCCACAACGTTTTGAGATATCATAACCTGTCCACAACGTTTGAGGATATCATAACCTGTCCACAACGTTTTGAGATATCATAATCTGTTCACAACGTTTTAGGATATCATAACCTGTCCACAACGTTTTGAGATATCATAATCTGTCCGCAACGTTTTGAGATATCATAACTTGTCCACAACGTTTTGGGTTATCATAACCTATCCACAACGTTTTGATATATCATAACCTGTCCACAACGTTTTAAAATATCATAACCTGTCCAGAACGTTTTATAATATCATAATATATCCACAACGTTTTGAGATATCATAACCTGTCCACAACGTTTTGAGATATCATAATCTGTCCACAACGTTTTGATATATCATAACCTGTCCACAACGTTTTGATATATCATAATCTGTCCACAACGTTTTGAGATATCTTAATCTGTCCACAACGTTTTGAGATATCATAATCTGTCCACAACGTTTTGAGATATCATAATCTGTCCACAACGTTTTGATATATCATAATCTGTCCACAACGTTTTGAGATATCATAATCTGTCCACAACGTTTTGAGATATCATAATCTGTCCACAACGTTTTGATATATCATAGCCTGTCCACAACGTTTTGATATATCATAATCTGTCCACTACGTTTTAAGATAGCATAATATGTCCACAACGTTTTGAGATATCATAACCTGTCCACAACGTTTTAAAATACCATAACCTGTCCACAACGTTTTATAATATCATAATATATCCACAACGTTTTGAGATATCAAAACCTGTCCACAACGTTCTGAGATGTCATAATCTGTCCACAACGTTTTTATATATCTGACCTGTCCACAACGTTTTGAGATATCATAATCTGTCCACAACGTTTTGAGATATCATAACCTGTCCATAACGTTTTGAGATATTATAACCTGTCCACAACGTTTTGAGATATCATAATCTGTCCACAACGTTTTGAGATATCATAACCTGTCCACAACGTTTGAGGATATCATAACCTGTCCACAACGTTTTGAGATATCATAATCTGTCCACAACGTTTTAGGATATCATAACCTGTCTACAACGTTTTGAGATATCATAATCTGTCCGCAACGTTTTGAGATATCATAACTTGTCCACAACGTTTTGGGCTATCATAACCTATCCACAACGTTTTGATATATCATAACCTGTCCACAACGTTTTAAAATATCATAACCTGTCCACAACGTTTTATAATATCATAATATATCCACAACGTTTTGAGATATCATAACCTGTCCACAACGTTTTGAGATATCATAATCTGTCCACAACGTTTTGATATATCATAACCTGTCCACAACGTTTTGATATATCATAATCTGTCCACAACGTTTTGAGATATCATAACCTGTCCACAACGTTTTAAGATATCATAACCTGTCCACAACGTTTTGATATATCATACCTATCCACAACGTTTTAAAATACCATAACCTGTCCACAACGTTTTATAATATCATAATATATCCACAACGTTTTGAGATATCATAAGCTGTCCACAACGTTTTGAGATATCATAATCTGTCCACAACGTTTTGATATATCATAACCTGTCCACAACGTTTTGAGATATCATAATCTGTTCACAACGTTTTAGGATATCATAACCTGTCCACAACATTTTGAGATATCATAATCTGTCCGCAACGTTTTGAGATATCATAACTTGTCCACAACGTTTTGGGCTATCATAACCTATCCACAACGTTTTGATATATCATAACCTGTCCACAACGTTTTAAAATATCATAGCCTGTCCACAACGTTTTATAATATCATAATATATCCACAACGTTTTGAGATATCATAACCTGTCCACAACGTTTTGAGATATCATAATCTGTCAACAACGTTTTGATATATCATAACCTGTCCACAACGTTTTGATATATCATAATCTGTCCACAACGTTTTGAGATATCTTAATCTGTCCACAACGTTTTGAGATATCATAATCTGTCCACAACGTTTTGAGATATCATAATCTGTCCACAACGTTTTGATATATCATAATCTGTCCACAACGTTTTGAGATATCATAATCTGTCCACAACGTTTTGAGATATCATAATCTGTCCACAACGTTTTGATATATCATTACCTGTCCACAACGTTTTGAAATATCATAATCTGTCCACAACGTTTTAAGATAGCATAACCTGTCCACAACGTTTTGAGATATCATAACCTGTCCACAACGTTTAAAGATAGCATAACGTGTCCACAACGTTTTGAGATATCATAACCTGTACACAACGTTTTGAGATATCATAACCTGTCCATAACGTTTTGAGATATCATAACCTGTCCACAACGTTTTAGGATATCATAACCTGTCCACAACGTTTTGATAGATCATAATCTGCCCACAACGTTTTGAGATATCTTAATCTGTCCACAACGTTTTGAGATATCATAATCTGTCCACAACGTTTTGAGATATCATAATCTGTCCACAACGTTTTGATATATCAATAATCTGTCCACAACGTTTTGATATATCATTACCTGTCCAAAACGTTTTGAGATATCATAATATATCCACAACGTTTTGAGATATCATAACCTGTCCACAACGTTTTGAGATATCATAATCTGTCCACAACGTTTTGATATATCATAATCTGTCCACTACGTTTTAAGATAGCATAATATGTGCACAACGTTTTGAGATATCATAATCTGTCCACAACGTTTTGAGATATCATAACCTGTCCACAACGTTTTAAAATACCATAACCTGTCCACAACGTTTTATAATATCAAAACAATATCCACAACGTTTTGAGATATCATAACCTGTCCACAACGTTTTGAGATATCATAATCTGTCCACAACGTTTTGATATATCATAACCTGTCCACAACGTTTTGAGATATCATAACCTGTCCACAACGTTTTAAGATAGCATAATATGTCCACAACGTTTTGAGATATCATAATCTGTCCACAACGTTTTGAGATATTATAACCTGTCCATAACGTTTTGAGATATTATAACCTGTCCACATTGTTTTGAGATATCATAATCTGTCCACAACGTTTTAGGATATCATAACCTGTCCACAACGTTTTGATATATCATAATCTGTCCACAACGTTTTGAGATATCATAATCTGTCCACAACGTTTTGATATATCAATAATCTGTCCACAACGTTTTGATATATCATTACCTGTCCACAACGTTTTGAGATATCATAATCTGTCCACAACGTTTTGAGATATCATAATCTGTCCACAACGTTTTGATATATCAATAATCTGTCCACAACGTTTTGTTATATCATTACCTGTCCACAACGTTTTGAGATATCATAATCTGTCCACAACGTTTTAAGATAGCATAACCTGTCCACAACGTTTTGAGATATCATAATCTGTCCACAACGTTTTGAGATATCATAATCTGTCCACAACGTTTTGATATATCAATAATCTGTCCACAACGTTTTGATATATCATTACCTGTCCACAACGTTTTGAGATATCATAATCTGTCCACAACGTTTTAAGATAGCATAACCTGTCCACAACGTTTTGAGAAATCATAACCTGTCCACAACGTTTTGAGATATCATAACCTGTCCACAACGTTTAAAGATAGCATAACCTGTCCACTACGTTTTGAGATATCATAACCTGTCCACAACGTTTAAAGATAGCATAACGTGTCCACAACGTTTTGATATATCATACCTGTCCACAACGTTTTGATATATCATAACCTGTAAACAACGTTTTATAATATCATAATATATCCACAACGTTTTGAGATATCATAACCTGTCCACAACGTTTTATAATATCATAATATATCCACAACGTTTTGAGATATCATAATCTGTCCACAACGTTTTGCGATATCATAACCTGTGCACAACGTTTAAAGATAGCATAATATGTCCACAACGTTTTAAGATATCATAACCTGTGCACAACGTTTAAAGATAGCATAATCTGTCCACAACGTTTTGCGATATCATAACCTGTGCACAACGTTTAAAGATAGCATAATATGTCCACAACGTTTTGAGATATCATAACCTGTCCACAACGTTTAAAGATAGCATAACGTGTCCACAACGTTTTGATATATCATACCTGTCCACAACGTTTTGATATATCATAACCTGTCCACAACGTTTTATAATATCATAATATATCCACAACGTTTTGAGATATCATTACCTGTCCACAACGTTTTATAATATCATAATATATCCACAACGTTTTGAGATATCATAATCTGTCCACAACGTTTTGCGATATCATAACCTGTGCACAACGTTTAAAGATAGCATAATATGTCCACAACGTTTTAAGATATCATAACCTGTGCACAACGTTTAAAGATATCATAACCTGTCCACTACGTTTTGAGATATCATAACCTGTCCACAACGTTTAAAGATAGCATAACGTGTCCACAACGTTTTGATATATCATACCTGTCCACAACGTTTTGATATATCATAACCTGTCCACAACGTTTTATAATATCATAATATATCCACAACGTTTTGAGATATCATAACCTGTCCACAACGTTTTATAATATCATAATATATCCACAACGTTTTGCGATATCATAATCTGTCCACAACGTTTTGCGATATCATAACCTGTGCACAACGTTTAAAGATAGCATAACCTGTCCACAAAGTTTTAAGATATCATAACCTGTCCACAACGTTTTAAGATATCATAACCTGTCCACAACGTTTTGAGATATCATCTGTCCACAACGTTTTGAGATTTTATAACCTGTCCATAACGTTTTGAGATATTATAACCTGTCCACAACGTTTTAAGATATCATAACCTGTCCACAACGTTTGAGGATATCATAACCTGTCCACAACGTTTTGAGATATCATAATCTGTCCACAACGTTTTAGGATATCATAACCTGTCCATAACGTTTTAGGATATCATAATCTGTCCACAACGTTTTGAGATATCATAACCTGTCCACAACGTTTTGAGATATCATTATCTGTCCACAACGTTTTGAGATATCATAATCTGTCCACAACGTTTTAGGATAACATAACCTGTCCACAACGTTTTGAGATATCATAATCTGTCCGCAACGTTTTGAGATATTATAACTTGTCCACAACGTTTTGGGATATCATAACCTATCCACAACGTTTTGATATATCATAACCTGTCCACAACGTTTTAAAATATCATAACCTGTCCACAACGTTTTATAATATCATAATATATCCACAACGTTTTGAGATATCATAACCTGTCCACAACGTTTTGAGATATCATAATCTGTCCACAACGTTTTGATATATCATAACCTGTCCACAACGTTTTGAGATATCTTAATCTGTCCACAACGTTTTGAGATATCATAATCTGTCCGCAACGTTTTGAGATATCATAATCTGTCCACAACGTTTTGATATATCAATAATCTGTCCACAACGTTTTGATATATCATTACCTGTCCACAACGTTTTGAGATATCATAATCTGTCCACAACGTTTTAAGATAGCATAACCTGTCCACAACGTTTTGAGATATCATAACCTGTCCACAACGTTTTGAGATATCATAACCTGTCCACAACGTTTTGAGATATCATAATCTGTCCACAACGTTTTGATATATCATAGCCTGTCCACAACGTTTTGATATATCATAATCTGTCCACTACGTTTTAAGATAGCATAATATGTCCACAACGTTTTGAGATATCATAACCTGTCCACAACGTTTTAAAATACCATAACCTGTCCACAACGTTTTATAATATCATAATATATCCACAACGTTTTGAGATATCAAAACCTGTCCACAACGTTCTGAGATGTCATAATCTGTCCACAACGTTTTTATATATCTGACCTGTCCACAACGTTTTGAGATATCATAATCTGTCCACAACGTTTTGAGATATCATAACCTGTCCATAACGTTTTGAGATATTATAACCTGTCCACAACGTTTTGAGATATCATAATCTGTCCACAACGTTTTGAGATATCATAACCTGTCCACAACGTTTGAGGATATCATAACCTGTCCACAACGTTTTGAGATATCATAATCTGTCCACAACGTTTTAGGATATCATAACCTGTCTACAACGTTTTGAGATATCATAATCTGTCCGCAACGTTTTGAGATATCATAACTTGTCCACAACGTTTTGGGCTATCATAACCTATCCACAACGTTTTGATATATCATAACCTGTCCACAACGTTTTAAAATATCATAACCTGTCCACAACGTTTTATAATATCATAATATATCCACAACGTTTTGAGATATCATAACCTGTCCACAACGTTTTGAGATATCATAATCTGTCCACAACGTTTTGATATATCATAACCTGTCCACAACGTTTTGATATATCATAATCTGTCCACAACGTTTTGAGATATCATAACCTGTCCACAACGTTTTAAGATATCATAACCTGTCCACAACGTTTTGATATATCATACCTATCCACAAAGTTTTAAAATACCATAACCTGTCCACAACGTTTTATAATATCATAATATATCCACAACGTTTTGAGATATCATAACCTGTCCACAACGTTTTGAGATATCATAATCTGTCCACAACGTTTTGATATATCATAACCTGTCCACAACGTTTTGAGATATCATAATCTGTTCACAACGTTTTAGGATATCATAACCTGTCCACAACGTTTTGAGATATCATAATCTGTCCGCAACGTTTTGAGATATCATAACTGGTCCACAACGTTTTGGGCTATCATAACCTATCCACAACGTTTTGATATATCATAACCTGTCCACAACGTTTTAAAATATCATAGCCTGTCCACAACGTTTTATAATATCATAATATATCCACAACGTTTTGAGATATCATAACCTGTCCACAACGTTTTGAGATATCATAATCTGTCCACAACGTTTTGATATATCATAACCTGTCCACAACGTTTTGATATATCATAATCTGTCCACAACGTTTTGAGATATCTTAATCTGTCCACAACGTTTTGAGATATCATAATCTGTCCACAACGTTTTGAGATATCATAATCTGTCCACAACGTTTTGATATATCATAATCTGTCCACAACGTTTTGAGATATCATAATCTGTCCACAACGTTTTGAGATATCATAATCTGTCCACAACGTTTTGATATATCATTACCTGTCCACAACGTTTTGAAATATCATAATCTGTCCACAACGTTTTAAGATAGCATAACCTGTCCACAACGTTTTGAGATATCATAACCTGTCCACAACGTTTAAAGATAGCATAACGTGTCCACAACGTTTTGAGATATCATAACCTGTACACAACGTTTTGAGATATCATAACCTGTCCACAACGTTTTGAGATATCATAACCTGTCCACAATGTTTTGAGATATCATAATCTGTCCACAACGTTTTAGGATATCATAACCTGTCCACAACGTTTTGATAGATCATAATCTGTCCACAACGTTTTGAGATATCTTAATCTGTCCACAACGTTTTGAGATATCATAATCTGTCCACAACGTTTTGAGATATCATAATCTGTCCACAACGTTTTGATATATCAATAATCTGTCCACAACGTTTTGATATATCATTACCTGTCCAAAACGTTTTGAGATATCATAATATATCCACAACGTTTTGAGATATCATAACCTGTCCACAACGTTTTGAGATATCATAATCTGTCCACAACGTTTTGATATATCATAATCTGTCCACTACGTTTTAAGATAGCATAATATGTGCACAACGTTTTGAGATATCATAATCTGTCCACAACGTTTTGAGATATCATAACCTGTCCACAACGTTTTAAAATACCATAACCTGTCCACAACGTTTTATAATATCAAAACAATATCCACAACGTTTTGAGATATCATAACCTGTCCACAACGTTTTGAGATATCATAATCTGTCCACAACGTTTTGATATATCATAACCTGTCCACAACGTTTTGAGATATCATAACCTGTCCACAACGTTTTAAGATAGCATAATATGTCCACAACGTTTTGAGATATCATAATCTGTCCACAACGTTTTGAGATATTATAACCTGTCCATAACGTTTTGAGATATTATAACCTGTCCACATTGTTTTGAGATATCATAATCTGTCCACAACGTTTTAGGATATCATAACCTGTCCACAACGTTTTGATATATCATAATCTGTCCACAACGTTTTGAGATATCTTAATCTGTCCACAACGTTTTGAGATATCATAATCTGTCCACAACGTTTTGAGATATCATAATCTGTCCACAACGTTTTGATATATCAATAATCTGTCCACAACGTTTTGATATATCATTACCTGTCCACAACGTTTTGAGATATCATAATCTGTCCACAACGTTTTAAGATAGCATAACCTGTCCACAACGTTTTGAGATATCATAACCTGTCCACAACGTTTTGAGATATCATAACCTGTCCACAACGTTTAAAGATAGCATAACCTGTCCACTACGTTTTGAGATATCATAACCTGTCCACAACGTTTAAAGATAGCATAACGTGTCCACAACGTTTTGATATATCATACCTGTCCACAACGTTTTGATATATCATAACCTGTAAACAACGTTTTATAATATCATAATATATCCACAACGTTTTGAGATATCATAACCTGTCCACAACGTTTTATAATATCATAATACATCCACAACGTTTTGAGATATCATAATCTGTCCACAACGTTTTGCGATATCATAACCTGTGCACAACGTTTAAAGATAGCATAATATGTCCACAACGTTTTAAGATATCATAACCTGTGCACAACGTTTAAAGATAGCATAATCTGTCCACAACGTTTTGCGATATCATAACCTGTGCACAACGTTTAAAGATAGCATAATATGTCCACAACGTTTTGAGATATCATAACCTGTCCACAACGTTTAAAGATAGCATAACGTGTCCACAACGTTTTGATATATCATACCTGTCCACAACGTTTTGATATATCATAACCTGTCCACAACGTTTTATAATATCATAATATATCCACAACGTTTTGAGATATCATTACCTGTCCACAACGTTTTATAATATCATAATATATCCACAACGTTTTGAGATATCATAATCTGTCCACAACGTTTTGCGATATCATAACCTGTGCACAACGTTTAAAGATAGCATAATATGTCCACAACGTTTTAAGATATCATAACCTGTGCACAACGTTTAAAGATATCATAACCTGTCCACTACGTTTTGAGATATCATAACCTGTCCACAACGTTTAAAGATAGCATAACGTGTCCACAACGTTTTGATATATCATACCTGTCCACAACGTTTTGATATATCATAACCTGTCCACAACGTTTTATAATATCATAATATATCCACAACGTTTTGAGATATCATAACCTGTCCACAACGTTTTATAATATCATAATATATCCACAACGTTTTGCGATATCATAATCTGTCCACAACGTTTTGCGATATCATAACCTGTGCACAACGTTTAAAGATAGCATAACCTGTCCACAAAGTTTTAAGATATCATAACCTGTCCACAACGTTTTAAGATATCATAACCTGTCCACAACGTTTTGAGATATCATCTGTCCACAACGTTTTGAGATTTTATAACCTGTCCATAACGTTTTGAGATATTATAACCTGTCCACAACGTTTTAAGATATCATAACCTGTCCACAACGTTTGAGGATATCATAACCTGTCCACAACGTTTTGAGATATCATAATCTGTCCACAACGTTTTAGGATATCATAACCTGTCCATAACGTTTTGGGATATCATAATCTGTCCACAAAGTTTTGAGATATCATAACCTGTCCACAACGTTTTGAGATATCATTATCTGTCCACAACGTTTTGAGATATCATAATCTGTCCACAACGTTTTAGGATAACATAACCTGTCCACAACGTTTTGAGATATCATAATCTGTCCGCAACGTTTTGAGATATTATAACTTGTCCACAACGTTTTGGGATATCATAACCTATCCACAACGTTTTGATATATCATAACCTGTCCACAACATTTTAAAATATCATAACCTGTCCACAACGTTTTATAATATCATAATATATCCACAACGTTTTGAGATATCATAACCTGTCCACAACGTTTTGAGATATCATAATCTGTCCACAACGTTTTGATATATCATAACCTGTCCACAACGTTTTGAGATATCTTAATCTGTCCACAACGTTTTGAGATATCATAATCTGTCCGCAACGTTTTGAGATATCATAATCTGTCCACAACGTTTTGATATATCAATAATCTGTCCACAACGTTTTGATATATCATTACCTGTCCACAACGTTTTGAGATATCATAATCTGTCCACAACGTTTTAAGATAGCATAACCTGTCCACAACGTTTTGAGATATCATAACCTGTCCACAACGTTTTGAGATATCATAACCTGTCCACAACGTTTTGAGATATCATAATCTGTCCACAACGTTTTGATATATCATAGCCTGTCCACAACGTTTTGATATATCATAATCTGTCCACTACGTTTTAAGATAGCATAATATGTCCACAACGTTTTGAGATATCATAACCTGTCCACAACGTTTTAAAATACCATAACCTGTCCACAACGTTTTGTAATATCATAATATATCCACAACGTTTTGAGATATCAAAACCTGTCCACAACGTTCTGAGATGTCATAATCTGTCCACAACGTTTTTATATATCTGACCTGTCCACAACGTTTTGAGATATCATAATCTGTCCACAACGTTTTGAGATATCATAACCTGTCCATAACGTTTTGAGATATTATAACCTGTCCACAACGTTTTGAGATATCATAATCTGTCCACAACGTTTTGAGATATCATAACCTGTCCACAACGTTTGAGGATATCATAACCTGTCCACAACGTTTTGAGATATCATAATCTGTCCACAACGTTTTAGGATATCATAACCTGTCTACAACGTTTTGAGATATCATAATCTGTCCGCAACGTTTTGAGATATCATAACTTGTCCACAACGTTTTGGGCTATCATAACCTATCCACAACGTTTTGATATATCATAACCTGTCCACAACGTTTTAAAATATCATAACCTGTCCACAACGTTTTATAATATCATAATATATCCACAACGTTTTGAGATATCATAACCTGTCCACAACGTTTTGAGATATCATAATCTGTCCACAACGTTTTGATATATCATAACCTGTCCACAACGTTTTGATATATCATAATCTGTCCACAACGTTTTGAGATATCATAACCTGTCCACAACGTTTTAAGATATCATAACCTGTCCACAACGTTTTGATATATCATACCTATCCACAACGTTTTAAAATACCATAACCTGTCCACAACGTTTTATAATATCATAATATATCCACAACGTTTTGAGATATCATAACCTGTCCACAACGTTTTGAGATATCATAATCTGTCCACAACGTTTTGAGATATCATAATCTGTCCACAACGTTTTGATATATCAATAATCTGTCCACAACGTTTTGATATATCATTACCTGTCCAAAACGTTTTGAGATATCATAATATATCCACAACGTTTTGAGATATCATAACCTGTCCACAACGTTTTGAGATATCATAATCTGTCCACAACGTTTTGATATATCATAATCTGTCCACTACGTTTTAAGATAGCATAATATGTGCACAACGTTTTGAGATATCATAATCTGTCCACAACGTTTTGAGATATCATAACCTGTCCACAACGTTTTAAAATACCATAACCTGTCCACAACGTTTTATAATATCAAAACAATATCCACAACGTTTTGAGATATCATAACCTGTCCACAACGTTTTGAGATATCATAATCTGTCCACAACGTTTTGATATATCATAACCTGTCCACAACGTTTTGAGATATCATAACCTGTCCACAACGTTTTAAGATAGCATAATATGTCCACAACGTTTTGAGATATCATAATCTGTCCACAACGTTTTGAGATATTATAACCTGTCCATAACGTTTTGAGATATTATAACCTGTCCACATTGTTTTGAGATATCATAATCTGTCCACAACGTTTTAGGATATCATAACCTGTCCACAACGTTTTGATATATCATAATCTGTCCACAACGTTTTGAGATATCTTAATCTGTCCACAACGTTTTGAGATATCATAATCTGTCCACAACGTTTTGAGATATCATAATCTGTCCACAACGTTTTGATATATCAATAATCTGTCCACAACGTTTTGATATATCATTACCTGTCCACAACGTTTTGAGATATCATAATCTGTCCACAACGTTTTAAGATAGCATAACCTGTCCACAACGTTTTGAGATATCATAACCTGTCCACAACGTTTTGAGATATCATAACCTGTCCACAACGTTTAAAGATAGCATAACCTGTCCACTACGTTTTGAGATATCATAACCTGTCCACAACGTTTAAAGATAGCATAACGTGTCCACAACGTTTTGATATATCATACCTGTCCACAACGTTTTGATATATCATAACCTGTAAACAACGTTTTATAATATCATAATATATCCACAACGTTTTGAGATATCATAACCTGTCCACAACGTTTTATAATATCATAATACATCCACAACGTTTTGAGATATCATAATCTGTCCACAACGTTTTGCGATATCATAACCTGTGCACAACGTTTAAAGATAGCATAATATGTCCACAACGTTTTAAGATATCATAACCTGTGCACAACGTTTAAAGATAGCATAATCTGTCCACAACGTTTTGCGATATCATAACCTGTGCACAACGTTTAAAGATAGCATAATATGTCCACAACGTTTTGAGATATCATAACCTGTCCACAACGTTTAAAGATAGCATAACGTGTCCACAACGTTTTGATATATCATACCTGTCCACAACGTTTTGATATATCATAACCTGTCCACAACGTTTTATAATATCATAATATATCCACAACGTTTTGAGATATCATTACCTGTCCACAACGTTTTATAATATCATAATATATCCACAACGTTTTGAGATATCATAATCTGTCCACAACGTTTTGCGATATCATAACCTGTGCACAACGTTTAAAGATAGCATAATATGTCCACAACGTTTTAAGATATCATAACCTGTGCACAACGTTTAAAGATATCATAACCTGTCCACTACGTTTTGAGATATCATAACCTGTCCACAACGTTTAAAGATAGCATAACGTGTCCACAACGTTTTGATATATCATACCTGTCCACAACGTTTTGATATATCATAACCTGTCCACAACGTTTTATAATATCATAATATATCCACAACGTTTTGAGATATCATAACCTGTCCACAACGTTTTATAATATCATAATATATCCACAACGTTTTGCGATATCATAATCTGTCCACAACGTTTTGCGATATCATAACCTGTGCACAACGTTTAAAGATAGCATAACCTGTCCACAAAGTTTTAAGATATCATAACCTGTCCACAACGTTTTAAGATATCATAACCTGTCCACAACGTTTTGAGATATCATCTGTCCACAACGTTTTGAGATTTTATAACCTGTCCATAACGTTTTGAGATATTATAACCTGTCCACAACGTTTTAAGATATCATAACCTGTCCACAACGTTTGAGGATATCATAACCTGTCCACAACGTTTTGAGATATCATAATCTGTCCACAACGTTTTAGGATATCATAACCTGTCCATAACGTTTTGGGATATCATAATCTGTCCACAAAGTTTTGAGATATCATAACCTGTCCACAACGTTTTGAGATATCATTATCTGTCCACAACGTTTTGAGATATCATAATCTGTCCACAACGTTTTAGGATAACATAACCTGTCCACAACGTTTTGAGATATCATAATCTGTCCGCAACGTTTTGAGATATTATAACTTGTCCACAACGTTTTGGGATATCATAACCTATCCACAACGTTTTGATATATCATAACCTGTCCACAACATTTTAAAATATCATAACCTGTCCACAACGTTTTATAATATCATAATATATCCACAACGTTTTGAGATATCATAACCTGTCCACAACGTTTTGAGATATCATAATCTGTCCACAACGTTTTGATATATCATAACCTGTCCACAACGTTTTGAGATATCTTAATCTGTCCACAACGTTTTGAGATATCATAATCTGTCCGCAACGTTTTGAGATATCATAATCTGTCCACAACGTTTTGATATATCAATAATCTGTCCACAACGTTTTGATATATCATTACCTGTCCACAACGTTTTGAGATATCATAATCTGTCCACAACGTTTTAAGATAGCATAACCTGTCCACAACGTTTTGAGATATCATAACCTGTCCACAACGTTTTGAGATATCATAACCTGTCCACAACGTTTTGAGATATCATAATCTGTCCACAACGTTTTGATATATCATAGCCTGTCCACAACGTTTTGATATATCATAATCTGTCCACTACGTTTTAAGATAGCATAATATGTCCACAACGTTTTGAGATATCATAACCTGTCCACAACGTTTTAAAATACCATAACCTGTCCACAACGTTTTATAATATCATAATATATCCACAACGTTTTGAGATATCAAAACCTGTCCACAACGTTCTGAGATGTCATAATCTGTCCACAACGTTTTTATATATCTGACCTGTCCACAACGTTTTGAGATATCATAATCTGTCCACAACGTTTTGAGATATCATAACCTGTCCATAACGTTTTGAGATATTATAACCTGTCCACAACGTTTTGAGATATCATAATCTGTCCACAACGTTTTGAGATATCATAACCTGTCCACAACGTTTGAGGATATCATAACCTGTCCACAACGTTTTGAGATATCATAATCTGTCCACAACGTTTTAGGATATCATAACCTGTCTACAACGTTTTGAGATATCATAATCTGTCCGCAACGTTTTGAGATATCATAACTTGTCCACAACGTTTTGGGCTATCATAACCTATCCACAACGTTTTGATATATCATAACCTGTCCACAACGTTTTAAAATATCATAACCTGTCCACAACGTTTTATAATATCATAATATATCCACAACGTTTTGAGATATCATAACCTGTCCACAACGTTTTGAGATATCATAATCTGTCCACAACGTTTTGATATATCATAACCTGTCCACAACGTTTTGATATATCATAATCTGTCCACAACGTTTTGAGATATCATAACCTGTCCACAACGTTTTAAGATATCATAACCTGTCCACAACGTTTTGATATATCATACCTATCCACAACGTTTTAAAATACCATAACCTGTCCACAACGTTTTATAATATCATAATATATCCACAACGTTTTGAGATATCATAACCTGTCCACAACGTTTTGAGATATCATAATCTGTCCACAACGTTTTGATATATCATAATCTGTCTACTACGTTTTAAGATAGCATAATATGTCCACAACGTTTTGAGATATAATAATCTGTCCACAACGTTTTGAGATATCATAACCTGTCCACAACGTTTTAAAATACCATAACCTGTCCACAACGTTTTATAATATCAAAACAATATCCACAACGTTTTGAGATATCATAACCTGTCCACAACGTTTTGAGATATCATAATCTGTCCACAACGTTTTGATATATCATAACCTGTCCACAACGTTTTGAGATATAATAACCTGTCCACAACGTTTTAAGATAGCATAATATGTCCACAACGTTTTGAGATATCATAATCTGTCCACAACGTTTTGAGATATTATAACCTGTCCATAACGTTTTGAGATATTATAACCTGTCCACAACGTTTTGAGATATCATAATCTGTCCACAACGTTTTGAGATATCATAACCTGTCCACAACGTTTGAGGATATCATAACCTGTCCACAACGTTTTGAGATATCATAATCTGTCCACAACGTTTTAGGATATCATAACCTGTCCATAACGTTTTAGGATATCATAATCTGTCCACAACGTTTTGAGATATCATAACCTGTCCACAACGTTTGAGGATATCATAACCTGTCCACAACGTTTTGAGATATCATAATCTGTCCACAACGTTTGAGGATATCATAAACTGTCCACAACGTTTTGAGATATCATAATCTGTCCACAACATTTTGATATATCATAACCTGTCCACAACGTTTTGAGATATCTTAATCTGTCCACAACGTTTTGAGATATCATAATCTGTCCACAACGTTTTGAGATATCATAATCTGTCCACAACGTTTTGATATATCAATAATCTGTCCACAACGTTTTGATATATCATTACCTGTCCACAACGTTTTGAGATATCATAATCTGTCCACAACGTTTTAAGATAGCATAACCTGTCCACAACGTTTTGAGATATCATAACCTGTCCACAACGTTTTGAGATATCATAACCTGTCCACAACGTTTTGAGATATCATAACCTGTCCACAACGTTTTGAGATATCATAATCTGTCCACAACGTTTTGATATATCATAGCCTGTCCACAACGTTTTGATATATCATAATCTGTCCACTACGTTTTAAGATAGCATAATATGTCCACAACGTTTTGAGATATCATAATCTGTCCACAACGTTTTGAGATATCATAACCTGTCCACAACGTTTTAAAATACCATAACCTGTCCACAACGTTTTATAATATCATAATATATCCACAACGTTTTGAGATATCAAAACCTGTCCACAACGTTTTGAGATATCATAATCTGTCCACAACGTTTTTATATATCTGACCTGTCCACAACGTTTTGAGATATCATAATCTGTCCACAACGTTTTGAGATATCATAACCTGTCCATAACGTTTTGAGATATTATAACCTGTCCACAACGTTTTGAGATATCATAATCTGTCCACAACGTTTTGAGATATCATAACCTGTCCACAACGTTTGAGGATATCATAACCTGTCCACAACGTTTTGAGATATCATAATCTGTTCACAACGTTTTAGGATATCATAACCTGTCCACAACGTTTTGAGATATCATAATCTGTCCGCAACGTTTTGAGATATCATAACTTGTCCACAACGTTTTGGGCTATCATAACCTATCCACAACGTTTTGATATATCATAACCTGTCCACAACGTTTTAAAATATCATAACCTGTCCACAACGTTTTATAATATCATAATATATCCACAACGTTTTGAGATATCATAACCTGTCCACAACGTTTTGAGATATCATAATCTGTCCACAACGTTTTGATATATCATAACCTGTCCACAACGTTTTGATATATCATAATCTGTCCACAACGTTTTGAGATATCTTAATCTGTCCACAACGTTTTGAGATATCATAATCTGTCCACAACGTTTTGAGATATCATAATCTGTCCACAACGTTTTGATATATCATAATCTGTCCACAACGTTTTGAGATATCATAATCTGTCCACAACGTTTTGAGATATCATAATCTGTCCACAACGTTTTGATATATCATTACCTGTCCACAACGTTTTGAAATATCATAATCTGTCCACAACGTTTTAAGATAGCATAACCTGTCCACAACGTTTTGAGATATCATAACCTGTCCACAACGTTTAAAGATAGCATAACGTGTCCACAACGTTTTGAGATATCATAACCTGTACACAACGTTTTGAGATATCATAACCTGTCCACAACGTTTTGAGATATCATAACCTGTCCGCAACGTTTTGAGATATCATAATCTGTCCACAACGTTTTAGGATATCATAACCTGTCCACAACGTTTTGATAGATCATAATCTGTCCACAACGTTTTGAGATATCTTAATCTGTCCACAACGTTTTGAGATATCATAATCTGTCCACAACGTTTTGAGATATCATAATCTGTCCACAACGTTTTGATATATCAATAATCTGTCCACAACGTTTTGATATATCATTACCTGTCCAAAACGTTTTGAGATATCATAATATATCCACAACGTTTTGAGATATCATAACCTGTCCACAACGTTTTGAGATATCATAATCTGTCCACAACGTTTTGATATATCATAATCTGTCCACTACGTTTTAAGATAGCATAATATGTGCACAACGTTTTGAGATATCATAATCTGTCCACAACGTTTTGAGATATCATAACCTGTCCACAACGTTTTAAAATACCATAACCTGTCCACAACGTTTTATAATATCAAAACAATATCCACAACGTTTTGAGATATCATAACCTGTCCACAACGTTTTGAGATATCATAATCTGTCCACAACGTTTTGATATATCATAACCTGTCCACAACGTTTTGAGATATAATAACCTGTCCACAACGTTTTAAGATAGCATAATATGTCCACAACGTTTTGAGATATCATAATCTGTCCACAACGTTTTGAGATATTATAACCTGTCCATAACGTTTTGAGATATTATAACCTGTCCACATTGTTTTGAGATATCATAACCTGTCCACAACGTTTTGAGATATCATAATCTGTCCACAACGTTTTGATATATCATAACCTGTCCACAACGTTTTGAGATATAATAACCTGTCCACAACGTTTTAAGATAGCATAATATGTCCACAACGTTTTGAGATATCATAATCTGTCCACAACGTTTTGAGATATTATAACCTGTCCATAACGTTTTGAGATATTATAACCTGTCCACAACGTTTTGAGATATCATAATCTGTCCACAACGTTTTGAGATATCATAATCTGTCCACAACGTTTTGAGATATCATAATCTGTCCACAACGTTTTGATATATCAATAATCTGTCCACAACGTTTTGATATATCATTACCTGTCCACAACGTTTTGAGATATCATAATCTGTCCACAACGTTTTAAGATAGCATAACCTGTCCACAACGTTTTGAGATATCATAACCTGTCCACAACGTTTTGAGATATCATAACCTGTCCACAACGTTTTGAGATATCATAACCTGTCCACAACGTTTTGAGATATCATAATCTGTCCACAACGTTTTGATATATCATAGCCTGTCCACAACGTTTTGATATATCATAATCTGTCCACTACGTTTTAAGATAGCATAATATGTCCACAACGTTTTGAGATATCATAATCTGTCCACAACGTTTTGAGATATCATAACCTGTCCACAACGTTTTAAAATACCATAACCTGTCCACAACGTTTTATAATATCATAATATATCCACAACGTTTTGAGATATCAAAACCTGTCCACAACGTTTTGAGATATCATAATCTGTCCACAACGTTTTTATATATCTGACCTGTCCACAACGTTTTGAGATATCATAATCTGTCCACAACGTTTTGAGATATCATAACCTGTCCATAACGTTTTGAGATATTATAACCTGTCCACAACGTTTTGAGATATCATAATCTGTCCACAACGTTTTGAGATATCATAACCTGTCCACAACGTTTGAGGATATCATAACCTGTCCACAACGTTTTGAGATATCATAATCTGTTCACAACGTTTTAGGATATCATAACCTGTCCACAACGTTTTGAGATATCATAATCTGTCCGCAACGTTTTGAGATATCATAACTTGTCCACAACGTTTTGGGCTATCATAACCTATCCACAACGTTTTGATATATCATAACCTGTCCACAACGTTTTAAAATATCATAACCTGTCCACAACGTTTTATAATATCATAATATATCCACAACGTTTTGAGATATCATAACCTGTCCACAACGTTTTGAGATATCATAATCTGTCCACAACGTTTTGATATATCATAACCTGTCCACAACGTTTTGATATATCATAATCTGTCCACAACGTTTTGAGATATCTTAATCTGTCCACAACGTTTTGAGATATCATAATCTGTCCACAACGTTTTGAGATATCATAATCTGTCCACAACGTTTTGATATATCATAATCTGTCCACAACGTTTTGAGATATCATAATCTGTCCACAACGTTTTGAGATATCATAATCTGTCCACAACGTTTTGATATATCATTACCTGTCCACAACGTTTTGAAATATCATAATCTGTCCACAACGTTTTAAGATAGCATAACCTGTCCACAACGTTTTGAGATATCATAACCTGTCCACAACGTTTAAAGATAGCATAACGTGTCCACAACGTTTTGAGATATCATAACCTGTACACAACGTTTTGAGATATCATAACCTGTCCACAACGTTTTGAGATATCATAACCTGTCCGCAACGTTTTGAGATATCATAATCTGTCCACAACGTTTTAGGATATCATAACCTGTCCACAACGTTTTGATAGATCATAATCTGTCCACAACGTTTTGAGATATCTTAATCTGTCCACAACGTTTTGAGATATCATAATCTGTCCACAACGTTTTGAGATATCATAATCTGTCCACAACGTTTTGATATATCAATAATCTGTCCACAACGTTTTGATATATCATTACCTGTCCAAAACGTTTTGAGATATCATAATATATCCACAACGTTTTGAGATATCATAACCTGTCCACAACGTTTTGAGATATCATAATCTGTCCACAACGTTTTGATATATCATAATCTGTCCACTACGTTTTAAGATAGCATAATATGTGCACAACGTTTTGAGATATCATAATCTGTCCACAACGTTTTGAGATATCATAACCTGTCCACAACGTTTTAAAATACCATAACCTGTCCACAACGTTTTATAATATCAAAACAATATCCACAACGTTTTGAGATATCATAACCTGTCCACAACGTTTTGAGATATCATAATCTGTCCACAACGTTTTGATATATCATAACCTGTCCACAACGTTTTGAGATATAATAACCTGTCCACAACGTTTTAAGATAGCATAATATGTCCACAACGTTTTGAGATATCATAATCTGTCCACAACGTTTTGAGATATTATAACCTGTCCATAACGTTTTGAGATATTATAACCTGTCCACATTGTTTTGAGATATCATAATCTGTCCACAACGTTTTAGGATATCATAACCTGTCCACAACGTTTTGATATATCATAATCTGTCCACAACGTTTTGAGATATCTTAATCTGTCCACAACGTTTTGAGATATCATAATCTGTCCACAACGTTTTGAGATATCATAATCTGTCCACAACGTTTTGATATATCAATAATCTGTCCACAACGTTTTGATATATCATTACCTGTCCACAACGTTTTGAGATATCATAATCTGTCCACAACGTTTTAAGATAGCATAACCTGTCCACAACGTTTTGAGATATCATAACCTGTCCACAACGTTTTGAGATATCATAACCTGTCCACAACGTTTAAAGATAGCATAACCTGTCCACTACGTTTTGAGATATCATAACCTGTCCACAACGTTTAAAGATAGCATAACGTGTCCACAACGTTTTGATATATCATACCTGTCCACAACGTTTTGATATATCATAACCTGTCCACAACGTTTTATAATATCATAATATATCCACAACGTTTTGAGATATCATAACCTGTCCACAACGTTTTATAATATCATAATATATCCACAACGTTTTGAGATATCATAATCTGTCCACAACGTTTTGCGATATCATAACCTGTGCACAACGTTTAAAGATAGCATAATATGTCCACAACGTTTTAAGATATCATAACCTGTGCACAACGTTTAAAGATAGCATAATCTGTCCACAACGTTTTGCGATATCATAACCTGTGCACAACGTTTAAAGATAGCATAATATGTCCACAACGTTTTGAGATATCATAACCTGTCCACAACGTTTAAAGATAGCATAACGTGTCCACAACGTTTTGATATATCATACCTGTCCACAACGTTTTGATATATCATAACCTGTCCACAACGTTTTATAATATCATAATATATCCACAACGTTTTGAGATATCATTACCTGTCCACAACGTTTTATAATATCATAATATATCCACAACGTTTTGAGATATCATAATCTGTCCACAACGTTTTGCGATATCATAACCTGTGCACAACGTTTAAAGATAGCATAATATGTCCACAACGTTTTAAGATATCATAACCTGTGCACAACGTTTAAAGATATCATAACCTGTCCACTACGTTTTGAGATATCATAACCTGTCCACAACGTTTAAAGATAGCATAACGTGTCCACAACGTTTTGATATATCATACCTGTCCACAACGTTTTGATATATCATAACCTGTCCACAACGTTTTATAATATCATAATATATCCACAACGTTTTGAGATATCATAACCTGTCCACAACGTTTTATAATATCATAATATATCCACAACGTTTTGCGATATCATAATCTGTCCACAACGTTTTGCGATATCATAACCTGTGCACAACGTTTAAAGATAGCATAACCTGTCCACAAAGTTTTAAGATATCATAACCTGTCCACAACGTTTTAAGATATCATAACCTGTCCACAACGTTTTGAGATATCATAACCTGTCCACAACGTTTTAAGATATCATAACCTGTCCACAACGTTTTAAGATATCATAATCTGTCCTATACAGTAAATAGTTTCTGGCCCCATCTTCTCTCTCAATGGTGAAGAATCACTTTAGAAATTCCCGAATCTCGATCTTCACCAAAATCGAAATAATCTGTCCTTGTCACACGCCCAAACCTGTCCACCAAGTTTCCTCCGAATCTGTCAATAACTTTTTAAGAGATCCTACTCACAGACAGACAAATAGGGATGAAAATATAACCTCCATTACATCCACCCTCGGTGACAGAGGTAATAAAGATGCCCGAATCGAAGGTAACCATTCCAATGTTCCATTTTCACTTCCCTTTGGTTCTGTGTTGACATTAAGGGTACACAAGGAAATGTTGAAGTTTTATTGCTGCTTTACTTGTCCTGCAAATGCTGCAACAATTATATTGTAACTGCTGATGATTTTGCAATCTAAACATTTGCTCATCCCTTGCAGTGTTATTGCTTCGCACCATATTATTTAACTTCACCTTGTCGATAACACCACAGTGTATGTAGCAAGGCATCACCATGATTCTGACATGACGAACTTTTAAAATCATTCCAAAAGGACTAATCCCGAATTAATGATCTGTGAGCACAATTTATTACGGAATTGTAATAAACCTGCAAAGCTGTATAAAGCTTCCATTTCACGTCATACTTTTAACGGCCTTCTGCATGGTTTATACCGGCCGAGACTTGCATGACTCTTCACCATTGCCTTGTGGTCCATATTAAGATGCCTGCCTGCATGATGCAGTTTCATTGACCCGACGTCACATATACAGTCACGTGAAAAAGTAAGTACACCCCATGTAAAGTTTTGACTTTTTCAACATATTTCAACATACAGCTATTTGATCTTCATTTCAACAATATTGATAGATAAAGGTGATATTGTGGCGGACACAATGCCAGCGGGCAATAATTCCGCGCACCAGTGGGTGGCGCGAGCAACCGGGCGTGGAAGCGCGGCTCGGGCCACGCCCAGAGCAAAGGCGTCACGAGGCGCAGGGTGGAACTGAAATACATGCCCCGCCTTTCGGCCGACCGGCCACGCCCGAGGGCAAGGCGTGGCCTCGGGACATATATGCGGGCTCGAAAGTCGAGCCCGCCCAGTGCTAACGTGCGAGCCTAGAATAAAGTGTTTTGGTTTCTACAACGAGTGGTGGCCTACCTTCTTGGCGAAGGAGTTGTGTGTGCACGGCACCACAATATAATACAACAAATATCATGACACATTTACATTTTGTAGTCCATTGTATAATTTAAATAAACATAAATGCAAATTTCGCATGTGGAAAAAGTAAGTGCACCCTTGGCTCTAACAGGTGGTTAGACAGGTTGTTAGACAGGTGGTTAGACAGGTCTAACAGGTGCCCCCTTTGGCAGAAACAACCTCAAGTAGGCGTTTCTTATAACTGTCTACAAGTCTCTGACATCGACTGGGAGAAATTTTTGCCCACTACTCCATGCAGAATTCTTTCAGCTGTGCATTGTCTGGGGGGTTTCTTGCATGCACAGCTCGTTTCAAATCCCCCCACAACAGCTCGATGGGATTTAGATGCGGGCTTTGACTTGGCCATTCCAGAACCTTCCATTTATTTCTTTTCAGCCATTCCTTGGTGGATTTACTGGTATGTTTAGGGTCATTGTCATGTTGCAAGGTCCACCTTCGGTTGAGCTTCGACTTTCTGACAGATGGCCTCACATTATCCTCAAGCACCCTCTGGTACAATGAACAATTCATAGTGGATTCTATGATGGTGAGCTGCCCAGGCCCTGATGCAGCAAAGCTGCCCCAAACCATAATATTTCCACCACCATGCTTTACAGTTGGTATCAGGTTCTTGTGGTCAAATGCTGTCTTTGGTTTTCGCCAAACATGTCTTCTGGTACTGTGGCCAAATAGCTCTACCTTTGACTCATCTGTCCAGAGCACATTGTTCCAGAAGTGCTGGTCTTTGCCGAGGTGTTCATTGGCAAACTTTAGTCTTGCCCTGATGTTCTATCTGGACAGCAAAGTTTTCCTCCTGGCACACCTCCCATGTAGATAAAATTTGTGCAGCCTCTTTCTAATGGTAGACTCGTGCACGTTGACATCAACAGTGGCAAGAGCTACCTGTCGGTCCCGTGATGACATTCTGGGGTTCTTAGAGTCTTCTTTCAGCATCTTGCGGTCTCCTCTCGGGCTGAACTTGCTGGGGCGGCCTGGCATGAACAAGTTGGCAGTTGTTTGGAATCTTCTCCACTTGTAGATGATCTTCTGGACAGTCGAATGATTGATTTCAAATTGTTTGGAGATCTTTTTAAATCCCTTCCCAGACTCGTAGGCATCGATAACCTTCTTTCTGAAGGCCTCAGAGAGCTCTTTTGATCTAGGCATGGTGACGCCGCACACTTCAACAACAAAGAGCAAACCAAACTAAATGTCTGCGGTTTAAATAAGACAGGTTCCTCCAAGATCCTCTCTAACGATGTTCTAATCATTTGCACCTGGTCTGGTGCACCTGATTCTAATTTTAGGTATTTGAAGTAGTGATAAATGTAGTGGTGTACTTACTTTTTCCACATGCGAAACTTGCATTTATGTTTATTTAAATTATACAATGGACTACAAAATGTAAATGTTTCATGATATTTGTTGTATTATATCACCTTTATCTATCAATATTGTTGAAATGAAGATCAAATAGCTGTATGTTGAAATATGTTGAAAAAGTCAAAACTTTACATGGGGTGTACTTACTTTTTCACGTGACTGTACGTAGGCACAGAGTCAAACCGACGTCTTTGTGTGTTCAATCAATCTCACCAATGGATGAAGGCCCTCAATGTCAGACATGATATCAGGGCCGTCTCTCTGGACATATCTCGTGCTTTAGATTTGGTCTGGCATCCCGCCTTACTGTCCAAACTCTCTGTCTATGGCATCCAAGGCCAACTGCAGACATGCCTTACTGACTGCCTCTACTCTCGTAGCCATCATGTGACTCTCAACAGAATCATTTCATCTCCTCTCCCTGTCAAGGCTGCAGTGTCCCAAGGCAGTGGTCTGGGCCCAGTCCTATTCCTGATCTTCATCAATGATTTATCTGACTCTCTGGAAAATTCCCTTTATCTATTTACTGATGACTCCATCCTCTGCTGCGACATTCCTCATCCTTCAGACAGGAAGGCAGCAGCCTCTTTCTCTCTTCAGACAGGAAGGCACAGCCTCTTCCTCTCTTCAGACCTTGACAAAATCACAAGCTGGTCAAATACTTGGAATATGTGTTTCAATCCTGACAAATCTCACACACTCACTATCTCTCTCCATGAAGGACCATCTGGCAAACCCTCCTATCTACTTTCTTAGCAATCCTCTGAAAGAAGTTTAGTCATTCAAAACTCCTGGGTCTCACTATCAGCCATGATCTTTCTTGGGCAGACCAAACTTCAAAGTTGGCCTCCAAAGCCAGCCGCAGACTAGACATCCCTCATCATACAAAGTCCTTCCTTAGCACACCTGAACTCCTATATCCACCTCAAAGGTCTTCATCAGCAACTTGATGGAGTACTGCTTTCTCTTCTCTGTGCAGGCTCCTCTGTCTCACATCTTGCTCAGCTTAACACCGTGGAGACCAAGGCCTTCAAGATTATTGGAATACTCTGCGATGAAGCTGAGTCTATGGGCCTATCATTTCACAGTTTTCAGAAACTGTGAAATTTCTGCAAACAGGTTGGTGGTCACTTTGTATTCTACAGCCTCATTTCTGGTCTTGCACCCTCTGCTCTTTCCATGCTTTGTCCCCCCAGGTATCTGCAGGGCTCATACGGTCCACCATCAACCCCCTTCTGGTGAAACTACCTATATCCAGGATCACTGCTCACCTCCACTCATTTGTTCCTCTTTTCCCCTGCCTGTGGAATCAACTTCCACATTCCTTTCAATCTCATTCTTCCTTCCAGGTTTTCAAGACAGCTGTTCACCACCATCTCAGATCGTCGCCAATCCGAAACCATGATATTTTCTACCCTAATTAACTCAAATCCTACAAATCAAATCAAATCCCAAATCCATCAAATCCCTCCTTCCAATTTTTCAGTTTTCTCTCCTTGGAGTTTCCTTCTGTGTCCATCTTGTCCACCCCATGCATGCGTGTTTTACATCCTGTTTTTGTCTCTTACATCCTGATTTGTTCAGTGTACTAGCTCTTCCACGAGCCTCAACCTTTTATCCCCAAAAAATTATCAATCAATACGACATTCATTTATTTCAACAAAAGCAACACTAGAGTGAAGTCCATAGCACGTCATCGCAAATTCCCACCTAAAGCAATGTTTAAAGATGGCAAAAAATTCCATCAGGAATGACCCAATATAAAATTTTGAGTTTAATTTTTTTTTCTGTTTTGACTGCCATGACCTTAGGTCTTAGCCCCCGAGGCATGACATATTTAATGCATCCCCTAATGTTGATTGCACACAGTATCCTTTAAAAAATGTTTCAAAATGTGTACAAAATTGCATTTTTGGGGATTTGACGTTTTGACCCCTCCCCATTGGGCTGGGCCAAGAATGATACTGACGTCACATCCCATTGCCATTTGGTGATCGTAACTACCAGGTTTGGTGAATTTCTGCACAACCATTTAGGTTGATGGACAGACGGACGGACAGACAGATGGAGCCGAATACAATACCCCCTAGTTGTTGTTTTTTGAAAAAGCGAGGGGATAATAATGTAATAATATAATAATATATAATATAACAATAATAAATGTACAAAACACATTTATATGGCTTAAGGTTAATGAATCCCAAAAAGCATAGCTTGAAGTGGGAACGCCGTTACACATTCAGATGGTATTCAAAATAACTGAAACACATCATTAAACAAGAAAAAGAGCAATCAGAGATTGCAAAACCCTCGCCAGGATGTATTTTCAGTGGTTTTTAAGGCTTTTGTGTTAAAACAAATATGGCGACCGAACCACGTGACCGATGACGTCATCATTTTTTTTTCTAAACTAATTTATTCCTAGATTATGCTCAAGAAATTTCATCCTGATCGGATGAAGTTTTGTACTTGTCGAATTATGACGTCATAATGGAGGCACCTATGATATCATCATTAACATATTTTATTCCCCATGGAGAGTTCTTTACAATGAGCCATGTCTCAATTTTATTTATTCAGCGCTTTCAGAGATATAGAGGTGCAAATGTTTTCGGTTTTTCCAAGATGGCGGCCGAACCATGTGACCTATGACGTAATAATTATCATTAAAAAATTATACAGGTGGAGTTGCACCTGTGGTGAAAATTTCCTGTAAATCGGACCAACGGTTGCAGAGAAAATCATATTTATTCTGTGCGGACAAACAAAGAAACAGACAAATAAACAGACAAATAAAGACAAACAAACAGACAAACGGACTCAAATGCAATACCTTCTCCTCAGGCGAGGGTAATAATACATATCAATTAATAAATTTCTCATTTCATCAATTATAAATTATAAATTATATATGCTCCATCTGTGTCTGAAATTAGAGGAACTTTTTTTTAGTGTATCAATAATTACTTGAGCTTTCGATATCAGGAGACCAGTCATACTCGCAGCAGTGCCAAATGGAGAGATTTGGTGTACTTTTGAAAGGAGAAACTGCGAGCAGCCATGTTGTATTTTTGCAATATTATATTATTCACCTTTGGAATGTGCAATCCTCATTAGCAACCCATCATTTTAATTACAAAGAAACGCACTCACTGGGTTTCCACTGATCACCAACTCCTCGGGGAAATGGGATTTGGCGTAACTGGAATGGAAGAAGATCAAAGCAGCCATCTCATGTGTGTTGGGATTAAACCCAAAACGTGCAGTGTTAAATATCTGACGAAAGTCTGAAAGATCTTTTTTTGCTTTAATATAACACCATCGTTTTGAGATGAACAAAATAAGGCTTCTTGTCTCCGATGAATAGAGCTTTCATTGTAGGAATTAACGAAAAGGTCTCATAAGGAAGATGCCTTAGATATGGAATCGCGTCCATTGTCGGCTGCGGTACAAGCTCAGGCTTTGGTACACAAAATATTCAGAGTGCACAATTCTTCACTTCTCTCTCCTACATTGATTAAAGCTCATGGTGGAGCTTGCACATACAGGAAAATGACATTATGAGCCACTACTGTTCTTTGTCATGAAATTACGAGTATAAGGGCATTAGTAGATAATGATCTTTTCTATCCTCATCATCCATTCCCAAGGCCACCCCTTCCTCTCCAGGTTAATGTATTTTCTCTGTCGGCATAATTTTGGTTTTTGCTTCATTTATATTTCATCCCTGCTTCTCCCTTCCTCTTTTGCTTTGTTTGGGCTTCTATCGCACCTTTTCACCCTCTGTGTGTCCTCCTGCTCGGCTCGATCTCATTCTTCCCAGCCCTGTTCTCCCTCCACAAGTTTCACTGTGTGTCTTCGACACTGCTGTTGGTGCGTCTCCCCTCCTTTCCTTTATGTTATGTTTGCTCTGTTGTACATTCCTGTATGTTCTGTGTAGCTCTTCCATGAGCCTCGACTTTGCATCCCAAAAAGCAAATGACAAACCATTGTGCACGCCATTTGAACCTTGGACGTGAGCACCATGTTTCTGCACGCAGATGGGAATACAAAAAACATAGGGGCAATACCCCTGGTGCTCACCTGGTTGAATAAACAGTATACTATACTGACTAAAGGTATTTTAAACCAATTTCAATGGTTGCTAGACGACAGGGCAGCATGTACAATCATACTAACATAATCATAATAGTGTAGCAGCATAGCAAACCTGTTGTGCATTTTGTGATACAAGCACCAAATTTGGCACAAATGTACATTAATATGTTGCGAACATTTTCAGATATTGGGCCACTTGAAATTCCGTCATTCTTTTTTTCAAATTTTTTCAAATTTCGTAATTTCAAATTTTTCGGGTGACACCGTCACAATTTCGGTCTTCGAGGTCGGCCGATATAGTGGGGCGGCTTAGCCCAAATATTCAAAACAATTGTGCATTTTGTGATACAAGCACCAAATTTGGCACAAATGTACATTAATATGTTGCGAACATTGTGTGGTCAGCAATGAAGACGAGAGTCTGAATTACATGTATGCAAAAGACCTTGTGAACCAGTGAAGCAAATACACGGGTAAGCATGAATTAAATCTAGGGCATGATATAATTTCCATGATGTTTACCTCTACACTCAATGGTGGAAGGAGGTAATGTTTTGATCCCAGCTTGTCTGTATGTCTGTTTGTCTGTTAGTCCACAAAATTCCAGACAAAGCTTGTAGTAGTGGTAGTTGTAGTGGTAGTGGTGATAACAGAAATTGTTATATAGAACTGAACTTATATTATTATTATATGCAGAAAATAACTTCATTTCTATATGCCCTGCAGTGGACAGGTTAATTGGTTTATGCACTGAAGGGGTCACCCTGGTGTGCACTGCTGTGTTCTGCCTCACTGAGTTGTTCAGGTATGATGTACTCAGCACAAGCTTCCGGTCGGCCCGGAGGTGGGGGTGCGGGGCCTGTCACGGAACGTCAAAACAAACGGCCTGCCGGGGCCGCCCAAAAGTCGGGCGTGAGGGGCGCGTCCACTAATGGAACGCCTCTCGCTTCCCAGATCGAGGGCCACGTGGTCAGGAGAACCTCGTCCCTTCCGGTCACACTTTGCCTATCGGCCGGCCTCGAAGACCGAAATTGTGACGGTGTCACCCGAAAAATTTGAAATTACGAAATTTGAAAAAATTTGAAAAACAAAATTACGGAATTTCAAGTGGCCCAATATCTGAAAATGTTCGCAATATATTAATGTACATTTGTGCCAAATTTGGTGCTTGTATCACAAAATGCACAATTCTTTTGAATATTTGGGCTAAGCCGCCCCACTATAAGACTTCAAACAAACAAACAAAAAAATACCTATTTTGGGGTCAACCCTTACCCACCCACCTCCTCTCACCCCGTGTTCCTCGTCAGACCCCAATTTTTCAAATGCCTTGAACAAACTTTGATACAACACAGGTGATTAAGGTTGTGGTCAGGTTTCATCAGAATTGCATGTGTAGTTTCTAAGAAGAAAGCAAATACCTATTTTGGGGGGTCAAACCTGGATACACTTTGACCCCCGGTAAATCCCCTTGTACCCCAAATTTTTTTAAAGCCGTGAACAAACTTTAGTCACAACACAACAAATATAATTTGTGCCAAATTTGGTCGCAATCCCATCAGCGGTTTCGGAGAAGAAGTTTCAAGTGTTTACGGACGGACGGACGGACGGACAACGCGCCATCGCAGCTCAAAATGCAATCATTTGGATCTGAGGAGGTATGCAGAGTTGGGGGAGGTGGGGGTTGCCCCCCAAAATAGGTATTTTTTTGTTTGTTTGTTTAAAGTCTCATAATTATGTTAGTATGATTCTACATGCTGCCCTTTCTTCCAGCAACCACTGAAATTGGTTTAAAATACCTTTAGTCGGTGCAGTATACTGTTTATTCTACCAGGTGAGCGCCAGGTGTATTACCCCTATGTTTGTGATAATGTCTGTTGCGTTGTTGACATTGTTCGTTTTTCTCCGACAAAAGTGAAGCTCCTGCTGGCTGTGGGAAACCAGTCAGGAAAAACGAGGATGAGCCTTCTTTTACCACACCTTTGCTAGCGGCATCCCCGGATTGTGCCAGGCTATGCACCTTGTCACACCTTGTCACCTGGAAAGGATCTTATACAGGGGGGTGAGGAGAGTATAAACTGAGAGAGAAGGGTTAAAGGGAACCAGGCATTATAAGGAATGTAGAGGGTGGGATGCACTATTAGGTGCCAGCCTGCATTATCCAACTATAACGCAGACTAGTTATCCCTGCTGGTGTCAGACCATGGTCTGTCTTTCACCAATCACTGGTGGGGAAACTAGTCGTTTACACTGCTGAGTGTTAAGCCACCAGAATGCTCCAATAACTGACACTGTGGCTGCCCAGAGCCAGGGTTACCGCAGGAAGGAGCAGATTGCTCATAGGTGGTACTGCTCGCCTGTTTGCAGGTACGAACAACCCCCCTCTTCATGATAAGGTCACATTAAACTGGAGAGGATATTGTGTGTGTATAATAGATTGTTTTGATGCACAAATATATTGCCTCTGTTTCTTGTATGCATAGTTAATTAATACCTGCTCAAAAGGTGTTTCAATTATGTGTTGAATGGCGTTATTTGGGGGTCCAAATAACTCATTTTCCATGCAATATTCCCATGGGGCTGGTAAGATAGCTTACACTCTCCATTGAGCTGTCTCGCCTGGGTTTGAATCTCGACCCAGCTATATAAACGGTCACCATGGTGTTTCTCATGCGGGGAGTGGCATCAATGCGTGTGCCGCCCATGGTAAGGACATTATTCAGGTGGACCCGTCTGCCAGCACTGGTTGTTGGTGGATGTTAAAGATCCTTTGATGTGTTTCGTAAGTAGTAAACATGTTATCTCCAGCACTCTAAAATTTAAAAAATGACAAATTCCTGCTACCCTCAGCTACCAAGTGTCCTGGACCGACTGAGTGGTGACCCGTTCAGGATTGGTTCCAGCTCGCCTTCAAACGTTTCTCAACTTTCTCTGACAAGAGTACATGGACCTACGTTATTTTTTATACCGATGTCTCAAACAAGACACAAAGCAGCATGTTGTATTCTTACTTGTGTGAATTCTTAAAAAGAAACTGAAATAGCTCAATTTTTGCATGAATGCCTAGTGGAAAGTTGCCCAACGTTTAACATTGTGATTTTTCTTCGCCGCAATTATAAGAAGCTTAAAAGCACAAGACTTAGCAAGATAGGTCCTTCTCTAGAAAAACAAAGACCAAACACAGTTCCTCACCACATACAAGGCTTTCATCCGCAGCTCAATGGAGTACTGCTCTCCCCTCTGGGCTGGTGCTCCTGCCTCACACCTAGCTCGGCTTCACGCTGTTGAATCCAAAGCTTTCAGAATCATTGGAATCTCCCGCGATGAAGCTGATTGTGAGGGCCTTTCTCTCTCTCTCACCGCAGGCAGGTAGGTGGTCTTTCTATCTTCTACCGACTCCTCTCCGGCCTCGCTCCCCCAGCTCTCTCTGTGCTCTGTCCCCCAAATATTCCTACAGGTCGCACAATATCTGCCTGCAACCCTCTTATGGTTAAACTGCCAAAATCAAGACTCTCCGCTCACCTTCACTCTTTCATTCCCCTTTTCTCCCGCCTCTGGAACAAACTCCCCCACTCTCTTCAATCCCACTCCTCCCTCCAGGTCTTTAAAACAGCTGTTCACCACCATCTCTTATCTTCCCCCATCCAAAACCTTGATCTTTTCTACCCCTGTTAAAACACCCCAAATCCGCCTCTTTAAATCTACGACTTCATTCCTCTAATTCCTAGTAGTGTTCATGTGTTTTATACCGTGTACCCCTCTCCCCCCCCCCCCCCCACCCCAGACCTCTGCCTTTCACAGATCTCCGGATGTGCCTGCTCTCCACTGTTGTGCTTGTGTGCTTTCCTCTCTCCTCTTGTCTCCTGCTCTTTTTCATGTATGGTTTATGTGTCCGTGCATGTTTTCGTGTTTAATGTGTTAGCTTTTACACGAGCCTCGACCCTGTATACAAAAAAACAAAACCAAAAAACCAGTAAAACTTTGCCAAAGTGTTCTTCATTTCCCCACACCTCGCTCCTCTTTCATCGTCATCCTGCGCGAGCCCACACGGAGGTCTCATTTTGCTCCTCGTCGCTATAAAGAACAGGAACGCCATGAGAATGGGCAAGTGGCTCGATCGGGAACGGAACGTTTAACTTGGAACAAACTAATTTAATCATATAAACCACTTTATAAAAATGTCCCTCAGAAATTGCTCGCGTGTCAATGTCACAAAGATGAGATGCAGTAATTGCCTCCTTGAACAAAATGTCAATGCTGACGCCAATCATAAAGAAGTAAAATGTACAGCTCTGCATAGCTTTGCTCCTTGGGACTGATTAAAGTGCTAATGCTTTTGCAAACGGTTATAATTACAATTTTCCTTGACATACAGTATATATCGAGCTCCGACATATAAAACGTTGATGGTGTTGCACTGACCGATTTAACTCTTGAGCAGACAATGGCGCTGTCCTGCATTGTGCCATGCCTGTCCATATACCTGACTGATAACCTGCTTCGGCAAATGAGTTTTTCTCCGGGTAAATCTTTGATGGAATTTCAAAAATGGAACAGATATTACAGCAACTGTGCTTGTAGGACATCAACAGGATATCATTTGATTATTTTTCGAAGCTCTTGCAGTCATCTTGTTTTGTGGAGTCTTTGACAAAATTTAATATTTTCTATAGTGACTCGAGCTGTACACACATTACGAAAGATAAAATGGATGTGAAAATTGATTCCTTTTTTTTTTTTAATAACACCAAAGGGAGTCGACCTTCAAATGCAGGCTGTCTGTCTATCTCCCAAGTTTTGGTTCCTCTTTTGTTCCGTTTGTGGAACTCCTTTCCTGAAGCTGTTCGATCCCACCCTTCTGTCCACAGCTTTAAGTCATCTCTGTGTCATCCCCTATGCCGACCCATGATCTTTTATACCTCCATTAACCCACCCTCACCAAACCCTCTTACTTGCAGGTTACTGTTTCCTCCTCTCCTCTTCTGTCTGTCCTCTTTTCCTTTTCATTAATTTATTACTTGCGAAAATTGAAGATTTTTCAAGTATATTAGTTGGTTGAATGTGTTATTCTGTCTGTCTGTATGTATGTCTGTATGTATATCTATATGTATGTATGTCTGTATGCATGTCTGTATGCATGTCTGTATGCATGTCTGTAGGTCTGTCTGTATGTATGTCTGTATGTCTGTATGCATGTCTGTATGTCTGTATGTCTGTATGTATGTTTGTCTGTATGTCTGGCTGTCTGTATGTCTGTATGTCTGTCTGTATGTCTGTATGTCTGTCTGTCTGTCTGTCTGCATGTCTGTCTGTCTGGATGTCTGTCTATGTTTGTCTGTATGTCTGTATGTCTGTCTGTCTGTATGTCTGTCTGTCTGTCTGGATGTCTGTCTATGTTTGTCTGTATGTCTGTCTGTCTGTATGTCTGTCTGGATGTCTGTCTATGTTTGTCTGTATGTCTGTCTGTCTGTCTGTATGTATGTCTGTCTGTATGCCAATCGCCTACAGCTCTCAATTTTTAACAGATGTTCACGAAACTTCACCGAATTGTGGAGTTGGTCATACGCAATAAGCCTATTGATTTTGAGGTCAAAAGGTGAATAAATCAACACAGGAGAAAAATCAACAAATTAGGTCGAATTTCTAAAATTGTCAATTTTCATCCAATTGACTTAAAATTTGAAGAGGATTTGCAAATCAGGTCATTGAATTCAACCACCAATTACTTTTGATGTCAACATTGGCCAAAAGGTCAACATAAGCCAAAGATAAACAACTTAGGTGAAATTTCTAAAATCTTCAATTTTCATCCGATTGACTTGAAATTTCAACAGGATTTGCAAATCAGGTCATTGAATTCACCCACTAGTTATTTTTAAGGTAAATTTTGTTTTCGGGGTTTCACAAGCATTGTGCTCTCCACGACATCTTTCTTGTTTGTATATTGTTGTGTCCAACGGCTGCCCCACAGCCCACCTCGGTACATTAATGTTATTACCCTCTGCGAGTTTCACCTTACTGTTCCATCAGCCTCCATGCTGTATGTAAAAATAAAAAACATCAAATGATAAACAATAAATTTTTGTAGTCAAAATGTAATTTTTTTATCCAATTCAATTTCTCGAGGTTCAGAGAATAGACAAAACAAATTTGACCTGATCTGATCTCCACTTAAACACAACATAGGTGGGTATACAACGCAACATAAAACACAACACAGCTAGCTAGGCCTTGTGGAGCGAGTATCTGAAAATACCTTAAATTGTAAGGAGTTATTTCCTCATCCATGGTTAGACTAGATGTCTTTTAATTACCCCAATTAGCAAAGACCCCTTCCTTATGGATAGGGTTACTTATTCCACTTATATGATGTCTATGGCGTATTTTATTATGACTTGTTATACTGGCTCCCACCTTTTTCAAAACTGAGAGAATTTTTTGGGCAACTCAATGTTCATGATGCTCGACACGCTCAGCTTCTCTGCTTTATTGTGTTGTCTAATAATGTTGATATTAAACGTGTTGTCGTCCGGGAGTATGATTATTGTTTTTTACTGCTTAAAAGCTTCCCATCCTCACCCTGAGTATCCACTAGTTTTCAACTGATTTCGTCGATCCCCTGCATACACCGAGCACATCTACCAGCTTTCAACTGATTTCGTCGATCCCCTGCATACACCGAGCACATCTACCAGCTTTCAACTGATTTCGTCCATCCCCTGCATACACCGAGCACATCTACCAGCTTTCAACTGATTTCATCCATCCCCTGCATACACCGAGCACATCTACCAGCTTTCAACTGATTTCGTCCATCCCCAGCATACACCGAGCACATCTACCAGCTTTCAACTGATTTCATCCATCCCAGCATACACCGAGCACATCTACCAGCTTTCAACTGATTTCGTCCATCCCCTGCATACACCAAGCACATCTACCAGCTTTCAACTGATTTCGTCCATCCCCTGCATACACCGAGCACATCTACCAGCTTTCAACTGTTTTGTCCATCCCCTGCATACACCGAGCACATCTACCAGCTTTCAACTGATTTCATCCATCCCCTGCATACACCGAGCACATCTACCAGCTTTCAACTGATTTAGTCCATCCCCAGCATACACCAAGCACATCTACCGGCTTTCAACTGATTTCATCCATCCCCTGCATACACGGAGCACATCTACCAGCTTTCAACTGATTTCGTCCATCCCCTGCATACACCGAGCACATCTACCAGCTTTCAACTGATTTCGTCCATCCCCTGCATACACCGAGCGCATCTACCAGCTTTCAACTGATTTTGTCAATCCCCTGCATACACCGAGCACACCGAGCAGCTTTCAACTGATTTCGTCCATCCCCTGCATACACGGAGCACATCTACCAGCTTTCAACTGATGTCGTCCATCCCCTGCATACACCGAGCACATCTACCAGCTTTCAACTGATTTCGTCCATCCCCTGCATACACCGAGCACATCTACCAGCTTTCAACTGATTTCGTCCATCCCCTGCATACACCGAGCACATCTACCAGCTTTCAAATGATTTCGTCCATCACCTGCATACACCGAGCACATCTACCAGCTTTCAACTGATTTCGTCCATCCCCTGCATACACCGAGCACATCTACCAGCTTTCAACTGATTTCGTCCATCCCCTGCATACACCGAGCACATCTACCAGCTTTCAACTGATTTCTTCCATCCCCTGCATACACCGAGCACATCTACCAGCTTTCAACTGATTTCGTCCAGTGGTTCAGGAATACATAGAAGTCAAACAAACTTTAGTTATGACTTATAATACCGGCACACACCAGGTGGCACTATGTGATGCACATTTACTCACAGAGAGAATTTGTGCTTTGCCACTCACCTGCTGTGTTTTATCGTGGGCCACAAACGACGAATACCTTCGTTTAAAGGCCACATGGGCCATGTACAATCATGTTTGGGCCATAAAGGTCAATAAGACAATTTTGTGTCATTTGCTTGTGTATTGGGCCACATGGGCTGAAGACTCACCATGTTGAGAGACCACATGGACCCTTTGTGCAATTTCTTTCCTGGGCCATAAAGGTCACAAACACTCCTGTGGTGGAGAGGCAATATGGGTCGAGGGGAGCACTGGGTGCTGGAGAGACTCTGCAATCACATAGGCACATGGCACAAGGCCCTCGCAGACAGCGTTGGTGGAGGGTTGTGATACCAGGTAGCAGGGTCCAGACTTCAAAAAACTTCAACAGACTCCACAGAGCAAGAAGAAGAAGAGGCCTCCGAGTACATCCACCCTCACTCCAATCACACGTAGGATTAGTGGAATGAAACATTACACTGGGGATGAACACTGTTTTGAATTTATTGTACATGTGGGATTTCAGACTAAGGTCATTAAGGGAATGGTCTTGTATGATAAATAGGGTCATGCCCAATATTGCTTCCCCTTATGAGTGTGCAGATTCAGGAGAGTCTGAAGGAGGAAGGTGGGATAATGTTGTGGAAATGGTTCCCATGAGTTAATAATGATTCTAAGGAATAGGGTAGTTATTTCCTTAAAGTGAATGTCTGGCAGAAGCATCAAGTAATTAATTGTGATATTAGATATGCAACGATTTTATGTCTAGTTAGACAATGTCCACCTTTCCTATGTCTGTACCTAAATTACCAAACCTCCTGACTCCATTTTATCATTTTACCCAACGTAATCTGTCCTAAATGTTATTTTAAAGTGTTTGCTAGGCTATAAGGTAGGAGTTATGGCAGGAGAGTGACATGGGCACTGTCAGTGAGCGAGAGAGGAGTTGCAAAGTGCGTCAGAGCTAGAGGTGGGGGACAGAGACTTTAAAAGTGTGTGCTGAAGGAGGGATTGGAGGAGTTTACCAAGCCAACCGCCACAGAAGGCTGCGTGATTTTGCGTCACTGTCCTGATGCGCCATGCCAGCCAGCCATGCCTCTCCTCTTCCTTTGTGCTCTCAAGCGCCGTGATGGTGCACTGACCGAGCCTCTGGAGGGACGCGACTAGTCTGCCTCCCTGCACTGTACCAGTTGTGCCACACCAACACAGCTCAAATATTTCCTATCTTGTCTGCCTCTTATCTGTGTCTCCTCTGGTTTGTCTCTGAGCCCAGATAAAGCTTAGGTAATTAGGGTTCCCAATTGTTCGTTTGTTCCATGGGCTCAAGTATTGGTATGGGTAAAGTTTTTTTGGTAGTTTCATTTATTTATTACGTACCAGTTTTTGCTTGCCTTCCTTCTGTTCCTTTACCTGAGTTACCATTTATTGTTACAATTAAACTTACTCGCTCTCGGGGTGAATTCTGGCTGTGGTGGTTCTCTTTGATGATTAAAAAGGCCCGTTGATGGAATGATTGGCTGCGACAAATAACACCGCATATCCAAACAATATTTTGCGTCTTTCGGCATCGCTCGGCCGTAATTGGGAAGGAGGAATACTGTACCAATTGGTGTAAAGCTTGGCAGGTTCGACTGTCCCACTGGTACGGTATCTGTAGTGGAAAGGCCGTAATCCGGCCTGGGACCGCCGACTCAGCTGACCGTTACTGTTGCATTGAGGTGACTCGCTGGATTTGAACCGGGCAACCGGACGAACTGTGTGACCATAACAATATACATATATATGTATATGTATTGTTGTAAGAATCAAGGTCTACAACATTGTCCCAATAGTAGGTTTAATTCAGTTTCGATCTCTGGCAACACCTGTAAGAAATCATCAAGCTTTGTATCAGAATTCCGTAATCATAGAAGTAACAATGAATTAGCAATTAGTGCAAGCAAGCCTGGAACATCGAGATATACGCACCATTCGAGTATACACTATCACACAGAATAAATGTCACAGGAATGTGTCGGAGCGATGTTCGTCCGAGTTCTTATAGGAGCCTCTCGGTGGTCGGAGACAGCATAACACCTGGGTTCAACTTGGACACAATTTCATTACATGTATTAATATATTAGATATTAAACAAAAGCAACTGTTCAGACCCTGAACACAAAACAGTCCGAGGAGCAGCCAGGAAATTTAAATTTGGAAAATGCTCAGCTAGTTAAACAGTTGCATAGGCTCCATCTGTTAATTTAGGCATGAGCTTATCAGCATTGTTTTGTGTACCACAAAAAGTTAATGTGGTGCAGGTATTTCCTGCTGGTCAGGATGCATGCACCAAGAGCTGATGTGCCAGTTGCTTCCTGGTACCGAGGCCCGGATTTAGGGGAGGACCAACGGGACATTTCTCCAGAGCCCAAACTCCAGAAGGCCCACGAAAAACACGATACATCAATTTATTTATAAAGCTGATATTATTTATTCGCATGTCTCAAAGTTAGCAAAGACGGTATACAGGAATTCAAGGTCTAAAACAAATAACCCAAGTTTTAATTTAAAACACAGCGACGACGTTCCGGAATATGGAGGAGAGTGCGGCTAAGAAACAAAAAGATAGGGAAGCAAGCGAAAAAAGCTTGCTTAGTGAAATACCTAAATTATCTAATTTTGGGTTTACATGATTGAAGATGATGCAGCAACGACACCAGTGGATCTAACCAGTTTAACTGTCGGTCTTAATGAATGTGTTGCTAAATAACTAGGCCTGGTTGCAGAAAATAAACGTCATTGCCTCCAACACAACATTCTCGTCCCACTGAAAATCCTGATCCTGCTGTTCTTACCTTCAGTATTTTTATGCCTCTGCCGACGAAGTCGCCGGAGGTATTATGTTTCCAGGTTGTCCATCCGTCTGTGATAGGTTTTCGCTACCGCGTTGAGAACGGCTAAAGTTGATAAGTTGAACGGTTGATAACTTGAGAACGGCTAAAGGTATCTTAGTCAAACTTGGTACAGAAACACTACATGACCAAAAGTATGCGGACACCCCTTCTAATTAGTGGATTCGGCTGTTTCAGCCACACCCAATTGCTGACAGGTATATATAATCAAGCACACAGCCATGCAATCCCCATAGGCAAACATTGGCAGTAGAATGGGCCGTACGGAAGAGCTCAGTGACTTTCAACGTGGCACCGTCATAGGATGCCACCTTTCCAACAAGTCAGTTCGTCAAATTTTTGCGCTGCTAGAGCTGTCCCAGTCAACTGTAAGTGCTGTTATTGTGAAGCGGAAACGTCTAGGAGCAACAACAGCTCAGCCGCGAAGTGGTAGGCCACATCTCACAGAACGAGACCGCCGAGTGCTGAAGTGCGGAGCGTGTAAAAAACATCTGTCCGCAGATACAACACTCACTGCCGAGTTCCAAACTGCATCTGGAAGCAACGTCAGCACAACAACTTTTCGTCGGGAGCTTCATGAAATGGGTTTCCACGGCTGAGCAGCCGCACACAAGCCTAAGATCACCATGCGCAACGCCAAGCGTCAGCTTGAGTGGTGTAAAACTCGCCGCCATTGGACTCTGGAGCAGTGGAAACGCATTCTCTGGAGTGATGAATCACAGTCAGGTCAAATCTATATTAGGTCTATAACTTGAGAAAGGCTGAAGTGATCGAATTCAAACTTGGTACAGGTATGTATAATGTTGTGAAGATTAGCGTATTCGATTTTGGGGTCAAAGGTCAAATCTGTAATAGGGCTAAAACTTGAGAACGGCTGAAGTTATCTAATTCAAACTTGGTACAGGTATGTATAATATTGTAAAGATTAAGTGATTAGATTTTGGGGTCAAATGTCAAATCTATATTTGGTCTATAACTTGAGAACGGCTGAAGTGATCTAATTCAAACTTCGTACAGGTATGTATGATATTGTAAAGATTAAGTGATTACATTTTGGGGTCAACGGTCAAATCTGTAATAGGTCTATAACTTGAGAACAGCTGAAGTGATCTAATTCAAATTTGGTCCGTGTATGTAAAATGATGTAAAGATTAAATGATTAAAGTTTGGGGTCAAGAGGTCAAACATCAAAGTCTGTAATCGGTCTATAACTTGAGAATGGCTAAATGGATCTAATTTAAACTTGGTACAGATATATATAATGATGTAAAGATTAATTGATTAGATTTTGGGGGTCCCGAGGTCAAAGGTCAGAGGTCATGTCAGGTCTAAATGTGATAACTTGTGAACAGCGGAAGGGATTTAAATTAAAACTTGGTACAGGTATGTATAATGATGTAAGCACACACCCACTACAGGTATGTATAATGATGTAAACATGAACTGATGACATTTTGGGGTAAATAGGTCAAAGATCAGAGGTCACGTCAGGTAAAAATGTGCTAACTTGGGCACAGCTGAATGGATTTAAATCAAACTTGCTACAAGTATTATAATGATGCAATAATGTGGCCGAGGCATATCAGTCGACGTCGTGACGTCGAAGAGTACCGTTCTAGTTACTTTTGATTCTTCTTCAGCGTTACAAAGTGTTGAAGTGAAATGTTTATAGATATATACACAGTGACGCACTTCAGCTCTTTCCCTTCACCCCCACAGCGTTTAAGGTTGGTGGTGGGTAAGTGGATGAGCGGGGGGGGGGGGGGGGGGGGGGGAGGCACTACTACTCTAATGTCCTGGGGACTGTTAAAATTAAATCCGGCTATGCTGGTACACACTACAGTGACGGGGTCTGATCCTAACTTGATGTCTTGTTGGGTTTGACCAGTTCACTCCGAGGAGGAGCTCCTCGCTCATTGGGACCTCCTCATATCGAGGATTCGTCCAATTGTATGACCATGTTTTCTGAGCCTTTGTGGTTAGGAAGTGTGTTAGTATGTATACATATATTTATATTATGTTAGTATGTATACATAGCGGAAAAAAGTTATGTATACATATATTTGTTTATGAAAGTTAGTAGTCGACCCAATGATTGACTTTGTAAGAAATTTGGAATTTTGTCCCACAAGTGCAATTTTTCTAAAAAATATATATACCATGAGATCATTATTAATAACTAGCAATGGTACCAGCCCTACGGGCGGGGCTTCAATTGGGAGGCCCAAATGAAAAGGCAAAATATCAGAAATTGAAGGCTTTTTTAAATTTTAAACGATTTACATAAACATCCGTTAAATCATATCACACGCAAATCATCAAAACCTAAACAGTATTTGTAGAATTTCAATAAAAGCCACATCACTGTTCATATCGGTAAATATTATTCCATCGTGTTTGGAAAAACTGGAAAATTAGAAAATTGGAAAAATTGGGAATTGGAAAAATTGAAAAAAAATTGGAAATCAATATAGCCTATTTTACTCCAGGGGGTCCCAGGATTACCCACCCAAAATATCGTTGCGATCGGTTCAGCCGTCTTTGCGGTACCTGGGAACAGACAGACAGACAGACATTTGGTGAATTATAGTAAGATGCACCACAGAATGCATTTATAGCTACCCTCACGCTCAATCTGAAAGGCAGGATACTCCACGATGCAGCACCCCCTTCTGGCAATGCACCAGCCAGCATTCTCATTCAAACCTGATGGGGATGAAAAAGTAGGAGCAGACATCTCAGATATGTATAACGCAGAGTTATCATACCGCCCTGATGCTCTCTATTGATCTTAGAGTACGGTACATGAACATTTCAAGATGGACGTCATCTAATTGACTTGCAGTTGAAGCAAATATGCACATGGCTTAGCAGAAAATTTTAGTGCGCATAATTCAATTATAACTGAAGCACAATTTGGACATCCTGTTCCGAAAGAAGAGAAAAGCACTGCTTACTTCATTTGGCACAGTAAAATGCTCAAAAGGCCATAGGAGGCTGAGGCTGGGCACACATTTAAAATATTCATCCTTGATTACTTTCTGTATGTGGACTGGAGCATTCGTGAATCTGTGAGTCTGGGTTATTGAGGGTCTAATTTCGTTATCCTGTTCGGTAGAGCAGGTGAACAGATGATTATGTAACTTTACCCCACCCCTGGATGATGAACATTCACATAGTTCTTTGCACAGAGAAGAGAAAAGGGAATAATTGTGCAGCAGATTCTTGAGTGTGGAAAAATTCCATTTTATGGGTGACCCAAGCTCTGCTGTTTAACTCAGTGCCAAGGCTAATGGAATGCCCACTGTGAGGTCAGGCTGCAAGATGATGGGGTTGGGGGTGGGCAGCTGTGTTTTCTACCGTGACTGGAGACGATTTCCACTTTCCCATCCTCTGGAGCAAGAGGCAGACTTGCGAAAACTCATTAGCTTTTATGGGCTGCGCTTGAGCAAAGCTCAAGGATCGCCTAAGGTGCCCTGTCGGCAAATCCGTCAGCCATTTTGCATCCATGCTGCATCCTCGGTTGTGTGATTACAATTCCGCTTATCGCCGATCGATTGGGTTAGTCGGGAACATGGGACGTTGAAGACCCGGCCATCTTCGGTCACCAGTGGCTGAGATGGAGCGATAAATTGCCGCGGACCCTTGTGGCTCTCAAGCTTGTTAGCATGCAGAGGAGCAATTATGGAGCAGTGACTTGAAAACGTTCAGCCGAGTTTGTCTTGTTCTGTGCCCAATTTGAACCGTTGCTGGCTAATAAGGCCTCGCGGAGACGTGAGCACAACAGACGTGTTCAACCAGGGACCATTTATTGTTTGTTTCGACAGCAAATGCGCCAAAAACGAATTCAGCTCACCGGTTAAGGGCACGGCGGACTTCTACCTTCGATCAGGCCTCGTTTGTCTTCCTGACGAGGTGCCAGATAGACCGGCAGAATCATTTTTCCACTGCTTGATGAGCTTAACGTTCAGGCTTGGGAATTTTCTCCTGGATTACTGGAAAGCTGTAGAAATACTAGTCGTCTTTCGTTTCTCACACACACTCCTCTGCTCAACCACCCCATCCTCCCTTCTTCATACACCTTTTCATAACGACCACCAAAGCTGGAATCTGAGTGTGGGGGTGAAGAGGCAAACCGATCAGTAAGGAATGTCACTTGATGGCTGTTCAATTTACAATCATTCGGTCCTGAAGGGTTACTTGGAATTCTGTCCTGAATAAGAAAGTTACCTGGAAGAAAGGAGGGGGAAATCATTCAGTCCTGAAGGATTACCTGGAATGCTTGATCACAGGAATGTTGGGTATGGCTTTCCCTCCAGGGTTCAATACAACTGTTCTCCTCCATCTCCCATCTCAGGTCATCCCCCCATCCATACCCATGGTCGTTTCTACCCTTATTACCTTGTTAGAAATTTTTGAGATTAGAGATTTTTGATTTTCGATGCTTAGCAGGTGACCCTTTGATCATTCACGACCAGTGTCGAAGAAGTTCCTGAGCATAAGTATTTGGGGATAATATAATTATTGATAAATTGAAATGGAACAGGAATTCCCCCAAGTCTTCGCCAGCAAAGCACATCAAAGATTGTACTTTTTAAGGAAGCCTAAAAAGTTTCATGTCGACAATAGCATTTTGCCTTTCCTTCAATTAAATTTGTACATTTGGGAATTTGTCTAAAGAAGATGTGAAGAAACTGGAAAGAGCCATGAAGATTGTCCGGCGTTTGATACGAACAGATGTCCGGCGTTTGATACGAACAGATGTTCCGCGGACGTGTTGAAGGTCCACAAAAGTAAGACTGATCACATCCACTTAATCGATATTTTGTTTTAATCTTCAAGGCATTCACCTTTGTGTTCCACCTACCTCTCGTTGTCCCTTTCGACTATCTTTTGTACCAATTTCAATTCACATGTTTAATGCGAGTGTGCAAATGGAAGGATGCAGGCTCACCCGTCCCTCATGACTTTCTTTGAATTGTATTAAATTGATCTCTCTTTGTCTTTGAATTGCAAGTGGAAGGAAAATTTCCATGTTTTTTACGTGGACCACAATTATGAATATGAATTAACCTCCTCCCTGCCCCCCCAAGCTCGCCTTTTCCGGGTTTCCCGCTGCTCCCCCACCCTCTTCTTTTTATTCTGTGCTTTATTCCATTTCTGCCTCTTCCCCAGTTTTCTCTTCCATTTCTGTGATTGAGAGTGTGTGGCTGTACACAGCTTGTTAACCTCCTCCCCTTGGTCTCATTCTTCCGAGATGTTCTTTTTCCTCCAAGTCTCCCTATTTTTACTTGCGAAAATCGAAGATTTTTCAAGTATATTGGTTGGTCTTGTGCGTTATTACTTGATCTTGCAAGTATGTTGATCGCCGGTTTTTGTGTGTGTTTGTGTGTGTGTTTGTTTGTCTGTCCGCTCACTTATACTTGCCTACAGGTCACAATTTTAAAACGATCTTCACGAAACTTCACCAAATGGTAGAGTTCGTGGTCCGACAAAATCCTATATATTTTTGAGGTCAAAAGGTCAAAAGGTCAACATCGGCCAAAGGTCAACCACATTTTTGCAAATTTCTAAAATCCTCAATTTTAATCTGATTGACTTGAAATTTGAATAGGATTTACATATCGGCTAACTGAATTCAACCACTAACTATTTTGGAGATCAGCATCGGCCAAAAGGTCAACATAGGCCAAAGGTCAACGGCAATTGCAAATTTCTAAAATACTTAATTTTTATCCGATTCACTTGAAATTTGAATAGGATTTACACATCAGCAAACTGAATTTAACCACCAACTACTTTTGAGATCAACATAGGTCATAAGGTCAACATAGGCCAAAGGTCAACCAATTTTTTCAGATTTCTAAAATCTTCAATTTTCATCCGATTGACTTGAAATTTGAACAGGATTTTCATATCACCTTACTGAAACCAACCACCAACTATTTTTGAGGTCAACATAGGCTAAAAGGTCAACATAGGCCAGATTTATAAAATTGTCAATTTTAAACTGATTAACTTAAAATTTGAAGACGATTTGCATATCAGGTCACTGAATTCAACCACTAATTGTTTTTGAGGTCAAAAGGATGCTCTACTGAGTGCCATTCTACTTTGTTCTGTTTTACCAAGTGTCACTCTATGAGTGATTTTTCATTCTGTCTGTTTGTCTGTTTGTCTGTCTGTCTGTATGTCAGTCGCCTCTGGGTCGCAATTTTCAACCAATCTTCACGAAACTTCACCAAATGGTAGAGTTGGTCATAAGCAAGAAGCCTATTGTTTTTGAGGTCAAAAGGTCAATAGATCAACATAGGCCAAAGGTCACCAAATTGGCCAACTTAATTTAACCACCAAGTATTTTTGAGGTCAATATAGGCCAAATTTCTAAAATCCTCAATTTTCATCTGATTGTCTTAAAAATTTTACGAGGATTTACAAACCAGGTCACTGAATTCAACCACGAAGGATTTTTTTAGGTCAACATAGGCCAAAAGGTCAACATAGGTCAGATTTCTAAAATCCTCAATTTTTATCCGATTGACTTGAAATTTGAAGAGGATTTGCATATCTTGTCACTCCATTTAACGAAGTATTTTTGAGGTCAACATAGGCCATAAGATCAACATAGGCCAAGTTTCTAAAAATCCTCAATTTTCATTCAATTAACTTCAAATTTGAAGAGGATTTGCATAGCTGGACACTGAAATCAATCATCAAGTATTTTTGAGGTCAACATAGGCCAGGTTTGTAAAATCCTCAATTTCCATCCAATTAACTTCAAATTTGAAGAGGATTTGCATATCTGGTCACTAAATTCAACCCCCAATTATTTTTGAGGTCAACGTAGGCCAAGAGGTCAACATAGCCCAGATTTCTAAAATCCTCAATTTTCATCTGATTAACTTGAAATTTTAAGAGGATTTGCATACCAAGTCACTGAATTCAACCACCAATTATTTTTGACGTCTTCATAGGCCAACAACTTATTTTAGGGACTATGCACAGAACATTTTAGGGACTATTTTTTAGAAACCTATGCCAGTATCGTGCTATGCACCGTGCACGACATATTTCTTGTTTGTTCCTCTAATCTGCTCTTGGTGGGGGTTGATTTTAGAAATGTGCACCAATTGGTCGGACAACTGCCGGACCACACCCATCATAGTACCAAGTTGAAATTATATGAACGCCATCTTGTTTCCTGTTAGGCCTAACGCAGGCCTGTAGGCCTCTGCTGATTAGACACTGTCTGGGTTTGTTGCATAAGATTTCCATTGGCTTTGTTTAAGTTGAGTGCTGTTGTCGATGAGGGACTTTAGCATGAAAAGAAAAGACGTCTGAGGTGTTTGGAATCCGAGTCAACCCTTTTTTCCAACCACGACCAATCAAACTTGCTCATCTCACTTGCGGTTGCACACAGAGTTCAGGAAAACGCTCGATCAACCCGAGATGAAGGATATTTACATATTATAACATGAAAGGCAAAATGATGCCGCTACAGGACACCAAAAATCTAATACTAAGGTTTAATCAAGCCTGAAAGAGCTCACGGTATATCGCAACGGTATATCGCAACGCTATGTCACAACGTACGTCGGAACGCTACGTCAGAACACATTTTTTTTGTGTTGAGTTAATTATTTAATAGTGCATTAAATGCGTGTTTCCCAATCGGCTTGTTACCAGATTTTGTCGCAAGTTGTGACCACAGAGCGGTCATTTTTGTTTACCTTCTGTTACCTTGGTTTCTATGATCCTAGATTTTGTATCTACTGAATATAAAACTTGGTGTATCTCAGGTTTCCGAGATCTGCTTGGGTAAATTTTCCTTTGGCTCCATTTTGTAAGTCTCCCTTAACATATCTTGTGCCTTCGATAAGGTCTGGCACCCCGCCCTGCTCACCAAACCCCAAATGCAAGATGTTAATACACCCCAAATCCACCTCCTTCAAATTCCGTTTTCTTTCCTGCGATTCCTGTAGTGTTCATCCTGTTTATCTCATGTGCCCCAGCACAGCCCTCTCCCTTCCACAGATCTCCCAATGTCCCTGTTCTCTACTGTTGTTGTGCTTCCCTCTCTCTCTCCCCCTCTTGTCTCCCGCTCCCTTTATTATACTAGTGGGCCGGTCGATCCATTGGACCAAAGTTTCATTGGTCTTCATCGCCTTGTATCATTCCTACCTACTGGACTCAGAGTCTTTTGGGTCTTCTGGGACTTTTAGTTATTCTGAGTCTTTTGGGGAGTCAGGGACGTTTGGAGTCTTTTGGGTCTTAAGGGGTATTGAGGGGTCTTTGGGGTATTAAGGATATTTGGGGTCTTAAAGGGTCTTCAAAGGTTGAAAGGGTCTTAGCAGTCTAACGGGTTAAAATGTACATTTCAATATTACGTAATTCATCAATGGACGTACGTAATTAATAAACACAAAAAGTATGCTTCACACACACCAATACAAGTTATCCATTTATAGTAGATTTTCTGTGTGTTAGCTCTGACACTAGTCTCCACTTGAACCACCTTTAGAGGCCGTTTTTCTCCGCGGAGCAGGGGTTGGCCTTTTTTGGGCACCGTGGTCCCCTTTTTGAAGCAATGTTTTATGGCCTTTCCTGCCACCAACCCTGTTAGTCGCCTCTTGTGACACACAGGGAATTACCAGTGAACTTGTACTCAATTTGCCGACCTCGGAAGGATGGCAGGCTGAGTCAATCTCCCTGGTGTTAATTCAACGATCGACCGGGATTCAGAACCCAGGATCCTAGGATCCCAAGCCGGCACCCTAACCGCTAAGCCAACACCAGGCTTCTGGTCTCCACTTAGTATACAAAAAAAAAGTCGTGGTGAATCATCGAGATCTTCCTCCGGGATTTTGATTTTGGCGTCATGACATCTTCACTGCAGGATACAGTGTGGGCTATGAGCCAAGGGGGTTGGTCGGTACCATACAGATGGAGTAAGGCTCATTGTGATTTTTAGCAAGATATATGTCCCTAGATATGAAAAAAAAGTGATAGCAGTGTATAACTCTCGGCCATCTCTGTGTTATCACCCGAAATATTATTATAGGCTATGAGCCAAGGGGGTTGGTCGGTACCATACAGATGGAGTAAGGCTCATTGTGATTTTTAGCAAGATATATGTCCCTAGATATGAAAAAAAAGTGATAGCAGTGTATAACTCTCGGCCATCTCTGTGTTATCACCCGAAATATTATTATACGCCCGCTTCGCTTCGCCAAAAAATGTGATATTTGCTAAAATTGGAATAAATATGTTTTTAAGGACCACAGAGTGCCAATAATTTGCATACTGGATGCCAACTAATATAGTAATAGAAATATAGAACATTTGTGGGGGTTATTTATCAAAATATTGATATAATGACAAAAAATATGTTAAATTTAGTGAAAAAGTGGTCGAAATCGCTTCGAGTTCAGAATTCACATTGTACATTTTTGTCAATATTTCAAAAATGAAAACTCCCAGAGTAACATTTGACCCCTCAAAATCTTCGCAAGGAACCACTGCATTGGAATATATCATTACTTTGTAATATGGTGGTTGTTTGGGGCACATATTTTGGCAAAGTTCAAAATATGTTCAACCATACCCCCTAATTTTGATATTTTGGAACGAAACATAGCTTTTGAACATTTTAGGTTTATTCGTCTACTACTTTTGGTATCTCAGTGTAATTTTTGGTATTAGCTAGTATCCTAAAGTAGGTTTGTAACATCAGCTACATTATATTTCACAATGCATGCAAACTTGCTCCACACTCTAGGTTTATCATGATCTCTCGAACAAATACGATCTCGATCTCGATCTCGGCACTCTGTGGTCCTTAAAAACATATTTATTCCAATTTTAGCAAATATCACATTTTTTGGCGAAGCGAAGCAGGCGTATAATAATATTTCGGGTGATAACACAGAGATGGCCGAGAGTTATACACTGCTATCACTTTTTTTTCATATCTAGGGACATATATCTTGCTAAAAATCACAATGAGCCTTACTCCATCTGTATGGTACCGACCGGTCAATTTGGGGGGGTCTGGCTCATAGCCTAATGGCAGTTGGGGAATTTTCAGACCGGCAGAGAAAGAGGGATGGACACGCGCTGTCACTGATCGATATGTATGCATCTTCCTGCTTTTCCCTGCCATACTGCTCTAAGCTACAGCACAGGATGCGGCTCTCCAAGGTTTACAAAGTCGAAATCCAGAATATTCCACAAATAAATGTAACCAAAGTCGTTTTTCATTTCTCTTTAACTGCCACTGGCTGATGAGTTTGTCGTGCTATATTGGCTTGCATGTTCCCTATAATAGATAATAATTAGATTGCATTTACACCCTAAAGGGTGAAGATGTCACCACTGAGGTGATATATTAGCTTTGTCATGCACTTAGCACTTCTTATGTACAGAAAGGTTTTAATGGCATGGTGAGAATCACACCCCAGGATTGCAAGATGCCGGCAGAACGAGGTACCATGAGATTTAAAATTGCTTCCAGTGTACCACATCTAATTGGTGTAGATGGGAAGGTTCATGATTAAATATAAATGGGAGATGCAGCCAGCAACCTTCTCTAGTCTCACACAAAGGCAAGGCACATATATCCCGTTCCCAGTGGTAGAAAACGAGGGGAAATCCTTGGACTACGTCATGTAGAGAGTGAGTTTATTAAGTATTCCTAAGTGTTGGTCGGAGAGGATGGTGCGGAATTATCCCACATTGGCCACATCCTCTGAAAATGTCTGTGTTTGATTCCCAACCCGACTCGTCTGCTAAAGTTAGTTGGTGCAAATATCATGATCAGAATTTTGACTTGTGGCGAAGAGTAGGCGAGTTATCTCCGGCACCCTAAAAAAATTACAAATTTGTTATTTAAGTTACAAAAATTAATACCAGGTGGGTTGACTCAGCCTGCCGAGGTTAGCAAAATGAGTACCAGCTTACTGGTAACAGGGGCACTGCATCAGCGGCACAGTTCCACTTCCAAAAAAATGATGCAACCAGCAGTCACATGCTGCATACGAAACATCCTTGCCACGAGGCTGTTTTGACAGCACTGAATCTGCCTTCGGGAGGATTCACCATATAGTACGATTCAAAAAAGCTCTTCATATGCATGCAAATAAAGCAAATACAGGGTGGAGCATCAAAATCAACATGTATCTTATTATAATGGAGCAAACTTATATGGTTATGTATGTATGTATATTTGAGACTAAAACGTTTTCTTCTTCAAATATATATATCAAACCGAAAAACACGGGCCGTGAAGCCATGAGGAGGTGAAGCTGTATGATTATATATCTATTAATTACGTACTGTTTGAACATCGGTTGCACCCTGTCTAATAATTATGTACTGTTTGAAAATTGGTTGCACCCTGTCTATTAATTACGTACTGTTTGAAAATCGGTTGCACCCTGTCTATTAATTACGTGATCTATTAATTACGTACTGTTGGAAAATACCTTTCAACCCTTCAAGTCCCCTAAGACCTCAAGACCACCAAAAGCCCTAAAGACCCAAAATAACAAAATGACCTCCAAAGACCCAAAATACCTTGAAGACCCCAAAAAACCCAAAGACCCAAAATATGCCGAAGACTCAAAAGACCTAAAAGACCCCAAAGACCTAGACGACCCAAAAGACCCCAAGACTCTGAAGATGCAAAACACCCGAATACCCAACATACCCTGAACACCCAAAATACCCCCAAAAGACCCTGTAGACTCAAAACCCTACGAAGACCCCAAGGACCCAGAGAACCTAAAAGACCTCAAGGACCCTAATGCCCCAAAGACCCTTACCCTTAATGTCGTCGTCGCCGCCGCCTCGTCGTCACCGAGGTTCCCCCCCCTCCCCCTTCCCACGCCTCCTCCCCCCAAGCCCTCTCCCTCCCACACATCTCCCTGCTCTTAAATGTTGTGTGCTCTCAAGTGTTTGCGTGCTTCCCATTCTCTTGTCTTCCGCTCCCTCCTGTTATATATTTTGTTTGTCTGGTTGATTTGTTTGTGAAGTAAATGTCAGCTCTTTCACGAGCCTCGATTCAGTATACAAAAAAAAAAAACAAACCCTGAAGACCCTAAACATCCAGAGGACCCTCAAGACACAAAATAACAAAGACCCTGAAGACTATTAAAGACCATGAAGTCCCCAAAGACCCATAAAACCCTTTAGACCCATTAGATGGAAAAGACCCCAAAATACTTGGACCCTTGACCATTTAGAGTTTTGGACCACTTGAATCTTTTTAGATGACAAAAAAATTACAAATAAATAATATCACCAATATTACCAAAAAATTTGTAAAAAAGAAATGCACACCTCTCCTTTCCTATTCCATCTCCAGGTGGTGTATGACGTCATCACCAGGCACCAAAGGGGGCCCGGCGATGACGTGCGCCAAAAAAGAGTACTCATTTTTCACTCTGTTTGTTTGTTTTCTTTCTTGATTGTTTGTCTGGGCAATATCTCAGCCATCCTTTGAGCTAGGAAGTTGAAATTTGTAGTGAGCATGTGCTTTGGCAAAAACGGTATTTAAAAAAAAAATTTGATGAATCATTTAATAAATTACTTAATTATTATCGATTTATTTAGTACTTATTTATTTTCTTTCTCATCTGGGCAATATCTTAGGCACCTTTTGAGCTAGAAAGCTGGTATTTGGACATGGCAGCGACCAAGTGATTTGGCTATAAAGTATATTTTCGATTTATTGATTAATCAATTAATCATTCAATTATTCAATTAATTACTTAACGAATTAATTTTCAAAAGGTACAGATTTGAATTAAACGGTGGTGGTTTAGATATGCCATTAGCCAATTGATTAAGAAATTAATTATTTTACAATTATTATTTATTAATTTTAATCATTAATCACTTATTTTATTTTATTTCTCATCTGGGCAATATCTCAGGCACCTTTTGAGCTCGGAAGCTAATATTTGGACATGACAGTGTCCAAATGGTGATGTGATGTGGCTATCAAGGTTATTTTTGATTTATTGATAAATGAATAAATTGATTAACTATTTATTTTTTCAGATTAATTGCTCAATTAATTAATTTTCAAATAGTTACAGATTCGGATGAAGCAGTGGTAGCTGAGGTATGCTATTCGCCAATTTGTTAAGAAATTAATTATTTTACGATTATTGTTTATTTATTTTAATTACCAAATTAATCAATTAATCAATCAATTATTGTACACCGCTCCCTGTTTAATATTATTATTAAAATCCCTGGTGTTGGGCTAGTGGCTAGGGTGCTGGCTTAGGATCCAAGGATCCTGGGTTCGAATCCTGGTCGATCGCTGAATTTAACGCCAGGGGGGTTGACTCAGCCTGTCATCCTTCTGAGGTCGGCTAATTGAGTACCAGTTCACTGGTAATTCCCTGTTTGTCGTTAAAGGCGGCAAAAAGGGTTGGCGTCAGGAAGGGCATCCGGCCGTAAAACATTGCTTCAAATAGGGGACCGAAAAACAACAACAACCACGGTTCCCGAAAAAGGCCAACCCCCGCTTTGCGGGGAAAAATGGCCTCTAAAGGTGGTTATATCTCCCTCCCAATTTCGTCTCCCTGTGCTGCACTGCGACATCAGCAACTCTGGCAATGCCGCGCACTGCAGGATATGTTATTTATTTATTTCGCATGGGGGAGGTGTACTTTGAATGCAGCTCTACTTGTTTCATTTTTAAATTACTCTGTAGAAATGGCTTTACAAAATTCCACTTTGACATTATGGGGTATTATGTGTAGATGAGTGACCAAAAAAAATCTCAATCTCAAAAACCCCCCAAAATCTCCAAAAATAAAGCAAATACCTATTTTGGAGGGCAACACCCCCCCATAGACCTCAAAAGGGGCAGATTTTTAAAATGCTGTAAACAAACTTTGGTAGCAAATGGGTGGTGAACGTTGTTGTCAAGTTTCATCAAAATTGTGTGTGTAGTTTCTGAGAAGAAAGGAAATACCTACTTTGGGGGGCAACCACCCCGTAGACCCCCAAAGGGGCAGATTTTTTTTAATACCGTGAACAAACTTTAGTCACAACACAACAAATATAATTTGTGCCAAATTTGGTCGCAATCCCATTAGTGGTTTCGGAGAAGAAGTTTCAAGTGTTTACAGACTGATGGACGGACGGACTGACGGACAACACGTCATCACATAAGCTCGCCTGAACTTCGTTCCAGGTGAGCTAATCAAGGGGTGTGAATACTTTCTGAAGGCACTGTAGTAATACTTCTGGTGAGCTGGTGCCCCCACATATTATTTGGTTGCACCGTTCAAATTGTAACGACCTTTAATACACCTTGCTCATCACCAAACCAATTATTCTTTCAAAAGATTAAACTCATAGACAAAGTACAATTTCCCAACACACAGTTACATAAAACGTTTGCAATTGTATATGCACAGGTTGTCCCATAGTCTTGCAAAAGGTTTAGAATACATTTGGTGATGACACTTTGCTTGTTCTGCTATTATTCCACAATGAGGTGGTGGAGGGTAAAAGACACACCAAGTGGTTTTCAGGTAAGAGAACATAGGTGTGTTGTAATTCAAAAATCACAAGGGACTCCTCTTGTTTGTTTTTTCATTTATTTGTGCATTTTTTGAGGAGAAACAATTCAGAGACAACTTTGTTTGAAATTCAAATTGAATATTTATGGATAAATTAAATGACAAGCTATATGTTGGTTATTGCCACTATTTGCCATTCTCTGTAGTTACTGTAACATCTTCAACTATAATGGCACTCGGTCGAGAGCACACCTCCGCCAGGTTGAAGAGTTTACATTGTGTATCCCACTGATAGGTCAGATCTGGATTCTGACCTGAAACAAAATTGAATCGGCTTGTTCTTCTCACCTAACCAACTCATCCACATATTTTTGTCATAACTCGACCACAACCCTTTGAATTATCATGCTATATGCAGTCGTGGCCAAAAATATTGGCACCCTTGCACTTTTTTCAAATAAATGCACCATTTGTTCTAGAAAATTGTTGAAATTAAAAAATATTTTGGTATCTGTTACATATTTATGTGAATGTATGTGAATTACCATTCAGATCTTTGCTTATCCATGTGTAATAGATTAAGGGTTGTTGTGGTTGGAGGGTCAGGAGCCCTTCTGAAAAGCGTCCGGAAACGGAAGTGACCGGAAACGGAAGAGGAAAAGACACGAGGAAGAAAGCGACGAGTAGTATTCTTCCTCGCCCCGCTCCGACGAAAGGTGGGATCGACCTTGCGCTGCGTGGAAAAGCGGCGTTCCGAAGCCCGTCTGGCGAGAGGAGTTACCGGGACGTGTACCTACCCGGTGGAGACGTCAAGTTGACGTGGGGCCGTGCATCGACCCCGCGTCTGGCACCGTTCGCGGCACCGTCTAAACAGACGCGTACGGGTCGCACGTGGGGCCTAACACACCTTGCAAGCGGCGTGGGGCTTTTGGCTTGATTTACCGTACCCGCTTCGCGTGGCCACGAGGGGCTGCAGCCGCGGTGCCTGGTACGATACCTGCCCGGTGGAAACACGTCCACCCGGGGTTCGTTCAACCGCCCGAGAGCGGCGACGCCGACCAGCATCTCGGTCAGGAGGGGCCCAGAGACATTGTGAGGGGCAGAGACCAAAAGGGGGTCGTGAGTACAGAAGTGGACACACCTATATAAGATGGCCATCTTAAGCATATAGGGAATTGATTGTGGATTGGGGAATTGTTGATGGTTGTTGGTTGTTGATTGCTCGGGGAATATCCGTGATTGTATCATTGAAATCGTATGCTATCCTTACCCTGGAAATATATCATTGCACATCAGTTTCTCTTGGATGGAATTCATAGGGATTGTGTTGCGAAAGCGCATATATATAATACTACTTGCTGGCGAAGGTCCTCTCACGGTCCGGGGGTCACCGAGACCAGGTAGTCACCGAGGGGACCACGTAACAGAATTGGGGGCTCGTCCAAATTACGATTACGCAATTGGGTCTACGTCCGGGATCTAAAAGAGTATTTGTATAAAATAATAAAATAATATTTTTATTAATTAAAATTTATTAATTAAGTATTAATTGGAAAATTTTTGGGGAAATTGGGGTAAAGTCTTGGGTGAAGGTTAACAGGTGTTAACGATAGTCACCATGGCGTTTGTGGCACAGAACTTTGCGGTAACACCGAGTGAGGCACAGTTCCGAGCGTTACTAAAGTCGGACCTCTTGAAATTGGCCAAACATTTTAACTTGGAGGTCCGAACTAATTTGAGGAAGGCAGAGTTGCAGGCCACGGTGATACAATCTATGGTGGGATTAGGAACATGGGACGAGTTAGCCTGGGAGTGGCTACCCGAAGAACCAGAAGACGTGGAGCTCCGGAAACTGGAGTTGCAATTACGGAGCCAGGAACGGATTAAAGAAGAAGAAAGGAAAGCAGAAGAGAGGAGAGAAGAGAAACAAGCAGAGGAAAGGAGAGTGGAACGAGAACTCCAGGAAAGGTTAGCAGAAGAAGAAAGGAAAGCAGAAAAGGAAAGAGCAGAAGAAGAAAGGAAAGCAGAAAAGGAAAGAGCAGAAGAAGAAAGGAAAGCAGAAAAGGAAAGAGCAGAAGAAGAAAGGAAAGCAGAAAAGGAAAGAGCAGAAGAAGAAAGGAAAGCAGAAGAGAGGAGAGAAGAGAAACAAGCAGAGGAAAGGAGAGTGGAACGAGAACTCCAGGAAAGGTTAGAAGGGAGAAAAGCAGAGGAGAGGAGAGCTGCAAGGGACCTCGAAGCAGAGGAGAGAAAAGCGGAAAGGGAATTAAAGGAACGTGACATGGAGCTTCAGCAGGAAATTAAATTCAAGGAGCTGGAGTTAATGAGAGAACGGGGAGAGGTACCACCCTTGCTGACGGGGTCGACACCTATCCAGAAAACCTGGGATGTGGGGAGACATGTGAGGCTGGTTCCACCGTTCAGTGAAAAGGAAGTCGCGAAATTTTTTCCACACTTTGAGAAAGTGGCTCGACAATTAAACTGGCCGGAGGAGGCCTGGACCATACTCGTGCAAAGTGTGCTGGTGGGGAAAGCTCAGGAAATTTATTCGGCGCTACCAATGGACCAATGTGCAGATTATGAGGTACTGAAGAAGCACATCCTCAAAGCCTATGAGTTGGTTCCGGAAGCCTACAGGCAAAAATTCAGGAATGCCAGGAAGAGGGAGAGTGAGACCCATGTGGAGTTTGCCAGAGTGAAAGAAAACATGTTTGATCGGTGGTGTGAGTCAAAAGGAGTCGGGAAAGACTTCGAAACATTGCGGGACTTGATCCTGGTGGAGGAATTCCAGCAGTGTGTCCACGAGGACATCAAAGTGTACCTGCAGGAAAAGAAAGTACCAAAGTTGTGGGACGCAGCCACCATGGCGGATGATTATGCCTTAACCCACCGAATAGGGGTCCACAAACCTAACTCCTCGCCTAGACTTCAGCAGGGGAGTTATGGAACACCCGGTGCGGAGAACGACCTTACATGGCGGCGGCCTCGAGATGATTATGGGGACAACTATGATACCCCACCTGTTCGAAATCAGAGGGATGCGGGCCCAAGACAAACTTATAGTTCGGGGGGCCCGAGGCAGACCACGAGTTTTTCCTCCGGGCCTACTTGCGCTTTTTGCAAGAAACCTGGACACTTGATGTCCAGTTGTTACCGCATGAACAAGGAAGACCCAGAGCGGAGTCCGACTATTACGACTCCAAATGCAATGGCCATTGTGAGAAATCGCCATCAAAAGGGTTACCAACCATTTATTTCAGAGGGGTTTGTGTCACGGGATGGAGCCTCGACTAACCGGAGACCGGTTAGGATATTGAGGGACACAGGGGCACATCAATCTTTAATGCTTGAAGGCATTTTGCCATGGTCCGAGGAGACGGCAACGGGGAATAGTGTTCGTTTACAGGGGATCGGGGGCGGTGTTAGTGCTCCACTTCATGTCATCCATTTGGAGTCCGATTTGGTGTCAGGACCGGTCACCGTCGGTTTACAAGCCACGCTTCCTGTAGAGGGTGTCTCTGTGGTTATCGGGAATGATTTGGCCGGGGGTCAAGTTTATGGTAACCTGAGGGTTGGTAAAGAGCCCAGCAGGGAAAATAACACCACACCAGCTCGGGATGGCGACAAAAGTGCCAAGTTATTTGTAGGGGGACTGAACTTCAAAACAGAGGAAGAAGTTCTGACCTCTGTCTTCAACAGATATGGGCCGCTGGTGGAAGTGCGGTTGGTAAGAGACTGGGAAACGCAACAGTCAAGAGGGTTCGGCTTTGTCACGTTTGCCAGCACAAAAGACGCCAGAGAGGCAGAGAAGAATTGGAATGGCAAGGATTTGGAGGGTCGGACCATAACAGTAGGGAAGGCATTTCGTAGGCGTCGAGAGGTCTACAGGAGAGGACAACTGGGCGGTAGTTTTGGTGGTGGCCGCAATCAATATTATTATGGAGGCTCCCTGAGTTATGGCCGCTCCCGAAGGAAGGATTGGCAAAGTAGTGGCCGAGAAGGAGACCGCTATTCATGGGACTACAGGGACAAGTGGTCCCACCCTAATTATTAGGGAAGTTCTGAGAAGTTGAAGCACTGAATGCGGCGGAGCCGCCGAGCCAAGATTCCTACACGAATTAACCGTGAACGCCGTTCCTAAAGGCGTCCATGTAGTGAACTTTCATGCACGGACTAACCGTGAACTCCACGTTCCTCAAGGCGCCCATGTAGAGAACTTTCCTGCACGGACTAACCGTGAACTCCGCGTTCCTAAAGGCATCCATGTAGTGAATACTCGGCTTGGCCTCCCGGAAAAAGTGCTATCGAGTTGCTTAACTTTGGATCTTTGATCAACCCCTTAACCTTCATTCACAAGAAACTGACGGTCAAAGTCAGAGGGTCAGGAGATGGAGTTTGATTTGGCAGGGACAATGTCGTTGCTGGTGCTTAGTCCAGAGGGAGTAATCTGGAGGGGGTGTGGTGAAATGTTGGTTGCTTTATTTTTAAGTGATAACTGTGCCCGGGGGGAACTGATAATGTGGGGGGGGTTGAGTTATCTGGTTTGTTTCTCCAAATTGGCCGGCAAAGAAAGTTTTCGCTGGGTTCAAACTTTCTTTCTTGAAGGGGGGGAGTGTTACATATTTATGTGAATGTATGTGAATTACCATTCAGGTCTTTGCTTATCCATGTGTAATAGATTAAGGGTTGTTGTGGTTGGAGGGTCAGGAGCCCTTCTGAAAAGCGTCCGGAAACGGAAGTGACCGGAAACGGAAGAGGAAAAGACACGAGGAAGAAAGCGACGAGTAGTATTCTTCCTCGCCCCGCTCCGACGAAAGGTGGGATCGACCTTGCGCTGCGTGGAAAAGCGGCGTTCCGAAGCCCGTCTGGCGAGAGGAGTTACCGGGACGTGTACCTACCCGGTGGAGACGTCAAGTTGACGTGGGGCCGTGCATCGACCCCGCGTCTGGCACCGTTCGCGGCACCGTCTAAACAGACGCGTACGGGTCGCACGTGGGGCCTAACACGCCTTGCAAGCGGCGTGGGGCTTTTGGCTTGATTTACCGTACCCGCTTCGCGTGGCCACGAGGGGCTGCAGCCGCGGTGCCTGGTACGATACCTGCCCGGTGGAAACACGTCCACCCGGGGTTCGTTCAACCGCCCGAGAGCGGCGACGCCGACCAGCATCTCGGTCAGGAGGGGCCCAGAGACATTGTGAGGGGCAGAGACCAAAAGGGGGTCGTGAGTACAGAAGTGGACACACCTATATAAGATGGCCATCTTAAGCATATAGGGAATTGATTGTGGATTGGGGAATTGTTGATGGTTGTTGGTTGTTGATTGCTCGGGGAATATCCGTGATTGTATCATTGAAATCGTATGCTATCCTTACCCTGGAAATATATCATTGCACATCAGTTTCTCTTGGGTGGAATTCATAGGGATTGCGTTGCGAAAGCGCATATATATAATACTACTTGCTGGCGAAGGTCCTCTCATGGTCCGGGGGTCACCGAGACCAGGTAGTCACCGAGGGGACCACGTAACATATCCACATATGTATTTCTTTGGTTTGTAGTGAAACAAAACAAAAAAGCTTAAAATTTTTATTTTATATAAAAAATATAATATATATATATATATATATATATATATATATATATATATATATTATATATAAAACTATATATTATATATATATTATATTATATATTATATATTATATATATATAATATATATATTATATATATATTATATATAATATTATATATATTATATATATATATATTATATATATATATTACATAAAATATATAATATATAAAACATAAATATATAATAATTGTAAAATAATTAATTTCTTTATCAATTGGCTAATAGCATACCTAAACCACCAGTGTTTCATCTGAATCTGTAACTTTGAGAACTAATTAAATAAATAATTAATCAAAACAAATAATTAATCGATTAATTGACTAATTAATAAATAATTAATTGATTAATTAATAAAGGCAAAATATCCTTTATAGCCACATCACTTGGTCACTATCGTGTCCAAATAGCTTCCTAACTCAAAAGGCGCCTGCGATATTGCGCAGATGAGAAAGAAAATAAATAAGTACTTCATAAATGGATAATAATTAAGTAATTAATCAATTAATTGAGTAATCAAAAAACAAAATATATGTTTTTGCCAAAACACTTGCTCACTATTGTACCGAAATTTCAGCTGCCTAGCTCAAAGCATGGCTGAGATATCGCCTGGACAAAAACAAACAAACAAGAAACCAGAGTGAAAACTGAGTACTCCCTTTCAGCGCACGTCATCACCGGCCCCCTTCGGTGCCCGGCGATGACGCCATGCAGCGTCTGGAGATGGCATAGGAAAGGAGCGGTGTACAATATATTGATAATGATTAAGTAATCTGTTCTGTTCTGTGGCCGACCTCTTCCACGAGCAAGTAATATACAAAAAAATTATAACTGATGAAGATGTTTGCTTTTTTTTTTTGTCTGTGTGCTGTTTCGATTTTTCACACCGATGGTGGTGCGACGCAGGTAGTGAAAAATACACATCCTTACAATAGGGATAAGATCTGTCACAGCCACGGCCCATTGGGAGCCGGAATGGGAAACGGAAACCTTTTTGATGAGAAATGGAAGCTTTTTTCCCTCTTGGAAAAGGAGGCAATTATCACTTCGTTAATTACGGCTCTGCTCGTTGCAATGAAACCACAGAAATGACGTACTGTATTTCTCTTTAAAAGCCAAAGGTGGTGGCCTCTGCACCCCGACTGCGCAGGGCTCCATTGGCTGTTTTAGCTGGAGTTTCAAAACATCATACAAGTGGGAAAGCATCATTTTCACCAGGGTGTTTAAGTACTTAATGAGTTATCAATGAGGTTCATGGTTTTTCCCGCACGATCTATCAAACTGAAGTTGAATTGCATCAAAGTAATAACGGGGCTTTCCCACTTTTCCCCGACCACGTGCCCTCATGCATGTTCCCATAAGGAGCAGTCCACTAATTGTATTTTGCTGAATTCGGCGAATCTAACTAATCGGACGAACAACTCGGATTTTACTGAACTCGGGGGAAGATGCCTATTTTCAATGGATACGCACAAACCTTCACAAGTGTGGAAAACTCTGGAATGATGACATGCGGAATGATACTAATGAGCAAATTTGAAGCTTTGCTGTGAGTAATTTCACTTGGACTGGCATGCCACACAGTGCTGTTTGCATTAATTCACAGCACAAAAAGGAAATACATATGATTAAAAACATTAATTGCAAGAAAGATGAAACTCGCCGAACAATGGATGGAGGCCCTCAATGTCAGACATGAGATCAGGGCCGTCTCTCTGGACATATCTGGAATTCTCCCTTACTCTCCAAACTGTCTTTTTTTTGTGTGTACAAGATGGAGGCTCGTGTAAGAGCTAGCATTAATCATAAAAAAAAACCAAAGGACACATAAAACATAAAATAAAGGGAGCGGGAGACAAGATGGGGAGAGAGAGGGAAGCACACAAGTACAACAGTAGAGAACAGGGACATCGGGAGATTTGTGGGATGGAGAGGGGCTTGGGGGGTGGAGGCATGGGAAGGGGTGGGAGAGGCGGGGGGTGGGAGAGGTATAAAACACATGGACACTGCTAGGACTTCCAGGAAAGAAGTCGGTATTTCAAAAAAGTGGATCTGGGGTGAATTAACGAGGGTAGAAAAGATCAAGGTTTTGGATGGTGGTGAAGAGCTGTTTTAAAGACCTGGAGGGAGGAGAGGGATTGAAGAGAGTGAGGGAGATTGTTTCAGAGATGGGAGAAAAGAGGAATGAAAGAGTGATGGTGAATAGAGAGTCTTGATTTAGCACAAGAGTTTGACGGAGTTTGTGAGAAAAAAAGAGTGAAGGAGTTTGTGAGAGGGGTGTAGGGGGAGTTGAGCTTGAAGTCACATTTTGCATGCCATGGAATTTCCATGGTTCCCTGCTAGTTAAAGAGATTGTTGCACAGCAGCTCTACGAAACCAACGATGACCTTAAACAAGCAGATAAACTTCGTTTTAATGGTATAACCACACAAATGCTCTGGAAAATGTCCCACAAAACATGGTTGTCACCAGAACATGACACAAAATTATTTTCTGTAATGACAATGTTGGAGCACAAACGGATCCACTGGACACTTAAGACTTGTCATATGCTGTAAAATATTACTGCACATGTATGTGGAATAACCTGTAGAACCCTTCGGCGTTGTCAACGAATATGATAAAGGTAATGTCACAATTTTTACAGGGGGTGACAATACATTTTGGCCACCAGGTACAGTAGAAATCTTTCCTATAATTTAAACAAATAATCCATATCCAAGTGTGAGTGCATTGAGGGAAGGTACTTGCTCGACTGGGGATCAAACCCATGTTGGCCATTCCCATCTGGACCAATAGGTCATGGTACCGGTAACCCAGGTTCAAATCTCCATATACAGTACTTTAGTAGAGAATGGATAAATCCATAATGTCCTTGTAACTCATTGATTTCCCATAATATACTTCCTCTATACCTGTAATTTCCATTCAACCTTCTCCCTTCGGAGGAAAAAATAGGTCAACCCTTTGCCAGTGGAATACAAATGAGAGCTTGTGCTGAAGTTTGTGGCCTAGAAGATAAATGAACTCTCCAATTTTTAATGCACATTTATCAACATACAGTCATGTGATAAAGTAAGTACACCCCATGTAAAGTTTTGACTTTTTCGACATATTTCAACATACAGCTATTTGATCTTCATTTCAACAATATTGATAGATAAAGGTGATATAATATAACAAATATCATGAAACATTTACATTTTGTAGTCCATTGTATAATTTAAATAAACATAAAAGCAAATTTCGCATGTGGAAAAAGTACGTACACCCTTGGCTCTAATAGGTGGTATTGCCCCCTGTGGCAGAAACAACCTCAAGTAGGCGTTTCTTATAACTGTCTACCAGTCTCTGACATCGATTGGGAGAAAGTTTTGCCCACTCCTCCACGCAGAATTCTTTCAGCTGTGCGATGTTTGAGGGGTTTCTTGCATGCACAGCTCGTTTCAAATCCCCCCACAACATCTCGATGGGATTTAGATCCGGGCTTTGACTTGGCCATTCCAGAACCCTCCATTTCTTTCTTTTCAGGCATTCCTTGGTGGGTGGGTTTACTGGTATGTTTAGGGTCATTGTCATGTTGCAAGGTCCACCTTCGGTTGAGCTTCAACTTTCCGACAATTGGCCTCACATTATCCTCAAGCACCCTCTGGTACAATGAATAATTCATAGTGGATTCTGTGATGGCGAGCTGCCCAGGCCCTGATGCAGCAAAGCTGCCCCAAACCATAATATTTCCACCACCATGCTTTACAGTTGGTATCAGGTTCTTGTGGTCAAATGCTGTCTTTGGTTTTCGCCAAACATGTCTTCTGGTACTGTGGCCAAATAGCTCTACCTTTGACTCATCTGTCCAGAGCACATTGTTCCAGAAGTGCTGGCCTTTGCCTAGGTGTTCATTGGCAAACTTTAGTCTTGCCCTGATGTTCTTTCTGGACAGCAAAGGTTTCCTCCTGGCACACCTCCCATGTAGATCAAATTTGTGCAGCCTCTTTCTCATGGTAGACTCGTGCACTTTGACATCAACAGTGGCAAGAGCTACCTGTAGGTCCCGTGATGACATTCCGGGGTTTTTAGAGACTTCTTTCAGCATCTTTTGGTCTGCTCTCAGGCTGAACTTGCTGGGGGCGACCTGGCCTGAACAAGATGGCAGTTGTTTGGAATCTTCTCCACTTGTAGGTGATCTTCCGGACAGTCGAATGATTGATTTCAAATTGTTTGGAGATCTTCTTAAACCCCTTCCCAGACTCGTAGGCATCTATAACCTTCTTTCTGAAGGCCTCAGAGAGCTCTTTTGATCTAGGCATGGTGACGCCGCACACTTCAACAACAAAGAGCAAACCAAACTAAATGTCTGAGGTTTAAATGAGACAGGTTCCTCCAAGATCCTCTCTAATGATGTTCTAATCATTTGCACCTGAGCTGGTGCACCTGATTCTAATTTTAGGTATTTGAAGTAGTGATAAATGTAGGGGTGTACTTACTTTTTCCACATGCGAAATTTGCATTTATGTTTATTTAAATTATACAATGGGCTACAAAATGTAAATGTTTCATGATCTTTGTTATATTATATTGTAGCGGCTACCGCTGGGTTTTCACAATCGCCTTGCACCTATCAAGGACGCGGAGCGATCACCATGCCGGGCTCGTCCAGGACGCCCGGGCAGGCCCGCGCTCAACTTGCCAGGCCTCGGTCGGGACGCCCGGGCATGCCCGGGCATGCCCGGGCAGGCTCGCCCTCAACTTGCCAGGCCGCAGCCAGGACGCTGGGCCACGCCCCCTCTCGCCCTTCCTGGGCAAACGCTCCGGGATAATATGTATATATATTGCTGCCCGATAAACGGGCTTTTCAGAGTGCCTGAGTGTTTGGTTTGATTAAAGCAACTCGGATGAATTCCAGCTTTTTGTCGCGTCCATTCTTCCGATCGACGTGGGAGCCCCAGCTCCTTCATTGGTGACCTACCGACATGGACACGGCAGTCGCCCTTAAACTGCCTACCTTCTGGGAGGCTCACGCGGCGGTTTGGTTCGCACAGGCGGATTCCCTGTTCGCCCTGCGAGGCATCACGGCCGACGACACCCGCTTCCACCATGTGGTAGCAGCGCTCGGTTCGGCCACCGCGGCCCGCGCCCTGAGCCTCCTCGAGAGCCCGCCAGCCGCTGACAAATACGGCGCGATTAAGAGACTTCTCCGCCCGTCTGGCGGGACGGGTCATTTTTTCGAAAATTGATCTCATACGGGGATATCACCAGGTACCTGTCAGGGCGGCCGACGTCCCTAAAATGGCAGTCATCACGCCGTTCGGCTTATTCGAATTCTTGCGGATGCCGTTTGGTCTCAAGAACGCGGCTCAGGCGTTCCAGTGCTTGATGGACGGCGTGCTGCGTGACCTGCCGTTCCTTTTCGTTTACCTGGACGACATCCTCGTCGCCAGCACGTCCCGGGCCGAGCACCTCCTCCACCTCCGAACACTGTTCGGGCACCTCAGCGAGCACGGCCTCATCGTCAACCCGGCCAAATGCCACTTCGGCACGACGGCCGTTGATTTTTTGGGCCACCACATCACCAAGAACGGGGCCGTGCCGCTGCCAACCAAGGTCGAGGCCATCACCACGTTCCCGCGTCCCCGCACCATAAAGGCCCTGCAGGAATTCCTGGGAATGGTGAATTTTTATCACCGCTTCGTGCCCCGCGCTGCTCAACTCATGCGGCCCCTCTACGAAGCCCTCCGGGGCAAGCCGGCCAAGCACGACATCGCCTGGTCCGCAGCAATGGATGCGGCCTTCCAAAGCTCAAAGCGGGCCCACGCCGACGCAACACTGCTCGCTCACCCGGTGCTCAACGCTCCCATCGCCCTCACCAAGGATGCCTCCGACTACGCGGTGGGCGCCGTACATGAGCAATGGGTGAACGGGGTTTGGCAGCCACTCGCTTTTTTCAGCCGGCAGCTCCGGCCGAACGAGCTCAAATACAGCACGTTTGACCGGGAGCTCCTCGGTCTACACCTGGCCGTCTGCCATTTCCGCCACCTCCTGGAGGGCCGACCTTTCACGGCGTTCGTCGACCACAAGCCATTGGTTTACGCCATGGCCAAGGTCATGGAGCCGTGGTCGGCCCGCCAACAGCGCCACCTCTCCGCCGTGTCGGAGTTTACCACGGACATCCGGCACGTCGCCGGCAAAAACAACGCCGTGGCCGACTGTCTTTCCCGGGCCAGCGCGAACGCGGTCCACCTGGGCGTGGACTTTGCGCTTATGGCGGCGGACCAAACCACCGACACCACTGTGCAAGCCCTCCGGGCGGCGGACACGGGCCTCCGCCTGGCCGACATCCCCTTCGCGGACACTGTCCTGCTCTGCGACGTCTCCCAAGGCCAGCCTCGCCCCATCGTGCCCGTCACCTGGCAACGCCGCATCTTCGCCTCCCTCCACGGCCTTTCCCACCCGGGCCGGAAAGCTTCCCAGAAGCTGGTGTCGGCGCGATTCGTCTGGCACGGCCTTCGTCGGGACGTCCGCGATTGGACCAGCACCTGCACGGCCTGCCAACGGGCCAAGGGCCACCGACACACCCAGGCCCCGCTGGCACCTTTCACCGTGCCCGAACGACGTTTCGACCACGTCAACGTGGATCTGGTGGGCCCCCTCCCCCCGTCACGGGGGTTCACACACCTGCTCACCATGGTGGACAGGACCACCAGGTGGCCGGAGGTCGTTCCCCTCGTCTCCACCACCACCGCCGACGTGGCGCAGGCTTTCATCGCCACCTGGGTCGCCCGCTTCGGCGCACCGGCGGACATCTCGTCAGACCGCGGACCACAGTTCACCTCCGAGCTGTGGGGCGCGGTCGCCCGCAACCTGGGGGTCAAGCTCCACCGTACTACGGCCTACCACCCCCAAGCAAACGGGTTGTGCAAGCGATTCCACCGCTCCATGAAGGCCGCGCTCATGGCCGGCCTTAAAGACGGCGGTTGGGCCGACCGGCTGCCGTGGGTCTTTTTGGGCCTCCGCACGGCCCCCAAGGAGGACCTCCAGGCATCCACCGCCGAGCTTGTCTATGGCCAGGCGCTATGCGTCCCGGGCGAATTCGTGCCCGACGCTACCAGTCCCTGGTCCGCAGCTCACCAGCGCTCGGACCTCCAGGAGGCCGCCCGACGGTTTGCCCCCGTGCCAACATCCCACCACGGTGACCCCCAGTCCTACGTCCCCCCAGCACTTCGCACAGCGGAGTATGTTTTTGTGCGTCACGACGCACATCGGGGGCCACTCCGGCCGCCGTACGACGGGCCCTTCCGGGTGCTGCGACGGGACGACAAGTCGTTCGTCATCGACATCGGCGTCAGGTCGGACCGGATTGCGGTGGACCGCCTCAAGCCGGCGCACGTGGACGTCGACCACCCACCACGGGTGGCCCTTCCGCCGCGGCGAGGCCGCCCCCCGTCCACGGTGCCCCCCACTCGACCGCCCACCACCACACCGGACCCCCTCCCACGACCCGCCAGGGGTCGCTTCGGCCGGGTCATCAGGACCCCCCTCAAATTGACCCTGCCGGTGCAAGTCGATTCTGGGGGGACGTGTGTAGCGGCTACCGCTGGGTTTTCACAATCGCCTTGCACCTATCAAGGACGCGGAGCTCGCCCTTCCTGGGCAAACGCTCCGGGATAATATGTATATATATTGCTGCCCGATAAACGGGCTTTTCAGAGTGCCTGAGTGTTTGGTTTGATTAAAGCAACTCGGATGAATTCCAGCTTTTTGTCGCGTCCATTCTTCCGATCGACGTGGGAGCCCCAGCTCCTTCAATATCACCTTTATCTATCAATATTGTTGAAATGAAGATCAAATAGCTGTATGTTGAAATATGTTGAAAGAGTCAAAACTTTACATGGGGTGTACTTACTTTTTCACATGACTGTAAATGCACCTGACAGCTGCTACACTATGGGATGGTGACTTACACCGCACTCCATTCATGGGAGAGGTCATTAACCTTTGTGGATGGTGAGATGCAGTCGGTGTTTGCATCATTCTAATGGGACCCGGTTTTATGGACAAACGTTTCGCTCAGACACACGATATGTCTCGTCTATCACAGCGGGTTGTTTGTACACGTTTATTCACACCAGTCAGCAATGACACATTTTCTTAACATTATCTGTCACGTTGCGCGCAACCTGCTGCATGCCAAGCGGTTTGTTTCATTTTGGAGTCGGTTAAAATTTCGAAATGCCAACCGCACGACGTCAAACTTGGAATAGGTATGAATAATGATGTAAAGATGAAAGGATTAGATTTTGGGTTTAAGAGGTCATAGGTCAGAGGTCCCATCCCGTTAGGTACAAATTCTGTAACCGATCTAACTTGTGAACCAACGATGGGATTTTGATATACTAGAATATTTTGATAAACTAGAACGACACTCAGTAGAGAGCATACCTCCGCCTGGTTGGCCATATCACTCAATGGTGAAGAATCATTAAAAAATTAAATAATTCTCATATCCGAATCCATATTCAGATCTTCACAAAAATTGAATCGATTCTTCCTTGTCACACACACAACCTGTCCAACAAGTCTCGTCCAAGTACATCCATAACTTTTTGAAATATTCTGCTATGTATCGTTTTTGGCCCCATATCCCAATGGTGAAAAATCACATAAAGATTAAATAATTCTCATATCCGAATCCATATTAAGATCTTCACCAAAATCTAATCTGTTTGTCATTGTCAGACACCCAACCGGTCCACGAAGTTTCGTCCAAATCCGTCCACAACTTTTTGAGATATCCTGCTATGTATCGTTTTTGGCCCTATCTCCCAATGGTGAAGAATCACATCAAAAATTCTACTAGCCGGATCCGAATCCGGATCTTCAGCAAAATCTAATCATTTTGTCCTTGTGACATACACGACCTCTCTGCCAAATTTCGTCCAAATCCATCCACAACTTTTTGATATATTTTGTTCACAAACAAACAAACAGACAGATGAAAAATCGGTCAGAGACCGAGGACTTGCCGGAATGTACTTTTTTATCGGCCATTTAGGACAAATATGGCGGCCGAACCACGTGACCGATGACGTCATCATTAACATATTTTATTCCCCATGGAGAGTTCTTTACAATGAGCCATACCTCAATTTTTTATATTCAGGACTTTTGGAGATGTGGAGGTGCAGAGTTTTTCGGTTTTTCCAAGATGGCGGCCGAACCACGTGACCGATGACATCATCATTAACATATTTTATTCCCCATGGAGAGTTCTTTACAATGAGCCATGTCTCAATTTTTTCTATTCAGCACTTTCGGAGATATGGAGGTGCTAAGTTTTTCGGTTTTTCCAAGATGGCGGCCGACCACATGACTGATGACGTCAGCATTAACATATTTTATTCCCCATGGAGAGTTCTTTACAATGAGCCATGTCTCAATTTTTTCTGTTCAGCACTTTTGGAGATATAGTGGTGCAAATTTTTGCCGTTTTTCCAAGATGGCGGCCGACCACGTGACATATGACGTCATCATTAACATATTTTATTCCCCATGGAGAGTTCTTTACAATGAGCCATGTCTCAATTTTTTCTGTACAGTACTTTCGGAGATATAGAGGTGCAAACTTTTTCGGTTTTTCCAAGATGGCGGCCGAACCACGTCACCGATGACGTCATCAATTGGGCACAGTCTATTCCAGGGCAAGACCAATATGTGTGCAAAGCTGGCGATTCTCCGTGCAACGGTGTAGACGCAGTGCTGCAAACAGACAGACAAACAGATGAAAAATCGGTCAGAGACCGAGGACTTGCCGGAATGTACTTTTTTATCCGCCATTTAGGACAAATATGGCGGCCGAACCACGTGACCGATGACGTCATCATTAACATATTTTATTCCCCATGGAGAGTTCTTTACAATGAGGCATGTCTCAATTTTTTCTATTCAGCACTTTTGGACACATAGAGGTGCTAAGTTTTTCGGTTTTTCCAAGATGGCGGCCGAACCACGTGACATATGACGTCATCATTAACAAATTTTATTCCCCATGGAGAGTTCTTTACAATGAGCCATGTCTCAATTTTTTCTGTTCAGCACTTTTGGAGATATAGTGGTGCAAAGTTTTGCCGTTTTTCCAAGATGGCGGCCGACCACGTGACATATGACATCATCATTAACATATTTTATTCCCCATGGAGAGTTCTTTACAATGAGCCATGTCTCAATTTTTTCTGTTCAGCACTTTTGGAGATTTTGTGGTGCAAAGTTTTGCCGTTTTTCCAAGATGGCGGCCGACCACGTGACTGATGACGTCATCATTAACATATTTTATTCCCCATGGAGAGTTCTTTACAATGAGCCATGTCTCAATTTTTTCTGTTCAGCACTTTTGGAGATATAGTGGTGCAAAGTTTTGCCGTTTTTCCAAGATGGCGGCCGACCACGTGACATATGACGTCATCATTAACATATTTTATTCCCCATGGAGAGTTCTTTACAATGAGCCATGTCTCAATTTTTTCTGTTCAGCACTTTTGGAGATATAGTGGTGCAAAGTTTTGCCGTTTTTCCAAGATGGCGGCCGACCACGTGACATATGACATCATCATTAACATATTTTATTCCCCATGGAGAGTTCTTTACAATGAGCCATGTCTCAATTTTTTCTGTTCAGCACTTTTGGAGATTTTGTGGTGCAAAGTTTTGCCGTTTTTCCAAGATGGCGGCCGACCACGTGACTGATGACGTCATCATTAACATATTTTATTCCCCATGGAGAGTTCTTTACAATGAGCCATGTCTCAATTTTTTCTATTCAGCACTTTTGGACACATAGAGGTGCTAAGTTTTTCGGTTTTTCCAAGATGGCGTCCGAACCACGTGACATATGACGTCATCATTAACATATTTTATTCCCCATGGAGAGTTCTTTATAATGAGCCATGTCTCAATTTTTTCTGTTCAGCACTTTTGGAGATATAGTGGTGCAAAGTTTTGCCGTTTTTCCAAGATGGCGGCCGACCACGTGACATATGACATCATCATTAACATATTTTATTCCCCATGGAGAGTTCTTTACAATGAGCCATGTCTCAATTTTTTCTGTTCAGCACTTTTGGAGATTTTGTGGTGCAAAGTTTTGCCGTTTTTCCAAGATGGCGGCCGACCACGTGACTGATCACGTCAGCATTAACATATTTTATTCCCCATGGAGAGTTCTTTACAATGAGCCATGTCTCAATTTTTTCTATTCAGCACTTTTGGACACATAGAGGTGCTAAGTTTTTCGGTTTTTCCAAGATGGCGGCCGAACCACGTGACATATGACGTCATCATTAACAAATTTTATTCCCCATGGAGAGTTCTTTACAATGAGCCATGTCTCAATTTTTTCTGTTCAGCACTTTTGGAGATATAGTGGCGCAACGTTTTGCCGTTTTTCCAAGATGGCGACCGAACCACGTGACTGATGACGTCACCGTTTACATATTTTATTCCCCATGGAGAGTTCTTTACAATGAGCCATGTCTCAATTTTTTCTGTTCAGTACTTTCGGAGATATAGAGGTGCAAAGTTTTTCGGTTTTTCCAAGATGGCGGCCGAACCACGTCACCGATGACGTCATCAATTGGGCACAGTCTATTCCAGGGCAAGACCAATATGTGTGCAAAGTTTGGCGATTCTACGTGCAACGGTGTAGACGCAGTGCTGCAAACAGACAGACAGACAGACAGACAGACAAACAGACAGACAGATGAAAAATCGGTCAGAGACCGAGGACTTGCCGGAATGTACTTTTTTATCGGCCATTTAGAACAAATATGGCGGCCGAACTATGTGATACATGACGTCATCATTAACATATTTTATTCCCCATGGAGAGTTCTTTACAATGAGCCATACCTCAATTTTTTCTGTTCAGGACTTTTGGAGATGTGGAGGTGCAGAGTTTTTCGGTTTTTCCAAGATGGCGGCCGACCACGTGACTGATGACGTCATCATTAACATATTTTATTCCCCATGGAGAGTTCTTTACAATGAGCCATGTCTCAATTTTTTCTGTTCAGCACTTTTGGAGTTATAGTGGTGAAAATTTTTGCCGTTTTTCCAAGATGGCGGCCGACCACGTGACATATGACGTCATCATTAACATATTTTATTCTCCATGGAGAGTTCTTTACAATGAGCCAAGTCTCAATTTTTTCTGTTCAGCACTTTTGGAGATATAGTGGCGCAACGTTTTTCGGTTTTTCCAAGATGGCGCCAGAACCACGTGACTGATGACGTCATCATTTACGTATTTTATTCCCCATGGAGAGTTCTTTACAACGAGCCATGTCTCAATTTTTTCTGTTCAGTACTTTCGGAGATATAGAGGTGCAAAGTTTTTCGGTTTTTCCAAGATGGCGGCCGAACCACGTCACCGATGACGTCATCAATTGGGCACAGTCTATTCCAGGGCAAGACCAATATGTGTGCAAAGTTTGGCGATTCTACGTGCAACGGTGTAGACGCAGTGCTGCAAACAGACAGACAGACAGACAGACAGACAGACAAACAGACAAACAGACAGACAAACGAACAGCTCAACATACTTGCCGGAAAATTTTTTCCGGCAAGTAACAAATGAAAAATCGGTCAGAGACCGAGGACTTGCCGGAATGTACTTTTTTATCGGCCATTTAGGACAAATATGGCGGCCGAACCACGTGACCGATGACGTCATCATTAACATATTTTATTCCCCATGGAGAGTTCTTTACAATGAGCCATACCTCAATTTTTTCTGTTCAGGACTTTTGGAGATGTGAAGGTGCAGAGTTTTTCGGTTTTTCCAAGATGGCGGCCGACCACGTGACTGATGACGTCATCATTAACATATTTTATTCCCCATGGAGAGTTCTTTACAATGAGCCATGTCTCAATTTTTTCTGTTCAGCACTTTTGGAGATATAGTGGTGAAAATTTTTGCCGTTTTTCCAAGATGGCGGCCGACCACGTGACATATGACGTCATCATTTACGTATTTTATTCCCCATGGAGAGTTCTTTACAACGAGCCATGTCTCAATTTTTTCTGTTCAGTACTTTCGGAGATATAGAGGTGCAAAGTTTTTCGGTTTTTCCAAGATGGCGGCCGAACCACGTCACCGATGACGTCATCAATTGGGCACAGTCTATTCCAGGGCAAGACCAATATGTGTGCAAAGTTTGGCGATTCTACGTGCAACGGTGTAGACGCAGTGCTGCAAACAGACAGACAGACAGACAGACAAACAGACAAACAGACAGACAAACGAACAGATCAACATACTTGCCGGAAAATTTTTTCCGGCAAGTAACAAACAGACAAACAGACAAACAGACAGACAAACGAACAGATCAACATACTTGCCGGAAAATTTTTTCCGGCAAGTAACAAACGAACAGATCAACATACTTGCCGGAAATTTTTTTCCGGCAAGTAATGAAAAATCGGTCAGAGACCGAGGACTTGCCGGAATGTACTTTTTTATCGGCCATTTAGAACAAATATGGCGGCTGAACCACGTGATAGATGACGTCATTATTAACATATTTTATTCCCCATGGAGAGTTCTTTCCAATGGGCCATGTCTCAATTCTTTCTGTTCAGCACTTTTGGAGATATAGTGGTGCAAATTTTTGCCGTTTTTCCAAGATGGCGGCCGACCACGTGACATATGACGTCATCATTAACATATTTTATTCCCCACGGAGAGTTCTTTACAATGAGCCATGTCTCAATTTTTTCTGTTCAGCACTTTTGGAGATAGAGGTGCAACGTTTTTCGGATTTTCCAAGATGGCAGCCAAACCACGTGACCGATGACGTCATCATTAACATATTTTATTCCGCACGGAGAGTTCTTTCCAATGAGCCATGTCTCAATTTTTTCTATTCAGCACCTTCGGAGATATGGAGGTGCAAAGTTTTTCGGATTTTCCAAGATGGCGGCAGAACCACGTGACCGATGACGTCATCATTAACATATTTTATTCCCCCTGGAGAGTTCTTTCCAATGAGCCATGTCTCAATTTTTTCTGTTCAGCACTTTTGGAGCTATAGTGGTGCAAATTTTTGCCGTTTTTCCAAGATGGCGGCCGACCACGTGACATATGACGTCATCAGTAACATATTTTATTCCCCATGGAGCGTTCTTTACAATGAGCCATGTCTCAATTTTTTCTGTACAGTACTTTCGGAGATATAGAGGTGCCAAGTTTTTCGGTTTTTCCAAGATGGCGGCCGAACCACGTCACCGATGACGTCATCAATTGGGCACAGTCTATTCCAGGGCAAGACCAATATGTGTGCAAAGTTTGGCGATTCTCCGTGCAACGGTGTAGACGCAGTGCTGCAAACAGACAGACAAACAGATGAAAAATCGGTCAGAGACCGAGGACTTGCCGGAATGTACTTTTTTATCGGCCATTTAGGACAAATATGGCGGCCGAACCACGTGACCGATGACGTCATCATTAACATATTTTATTCCCCATGGAGAGTTCTTTACAATGAGCCATACCTCAATTTTTTCTATACAGGACTTTTGGAGATGTGGAGGTGCAGAGTTTTTCGGTTTTTCCAAGATGGCGGCCGACCACGTGACTGATGACGTCATCATTAACATATTTTATTCCCCATGGAGAGTTCTTTACAATGAGCCATGTCTCAATTTTTTCTGTTCAGCACTTTTGGAAATATAGTGGTGCAAAGTTTTGCCGTTTTTCCAAGATGGCGGCCGACCACGTGACTGATGACGTCATCATTAACATATTTTATTCCCCATGCAGAGTTCTTTACAATGAGCCATGTCTCAATTTTTTCTGTTCAGCACTTTTGGAGATATAGTGGTGCAAAGTTTTGCTGTTTTTCCAAGATGGTGGCCGACCACGTGACTGATGACGTCATCATTAACATATTTTATTCCCCATGGAGAGTTCTTTACAATGAGCCATGTCTCAATTTTTTCTGTTCAGTACTTTCGGAGATATAGAGGTGCAAAGTTTTTCGGTTTTTCCAAGATGGCGGCCGAACCACGTCACCGATGACGTCATCAATTGGGCACAGTCTATTCCAGGGCAAGACCAATATGTGTGCAAAGTTTGGCGATTCTACGTGCAACGGTGTAGACGCAGTGCTGCAAACAGACAGACAGACAAACAGATGAAAAATCGGTCAGAGACCGAGGACTTGCCGGAATTTACTTTTTTATCGGCCATTTAGGACAAATATGGCGGCTGAACCACCTGACCGATGACATCATCATTAACATATTTTATTCCCCCTGGAGAGTTCTTTCCAATGAGCCATGTCTCAATTTTTTCTGTTCAGCACTTTTGGAGATAGAGGTGCAACGTTTTTCGGATTTTCCAAGATGGCGGCCGAACCACGTGACCGATGACGTCATCATTAACATATTTTATTCCCCCTGGAGAGTTCTTTCCAATGAGCCATGTCTCAATTTTTTCTATTCAGCACTTTCGGAGATATGGAGGTGATTTTTTTTCCCGTTTTTCCAAGATGGCGGCCGCACCACGTGACCGATGACGTCATCATTAACATATTTTATTCCACATGGAGAGTTCTTGACAATGAGCCATGTCTCAATTTTTTCTGTTCAGCACTTTTGGAGATATAGTGGCGCAACGTTTTGCCGTTTTTCCAAGATGGCGACCGAACCACGTGACTGATGACGTCATCATTTACATATTTTATTCCCCATGGAGAGTTCTTTACAATGAGCCATGTCTCAATTTTTTCTGTTCAGTACTTTTGGAGATATAGTGGTGCAAAGTTTTGCCGTTTTTCCAAGATGGCGGCCGACCACGTGACATATGACGTCATCATTAACATATTTTATTCCCCATGGAGAGTTCTTTACAATGAGCCATGTCTCAATTTTTTCTGTTCAGCACTTTTGGAGATATAGTGGTGCAAATTTTTGCCGTTTTTCCAAGATGGCGACCGACCACGTGACATATGACGTCATCATTAACATATTTTATTCCCCATGGAGAGTTCTTTACAATGAGCCATGTCTCCATTTTTTCTGTTCAGTACTTTCGGAGATATAGAGGTGCAAAGTTTTTCGGTTTTTCCAAGATGGCGGCCGAACCACGTCACCGATGACGTCATCAATTGGGCACAGTCTATTCAAGGGCAAGACCAATATGTGTGCAAAGTTTGGCGATTCTCCGTGCAACGGTGTAGACGCAGTGCTGCAAACAGACAGACAAACAGACAAACAGACAGACAGACAAACAGACAAACAAACGAACAGATCAACATACTTGCCGGAATCTTTTCCGGCAAGTAACAAACAGACAAACAGATGAAAAATCGGTCAGAGACCGAGGACTTGCCGGAATGTACTTTTTTATCCGCCATTTAGGACAAATATGGCGGCCGAACCACGTGACCGATGATGTCATCATTAACATATTTTATTCCCCATGGAGAGTTCTTTACAATGAGGCATGTCTCAATTTTTTCTATTCAGCACTTTTGGACACATAGAGGTGCTAAGTTTTTCGGTTTTTCCAAGATGGCGGCCGAACCACGTGACATATGACGTCATCATTAACAAATTTTATTCCCCATGGAGAGTTCTTTACAATGAGCCATGTCTCAATTTTTTCTGTTCAGCACTTTTGGAGATATAGTGGTGCAAAGTTTTGCCGTTTTTCCAAGATGGTGGCCGACCACGTGACATATGACATCATCATTAACATATTTTATTCCCCATGGAGAGTTCTTTACAATGAGCCATGTCTCAATTTTTTCTGTTCAGCACTTTTGGAGATTTTGTGGTGCAAAGTTTTGCCGTTTTTCCAAGATGGCGGCCGACCACGTGACTGATGACGTCATCATTAACATATTTTATTCCCCATGGAGAGTTCTTTACAATGAGCCATGTCTCAATTTTTTCTGTTCAGCACTTTTGGAGATATAGTGGTGCAAAGTTTTGCCGTTTTTCCAAGATGGCGGCCGACCACGTGACATATGACGTCATCATTAACATATTTTATTCCCCATGGAGAGTTCTTTACAATGAGCCATGTCTCAATTTTTTCTGTTCAGCACTTTTGGAGATATAGTGGCGCAACGTTTTGCCGTTTTTCCAAGATGGCGACCGAACCACGTGACTGATGACGTCATCATTTACATATTTTATTCCCCATGGAGAGTTCTTTACAATGCGCCATGTCTCAATTTTTTCTGTTCAGTACTTTCGGAGATATAGAGGTGCAAAGTTTTTCGGTTTTTCCAAGATGGCGGCCGAACCACGTCACCGATGACGTCATCAATTGGGCACAGTCTATTCCAGGGCAAGACCAATATGTGTGCAAAGTTTGGCGATTCTACGTGCAACGGTGTAGACGCAGTGCTGCAAACAGACAGACAGACAGACAGACAAACAGACAGATGAAAAATCGGTCAGAGACCGAGGACTTGCCGGAATGTACTTTTTTATCGGCCATTTAGAACAAATATGGCGGCCGAACCACGTGATAGATGACGTCATCATTAACATATTTTATTCCCCATGGAGAGTTCTTTACAATGAGCCATGTCTCAATTTTTTCCATTCTGCACTTTTGGAGATATAGTGGTGCAAAGTTTTGCCGTTTTTCCAAGATGGCGGCCGCCCACGTGACTGATGACGTCATCATTAACATATTTTATTCCCCATGGAGAGTTCTTTACAATGAGCCATGTCTCAATTTTTTATATTCAGCACTTTCAGAGATATGGAGATGCAAAATTTTTCGGTTTTTCCAAAATGGCGGCCGAACCACCTGACATATGACGTCATCATTAACATATTTTATTCCCCATGGAGAGTTCTTTACAATGAGCCATGTTTCAATTTTTTCTGTTCAGCAATTTTGGAGATATAGTGGTGCAAAGTTTTGCCGTTTTTCCAAGATGGCGGCCGACCACATGACATATGACGTCATCATTAACATATTTTATTCCCCATGGAGAGTTCTTTACAATGAGCCATGTCTCAATTTTTTCTGTTCAGCACTTTTGGAGATATCGTGGTGCAAAGTTTTGCCGTTTTTCCAAGATGGCGGCCGACCACGTGACTGATGACGTCATCATTCACATATTTTATTCCCCATGGAGAGTTCTTTACAATGAGCCATGTCTCAATTTTTTCTATTCAGTACTTTCAGAGATATGGAGGTGCAAAGTTTTGCCGTTTTTCCAAGATGGCGGCCGACCACGTGACTGATGACGTCATCATTAACATCTTCTATTCCCCATGGAGAGTTCTTTACAATGAGCCATGTCTCAATTTTTTCTGTTCAGCACTTTTGGAGATTTCGTGGTGCAAAGTTTTGCCGTTTTTCCAAGATGGCGGCCGACCACGTGACTGATGATGTCATCATTAACATATTTTATTCCCCATGGAGAGTTCTTTACAATGAGCCATGTCTCAATTTTTTCTGTTCAGTACTTTCGGAGATATAGAAGTGCAAAGTTTTTCGGTTTTTCCAAGATGGCGGCCGAACCACGTCACCGATGACGTCATCAATTGGGCACAGTCTATTCCAGGGCAAGACCAATATGTGTGCAAAGTTTGGCGATTCTACGTGCAACGGTGTAGACGCAGTGCTGCAAACAGACAAACAGACAAACAGATGAAAAATCGGTCAGAGACCGAGGACTTGCCGGAATTTACTTTTTTATCGGCCATTTAGGACAAATATGGCGGCCGAACCACGTGACCGATGATGTCATCATTAACATATTTTATTCCCCGTGGAGAGTTGTTTACAATGAGCCATGTCTCAATTTTTTCTGTTAAGCACTTTTGGAGATATAGTGGTGCAAAGTTTTGCCGTTTTTCCAAGATGGCGGCCGACCACGTGACTGATGACGTCAACATTAAGATATTTTATTCCCCATGGAGAGTTCTTTACAATGAGCCATGTCTCAATTTTTTCTGTTCAGTACTTTTGGAGATATAGCGGTGCAATTTTTTTGCCGTTTTTCCAAGATGGCGGCCGAATCACGTGACCTATGACGTCATCATTAACATATTTCATTCTCCATGGAGTGTTCTTTACCATGAGCCATGTCTCAATTTTTTCTGTTCAGCACTTTTGGAGATATAGTGGTGCAAAGTTTTGCCGTTTTTCCAAGATGGCGGCCGACCACGTGACTGATGACGTCATCATTAAGATATTTTATTCCCCATGGAGAGTTCTTTACAATGAGCCATGTCTCAATTTTTTCTGTTCAGTACTTTTGGAGATATAGCGGTGCAATTTTTTTGCCGTTTTTCCAAGATGGCGGCCGAATCACGTGACCTATGACGTCATCATTAACATATTTCATTCCCCATGGAGAGTTCTTTACAATGAGCCATGTCTCAATTTTTTCTGTTCAGTACTTTTGGAGATATGGAGGTGCAAATTTTTTCGGTTTTTCCAAGATGGCGGCCGAACCACGTGACTGATGACGTCATCATTAACATGTTTTATTCCCCATGGAGAGTTCTTCACAATGAGCCATGTCTCAATTTTTTCTGTTCAGCACTTTGAGATATCGAGGTGCAAATTTTTTCGGTTTTTCCAAGATGGCGGCCGAACCACGTGACCGATGACGTCATCATTTGGGCACAGTATATTAGAGGGCAAGACCAATATGTGTGCCAAGTTTGGCGATTCTACGTGCAACGGTGTAGACGCAGTGCTGCAAACAGACAAACAGACAAACAGACAAACAGATGAAAAATCGGTCAGAGACCGAGGACTTGCCGGAATGCACTTTTTTATCGGCCATTTAGAACAAATATGGCGGCTGAACCACGTGATAGATGACGTCATCATTAACATATTTTATTCCCCATGGAGAGTTCTTTACAATGAGCCATGTCTCAATTTTTTCTGTTCAGTACTTTCGGAGATATAGCGGTGCAAATTTTTTCGGTTTTCCAAGATGGCGGGGGAACCACGTGACTGTTGATGTCATCATTAACATATTTTATTCCCCATGGAGAGTTCTTTACAATGAGCCATGTCTCAATTTTTTCTGTTCAGCACTTTTGGCGATATAGTGGTGCAAAGTTTTGCCGTTTTTCCAAGATGGCGGCCGACCACGTGACATATGACGTCATCATTAACATATTTTATTCCCCATGGAGAGTTCTTTACAATGAGCCATGTCTCAATTTTTTCTGTTCAGCACTTTTGGAGATATAGAGGTGCAAAGTTTTTCGGTTTTTCCAAGATGGCGGCCGAACCACGTGACCGATGGCGTCATCATTAACATATTTTATTCCCCATGGAGAGTTCTTTACGAGCCATGTCTCAATTTTTTCTGTTCAGCACTTTTGGAGATATAGTGGTGCAAAGTTTTGCCGTTTTTCCAAGATGGCGGCCGACCACGTGACATATGACATCATCATTAACATATTTTATTCCCCATGGAGAGTTCTTTACAATGAGCCATGTCTCAATTTTTTCTGTTCAGCACTTTTGGAGATATAGTGGTGCAAAGTTTTGCCGTTTTTCCAAAATGGCGGCCGACCACGTGACATATGACGTCATCATTAACATATTTTATACCCCATGGAGAGTTCGTTACAATGAGCCATGTCTCAATTTTTTCTGTTCAGCACTTTTGGAGATATAGTGGCGCAACGTTTTGCCGTTTTTCCAAGATGGCGACCGAACCACGTGACTGATGACGTCATCATTTCCATATTTTATTCCCCATGGAGAGTTCTTTACAATGAGCCATGTCTCAATTTTTTCTGTTCAGTACTTTCGGAGATATAGAGGTGCAAAGTTTTTCGGTTTTTCCAAGATGGCGGCCGAACCACGTCACCGATGACGTCATCAATTGGGCACAGTCTATTCCAGGGCAAGACCAATATGTGTGCAAAGTTTGGCGATTCTACGTGCAACGGTGTAGACGCAGTGCTGCAAACAGACAGACAAACAGACAGACAAACAGACAGACAAACAGATGAAAAATCGGTCAGAGACCGAGGACTTGCCGGAATTTACTTTTTTGTCGGCCATTTAGGACAAATATGGCGGCCGAACCATGTGACCGATGACATCATCATTAACATATTTTATTCCCCATGGAGAGTTCTTTACAATGAGCCACGTCTCAATTTTTTCTATTCAGCACTTCCGGAGATATATCGAGGTGCTAAGTTTTTTGGTTTTTCCAAGATGGCGGCCGAACCACGTGACCGATGACGTCATCATTAACATGTTTTATTCCCCATGGAGAGTTCTTTCCAATGAGCCATGTCTCATTTTTTCTATTCAGCACTGGAGGTGCAAAGTTTTTCGGTTTTTCCAAGATGGCGGCCGGACCACATGACCGATGACGTCATCATTAACATGTTTTATTCCGCATGGAGAGTTCTTTACAATGAGCCATGTCTCAATTTTTTCTATTCAGAGATATGGAGGTGCAAAATTTTTCGGTTTTTCCAAGATGGCGGCCGAACCACGTGACATATGATGTCATCATTAACAAATTTTATTCCCCATGGAGAGTTCTTTACAATGAGCCATGTCTCAATTTTTTCTGTTCAGCACTTTTGGAGATATAGTGGTGCAAAGTTTTGCCGTTTTTCCAAGATGGCGGCCGACCACGTGACATATGACATCATCATTAACATATTTTATTCCCCATGGAGAGTTCTTTACAATGAGCCATGTCTCAATTTTTTCTGTTCAGCACTTTTGGAGATTTTGTGGTGCAAAGTTTTGCCGTTTTTCCAAGATGGCGGCCGACCACGTGACTGCTGACGTCATCATTAACATATTTTATTCCCCATGGAGAGTTCTTTACAATGAGCCATGTCTCAATTTTTTCTGTTCAGCACTTTTGGAGATATAGTGGTGCAAAAGTTTTCGGTTTTTCCAAGATGGCGGCCGACCACGTGACATATGACGTCATCATTAACATATTTTATTGCCCATGGAGAGTTCTTTACAATGAGCCATGTCTGATTTTTTTCTGTTCAGCACTTTTGGAGATATAGTGGTGCAAAGTTTTGCAGTTTTTCCAAGATGGCGGCCGACCACGTGACATATGACATCATCATTAACATATTTTATTCCCCATGCAGAGTTCTTTACAATGAGCCATGTCTCAATTTTTTATGTTCAGCACTTTTGGATATAGTGGTGCAAAGTTTTGCCGTTTTTCCAAGATGGCGGCCGACCACGTGACTGATGACGTCATCATTAACATATTTTATTTCCCATGGAGAGTTCTTTACAATGAGCCATGTCTCAATTTTTTCTGTTCAGCACTTTTGGAGAAAAAGTGGTGCAAAGTTTTGCCGTTTTTCCAAGATGGCGGCCGACCACGTGACATATGACGTCATCATTAACATATTTTATTCCCCATGGAGAGTTCTTTACAATGAGCCATGTCTCAATTTTTTCTGTTCAGCACTTTTGGAGATATAGTGGTGCAAAGTTTTGCCGTTTTTCCAAGATGGCGGCCGACCACGTGACATATGACGTCATCATTAACATATTTTATTCCCCATGGAGAGTTCTTTACAATGAGCCATGTCTCAATTTTTTCTGTTCAGCACTTTTGGAGATATAGTGGTGCAAATTTTTGCCGTTTTTCCAAGATGGCGGCCGACCACGTGACATATGACGTCATCATTAACATATTTTATTCCCCATGGAGAGTTCTTTACAATGAGCCCTGTCTCAATTTTTTCTGTTCAGCACTTTTGGAGATATAGTGGCGCAACGTTTTGCCGTTTTTCCAAGATGGCGCCCGAACCACGTGACTGATGACGTCATCATTTACATATTTTATTCCCCATGGAGTGTTCTTTACAATGAGCCATGTCTCAATTTTTTCTGTACAGTACTTTCGGAGATATAGAGGTGCAAAATTTTTTCGGTTTTTCCAAGATGGCGGCCGAACCACGTCACCGATGACGTCATCAATTGGGCACAGTCTATTCCAGGGCAAGACCAATATGTGTGCAAAGTTTGGCGATTCTCCGTGCAACGGTGTAGACGCAGTGCTGCAAACAGACAGACAGACAAACAGACAGACAAACAGATGAAAAATCGGTCAGAGACCGAGGACTTGCCGGAATGTACTTTTTTATCGGCCATTTAGAACAAATATGGCGGCCGAACTATGTGATACATGACGTCATCATTAACATATTTTATTCCCCATGGAGAGTTCTTTACAATGAGCCATACCTCAATTTTTTCTGTTCAGGACTTTTGGAGATGTGGAGGTGCAGAGTTTTTCGATTTTTCCAAGATGGCGGCCGACCACGTGACTGATGACGTCATCATTAACATATTTTATTCCCCATGGAGAGTTCTTTACAATGAGCCATGTCTCAATTTTTTCTGTTCAGCACTTTTGGAGTTATAGTGGTGAAAATTTTTGCCGTTTTTCCAAGATGGCGGCCGACCACGTGACATATGACGTCATCATTAACATATTTTATTCCCCATGGAGAGTTCTTTACAATGAGCCAAGTCTCAATTTTTTCTGTTCAGCACTTTTGGAGATATAGTGGCGCAACGTTTTTCGGTTTTTCCAAGATGGCGCCAGAACCACGTGACTGATGACGTCATCATTTACGTATTTTATTCCCCATGGAGAGTTCTTTACAACGAGCCATGTCTCAATTTTTTCTGTTCAGTACTTTCGGAGATATAGAGGTGCAAAGTTTTTCGGTTTTTCCAAGATGGCGGCCGAACCACGTCACCGATGACGTCATCAATTGGGCACAGTCTATTCCAGGGCAAGACCAATATGTGTGCAAAGTTTGGCGATTCTACGTGCAACGGTGTAGACGCAGTGCTGCAAACAGACAGACAGACAGACAGACAGACAGACAAACAGACAGACAAACGAACAGATCAACATACTTGCCGGAAAATTTTTTCCGGCAAGTAACAAACAGACAAACGAACAGATCAACATACTTGCCGGAAAAATTTTTCCGGCAAGTAATGAAAAATCGGTCAGAGACCGAGGACTTGCCGGAATGTACTTTTTTATCGGCCATTTAGGACAAATATGGTGGCCGAAACACGTGATAGATGACGTCATCAGTAACTTATTTTATTCCCCATGGAGAGTTCTTTTCAATGAGCCATGTCTCAATTTTTTATATTCAGCACTTTCAGAGATATGGAGGTGCAATTTTTTTCCAAGATGGCGGCCGAACCACGTGACATATGACGTCATCATTAACATATTTTATTCCCCATGGAGAGTTCTTTCCAATGAGCCATGTCTCAATTTTTTCTGTTCAGCACTTTTGGAGATATAGTGGTGCAAAGTTTTGCCGTTTTTCCAAGATGGCGGCCGACCACGTGACATATGACGTCATCATTAACATATTTTATTCCCCATGGAGAGTTCTTTACAATGAGCCATGTCTCAATTTTTTCTATTCAGCACTTTCGGAGATATGGAGGTGCAAAGTTTTTCGGATTTTCCAAGATGGCGGCCGAATCACGTGAACGATGACGTCATCATTAACATATTTTATTCCCCATGGTGAGTTCTTTACAATGAGCCATGTCTCAATTTTTTCTGTTCAGGACTTTCGGAGATATGGAGGTGCAAAAATTTTCGTTTTTTCCAAGATGGCGGCCGAACCACGTGACCGATGACGTCATCATTAACATATTTTATTCCCCATGGAGAGTTCTTTACAATGAGCCATGTCTCAATTTTTTCTGTTCAGCACTTTGAGATATCGAGGTGCAAAATTTTTCGGTTTTTCCAAGATGGCGGCCGAACCACGTGACCGATGACGTCATCATTTGGGCACAGTATATTAGAGGGCAAGACAAATACGTGTGCAAAGTTTGGTGATTCTACGTGCAACGGTGTAGACGTAGTGCTGCAAACAGACAAACAGACAAACAGACAAACAGACAAACAGACAAATGAAAAATCGGTCAGAGACCGAGGACTTGCCGGAATTTACTTTTTTATCGGCCATTTAGGACAAATATGGTGGCTGAACCACGTGACCGATGACGTCATCATTAACATATTTTATTCCCCATGGAGAGTTCTTCACAATGAGCCATGTCTCAATTTTTTCTGTTCAGCACTTTCGGAGATATCGAGGTGCAAAGTTTTTCCAAGATGGCGGCCGAACCACGTGACCGATGACGTCATCATTAACATATTTTATTCCCCATGGAGAGTTCTTTCCAATGAGCCATGTCTCAATTTTTTCTATTCAGCACTTTCGGAGATATGGAGGTGCAAAGTTTTTCGGATTTTCCAAGATGGCGGCAGAACCACGTGACAGATGACGTCATCATTAACATATTTTATTCCCCATGGAGAGTTCTTTACAATGAGCCATGTCTCAATTTTTTCTGTTCAGTACTTTCGGAGATATAGAGGTGCAAATTTTTTCGGTTTTTCCAAGATGGCGGCCGAACCACGTCACCGATGACGTCATCAATTGGGCACAGTCTATTCCAGGGCAAGACCAATATATGTGCAAAGTTTGGCGATTCCACGTGCAACGGTGTAGACGCAGTGCTGCAAACAGACAGACAGACAAACAGATGAAAAATCGGTCAGAGACCGAGGACTTGCCGGAATGTACTCTTTTATCGGCCATTTAAGACAGATATGGCGTCCGAACCACGTGACCTATGATGTCATTATTAACATATTTTATTCCCCATGGAGAGTTCTTTACAATGAGCCATGTCTCAATTTTTTCTATTCAGCACTTTCAGAGATATGGAGGTGCACAATTTTTCGGTTTTTCCAAGATGGCGGCCGAACCACGTGACATATGACGTCATCATTAACATATTTTATTCCCCATTGAGAGTTCTTTGCAATGAGCCATGTCTCAATTTTTTCCATTCTGCACTTTTGGAGATATAGTGGTGCAAAGTTTTCCCATTTTTCCAAGATGGCGGCCGAACCACGTGACCGATGCCGTCATCATTAACATATTTTATTCCCCATGGAGAGTTCTTTACAATGAGCCATGTCTCAATTTTTTCTGTTCAGCACTTTTGGAGATTTTGTGGTGCAAAGTTTTGCCGTTTTTCCAAGATGGCGGCCGACCACGTGACTGATGACGTCATCATTAACATATTTTATTCCCCATGGAGAGTTCTTTACAATGAGCCATGTCTCAATTATTTCTGTTCAGCACTTTTGGAGATATAGTGGTGCAAAGTTTTGCCGTTTTTCCAAGATGGCGGCCGACCACGTGACATATGACGTCATCATTAACATATTTTATTCCCCATGGAGAGTTCTTTCCAATGAGCCATGTCTCAATTTTTTCTGTTCAGCACTTTTGGAGATATAGTGGCGCAACGATTTGCCGTTTTTCCAAGATGGCGACCGAACCACGTGACTGATGACGTCATCATTTACATATTTTATTCCCCATGGAGAGTTCTTTACAATGAGCCATGTCTCAATTTTTTCTGTTCAGTACTTTCGGAGATATAGAGGTGCAAATTTATTCGGTTTTTCCAAGATGGCGGCCGAACCACGTCACCGATGACGTCATCAATTGGGCACAGTCTATTCCAGGGCAAGACCAATATTTGTGCAAAGTTTGGCGATTCTACGTGCAACGGTGTAGACGCAGTGCTGCAAACAGACAGACAGACAGACAAACAGACAAACAGATGAAAAATCGGTCAGAGACCGAGGACTTGCCGGAATGTACTTTTTTATCGGCCATTTAGAACAAATATGGCGGCCGAACTATGTGATACATGACGTCATCATTAACATATTTTATTCCCCATGGAGAGTTCTTTACAATGAGCCATACCTCAATTTTTTCTGTTCAGGACTTTTGGAGATGTGGAGGTGCAGAGTTTTTCGGTTTTTCCAAGATGGCGGCCGACCACGTGACTGATGACGTCATCATTAACATATTTTATTCCCCATGGAGAGTTCTTTACAATGAGCCATGTCTCAATTTTTTCTGTTCAGCACTTTTGGAGTTATAGTGGTGAAATTTTTTGCCGTTTTTCCAAGATGGCGGCCGACCACGTGACATATGACGTCATCATTAACATATTTTATTCCCCATGGAGAGTTCTTTACAATGAGCCATGTCTCAATTTTTTCTGTTCAGTACTTTCGGAGATATAGAGGTGCAAAGTTTTTCGGTTTTTCCAAGATGGCGGCCGAACCACGTCACCGATGACGTCATCAATTGGGCACAGTCTATTCCAGGGCAAGACCAATATGTGTGCAAAGTTTGGCGATTCTACGTGCAACGGTGTAGACGCAGTGCTGCAAACAGACAGACAGACAGACAGACAGACAGACAGACAGACAGACAGACAAACAGACAGACAAACGAACAGATCAACATACTTGCCGGAAATTTTTTTCCGGCAAGTAACAAACGAACAGATCAACATACTTGCCGGAAAATTTTTTCCGGCAAGTAACAAACAAACGAACAGATCAACATACTTGCCGGAAAATTTTTCCGGCAAGTAACAAACAGACAAACAAACGAACAGATCAACATACTTGCCGGAATCTTTTCCGGCAAGTAATGAAAAATCGGTCAGAGACCGAGGACTTGCCGGAATGTACTTTTTTATCGGCCATTTTGGACAAATATGGCGGTCGAAACACGTGAACGATGACGTCATCAATAACATATTTTATTCCCCATGGAGAGTTCTTTACAATGAGCCATGTCTCAATTTTTTCTATTCAGCACTTTTGGAGATATGGTGGTGCAACGTTTTGCCGTTTTTCCAAGATGGCGGCCGAAACACGTGAACGATGACGTCATCATTAACATATTTTATTCCCCATGGAGAGTTCTTTCCAATGAGCCATGTCTCAATTTTTTCTATTCAGCACTTTTGGAGATATGGTGGTGAAACGTTTTGCCGTTTTTCCAAAATGGCGGCCGAAGCACATGACTGATGACGTCATCATTAACATATTTTATTCCCCATGGAGAGTTCTTTCCAATGAGCCATGTCTCAATTTTTTCTATTCAGCACTTCCGGAGATATGGAGGTGCAACGTTTTTCGGTTTATGCAAGATGGCGGCCGAAGCACGTGACCGATGACGTCATCATTAACATATTTTATTCCCCATGGAGAGTTCTTTCCAATGAGCCATGTCTCAATTTTTTCTATTGAGCACTTTCGGAGATATGGAGGTGCAACCTTTTTTCGGTTTTTCCAAGATGGCGACCGAACCACGTGACTGATGACGTCATCATTTATATATTTTATTCCCCATGGAGAGTTCTTTACAATGAGCCATGTCTCAATTTTTTCTATTGAGCACTTTCGGAGATATGGAGGTGCAACGTTTTTCGGTTTTTCCAAGATGGCGGCCAAACCACGTGACTAATGACGTCATCATTTGGGCACAATATATTAGAGGGCAAGACAAATACGTGTGCAAAGTTTGGCGATTCTATGTGCAACGGTGTAGACGTAGTGCTGCAAACAGACAAACAGACAGACAAACAGACAGACAAACAAACGAACAGATCAACATACTTGCCGGAATCTTTTCCGGCAAGTAATGAAAAATCGGTCAGAGACCGAGGACTTGCCGGAATGTACTTTTTTATCGGCCATTTAGGACAAATATGGCGGCCAAACCACGTGACCGATGAAGTCATCATTACTTGTTTTCTAAACTAATTTATTCCTTGATGATGCTCAAGAAATTTCATCTTGATCGGATGAAGTTTTGTACTTGGCGAATTATGACGTCATAATGGAGGAACCTATGACATCATCATGAACATATTTTATTCCCCATGGAGAGTTCTTTACAATGAGCCATGTCTCAATTTTTTCTGTTCAGCACTTTTGGAGATTTCGTGGTGCAAAGTTTTGCCGTTTTTCCAAGATGGCGGCCGACCACGTGACTGATGACGTCATCATTAACATATTTTATTCCCCATGGAGAGTTCTTTACAATGAGCCATGTCTCAATTTTTTCTGTTCAGCACTTTTGGAGATATAGCGGTGCAAAGTTTTGCCGTTTTTCCAAGATGGCGGCCGACCACGTGACATATGACATCATCATTAACATATTTTATTCCGCATGGAGAGTTCTTTACAATGAGCCATGTCTCAATTTTTTCTGTTCAGCACTTTTGGAGATTTCGTGGTGCAAAGTTTTGCCGTTTTTCCAAGATGGCGGCCGACCACGTGACTGATGATGTCATCATTAACATATTTTATTCCCCATGGAGAGTTCTTTACAATGAGCCATGTCTCAATTTTTTCTGTTCAGTACTTTCGGAGATATAGAAGTGCAAAGTTTTTCGGTTTTTCCAAGATGGCGGCCGAACCACGTCACCGATGACGTCATCAATTGGGCACAGTCTATTCCAGGGCAAGACCAATATGTGTGCAAAGTTTGGCGATTCTCCGTGCAACGGTGTAGACGCAGTGCTGCAAACAGACAGACAAACAGACAGACAAACAGACAGATGAAAAATCGGTCAGAGACCGAGGACTTGCCGGAATGTACTTTTTTATCGGCCATTTAGGACAAATATGGCGGCCGAACCACGTGACCGATGACGTCATCATTAACATATTTTATTCCCCATGGAGAGTTCTTTACAATGAGCCATACCTCAATTTTTTCTATTCAGGACTTTTGGAGATGTGAGGGTGCAGAGTTTTTCGGTTTTTCCAAGATGGCGGCCGACCACGTGACTGATGACGTCATCATTAACATATTTTATTCCCCATGGAGAGTTCTTTACAATGAGCCATGTCTCAATTTTTTCTGTTCAGCACTTTTGGAGATATAGTGGTGCAAAGTTTTGCCGTTTTTCCAAGATGGCGGCCGACCACGTGACATATGACGTCATCATTAACATATTTTATTCCCCATGGAGAGTTCTTTACAATGAGCCAAGTCTCAATTTTTTCTGTTCAGCACTTTTGGAGATATAGTGGCGCAACGTTTTTCGGTTTTTCCAAGATGGCGCCAGAACCACGTGACTGATGACGTCATCATTTACGTATTTTATTCCCCATGGAGAGTTCTTTACAATGAGCCATGTCTCAATTTTTTCTGTTCAGTACTTTCGGAGATATAGAGGTGCAAAGTTTTTCGGTTTTTCCAAGATGGCGGCCGAACCACGTCACCGATGACGTCATCAATTGGGCACAGTCTATTCCAGGGCAAGACCAATATGTGTGCAAAGTTTGGCGATTCTCCGTGCAACGGTGTAGACGCAGTGCTGCAAACAGACAAACAGACAAACAGACAAACAGATGAAAAATCGGTCAGAGACCGAGGACTTGCCGGAATTTACTTTTTTATCGGCCATTTAGGACAAATATGGCGGCCGAAACACCTGACCGATGACGTCATCATTAACACATTTTATTCCGCATGGAGAGTTCTTGACAATGAGCCATGTCTCAATTTTTTCCATTCTGCACTTTTGGAGATATAGTGGTGCAAAGTTTTTGCCGTTTTTCCAAGATGGCGGCCGAACCACGTGACCGATGGCATCATCATTAACATAATTTATTCCCCATGGAGAGTTCTTTACAATGAGCCATGTCCCAATTTTTTCTATTCAGCACATTCAGAGATATGGAGGTGCAAAATTTTTCGGTTTTTCCAAGATGGCGGCCGAACCACGTGACATATGACATCATTAACAAATTTTAATACCCATGGAGAGTTCTTTACAATGAGCCATGTCTCAATTTTTTCTGTTCAGCACTTTTGGAGATATAGCGGTGCAAAGTTTTGCCGTTTTTCCAAGATGGCGGCCGACCACGTGACATATGACATCATCATTAACATATTTTATTCCCCATGGAGAGTTCTTTACAATGAGCCATGTCTCAATTTTTTCTGTTCAGCACTTTTGGAGATTTCGTGGTGCAAAGTTTTGCCGTTTTTCCAAGATGGCAGCCGACCACGTGACCGGTGACGTCATCATTAACATATTTTATTCCCCATGGAGAGTTCATTACAATGAGCCATGTCTCAATTTTTTCTATTCAGTACTTTCAGAGATATGGAGGTGCAAAGTTTTGCCGTTTTTCCAAGATGGCGGCCGACCACGTGACATATGACGTCATCATTAACATATTTTATTCCGCATGGAGAGTTCTTTACAATGAGCCATGTCTCAATTTTTTCTGTTCAGCACTTTTGGAGATTTCGTGGTGCAAAGTTTTGCCGTTTTTCCAAGATGGCGGCCGACCACGTGACTGATGATGTCATCATTAACATATTTTATTCCCCATGGAGAGTTCTTTACAATGAGCCATGTCTCAATTTTTTCTGTTCAGTACTTTCGGAGATATAGAAGTGCAAAGTTTTTCGGTTTTTCCAAAATGGCGGCCGAACCACGTCACCGATGACGTCATCAATTGGGCACAGTCTATTCCAGGGCAAGACCAATATGTGTGCAAAGTTTGGCGATTCTCCGTGCAACGGTGTAGACGCAGTGCTGCAAACAGACAGACAAACAGACAGACAGACAAACAGACAGACAGATGAAAAATCGGTCAGAGACCGAGGACTTGCCGGAATGTACTTTTTTATCGGCCATTTAGGACAAATATGGCGGCCAAACCACGTGACCGATGAAGTCATCATTACTTGTTTTCTAAACTAATTTATTCCTTGATGATGCTCAAGAAATTTCATCTTGATCGGATGAAGTTTTGTACTTGGCGAATTATGACGTCATAATGGAGGAACCTATGACATCATCATTAACATATTTTATTCCCCATGGAGAGTTCTTTACAATGAGTCATGTCTCAATTTTTTCTATTCAGGACGTTTGGAGATGTGGAGGTGCAGAGTTTTTCGGTTTTTCCAAGATGGCGGCCGAACCACGTGACTGATGACGTCATCATTAACATATTTTATTCCCCATGGAGAGTTCTTTACAATGAGCCATGTCTCAATTTTTTCTGTTCAGCACTTTTGGAGATATAGTGGTGCAAAGTTTTGCCGTTTTTCCAAGATGGCGGCCGACCACGTGACATATGACATCATCGTTAACATATTTTATTCCCCATGGAGAGTTCTTTACAATGAGCCATGTCTCAATTTTTTCTGTTCAGGACTTTTGGAGATTTCGTGGTGCAAAGTTTTGCCGTTTTTCCAAGATGGCGGCCGACCACGTGACTGATGACGTCATCATTAACATATTTTATTCCCCATGGAGAGTTCTTTACAATGAGCCATGTCTCAATTTTTTCTGTTCAGCACTTTTGGAGATATAGTGGTGCAAAGTTTTGCCGTTTTTCCAAGATGGCGGCCAACCACGTGACATATGACGTCATCATTAACATATTTTATTCCCCATGGAGAGTTCTTTACAATGAGCCATGTCTCAATTTTTTCTGTTCAGCACGTTTGGAGATATAGTGGCGCAACGTTTTGCCGTTTTTCCAAGATGGCGACCGAACCACGTGACTGATGACGTCATCATTTACATATTTTATTCCCCATGGAGAGTTCTTTACAATGAGCCATGTCTCAATTTTTTCTGTTCAGTACTTTCGGAGATATAGAGGTGCAAAGTTTTTCGGTTTTTCCAAGATGGCGGCCGAACCACGTCACCGATGACGTCATCAATTGGGCACAGTCTATTCCAGGGCAAGACCAATATGTGTGCAAAGTTTGGCGATTCTACGTGCAACGGTGTAGACGCAGTGCTGCAAACAGACAGACAAACAGACAGACAGACAGACAGACAGACAAATGAAAAATCGGTCAGAGACCGAGGACTTGCCGGAATGTACTTTTTTATCGGCCATTTAGGACAAATATGGCGGCCAAACCACGTGACCGATGAAGTCATCATTACTTGTTTTCTAAACTAATTTATTCCTTGATGATGCTCAAGAAATTTCATCTTGATCGGATGAAGTTTTGTACTTGGCGAATTATGACGTCATAATGGAGGAACCTATGACATCATCATTAACATATTTTATTCCCCATGGAGAGTTCTTTACAATGAGTCATGTCTCAATTTTTTCTATTCAGGACGTTTGGAGATGTGGAGGTGCAGAGTTTTTCGGTTTTTCCAAGATGGCGGCCGAACCACGTGACTGATGACGTCATCATTAACATATTTTATTCCCCATGGAGAGTTCTTTACAATGAGCCATGTCTCAATTTTTTCTGTTCAGCACTTTTGGAGATATAGTGGTGCAAAGTTTTGCCGTTTTTCCAAGATGGCGGCCGACCACGTGACATATGACATCATCGTTAACATATTTTATTCCCCATGGAGAGTTCTTTACAATGAGCCATGTCTCAATTTTTTCTGTTCAGGACTTTTGGAGATTTCGTGGTGCAAAGTTTTGCCGTTTTTCCAAGATGGCGGCCGACCACGTGACTGATGACGTCATCATTAACATATTTTATTACCCATGGAGAGTTCTTTACAATGAGCCATGTCTCAATTTTTTCTGTTCAGCACTTTTGGAGATATAGTGGTGCAAAGTTTTGCCGTTTTTCCAAGATGGCGGCCAACCACGTGACATATGACGTCATCATTAACATATTTTATTCCCCATGGAGAGTTCTTTACAATGAGCCATGTCTCAATTTTTTCTGTTCAGCACGTTTGGAGATATAGTGGCGCAACGTTTTGCCGTTTTTCCAAGATGGCGACCGAACCACGTGACTGATGACGTCATCATTTACATATTTTATTCCCCATGGAGAGTTCTTTACAATGAGCCATGTCTCAATTTTTTCTGTTCAGTACTTTCGGAGATATAGAGGTGCAAAGTTTTTCGGTTTTTCCAAGATGGCGGCCGAACCACGTCACCGATGACGTCATCAATTGGGCACAGTCTATTCCAGGGCAAGACCAATATGTGTGCAAAGTTTGGCGATTCTACGTGCAACGGTGTAGACGCAGTGCTGCAAACAGACAAACAGACAAACAGACAAACAGACAGACAAACAGATGAAAAATCGGTCAGAGACCGAGGACTTGCCGGAATGTACTTTTTTATCGGCCATTTAGGCCAAATATGGCGGCCCAACCATGTGACCGATGACGTCATCATTAACATATATTATTCCCCATGGAGAGTTCTTTACAATGAGTCATGTCTCAATTTTTTCTATTCAGCACTTTCGGAGATATGGAGGTGCTAGGTTTTTCCAAGATGGCGGCTAACCCACGTGACCGATGACGTCATTATTAACATATTTTATTCCCCATGGAGAGTTCATTACAATGAGCCATGTCTCAATTTTTTCTATTCAGCACTTTCGGAGATATGGAGGTGCTAGGTTTTTCCAAGATGGCGGCTAAACCACGTGACCGATGACGTCATTATTAACATATTGTATTCCCCATGGAGAGTTCTTTACAATGAGTCATGTCTCAATTTTTTCTATTCAGCACTTTCAGAGATATGGAGGTGTTAGGTTTTTCGGTTTTTCCAAGATGGCGGCCGAACCACGTGACATATGACGTCATCATTAACAAATTTTATTCCCCATGGAGAGTTCTTTACAATGAGCCATGTCTCAATTTTTTCTGTTCAGCACTTTTGGAGATATAGTGGTGCAAATTTTTTGCCGTTTTTCCAAGATGGCGGCCGACCACGTGACATATGACATCATCATTTACATATTTTATTCCCCATGGAGAGTTCTTTACAATGAGCCATGTCTCAATTTTTTCTGTTCAGCACTTTCGGAGATATAGAGGTGCAAAGTTTTTCCAAGATGGCGGCCGAACCACGTGACTGATGACGTCATCATTAACATATTTGATTCCCCATGGAGAGTTCTTTACAATGAGCCATGTCTCAATTTTTTCGGTTCAGTACTTTTGGAGATATGGAGGTGCAAATTTTTTCGGTTTTTCCAAGATGGCGGCCGAACCACGCGACTGATGACGTCATCATTAACATGTTTTATTCCCCATGGAGAGTTCTTCACAATGAGCCATGTCTCAATTTTTTCTGTTCAACACTTTGAGATATCGAGGTGCAAATTTTTTCGGTTTTTCCAAGATGGCGGCCGAACCACGTGACCGATGACGTCATCATTTGGGCACAGTATATTAGAGGGCAAGACCAATATGTGTGCCAAGTTTGGCGATTCTACGTGCAACGGTGTAGACGCAGTGCTGCAAACAGACAAACAGACAAACAGACAAACAGACAAACAGACAAATGAAAAATCGGTCAGAGACCGAGGACTTGCCGGAATTTACTTTTTTATCGGCCATTTAGGACAAATATGGTGGCTGAACCACGTGACCGATGACGTCATCATTAACATATTTTATTCCCCATGGAGAGTTCTTCACAATGAGCCATGTCTCAATTTTTTCTGTTCAGCACTTTCGGAGATATTGAGGTGCAAAGTTTTTCCAAGATGGCGGCCGAACCACGTGACCGATGACGTCATCATTAACATATTTTATTCCCCATGGAGAGTTCTTTCCAATGAGCCATGTCTCAATTTTTTCTATTCAGCACTTTCGGAGATATGGAGGTGCAAAGTTTTTCGGATTTTCCAAGATGGCGGCAGAACCACGTGACAGATGACGTCATCATTAACATATTTTATTCCCCATGGAGAGTTCTTTACAATGAGCCATGTCTCAATTTTTTCTGTTCAGCACTTTTGGAGATATAGTGGCGCAACGTTTTGCCGTTTTTCCAAGATGGCGACCGAACCACGTGACTGATGACGTCATCATTTACATATTCTATTCCCCATGGAGAGTTCTTTACAATGAGCCATGTCTCAATTTTTTCTGTTCAGTACTTTCGGAGATATAGAGGTGCAAAGTTTTTCGGTTTTTCCAAGATGGCGGCCGAACCACGTCACCGATGACGTCATCAATTGGGCACAGTCTATTCCAGGGCAAGAACAATATGTGTGCAAAGTTTGGCGATTCCACGTGCAACGGTGTAGACGCAGTGCTGCAAACAGACAGACAGACAAACAGACAAACAGACAGACAGACAGATGAAAAATCGGTCAGAGACCGAGGACTTGCCGGAATGTACTTTTTTATCGGCCATTTAGGACAAATATGGCGGCCAAACCACGTGACCGATGAAGTCATCATTACTTGTTTTCTAAACTAATTTATTCCTTGATGATGCTCAAGAAATTTCATCTTGATCGGATGAAGTTTTGTACTTGGCGAATTATGACGTCATAATGGAGGAACCTATGACATCATCATTAACATATTTTATTCCCCATGGAGAGTTCTTTACAATGAGCCATGTCTCAATTTTTTCTATTCAGGACGTTTGGAGATGTGGAGGTGCACAATTTTTCGGTTTTTCCAAGATGGCGGCCGAACCACGTGACATATGACGTCATCATTAACATATTTTATTCCCCATGGAGAGTTCTTTACAATGAGCCATGTCTCAATTTTTTCTGTTCAGCACTTTTGGAGATATAGTGGTGCAAAGTTTTCCCATTTTTCCAAGATGGCGGCCGAACCACGTGACATATGACATCATCGTTAACATATTTTATTCCCCATGGAGAGTTCTTTACAATGAGCCATGTCTCAATTTTTTCTGTTCAGCACTTTTGGAGATTTTGTGGTGCAAAGTTTTGCCGTTTTTCCAAGATGGCGGCCGACCACGTGACTGATGACGTCATCATTAACATATTTTATTCCCCATGGAGAGTTCTTTACAATGAGCCATGTCTCAATTATTCTGTTCAGCACTTTTGGAGATATAGTGGTGCAAAGTTTTGCCGTTTTTCCAAGATGGCGGCCGACCACGTGACATATGACGTCATCATTAACATATTTTATTCCCCATGGAGAGTTCTTTCCAATGAGCCATGTCTCAATTTTTTCTGTTCAGCACTTTTGGAGATATAGTGGCGCAACGATTTGCCGTTTTTCCAAGATGGCGACCGAACCACGTGACTGATGACGTCATCATTTACATATTTTATTCCCCATGGAGAGTTCTTTACAATGAGCCATGTCTCAATTTTTTCTGTTCAGCACTTTTGGAGATATAGTGGTGCAAATTTTTGCCGTTTTTCCAAGATGGCGGCCGACCACGTGACATATGACGTCATCATTAACATATTTTATTCCCCATGGAGAGTTCTTTACAATGAGCCATGTCTCAATTTTTTCTGTTCAGTACTTTCGGAGATATAGAGGTGCAAATTTATTCGGTTTTTCCAAGATGGCGGCCGAACCACGTCACTGATGACGTCATCATTGAGGCACAGTATATTAGAGGGCAAGACCATTATGTGTGCAAAGTTTGGCGATTCTCCGTGCAACGGTGTAGACGCAGTGCTGCAAACAGACAAACAGACAGACAAACAGACAGACAAACAGACAGACAGACAAATGAAAAATCGGTCAGAGACCGAGGACTTGCCGGAATGTACTTTTTTATCCGCCATTTAGGACAAATATGGCGGCCAAACCACGTGACCGATGACGTCATCATTAACATATTTTATTCCCCATGGAGAGTTCTTTACAATGAGCCATGCCTCAATTTTTTCTATTCAGGACTTTTGGAGATGTGGAGGTGCAGAGTTTTTCGGTTTTTCCAAGATGGCGGCCGACCACGTGACATATGACATCATTAACATATTTTATTCCCCATGGAGAGTTTTTTACAATGAGCCATGTCTCAATTTTTTCTGTTCAGCACTTTTGGAGATTTCGTAGTGCAAAGTTTTGCCGTTTTTCCAAGATGGCGGCCGACCACGTGACTGATGACGTCATCATTAACATATTTTATTCCCCATGTGGAGTTCTTTACAATGAGCCATGTCTCAATTTTTTCTGTTCAGCACTTTTGGCGATATAGTGGTGCAAAGTTTTGCCGTTTTTCCAAGATGGCGGCCGACCACGTGACATATGACGTCATCATTAACATATTTTATTCCCCATGGAGAGTTCTTTACAATGAGCCATGTCTCAATTTTTTCTGTTCAGCACTTTTGGAGATATCGTGGCGCAACGTTTTGCCGTTTTTCCAAGATGGCGACCGAACCACGTGACTGATGACGTCATCATTAACATATTTTATTCCCCATGGAGAGTTCGTTACAATGAGACATGTCTCAATTTTTTATATTCAGCACTTTTGGAGATATAGTGGCGCAACCTTTTCCCGTTTTTCCAAGATGGCGGCCGAACCACGTGACCAATGACGTCATCATTTACATATTTTATTCCCCATGGAGAGTTCTTTACAATGAGCCATGTCTCAATTTTTTCTGTTCAGCACTTTTGGAGATATAGCGGTGCAAAATTTTTCGGTTTTTCCAAGATGGCGGCCGAACCACGTCACCGATGACGTCATCAATTGGGCACAGTCTATTCCAGGGCAAGACCAATATGTGTGCAAAGTTTGGCGATTCTACGTGCAACGGTGTAGACGCAGTGCTGCAAACAGACAGACAGACAAACAGACAAACAGACAGACAGACAGACAAACGAACAGATCAACATACTTGCCGGAATCTTTTCCGGCAAGTAATAAATGAAAAATCGGTCAGAGACCGAGGACTTGCCGGAATTTACTTTTTTATCGGCCATTTAGGACAAATATGGTGGCTGAACCACGTGACCGATGACGTCATCATTAACATATTTTATTCCCCATGGATAGTTCTTCACAATGAGCCATGTCTCAATTTTTTCTGTTCAGCACTTTCGGAGATATCGAGGTGCAAAGTTTTCCCCAGATGGCGGCCGAACCACGTGACCGATGACGTCATCATTAACATATTTTATTCCCCATGGAGAGTTCTTTCCAATGAGCCATGTCTCAATTTTTTCTATTCAGCACTTTTGGAGATATGGAGGTGCAAAGTTTTTCGGATTTTCCAAGATGGCAGCAGAACCACGTGACTGATGACGTCATCATTAACATATTTTATTCCCCCTGGAGAGTTCTTTCCAATGAGCCATGTATCAATTTTTTCTATTCAGCACTTCCGGAGAAATGGAGGTGCAAAGTTTTTCGGTTTTTCCAAGATGGCGGCCGAACCACGTGACTGATGACGTCATCATTAACATATTTTATTCCCCATGGAGAGTTCTTTACAATGAGCCATGTCTCAATTTTTTCTGTTCAGTACTTTCGGAGATATAGAAGTGCAAAGTTTTTCGGTTTTTCCAAGATGGCGGCCGAACCACGTCACCGATGACGTCATCAATTGGGCACAGTCTATTCCAGGGCAAGCCCAATATGTGTGCAAAGTTTGGCGATTCTACGTGCAACGGTGTAGACGCAGTGCTGCAAACAGACAGACAAACAGACAAACAGACAGACAGACAAACAGATGAAAAATCGGTCAGAGACCGAGGACTTGCCGGAATGTACTCTTTTATCGGCCATTTAAGACAAATATGGCGTCCGAACCACGTGATAGATGACGTCATCATTAACATATATTATTCCCCATGGAGAGTTCTTTACAAAGAGCCATGTCTCAACTTTTTCTATTCAGCACTTTTGGAGATATGGAGGTGCTACGTTTTTCGGTTTTTCCAAGATGGCAGCCGAACCACGTGACCTATGATGTCATCATTAACATATTTTATTCCCCATGGAGAGTTCTTTACAATGAGCCATGTCTCAATTTTTTCTATTCAGCACTTTCAGAGATATGGAGGTGCACAATTTTTCGGTTTTTCCAAGATGGCGGCCGAACCACGTGACATATGACGTCATCATTAACATATTTTATTCCCCATTGAGAGTTCTTTACAATGAGCCATGTCGCAATTTTTTCCATTCTGCACTTTTGGAGATATAGTGGTGCAAAGTTTTCCCATTTTTCCAAGATGGCGGCCAAACCACGCGACCGATGGCGTCATCATTAACATATTTTATTCCCCATGGAGAGTTCTTTACAATGAGCCATGTCTCAATTTTTTCTGTTCAGCACTTTTGGAGATTTTGTGGTGCAAAGTTTTGCCGTTTTTCCAAGATGGCGGCCGACCACGTGACTGATGACGTCATCATTAACATATTTTATTCCCCATGGAGAGTTCTTTACAATGAGCCATGTCTCAATTATTCTGTTCAGCACTTTTGGAGATATAGTGGTGCAAAGTTTTGCCGTTTTTCCAAGATGGCGGCCGACCACGTGACATATGACGTCATCATTAACATATTTTATTCCCCATGGAGAGTTCTTTCCAATGAGCCATGTCTCAATTTTTTCTGTTCAGCACTTTTGGAGATATAGTGGCGCAACGATTTGCCGTTTTTCCAAGATGGCGACCGAACCACGTGACTGATGACGTCATCATTTACATATTTTATTCCCCATGGAGAGTTCTTTACAATGAGCCATGTCTCAATTTTTTCTGTTCAGCACTTTTGGAGATATAGTGGTGCAAATTTTTGCCGTTTTTCCAAGATGGCGGCCGACCACGTGACATATGACGTCATCATTAACATATTTTATTCCCCATGGAGAGTTCTTTACAATGAGCCATGTCTCAATTTTTTCTGTTCAGTACTTTCGGAGATATAGAGGTGCAAATTTATTCGGTTTTTCCAAGATGGCGGCCGAACCACGTCACTGATGACGTCATCATTGAGGCACAGTATATTAGAGGGCAAGACCATTATGTGTGCAAAGTTTGGCGATTCTCCGTGCAACGGTGTAGACGCAGTGCTGCAAACAGACAAACAGACAGACAAACAGACAGACAAACAGACAGACAGACAAACAAACGAACAGATCAACATACTTGCCGGAAAATTTTTCCGGCAAGTAATGAAAAATCGGTCAGAGACCGAGGACTTGCCGGAATGTACTTTTTTATCGGCCATTTAGGACAAATATGGCGGCCGAACCACGTGACCGATGACGTCATCATTAACATATTTTATTCCCCATGGAGAGTTCTTTACAATGAGCCATACCTCAATTTTTTCTATTCAGGACTTTTGGAGATGTGGAGGTGCAGAGTTTTTCGGTTTTTCCAAGATGGCGGCCGAACCACGTGACCGATGACATCATCATTAACATATTTTGTTCCCCATGGAGAGTTCTTTACAATGAGCCATGTCTCAATTTTTTCTATTCAGCACTTTCGGAGATATGGAGGTGCTAAGTTTTTCGGTTTTTCCGAGATGGCGGCCGACCACGTGACTGATGACGTCATCATTAACATATTTTATTCCCCATGGAGAGTTCTTTACAATGAGCCATGTCTCAATTTTTTCTGTTCAGCACTTTTGGAGATATAGTGGTGCAAATTTTTGCCGTTTTTCCAAGATGGCGGCCGACCACGTGACATATGACGTCATCATTAACATATTTTATTCCCCATGGAGAGTTCTTTACAATGAGCCATGTCTCAATTTTTTCTGTTCAGCACTTTTGGAGATATAGTGGCGCAACGTTTTGCCGTTTTTCCAAGATGGCGCCCGAACCACGTGACTGATGACGTCATCATTTACATATTTTATTCCCCATGGAGAGTTCTTTACAATGAGCCATGTCTCAATTTTTTCTGTTCAGCACTTTTGGAGATATAGTGGTGCAAAGTTTTGCCGTTTTTCCAAGATGGCGGTCGAACCACGTGACCGATGACGTCATCATTAACATATTTTATTCCCCATGGAGAATTATTTACAATGAGCCATGTCTCGATTTTGTCTGTTAATTACTTTTGGAGATATAGAGGTGCAACGTTTTTCGGTTTTTCCAAGATGGCGGCCGAACCACGTGACCGATGACGTCATCATTTGGGCACAATATATTAGAGGGCAAGACAAATACGTGTGCAAAGTTTGGCGATTCTACGTGCAACGGTGTAGACGTAGTGCTGCAAACAGACAAACAGACAGACAAACAGACAAACAGACAGACAAACAAACGAACAGATCAACATACTTGCCGGAATCTTTTCCGGCAAGTAACAAACGAACAGATCAACATACTTGCCAGAAAATTTTTCCGGCAAGTAATGAAAAATCGGTCAGAGACCGAGGACTTGCCGGAATGTACTCTTTTATCGGCCATTTAAGACAAATATGGCGTCCGAACCACGTGATAGATGACGTCATCATTAACATATATTATTCCCCATGGAGAGTTCTTCACAAAGAGCCATGTCTCAACTTTTTCTGTTCAGCACTTTTGGAGATTTTGTGGTGCAAAGTTTTCCCATTTTTACAAGATGGCGGCCGAACCACGTGACCGATGGCGTCATCATTAACATATTTTATTCCCCATGGAGAGTTCTTTACAATGAGCCATGTCTCAATTTTTTCTGTTCAGCACTTTTGGAGATTTTGTGGTGCAAAGTTTTGCCGTTTTTCCAAGATGGCGGCCGACCACGTGACTGATGACGTCATCATTAACATATTTTATTCCCCATGGAGAGTTCTTTACAATGAGCCATGTCTCAATTATTTCTGTTCAGCACTTTTGGAGATATAGTGGTGCAAAGTTTTGCCGTTTTTCCAAGATGGCGGTCGAACCACGTGACCGATGACGTCATCATTAACATATTTTATTCCCCATGGAGAATTATTTACAATGAGCCATGTCTCGATTTTGTCTGTTAATTACTTTTGGAGATATAGAGGTGCAACGTTTTTCGGTTTTTCCAAGATGGCGGCCGAACCACGTGACCGATGACGTCATCATTTGGGCACAATATATTAGAGGGCAAGACAAATACGTGTGCAAAGTTTGGCGATTCTACGTGCAACGGTGTAGACGTAGTGCTGCAAACAGACAAACAGACAGACAAACAGACAAACAGACAGACAAATGAAAAATCGGTCAGAGACCGAGAACTTGCCGGAATTTACTTTATCGGCCATTTAGGACAAATATGGCGGCCGAACCACGTCACCGATGACGTCATCATTAACATATTTTATTTCCCATAGAGTTCTTTACAATGAGCCATGTCACAATTTTTTCTATTCAGCACTTTCGGAGATATGGAGGTGCTAGGTTTTTCGGTTTTTCCAAGATGGCGGCCGACCACGTGACTGATGACGTCATCATTAACATATTTTATTCCCCATGGAGAGTTCTTTACAATGAGCCATGTCTCAATTTTTTCTGTTCAGCACTTTTGGAAATATAGTGGTGCAAAGTTTTGCCGTTTTTCCAAGATGGCGGCCGACCACGTGACATATGACATCATCATTAACATATTTTATTCCCCATGGAGAGTTCTTTACAATGAGCCACGTCTCAATTTTTTCTGTTCAGCACTTTTGGAGATATAGTGGTGCAAAGTTTTGCTGTTTTTCCAAGATGGCGGCCGACCACGTGACTGATGACGTCATCATTAACATATTTTATTCCCCATGGAGAGTTCTTTACAATGAGCCATGTCTCAATTTTTTCTCTACAGTACTTTCGGAGATATAGAGGTGCAAAGTTTTTCGGTTTTTCCAAGATGGCGGCCGAACCACGTCACCGATGACGTCATCAATTGGGCACAGTCTATTCCAGGGCAAGACCAATATGTATGCAAAGTTTGGCGATTCTACGTGCAACGGTGTAGACGCAGTGCTGCAAACAGACAGACAGACAGACAAACAGACAAACAGACAAACAGACAAATGAAAAATCGTTCAGAGACCGAGGACTTGCCAGAATGTACTTTTTATCGGCCATTTTGGACAAATATGGCGGCCGAACCACGTGACCGATGACGTCATCATTATTATTTTTTCTTCACCAGTTTATGCCGACATGGCGCTCAAGAAATTGCATCTTAATTGGATGAAGTTTTGTACTTGTCGAATTATCAAATTATGACGTCATAACGGAGGCCTTGGGCCGACAAAGTTAAAAATTGGGCACAGTCTATTCCAGGGTAAGACAAATATGTGTGTAAAGTTTGGCGATTCCACGTGCAACGGTGTAGATGTAGTGCTGCAAACAGACAGACAGACAGAAGACAAACCAACCGATCAACATACTTGCCGGAATCTTTTCCGGCAAGTAACAAACGAACAGATCAACATACTTGCCGGAAATTTTTCCGGCAAGTAACAAACGAACAGATCAACATACTTGCCGGAAAATTTTTTCCGGCAAGTAACAAACAAACGAACAGATCAACATACTTGCCGGAAAATTTTTCCGGCAAGTAACAAACAGATGAAAAATCGGTCAGAGACCGAGGACTTGCCGGAATGTACTCTTTTATCGGCCATTTAAGACAAATATGGCGTCCGAACCACGTGATAGATGACATCATCATTAACATATATTATTCCCCATGGAGAGTTCTTCACAAAGAGCCATGTCTCAACTTTTTCTATTCAGCACTTTCAGAGATATGGAGGTGCTACGTTTTTCGGTTTTTCCAAGATGGCAGCCGAACCACGTGACCTATGATGTCATTATTAACATATTTTATTCCCCATGGAGAGTTCTTTACAATGAGCCATGTCTCAATTTTTTCTATTCAGCACTTTCAGAGATATGGAGGTGCACAATTTTTCGGTTTTTCCAAGATGGCGGCCGAACCACGTGACATATGACGTCATCATTAACATATTTTATTCCCCATTGAGAGTTCTTTACAATGAGCCATGTCTCAATTTTTTCCATTCTGCACTTTTGGAGATATAGTGGTGCAAAGTTTTCCCATTTTTCCAAGATGGCGGCCGAACCACGTGACCGATGGCGTCATCATTAACATATTTTATTCCCCATGGAGAGTTCTTTACAATGAGCCATGTCTCAATTTTTTCTGTTCAGCACTTTTGGAGATTTTGTGGTGCAAAGTTTTGCCGTTTTTCCAAGATGGCGGCCGACCACGTGACTGATGACGTCATCATTAACATATTTTATTCCCCATGGAGAGTTCTTTACAATGAGCCATGTCTCAATTATTTCTGTTCAGCACTTTTGGAGATATAGTGGTGCAAAGTTTTGCCGTTTTTCCAAGATGGCGGCCGACCACGTGACATATGACGTCATCATTAACATATTTTATTCCCCATGGAGAGTTCTTTCCAATGAGCCATGTCTCAATTTTTTCTGTTCAGCACTTTTGGAGATATAGTGGCGCAACGATTTGCCGTTTTTCCAAGATGGCGACCGAACCACGTGACTGATGACGTCATCATTTACATATTTTATTCCCCATGGAGAGTTCTTTACAATGAGCCATGCCTCAATTTTTTCTGTTCAGTACTTTCGGAGATATAGAGGTGCAAATTTATTCGGTTTTTCCAAGATGGCGGCCGAACCACGTCACCGATGACGTCATCATTGGGGCACAGTATATTAGAGGGCAAGACCATTATGTGTGCAAAGTTTGGCGATTCTCCGTGCAACGGTGTAGACGCAGTGCTGCAAACAGACAAACAGACAGACAAACAGACAAACAGATGAAAAATCGGTCAGAGACCGAGGACTTGCCGGAATGTACTTTTTTATCGGCCATTTAGGACAAATAGGGCGGCCGAACCACGTGACCGATGACGTCATCATTAACATATTTTATTCCCCATGGAGAGTTCTTTACAATGAGCCATACCTCAATTTTTTCTATTCAGGACTTTTGGAGATGTGGAGGTGCAGAGTTTTTCGGTTTTTCCAAGATGGCGGCCGAACCACGTGACCGATGACATCATCATTAACATATTTTGTTCCCCATGGAGAGTTCTTTACAATGAGCCATGTCTCAATTTTTTCTATTCAGCACTTTCGGAGATATGGAGGTGCTAAGTTTTTCGGTTTTTCCAAGATGGCGGCCGACCACGTGACTGATGACGTCATCATTAACATATTTTATTCCCCATGGAGAGTTCTTTACAATGAGCCATGTCTCAATTTTTTCTGTTCAGTACTTTCGGAGATATAGAGGTGCAAATTTATTCGGTTTATCCAAGATGGCGGCCGAACCACGTCACTGATGACGTCATCATTGAGGCACAGTATATTAGAGGGCAAGACCATTATGTGTGCAAAGTTTGGCGATTCTCCGTGCAACGGTGTAGACGCAGTGCTGCAAACAGACAAACAGACAGACAAACAGACAGACAAACAGACAGACAGACAAACAAACGAACAGATCAACATACTTGCCGGAAAATTTTTCCGGCAAGTAATGAAAAATCGGTCAGAGACCGAGGACTTGCCGGAATGTACTTTTTTATTGGCCATTTAGGACAAATATGGCGGCCGAACCACGTGACTGATGACGTCATCATTAACATATTTTATTCCCCATGGAGAGTTCTTTACATTGAGCCACGTCCCAAGTTTTTCTATTCAGGACTTTCGGAGATATGGAGGTGTAACGTTTTCCGGTTTTTCCAAGATGGCGGCCGAACTACGTGACATATGACGTCATCATTAACATATTTTATTCCCCATGGAGAGTTCTTTACAATGAGGCATGTCTCAATTTTTTCTGTTCAGCACTTTTGGAGATATAGTGGTGCAAAGTTTTGCCGTTTTTCCAAGATGGCGGCCGACCACGTGACTGATGACGTCATCATTAACATGTTTTATTCCCCATGGAGAGTTCTTTACAATGAGCCATGTCTCAATTTTTTCTGTTCAGCACTTTTGGAGATATAGTGGTGCAAAGTTTTGCCGTTTTTCCAAGATGGCGGCCGACCACGTGACATATGACATCATCATTAACATATTTTATTCCCCATGGAGAGTTCTTTACAATGAGCCATGTCTCAATTTTTTCTGTTCAGCACTTTTGGAGATTTTGTGGTGCAAAGTTTTGCCGTTTTTCCAAGATGGCGGCCGACCACGTGACTGATGACGTCATCATTAACATATTTTATTCCCCATGGAGAGTTCTTTACAATGAGCCATGTCTCAATTTTTTCTGTTCAGCACTTTTGGAGATATAGTGGTGCAAAGTTTTGCCGTTTTTCCAAGATGGCGGCCGACCACGTGACATATGACGTCATCATTTACATATTTTATTCCCCATGGAGAGTTCTTTACAATGCGCCATGTCTCAATTTTTTCTGTTCAGTACTTTCGGAGATATAGAGGTGCAAAGTTTTTCGGTTTTTCCAAGATGGCGGCCGAACCACGTCACCGATGACGTCATCAAATGGGCACAGTCTATTCCAGGGCAAGACCAATATGTGTGCAAAGTTTGGCGATTCTACGTGCAACGGTGTAGACGCAGTGCTGCAAACAGACAGACAGACAGACAGACAGACAAACAGACAGACAAACAGACAAATGAAAAATCGGTCAGAGACCGAGGACTTGCCGGAATGTACTTTTTTATCGGCCATTTAGGACAAATATGGCGGCCGAACCACGTGACCGATGACGTCATCATTAACATATTTTATTCCCCATGGAGAGTTCTTTACAATGAGCCATACCTCAATTTTTTCTATTCAGGACTTTTGGAGATGTGGAGGTGCAGAGTTTTTCTGTTTTTCCAAGATGGCGGCCGAACCACGTGACCGATGACATCATCATTAACATATTTTATTCCCCATGGAGAGTTCTTTACAATGAGCCATGTCTCAATTTTTTCTATTCGGCACTTTCGGAGATATGGAGGTGCTAAGTTTTTCGGTTTTTCCAAGATGGCGGCCGACCACGTGACTGATGACGTCATCATTAACATATTTTATTCCCCATGGAGAGTTCTTTACAATGACCCATGTCTCAAATTTTTCTGTTCAGCACTTTTGGAGATTTCGTGGTGCAAAGTTTTGCTGTTTTTCCAAGATGGTGGCCGACCACGTGACTGATGACGTCATCATTAACATATTTTATTCCCCATGGAGAGTTCTTTACAATGAGCCATGTCTCAATTTTTTCTGTTCAGTACTTTCGGAGATATAGAGGTGCAAAGTTTTTCGGTTTTTCCAAGATGGCGGCCGAACCACGTCACCGATGACGTCATCAATTGGGCACAGTCTATTCCAGGGCAAGACCAATATGTGTGCAAAGTTTGGCGATTCTACGTGCAACGGTGTAGACGCAGTGCTGCAAACAGACAGACAGACAAACAGATGAAAAATCGGTCAGAGACCGAGGACTTGCCGGAATTTACTTTTTTATCGGCCATTTAGGACAAATATGGCGGCTGAACCACCTGACCGATGACATCATCATTAACATATTTTATTCCCCCTGGAGAGTTCTTTCCAATGAGCCATGTCTCAATTTTTTCTGTTCAGCACTTTTGGAGATAGAGGTGCAACGTTTTTCGGATTTTCCAAGATGGCGGCCGAACCACGTGACCGATGACGTCATCATTAACATATTTTATTCCCCCTGGAGAGTTCTTTCCAATGAGCCATGTCTCAATTTTTTCTATTCAGCACTTTCGGAGATATGGAGGTGATTTTTTTTCCCGTTTTTCCAAGATGGCGGCCGCACCACGTGACCGATGACGTCATCATTAACATATTTTATTCCACATGGAGAGTTCTTGACAATGAGCCATGTCTCAATTTTTTCTGTTCAGCACTTTTGGAGATATAGTGGCGCAACGTTTTGCCGTTTTTCCAAGATGGCGACCGAACCACGTGACTGATGACGTCATCATTTACATATTTTATTCCCCATGGAGAGTTCTTTACAATGAGCCATGTCTCAATTTTTTCTGTTCAGTACTTTTGGAGATATAGTGGTGCAAAGTTTTGCCGTTTTTCCAAGATGGCGGCCGACCACGTGACATATGACGTCATCATTAACATATTTTATTCCCCATGGAGAGTTCTTTACAATGAGCCATGTCTCAATTTTTTCTGTTCAGCACTTTTGGAGATATAGTGGTGCAAATTTTTGCCGTTTTTCCAAGATGGCGACCGACCACGTGACATATGACGTCATCATTAACATATTTTATTCCCCATGGAGAGTTCTTTACAATGAGCCATGTCTCCATTTTTTCTGTTCAGTACTTTCGGAGATATAGAGGTGCAAAGTTTTTCGGTTTTTCCAAGATGGCGGCCGAACCACGTCACCGATGACGTCATCAATTGGGCACAGTCTATTCAAGGGCAAGACCAATATGTGTGCAAAGTTTGGCGATTCTCCGTGCAACGGTGTAGACGCAGTGCTGCAAACAGACAGACAAACAGACAAACAGACAGACAGACAAACAGACAAACAAACGAACAGATCAACATACTTGCCGGAATCTTTTCCGGCAAGTAACAAACAGACAAACAGATGAAAAATCGGTCAGAGACCGAGGACTTGCCGGAATGTACTTTTTTATTGGCCATTTAGGACAAATATGGCGGCCGAACCACGTGACTGATGACGTCATCATTAACATATTTTATTCCCCATGGAGAGTTCTTTACATTGAGCCACGTCCCAAGTTTTTCTATTCAGGACTTTCGGAGATATGGAGGTGTAACGTTTTCCGGTTTTTCCAAGATGGCGGCCGAACTACGTGACATATGACGTCATCATTAACATATTTTATTCCCCATGGAGAGTTCTTTACAATGAGGCATGTCTCAATTTTTTCTGTTCAGCACTTTTGGAGATATAGTGGTGCAAAGTTTTGCCGTTTTTCCAAGATGGCGGCCGACCACGTGACTGATGACGTCATCATTAACATGTTTTATTCCCCATGGAGAGTTCTTTACAATGAGCCATGTCTCAATTTTTTCTGTTCAGTACTTTCGGAGATATAGTGGTGCAAAGTTTGCCCGTTTTTCCAAGATGGCGGCCGAACCACGTGACTGATGACGTCATCATTAACATATTTTGTTCCCCATGGAGAGTTCTTTACAATGAGCCATGTCTCAATTTTTTCTGTTCAGCACTTTTGGAGATATATTGGTGCAAAGTTTTGCCGTTTTTCCAAGATGGCGGCCGACCACGTGACTGATGACGTCATCATTAACATGTTTTATTCCCCATGGAGAGTTCTTCACAATGAGCCATGTCTCAATTTTTTCTGTTCAGCACTTTGAGATATCGAGGTGCAAAAATTTTCGGTTTTTCCAAGATGGCGGCCGAACCACGTGACTGATGACGTCATCATTTGGGCACAGTACATTAGAGGGCAAGACCAATATGTGTGCCAAGTTTGGCGATTCTACGTGCAACGGTGTAGACGTAGTGCTGCAAACAGACAAACAGACAGACAGACAAACAGACAAATGAAAAATCGGTCAGAGACCGAGAACTTGCCGGAATGTACTTTTTTATCCGCCATTTAGGACAAATATGGCGGCCGAACCACGTGACCGATGACGTCATCATTAACAATACGCTGACCCCGCAAGGGGCGACGCACGGGGTCCGGCAGGCGGGCAACGACTCACATACAAGGTGGTCCCACAAGGTCCCACTCGCGCCGTATGACGGCAAGAGTGATCTACGCGCGTACCTGGCGCAGTTCGACTGTGTGTGTAAGGGCAACGGTTGGGGTGAGGACGAAGGTGGAGTACACCTGGTGGCCGCATTGCGCGGCGCGGCGGCGGAGGTGCTGACGGCATTACCAGCGGGTGCTCTCACCCTGCCAGCCCTCCGCGACGCCCTAATTAATCGATTCGGCATAGAACAGCAGAGCGAGCTTGTTAAAGCTCAGCTCGCGCTGCGAAAACGCAAGCCCCAGGAAGCCATCGGGGAACTTGCCCACGACATTCGCCGCGCAGTGGGGATCGCACATGCTAGCATGGCAGCGGATTCCCGGGAAAGCCTGGCGCTGGACCATTTTATCCAGGCCCTCCCGGATATTGAGCTCCGGCAACAGCTCGCCATGTGGCGCCCGCAGACTCTGAGCCAGGCGGCTGACGCTGCGGCCCGTTGGGAAGCAGCGAGGCCCCTGGCCCGAGGGGGCGAGCGTCTCGCAATGGCGGTCCGCCAGGTGGGACCCCCGATGGAGGGCGGACCCCTTAGGGGACCCGCCCCCGACGTGGGTCCTGACCTGGCGGGCATGGTCCGGAGGCTGGTGGACCAGCGCCTGGCGGGACCTGGACCATGGCAGGCGGCCACGGAGGTGGCCCGCGGTGGACCACGAGCGGGTAATCCAATTCGGACCTACAGGGGGGGGAATTTGGAATTCCGGAGGCAAGCACCTTATCAGGTGAGGTGCTATACCTGCAACCGCCTGGGTCACCTGGCGCGGCACTGTCGAAACGCGCGCCGGGATGATCCCCGGCAGTTGAGGTCCTCAACTCCGCCCAGGGGGGAGCGGGTTAGCCGACCCCAGACACCCCCCCGCCAGACCCCGGGAAACTAGAAGGTGTCGGGCACGTAGGGCGGTGTTCGGCAGCAGAGGATGGAGGAGAGCCCTCATTGACGCGACAGGTCATTTATTGTGGCCAAATTGGAACCGGTAGCCTGACAATTAGATGCAAAATTGCCGGCGTGGGGGTAGACGCCGTAGTGGACACAGGAGCTAGCGCCACGATCATCAGCCCTGTGGTCCTTGATTCGAGCGCAGGTGGCTGGGATAAGATCCAGCGCCTGCAAAATTATAGTTTGCAGCTTGCTACCGGGGTAACGGCCCCGATCATAGGGCGTGGTTCTGTGACCCTCAAGTTAGGGTCGGTAAGGAGGGAGATAGATGTTTGGGTGGCGGAGGTGTGCGACCCATGTTTAATAGGGTTGGACCTGTTGACTGCCAGCGGTTGTAAAATCGACTTGTGCCGGGGGATCCTGCAGGTGGGAGTAGAAGAGCTGCCGTTAGGGGGAGTGAGCACGGCCGAGAGAGCGGAGCTGGAGGCTTCCGAGGCCGTGACCATCCCCCCAAGGGCCGAGGCGATAGTGCCGGCCCGGTGGGCAGCTCGCCCAACATGGCAGGAGTCCTGCGGCCTGGTCGAACCGGTGGCAGCGCAGTCCATACCGGGTTTAATCGTGGGCCGCACCCTTGTAAAAACGGACGGACCGGTAGTGGCCGTCCGAGTAGTAAATGTGAGTACAGAACCACGCACTATAGTAAGGGGCACGAGGGTAGCTGGCTGCACCCCAGTTGAGGAAGTCGCGACAGTGAGGGGCGAGAACGTCCAGCCGAGCCGACCCCGGGGGGAGCCTTCAATAACAAGTAGGAATTGGCCCGATCCCATTTGCGAGATGGTAAATCGTAGTAGCGTAGAGTTGGGAGGTACCCAGAGGGAGGCCTTACACAAACTGGTTGGGTCCCATTTGGACCTCTTCTCCCTGTCCACCGAGGATATTGGACGTACGGGCCTGGTGAAACATCAGATCCACACCGGTGAGGCCCGGCCTATTCGTCAGGCCGCCCGACGGCTCCCTTGGAGCAAGAGGGCGGAAGCTGACGAGCAGGTTGCAAAAATGCTCGACGCAGGTGTGATCGAGCCCTCGGGAAGTCCTTGGATGTCACCTGTTGTGCTGGTCAAAAAGAAGGATGGGACCACGCGGTTCTGCGTGGACTATCGCCAGCTAAACAACGTGACACTCAAGGACTCATATCCCCTGCCAAGGATTGATGACACCCTCGATGCCGTTGCGGGCTCAAATTGGTTCACAACTTTGGACCTCAAGAGTGGGTATTGGCAGGTGGAGATGGATAGGGCAGGGAAGGAGAAAACGGCATTTTCCACAGGTAAGGGACTGTATCAGTTTACTGTGATGCCGTTTGGTTTGTGTAACGCCCCCGCCACCTTTGAGAGATTGATGGAGCATGTACTAGGCGGCATGCCATGGCAATCATGCCTGGTGTACCTGGATGACGTCCTGGTACATGCCCAAACGTTCCCCCAGGCACTAGCTAATTTGGACCAGGTGTTCGGGTGCCTCAGACAGGCAGGGTTGAAGCTGAACCCGAGTAAGTGCACTTTGTTTGCAAGAGAGGTGGCCTATCTAGGTCACGTGATTGGCCGCGAGGGGGTAAAAACAGACCCAGACAAAATTAAAGCGGTAGAGGAGTGGCCCGCACCACGTACCATCAAAGAGGTGCGGGGATTTTTGGGACTCTGCTCCTACTACCGGCGCTTTGTGGCGAAATTTGCGGAGTTGGCCCGTCCCCTCCACCGGCTTACGGAGAAGGGGACGCGATTTAATTGGACACGGGAGTGCCACGAGGCCTTCCAAAAATTGAAGGGGTGTCTAACATCCGCACCCCTTCTAGCTTACCCCACTAGTGACGGGACATTTACCCTGGACACGGATGCGAGCCAGGAAGGATTGGGCGCAGTTTTGTCTCAGACACAGGAGGGCGTGGAGAGAGTGATTGGTTATTATAGTCGGGCCTTGAGTAGGCCCGAGAGAAATTATTGCGTCACTCGCAAAGAGTTATTGGCTATGCTGGCTGCCATGAACCATTTCCACCCGTACTTGTACGGGCGGAAATTTTTGGTTAGAACTGACCATTCCTCCTTGCAATGGCTCCTTCGGTTCAAGGAACCGGAGGGCCAAATTGCAAGGTGGTTGGAAAAGTTGCAGCAGTACGATTTTGATGTGGCCCATAGGGCCGGGAAGGCCCATGGTAATGCGGACGCACTCTCTCGGCGTCCTTGTCTGGGGGAAAACTGTAAATTTTGTGCGAGACACGAGGAGAGGGAGCAATTGGGCGATTCCGCCCCGATTCTCGTCGTCCGGGCAACCCGGGTGAGAGGGCCAATTTTGCCACTAACCGCGGACGAGGAATTTGGAGAGTTGGCTTGGAGCACGGCCCAGCAGGAGGATCCTGTTCTGGGGCCGGTGTTCCAATGGGTCAAATTGGGGCAAAGACCAAAGGGGGAAGAGGTCACCCCCCTCGGGGCACAAACAAAGGCATATTGGGCTCAGTGGCAGACCCTGGAATTGAAAGGCAACATCTTGTATCGCAAGTGGGTGGAGGTTCCCTCTGATCGAACTTCCTGGCTGGTGATAGTCCCTGACAAATTCAAGAACGTCATATTGCAACAGGTGCATGGTACCCGCTCCGGCGGCCATTTGGGCAGGACAAAGACAATATCTCGGGTCCGCCGGAGGTTCTATTGGGTGAATATGGGGCGCGACATACAGGACTGGTGTCGGAGATGCGACGCCTGTTCTGCCAAAAAGGGACCAGCACGGAGGATGAGGGCCCCCCTTCAATTACATCAGGTGGGGGCCCCCCTTGAGCGGGTGGCTATGGATATTCTAGGACCGCTGCCCCGCACCCGCCAAGGTAATAAGTATATCCTCGTTGTAATGGACTATTTCACCAAGTGGCCGGAGGCCTACGCCCTCCCCAACCAAGAAGCAGGGGTGGTAGCGCAGGCCTTCGTGGAAGGATTTGTGTGCCGGCATGGGATTCCACAGGAGTTGCACACCGACCAGGGACGAAATTTTGAGAGCAAATTGCTAAAAGATGTGTGCAGTCTCCTGTCAATTCGGAAAACCAGAACAACGCCTTTAAGACCTCAATCTGACGGGATGGTGGAAAGATTCAATCGAACTCTAATCCAACAACTGGCACTGTTCACCACCACCCGTCAGGATGACTGGGACGAACATCTCCCTTACTTGCTCATGGCCTACCGAACCAGCCAGCACGGGGCCACCGCATGCAGTCCAGCGTTGCTTATGTATGGGCGGGAGTTACGGGCTCCCGCCGACTTGCTATGCGGTCCCGTGCCAGACACAGTGGTTAACCCGCCGAGGGAGGGGTACGCACGTCACCTAGAGGAAGGCATGGAGCTAGTCCATGCCTTCGCCCGCCGCCAACTCCATCTGGCGGGGGAAAAGATGAAGCGCAGGTACGACGACCGGAGCCAGGGGAGTCAATACGCTCCGGGGATGAAGATTTGGTTCTTTAATCCCCGGAGGCGGAAGGGAAGGTGCCCAAAACTCACCTCCCCCTGGCAAGGCCCAGGAGTCGTCCTGTCGCAAATCTGTGACGTGGTCTTTAAGATCAAAATGGGGCCACGAGCCCTCCCTCGGATCGTCCACGCCGACCGGATAAGACCTTACACCGGCGAGCAGGCGCCCCCGTGGATTGCCTCGGCTTTAGATGCCGAGGCGGGACCCAGTACCTCTGAATAAGGGGGGCTTATTAGTGCCAGAGGACTGGGGGATTGAGGAGCGATAGGCCCGGTGGGAGAGGGTGGCATCCCTGCCACCTTTCCCATGTGGGGGGGCAAAGGAGCAATAGCTTATGGGGTGTATGGCAGTGAAAACTAGCCCGGGAGGGTTAGGATATATCGTGTGTAGGGATCTAGAGAAGATGACCTTAGGTGACGTTAAGGTTAGTTAGTGACTGATACCTGTAGTGGGGACGCAGGTAGATTAGTATGGATGATAATGACGTGGGAGCGCAATAGTTTAAAGGGACGACTGGGAAGCGCAAGTTTCAGAAGGGAGTAGTTAGCTGAGATGATGCTGTGTGTGTGAGAATTGAACAGGTGTGATTGCACAGGTGTGCAACTGGACAGGTGTGTGGAGCAGTGTATGAGTAGTGAGTGTGTGGATCAGCGCGAATGCGCTTGGGGAGAGAAGGGTGCAGGTGGCACCAGGTGTGAGAGCACAGGTGTGCAGGTACAGGTGTGTGGAGAGAGTTGGAGTGAGTGGTACGGAGTGGTGTGCATGGTGCGAAGGTGTGAATGGGGGAAGAGTGGACCCCTTTCACGAGTACCCGGGGCGGGTAGTGTAAGTGTTAGGTAGAGGGTGCAGGTAAATTGTGGTTGGATATTGGCATTTGTGGTGCGGTTGCAGAATGGTGTTGTGAATGGGTGCATTAGTGTTGTGGAAATGGCTGGGCGTGTAGCCTGTTAGTGTGTGTAGTTGGTTGGGCACTCCACCACTGTGAGGATGTCGGCCAGGTGAGGCCGCAGGTGGGCTCTGGGAGCCGGTAGTTGTGAGTGGGTGCCTGAGGATCCCGGGTGTGGATCGGGCAGCCCAGTGCCAGAGAGGGCACGGAGTGGGGAGAGAGCCAGAGGGCCTTCCCCAGGTAGTTAGGTTAGGGTGAGGAGCAGGTAAGCTCGGAGGCAACTGCAGTGGTGGAGGTGTGCAGGTGGGTAGACCCACTGGGAGAGGTACACGCCGCAGCCCAGAAATTGTGCGAGGGCACCGGGAGATGAATCGGGGGAGTGAGACCCCAAATTGAAGAGCACCACAGTTTGGCCAATGGGAATTGGTTTTTAGAACCCATAGTGTAAGAGGGCCAATGGTTTGGCCGGAGAAAGCCCCCGGGTAGTGTAAAGTTGTTAAAGTCATTTAGGAGATAGTTAGGATTGATGAACCTGTCGCACCATACGCAGCCACTTACCTGTGGTGATGATGATGACTCCACACCTGTGTTTTCTTTGTTTTGTGCAGGAAATGAGAATTGCTGTTGGATTTGTGAGACGCATCACGACGTGGATGAGACATTGGGGTGATTCCATCTCTCCCTCCCTAGGAGGGACTGATGATGAATTGGTGATGGCAAATTTTGATGTTGAGTTGGAGATGGCAAATTTTGATGAGAGTTGAAAATGGCAAATTTGATTGGTTAGGAGGGAGAGAAGACGAATTTGGTATATGGGAGGAACGGGGAAGACAGTAGGGATGTTTGTTGATTTGTAAAGTAGATGTTTATGGGTAGTGTTGTGTTGTGTGGATACAGTAAGGGGTAAGGGAGGGGCCATGTAGGTTACCTGGTGGGGGGGGGGCGTACGATAGGAACGTACCTGTCTCACCTGGTTCCCATGTGCCCCCAGTGTGCATTACCTTATATTGCGTGCACTTTTGCGCCCTTACCACCTTACTCACTTGTTTCTTCTTTTGTCTCCCACCTCCGAGGATCTGGCTTTGGGGTAGAGAGAGAGGAGAGAGAGGTGCTGGCTACGCAGTTGTGGGCCTGCACTTTCGCTGCTTGTTGCCTGGATCGATACACCATATGGACCGCAATGTTGGTGGCCACCCACAATGGACCGTAGTTCTTTTGCGGCCAAGCACCACCCGGGGATGGACCTATGGGTCAACGGGGCACCTATGCCATACAGGTGAACCACTAATAATTAACACCAAGTGCACCACAAGAAGAGCAAGAGACACCTGCAGGGTTAGGGGTTGTCGAATTTATTTTTATTTCATTGAACAATGGTGACTGCACCGATTGGTGGTGGGGTGGTGCTGTTGATGCTCGGAAAGGGTGCTCTGCACGTTATTAAAGGCCGTCGGCCACAGAGCACTCGTGGGTTGGTGTATCGATGTTGGCAAGCGCGCTCTCTCTATGCATAACATCTGCATGTGTTCCTCCAAAGACAGGTCCTGGATCGTAGTGTAAATATCAGCGTAGTCTTGTAAATAATGCTCCCTACCGGCTGTATGTTTAGTTTGAGGATTCTTTCCGGATTCGGTTATCCTGTGGGTGTGTTTCTGAGAGGAGAAGGGTGCAACGTCGCAGGGGGACATATTTACTCATTTGTGAATATCTATAAAACTGTCGCACTCAGGGTAGAGTTAATAGTAGAGGGAACTACATTGCGTGCCACACTAAAGTAGGTAAAAATTTATCGGGTCGGGACGCCCCGAGGGTAGAGAAGGGTGCAATGTTGCGAATATGGAATTTGACCTCCATATCCGCTTGTAAATATTCCCCTATCTTCTCCGATACTCCCCAACTCTCCCCTTACCCCATTCCCTAGTCCCATTGTCTGTAAACAACACCCATTAGAGCCGATCTTCCCCTTCATTCCCCCATTAAATGTCGTGCCCAGGTCCCCCGCACCACACGTAGACAATTATAGGACATCTTGCTAGTTATTCTTAATCTATGTCAGTTAAGGACTTGTTTCCATTAATTATGACTCTTCGTTGCACCAGAATGTGATGATATGGCACCAGTAGGAGTTTAGGACCTTCCCATACCTCCCCGCATCTCTTCCCATCATCTCAAGCTCCAACAACAACCACAACAACAGCGGCTTTGCGTCCTCACTCCGGCTCGGTTGGCCGCCATTGAACATGTGCTCGACGGGGTTACCCAGAAGGGGGCTCCCTGTCGGCCCCTCGTCAAGGGCGGAGCCGGTAACCCCCGCACCCAATGAGAAGCCATGGGCCGATGCCATATGGGGCGGAGCTAACGAGCGAGGGCGTGACTCCCCGCCGGATATACGCGGCCCCGCGCCGGACGTGACGTCAGATGCGCCCCGAGCTTGGAAGGAAAAGACGCCACCCTCCCGAGCGCTGAGCGACCTCCCCAGCTTGAGACCAAAGTCGCGACCCACAAGCGCTGTGATACCTTCACGCATCTCTGGACACCACCGTACGTGATTCTGTCCCTGAGCCAGGTGCACCTGAGCCATCGCGACCTGCCTCCCCTTTTCATCAACCCCCGTGTGAGTCAGCAATTTTGTCCCGTGTGTCCGTCGTCTGTCCGGGGATAATATAAGAGTGTGTCTAAGTGCCTGTCTTCCTGTAATATACCTCTAGCCCCTGTAATCTAACCTTTTTCCCTACGAATATACTTGAGAATCGAAACCCTGGTGTCGTATTGTGTCATTATAACCCAGCCGGGTGTCTTCTCTTTCCTATTGAGCCAGCGTAGCGCGATTAGTTAACATTCGGGCACAATCGGGTAACTTGTACGGATACGGCGGCCATCCCGCTCGGCCCACCATACCATCAAAGTCGTATCTGTAACAATATTTTATTCCCCATGGAGAGTTCTTTACAATGAGCCATGTCTCAATTTTTTCTGTTCAGCACTTTTGGAGATATAGTGGTGCAAAGTTTTGCCGTTTTTCCAAGATGGCGGCCGACCACGTGACATATGACATCATCATTAACATATTTTATTCCCCATGGAGAGTTCTTTACAATGAGCCATGTCTCAATTTTTTCTGTTCAGCACTTTTGGAGATTTCGTGGTGCAAAGTTTTGCCGTTTTTCCAAGATGGCGGCCGACCACGTGACATATGACGTCATCATTAACATATTTTATTCCCCATGGAGAGTTCTTTACAATGAGCCATGTCTCAATTTTTTCTGTTCAGTACTTTCGGAGATATAGAGGTGCAAAGTTTTTCGGTTTTTCCAAGATGGCGGCCGAACCACGTCACCGATGACGTCATCAATTGGGCACAGTCTATTCCAGGGCAAGACCAATAAGTGTGCAAAGTTTGGCGATTCTACGTGCAACGGTGTAGACGCAGTGCTGCAAACAGACAGACAGACAGACAAACAGACAAACAGACAGACAAACAGACAAACGAACAGATCAACATACTTGCCGGAAAATTTTTTCCGGCAAGTAACGAACAGATCAACATACTTGCCGGAAAATTTTTCCGGCAAGTAATGAAAAATCGGTCAGAGACCGAGGACTTGCCGGAATGTACTTTTTTATCGGCCATTTAGGACAAATATGGCGGCCGAACCACGTGACCGATGACGTCATCATTAACATATTTTATTCCCCATGGAGAGTTCTTTACAATGAGCCATACCTCAATTTTTTCTATTCAGGACTTTTGGAGATGTGGAGGTGCAGAGTTTTTCTGTTTTTCCAAGATGGCGGCCGAACCACGTGACCGATGACATCATCATTAACATATTTTATTCCCCATGGAGAGTTCTTTACAATGAGCCATGTCTCAATTTTTTCTATTCGGCACTTTCGGAGATATGGAGGTGCTAAGTTTTTCGGTTTTTCCAAGATGGTGGCCGACCACGTGACTGATGACGTCATCAATTGGGCACAGTCTATTCCAGGGCAAGACCAATATGTGTGCAAAGTTTGGTGATTCTCCGTGCAACGGGGTAGACGCAGTGCTGCAAACAGACAGACAAACAGACAAACAGACAAACAGATGAAAAATCGGTCAGAGACCGAGGACTTGCCGGAGTGTACTTTTTTATCGGCCATTTAGAACAAATATGGCGGCTGAACCACGTGATAGATGATGTCATCATTAACATATTTTATTCCCCATGGAGAGTTCATTACAATGAGCCATGTCTCAATTTTTTCTGCTCAGCACTTTTGGAGATATAGAGGTGCAAAGTTTTGCCGTTTTTCCAAGATGGCGGCCGAACCACGTGACATCTGACGTCATCATTAACATATTTTATTCCCCATGGACATTTCTTTCCAATGAGCCATGTCTCAATTTTTTCTGTTCAGCACTTTCGGAGATATAGAGGTGCAAAGCTTTTCCAAGATGGCGGCCGAACCACGTGACCTATGACGTCATCATTAACATATTTTATTTCCCATGGACATTTCTTTCCAATGAGCCATGTCTCAATTTTTTCTGTTCAGCACTTTCGGAGATATAGAGGTGCAAAGCTTTTCCAAGATGGCGGCCGAACCACGTGACCGATGACGTCATCATTAACATTTTTTATTCCACATGGAGAGTTCTTTACAATGAGCCATGCCTCAATTTTTTCTATTCAGGACTTTTGGAGATGTGGAGGTGCAGAGTTTTTCGGTTTTTCCAAGATGGCGGCTGAACCACGTGACCGATGACGTCATCATTAACATATTTTATTCCCCATGGAGGATTCTTTACAATGAGCCATGTCTCAATTTTTTCTATTCAGCACTTTTGGACACATAGAGGTGCTAAGTTTTTCGGTTTTTCCAAGATGGCGGCCGAACCACGTGACCGATGATATCATCATTAACATATTTTATTCCCCATGGAGAGTTCTTTACAATGAGCCATGTCTCAATTTTTTCTATTCAGCACTTTCGGAGATATGGAGGTGCAAAGTTTTTCGGTTTTTCCAAGATGGCGGCCGAACCACGTGACTGATGACGTCATCAGTAACATATTTTATTCCCCATGGAGAGATATTTACAATGAGCCATGTCTCAATTTTTTCTGTTCAGCACTTTCGGAGATATGGAGGTGTAAAGTTTTTCGGTTTTTCCAAGATGGCGGCCGAACCACGTGACCTATGACGTCATCATTAACATATTTTATGCCCCATGGACATTTCTTTCCAATGAGCCATGTCTCAATTTTTCTGTTCAGCACTTTCGGAGATATAGAGGTGCAAAGCTTTTCCAAGATGGCGGCCGAACCACGTGACCGATGACGTCATCATTAACATTTTTTATTCCACATGGAGAGTTCTTTACAATGAGCCATGTCTCAATTTTTTCTATTCAGTACTTTCAGAGATATGGAGGTGCAAAGTTTTGCCGTTTTTCCAAGATGGCGGCCGAACCACGTGACATATGACTTCATCATTAACATATTTTATTCCCCATGGGGAGTTCTTTACAATGAGCCATGTCTCAATTTTTTCTGTTCAGCACTTTTGGAGATTTCGTGGTGCAAAGTTTTGCCGTTTTTCCAAGATGGCAGCCCACCACGTGACCGGTGACGTCATCATTAACATATTTTATTCCCCATGGAGAGTTCATTACAATGAGCCGTGTCTCAATTTTTTCTATTCAGTACTTTCAGAGATATGGAGGTGCAAAGTTTTGTTGTTTTTCCAAGATGGCGGCCGACCACGTGACATATGACGTCATCATTAACCTATTTTATTCTGCATGGAGAGTTCTTTACAATGAGCCATGTCTCAATTTTTTCTGTTCAGCACTTTTGGAGATTTCGTGGTGCAAAGTTTTGCCGTTTTTCCAAGATGGCGGCCGACCACGTGACTGATGATGTCATCATTAACATATTTTATTCCCCATGGAGAGTTCTTTACAATGAGCCATGTCTCAATTTTTTCTGTTCAGCACTTTTGGAGATATAGTGGCGCAACGTTTTGCCGTTTTTCCAAGATGGCGACCGAACCACGTGACTGATGACGTCATCATTTACTTATTTTATTCCCCATGGAGAGTTCTTTACAATGAGCCATGTAGCAATTTTTTCTGTTCAGTACTTTCGGAGATATAGAGGTGCAATTTTTTTTCGGTTTTTCCAAGATGGCCGCCGAACCACGTGACTGATGACGTCATCATTAACATATTTTATTCCCCATGGACAGTTCTTTACAATGAGCCATGTCTCAATTTTTTCTATTCAGCACTTTCGGAGATATGGAGGTGCAAATTTTTTCAAAGATGGCGGCCGAACCACGTGACCGATGACGTCATCATTTGGGCACAGTATATTAGAGGGCAAGCCAAATAAGTGTGCAAAGTTTGGCTATTCTACGTATAGAAAGATTCTACATATAGAAAGTTTTGCGGTTTTTCCAAGATGGCGGCCGAACCACGTGACCAATGACGTCATCATTAACATATTTTATTCCCCATCTAGAGTTCTTTACAATGAGCCATGTCTCAATTTTTTCTGTTCAGTACTTTCGGAGATATAGAAGTGCAAAGTTTTTCGGTTTTTCCAAGATGGCGGCCGAACCACGTCACCGATGACGTCAACAATTGGGCACAGTCTATTCCAGGGCAAGACCAATATGTGTGCAAAGTTTGGCGATTCTCCGTGCAACGGTGTAGACGCAGTGCTGCAAACAGACAGACAAACAGACAGATGAAAAATCGGTCAGAGACCGAGGACTTGCCGGAATTTACTTTTTTATCGGCCATTTAGGACAAATATGGCGGCTGAACCACCTGACCGATGACATCATCATTAACATATTTTATTCCCCACGGAGAGTTCTTTACAATGAGCCATGTCTCAATTTTTTCTGTTCAGCACTTTTGGAGATAGAGGTGCAACGTTTTTCGGTTTTTCCAAGATGGCGGCCGAACCACGTGACTGATGACGTCATCATTAACATATTTTATTCCCCATGGAGAGTTCTTTACAATGAGCCATGTCTCAATTTTTTCTGTTCAGCACTTTTGGAGATATAGTGGCGCAACGTTTTGCCGTTTTTCCAAGATGGCGACCGAACCACGTGTCTGATGACGTCATCATTAACATATTTTATTCCCCATGGAGAGTTCTTTACAATGAGCCATGTCTCAATTTTTTCTGTTCAGTACTTTGGGAGATATAGAGGTGTAAATTTTTTCGGTTTTTCCAAGATGGCGGCCGAACCACGTCACCGATGACGTCATCAATTGGGCACAATCTATTCCAGGGCAAGACCAATATGTGTGCAAAGTTTGGCGATTCTACGTGCAACGGTGTAGACGCAGTGCTGCAAACAGACAAACAGACAGATGAAAAATCGGTCAGAGACCGAGGACTTGCCGGAATGTACTTTTTTATCGGCCATTTAGGACAAATATGGCGGCCGAACCACGTCACCAATGACATCATCAGTAACATATTTTATTCCCCATGGAGAGTTCTTTACAATGAGCCATGTCTCAATTTTTTCTGTTCAGCACTTTTGGAGATATCGTGGTGCAAAGTTTTGCCGTTTTATCAAGATGGCGGGCGACCACGTGACATGTGACGTCATCATTAACATATTTTATTCCCCATGGAGAGTTCTTTACAATGAGCCATGTCTCAATTTTTTCTGTTCAGCACTTTTGGAGATATCGTGGTGCAAAGTTTTTCGGTTTTTCCAAGATGGCGGCCGAACCACGTCTCCGATGACGTCATCAATTGGGCACAGTCTATGCCAGGGCATGACCAATATGTGTGCAAAGTTTGGCGATTCTACGTGCAACGGTGTAGACGCAGTGCTGCAAACAGACAGACAGACAAACAGACAGATGAAAAATCGGTCAGAGACCGAGGACTTGCCGGAATGTACTTTTTTATCGGCCATTTAGGACAAATATGGCGGCAGAAACACGTGATCGATGATGTCATCATTAACATATTTTATTCCCCATGGAGAGTTCTTTACAACGAGCCATGTCTCAATTTTTTCTATTCAGCACTTTCAGATATGGAGGTGCAATTTTTTCCCAAGATGGCGGCCGAACCACGTGACATATGACGTCATCATTAACATATTTTATTCCCCATGGAGAGTTCTTTACAATGAGCCATGTCTCAATTTTTTCTGTTCAGCACTTTTGGAGATATAGTGGTGCAAAGTTTTGCCGTTTTTCCAAGATGGCGGCCGACCACGTGACATATGACGTCATCATTAACATATTTTATTCCCCATGGAGTTCTTTACAATGAGCCATGTCTCAATTTTTCTGTTCAGCACTTTTGGAGATATAGTAGTGCAAAGTTTTGCCGTTTTTCCAAGATGGCGGCCGACCACGTGACATATGACGTCATCATTAACATATTTTATTCCCCATGGAGAGTTCTTTACAATGAGCCATGTCTCAATTTTTTCTGTTCAGTACTTTCGGAGATATAGAGGTGCAAAGTTTTTCGGTTTTTCCAAGATGGCGGCCGAACCACGTCACCGATGACGTCATCAATTGGGCACAGTCTATTCCAGGGCAAGACCAATATGTGTGCAAAGTTTGGCGATTCTACGTGCAACAGTGTAGACGCAGTGCTGCAAACAGACAGACAGACAAACAGACAGACAAACAGACAGACAAACAGACAAACAAACGAACAGATCAACATACTTGCCGGAAATTTTTTCCGGCAAGTAATGAAAAATCGGTCAGAGACCGAGGACTTGCCGGAATGTACTTTTTTATCGGCCATTTAGGACAAATATGGCGGCTGAAACACCTGACCGATGACATCATTAACATATTTTATTCCCCACGGAGAGTTCTTTACAATGAGCCATGTCTCAATTTTTTCTGTTCAGCACTTTTGGAGATAGAGGTGCAACGTTTTTCGGATTTTCCAAGATGGTGGCCGACCACGTGACATATGACGTCATCATTAACATATTTTATTCCCCATGGAGTTCTTTACAATGAGCCATGTCTCAATTTTTTCTATTCAGCACTTTCAGAGATATGGAGGTGCAAAGTTTTTCGTTTTTTCCAAGATGGCGGCCGAACCACGTGACTGATGACATCATCATTAACATGTTTTATTCCCCATGGAGAGTTCTTTCCAATGAGCCATGTCTCAATTTTTTCTATTCAGCACTTCCGGAGATATGGAGGTGCAAAGTTTTTCGGTTTTTCCAAGATGGCGGCCGAACCACGTCACCGATGACGTCATCAATTGGGCACAGTCTATTCCAGGCCAAGACGAATATGTCTGCAAAGCTTGGCGATTCTCCGTGCAACGGTGTAGACGCAGTGCTGCAAACAGACAGACAGACAAACAGACAGACAAACAGACAAACGAACAGATCAACATACTTGCCGGAAAAATTTTTCCGGCAAGTAACAAACAAACGAACAGATCAACATACTTGCCGGAAAATTTTTCCGGCAAGTAACAAACAAACGAACAGATCAACATACTTGCCGGAATCTTTACCGGCAAGTAAAAATCGGTCAGAGACCGAGGACTTGCCGGAATGTACTTTTTTATTGTCCATTTAGGACAAATATGGCGGCCGAACCACGTGACTGATGACGTCATCATTAACATATTTTATTCCCCATGGAGAGTTCTTTACATTGAGCCACGTCCCAAGTTTTTCTATTCAGGACTTTCGGAGATATGGAGGTGTAACGTTTTCCGGTTTTTCCAAGATGGCGGCCGAACCACGTGACATATGACGTCATCATTAACATATTTTATTCCCCATGGAGAGTTCTTTACAATGAGCCATGTCTCAATTTTTTCTGTTCAGCACTTTTGGAGTAATAGTGGTGCAAAGTTTTGCCGTTTTTCCAAGATGGCGGCCGAACCACGTGACCTATGACGTCATCATTAACATGTTTTATTCCCAATGGAGAGTTCTTTACAATGAGCCATGGCTCAATTTTTTCTGTTCAGCACTTTGAGATATCGAGGTGCAAAATTTTTCGGTTTTTCCAAGATGGCGGCCGAACCACGTGACTGATGACGTCATCATTTGGGCACAGTATATTAGAGGGCAAGACCAATATGTGTGCCAAGTTTGGCGATTCTACGTGCAACGGTGTAGACGTAGTGCTGCAAACAGACAAACAGACAAACAGACAAACAGACAAAAAATCGGTCAGAGACCGAGGACTTGCCGGAATGTACTTTTTTATCGGCCATTTAGGACAAATATGGCGGCCGAACCACGTGACCGATGATGTCATCATTAACATATTTTATTCCCCATGGAGAGTTCTTTACAATGAGCCATGTCTCAATTTATTTTCTATTCTGCACTTTTGGAGATATGGAGGTGTTAAGTTTTTCGGTTTTTCCAAGATGGCGGCCGAACCACGTGACCTATGACGTCATCATTTACATATTTTATTCCCCATGGAGAGTTCTTTACAATGAGCCATGTCTCAATTTTTTCTGTTCAGCACTTTTGGGGATATAGTGGTGCAAAGTTTTGCCGTTTTCCAAGATGGCGGCCGACCACGTGACATATGACGTCATCATTAACATATTTTATTCCCCATGGAGATTTCTTTTCAATGAGCCATGTCTCAATTTTTTCTGTTCAGCACTTTTGGAGATATTGTGGTGCAAAGTTTTGCCGTTTTTCCAAGATGGCGGCCGACCATGTGACTGATGACGTCATCATTAACATATTTTATTCCCCATGGAGAGTTCTTTACAATGAGCCATGTCTCAATTTTTTCTGTTCAGTACTTTCGGAGATATAGCGGCACAAATTTTTTCGGTTTTTCCAAGATGGCGGCCGAACCACGTGACATATGACGTCATCATTAACAAATTTTATTCCCCATGGAGAGTTCTTTACAATGAGCCATGTCTCAATTTTTTCTATTCAGCACTTTTGGAGATATAGTGGTGCAAAGTTTTGCCGTTTTTCCAAGATGGCGGCCGACCACGTGACATATGACATCATCATTAACATATTTTATTCCCCATGGAGAGTTCTTTACAATGAGCCATGTCTCAATGTTTTCTGTTCAGCACTTTTGGAGATTTCGTGGTGCAAAGTTTTGCCGTTTTTCCAAGATGGCGGCCGACCACGTGACTGATGACATCATCATTAACATATTTTATTCCGCATGGAGAGTTCTTTACAATGAGCCATGTCTCAATTTTTTCTGTTCAGTACTTTCGGAGATATAGAGGTGCAAACTTTTTCGGTTTTTCCAAGATGGCGGCCGAACCACGTCACCGATGACGTCATCAATTGGGCACAGTCTATTCCAGTGCAAGACCAATATGTGTGCAAAGTTTGGCGATTCTACGTGCAACGGTGTAGACGCAGTGCTGCAAACAGACAGACAGACAAACAGACAGACAAACAAATGAAAAATCGGTCAGAGACCAACGACTTGCCGGAATGTACATTTTTATCGGCCATTTAGGACAAATATGGCGGCCGAACCACGTGACCGATGACGTCATCATTAACATATTTTATTCCCCATGGAGAGTTCTTTACAATGAGCCATGCCTCAATTTTTTCTATTCAGGACTTTTGGAGATGTGGAGGTGGAGTTTTTCGGTTTTTCCAAGATGGCGGCCGAACCACGTGACCGATGACATCATTAACATATTTTATTCCCCATGGAGAGTTCTTCACAATGAGCCATGTCTCAATTTTTTCTGTTCAGTACTTTCGGAGATATAGAGGTGCAAAGATTTTCGGTTTTTCCAAGATGGCGGCCGAACCACGTGACATATGACATCATCATTAACAAATTTTATTCCCCATGGAGAGTTCTTTACAATGAGCCATGTCTCAATTTTTTCTGTTCAGCACTTTTGGAGATATAGCGGTGCAAAGTTTTGCCGTTTTTCCAAGATGGCGGCCGACCACGTGACGTATGACATCATCATTAACGTATTTTATTCCGCATGGAGAGTTCTTTACAATGAGCCATGTCTCAATTTTTTCTGTTCAGCACTTTTGGAGATTTTGTGGTGCAAAGTTTTGCCGTTTTTCCAAGATGGCGGCCGACCACGTGACTGATGATGTCATCATTAACATATTTTATTCCCCATGGAGAGTTCTTTGCAATGAGCCATGTCTCAATTTTTTCTGTTCAGTACTTTCGGAGATATAGAAGTGCAAAGTTTTTCGGTTTTTCCAAGATGGCGGCCGAACCACGTCACCGATGACGTCATCAATTGGGCACAGTCTATTCCAGGGCAAGACCAATATGTGTGCAAAGTTTGGCGAATCTCCGTGCAACGGTGTAGACGCAGTGCTGCAAACAGACAGACAAACAGACAGACAGACAAACAGATGAAAAATCGGTCAGAGACCGAGGACTTGCCGGAATGTACTCTTTTATCGGCCATTTAAGACAAATATGGCGTCCGAACCACGTGATAGATGACGTCATCATTAACATATATTATTCCCCATGGAGAGTTCTTCACAAAGAGCCATGTCTCAACTTTTTCTATTCAGCACTTTTGGAGATATGGAGGTGCTACGTTTTTCGGTTTTTCCAAGATGGCAGCCGAACCACGTGACCTATGATGTCATCATTAACATATTTTATTCCCCATGGAGAGTTCTTTACAATGAGCCATGTCTCAATTTTTTCTATTCAGCACTTTCAGAGATATGGAGGTGCACAATTTTTCGGTTTTTCCAAGATGGCGGCCGAACCACGTGACATATGACGTCATCATTAACATATTTTATTCCCCATTGAGAGTTCTTTACAATGAGCCATGTCTCAATTTTTTCCATTCTGCACTTTTGGAGATATAGTGGTGCAAAGTTTTCCCATTTTTCCAAGATGGCGGCCGAACCACGTGACCGATGGCGTCATCATTAACATATTTTATTCCCCATGGAGAGTTCTTTACAATGAGCCATGTCTCAATTTTTTCTGTTCAGCACTTTTGGAGATTTTGTGGTGCAAAGTTTTGCCGTTTTTCCAAGATGGCGGCCGACCACGTGACTGATGACGTCATCATTAACATATTTTATTCCCCATGGAGAGTTCTTTACAATGAGCCATGTCTCAATTATTCTGTTCAGCACTTTTGGAGATATAGTGGTGCAAAGTTTTGCCGTTTTTCCAAGATGGCGGCCGACCACGTGACATATGACGTCATCATTAACATATTTTATTCCCCATGGAGAGTTCTTTCCAATGAGCCATGTCTCAATTTTTTCTGTTCAGCACTTTTGGAGATATAGTGGCGCAACGATTTGCCGTTTTTCCAAGATGGCGACCGAACCACGTGACTGATGACGTCATCATTTACATATTTTATTCCCCATGGAGAGTTCTTTACAATGAGCCATGTCTCAATTTTTTCTGTTCAGCACTTTTGGAGATATAGTGGTGCAAATTTTTGCCGTTTTTCCAAGATGGCGGCCGACCACGTGACATATGACGTCATCATTAACATATTTTATTCCCCATGGAGAGTTCTTTACAATGAGCCATGTCTCAATTTTTTCTGTTCAGTACTTTCGGAGATATAGAGGTGCAAATTTATTCGGTTTTTCCAAGATGGCGGCCGAACCACGTCACTGATGACGTCATCATTGAGGCACAGTATATTAGAGGGCAAGACCATTATGTGTGCAAAGTTTGGCGATTCTCCGTGCAACGGTGTAGACGCAGTGCTGCAAACAGACAAACAGACAGACAAACAGACAGACAAACAGACAGACAGACAAACAAACGAACAGATCAACATACTTGCCGGAAATTTTTTCCGGCAAGTAACAAACAGACAAACAGACAGACAAACAAACGAACAGATCAACATACTTGCCGGAAAATTTTTTCCGGCAAGTAATGAAAAATCGGTCAGAGACCGAGGACTTGCCGGAATTTACTTTTTTATCGGCCATTTAGGACAAATATGGCGGCCGAACCACGTGACCGATGATGTCATCATTAACATATTTTATTCCCCGTGGAGAGTTGTTTACAATGAGCCATGTCTCAATTTTTTCTGTTAAGCACTTTTGGAGATATAGTGGTGCAAAGTTTTGCCGTTTTTCCAAGATGGCGGCCGAATCACGTGACCTATGACGTCATCATTAACATATTTCATTCTCCATGGAGTGTTCTTTACAATGAGCCATGTCTCAATTTTTTCTGTTCAGCACTTTTGGAGATATAGTGGTGCAAAGTTTTGCCGTTTTTCCAAGATGGCGGCCGACCACGTGACTGATGACGTCATCATTAAGATATTTTATTCCCCATGGAGAGTTCTTTACAATGAGCCATGTCTCAATTTTTTCTGTTCAGTACTTTTGGATATAGCGGTGCAATTTTTTTGCCGTTTTTCCAAGATGGCGGCCGAATCACGTGACCTATGACGTCATCATTAACATATTTCATTCCCCATGGAGAGTTCTTTACAATGAGCCATGTCTCAATTTTTTCTGTTCAGTACTTTTGGAGATATGGAGGTGCAAATTTTTTCGGTTTTTCCAAGATGGCGGCCGAACCACGTGACTGATGACGTCATCATTAACATGTTTTATTCCCCATGGAGAGTTCTTCACAATGAGCCATGTCTCAATTTTTTCTGTTCAGCACTTTGAGATATCGAGGTGCAAATTTTTTCGGTTTTTCCAAGATGGCGGCCGAACCACGTGACCGATGACGTCATCATTTGGGCACAGTATATTAGAGGGCAAGACCAATATGTGTGCCAAGTTTGGCGATTCTACGTGCAACGGTGTAGACGCAGTGCTGCAAACAGACAAACAGACAAACAGACAGACAGACAGACAGACAGACAGACAAACGAACAGATCAACATACTTGCCGGAAAATTTTTTCCGGCAAGTAACAAACAGACAAACAGACAAACAGACAAACAGACAAACAAACGAACAGATCAACATACTTGCCGGAAAATTTTTCCGGCAAGTAATGAAAAATCGGTCAGAGACCGAGGACTTGCCGGAATGTACTTTTTTATCGGCCATTGAGGACAAATATGGCGGCCGAACCACGTGACCGATGTCGTCATCATTAACATATTTTATTCCCCATGGAGAGTTCTTTACAATGAGGCATGTCTCAATTTTTTCTATTCAGCACTTTTGGACACATAGAGGTGCTAAGTTTTTCGGTTTTTCCAAGATGACGGCCGAACCACGTGACATATGACGTCATCATTAACAAATTTTATTCCCCATGGAGAGTTCTTTACAATGAGCCATGTCTCAATTTTTTCTGTTCAGCACTTTTGGAGATATAGTGGTGCAACGTTTTGCCGTTTTTCCAAGATGGCGGCCGACCACGTGACATATGACATCATCATTAACATATTTTATTCCCCATGGAGAGTTCTTTACAATGAGCCATGTCAATTTTTTCTGTTCAGCACTTTTGGAGATTTCGTGGTGCAAAGTTTTGCCGTTTTTCCAAGATGGCGGCCGACCACGTGACTGATGACGTCATCATTAACATATTTTATTCCCCATGGAGAGTTCTTTACAATGAGCCATGTCTCAATTTTTTCTGTTCAGCACTTTTGGAGATATAGTGGCGCAACGTTTTGCCGTTTTTCCAAGATGGCAACCGAACCACGTGACTGATGACGTCATCATTTACATATTTTATTCCCCATGGAGAGTTCTTTCCAATGAGCCATGTCTCAATTTTTTCTGTTCAGCACTTTTGGAGATATAGTGGCGCAACGTTTTGCCGTTTTTCCAAGATGGCGACCGAACCACGTGACTGATGACGTCATCATTTACATATTTTATTCCCCATGGAGAGTTCTTTACAATGAGCCATGTCTCAATTTTTTCTGTTCAGTACTTTCGGAGATATAGAGGTGCAAATTTATTCGGTTTTTCCAAGATGGCGGCCGAACCACGTCACCGATGACGTCATCATTGAGGCACAGTATATTAGAGGGCAAGACCATTATGTGTGCAAAGTTTGGCGATTCTCCGTGCAACGGTGTAGACGCAGTGCTGCAAACAGACAAACAGACAGACAAACAGACAAACAGACAAACAGATGAAAAATCGGTCAGAGACCGAGGACTTGCCGGAATGTACTTTTTTATCCGCCATTTAGGACAAATATGGCGGCCTAACCACGTGACCGATGACGTCATCATTAACATATTTTATTCCCCATGGAGAGTTCTTTACAATGAGCCATGTCTCAATTTTTTTTCTATTCTGCACTGTTGGAGATATGGAGGTGTTAAGTTTTTCGGTTTTTCCAAGATGGCGGCCGAACCACGTGACCTATGACGTCATCATTTACATATTTTATTCCCCATGGAGAGTTCTTTACAATGAGCCATATCTCAATTTTTTCTATTCAGCACTTTTGGAGATATGGAGGTGCAAAGTTTTTCGGTTTTTCCAAGATGGCGGCCGAACCACGTGACATATGACGTCATCAGTAACATATTTTATTCCCCATGGAGAGTTCTTTACATTGAGCCATGTCCCAAGTTTTTCTATTCAGGTCTTTCGGAGATATGGAGGTGTAACGTTTTCCGGTTTTTCCAAGATGGCGGCCGACCACGTGACATATGACGTCATCATTAACATATTTTATTCCCCATGGAGAGTTCTTTCCAATGAGCCATGTCTCAATTTTTTCTGTTCAGCACTTTTGGAGATATAGTGGCGCAACGTTTTGCCGTTTTTCCAAGATGGCAACCGAACCACGTGACTGATGACGTCATCATTTACATATTTTATTCCCCATGGAGAGTTCTTTCCAATGAGCCATGTCTCAATTTTTTCTGTTCAGCACTTTTGGAGATATAGTGGCGCAACGTTTTGCCGTTTTTCCAAGATGGCGACCGAACCACGTGACTGATGACGTCATTATTTACATATTTTATTCCCCATGGAGAGTTCTTTACAATGAGCCATGTCTCAATTTTTTCTGTTCAGTACTTTCGGAGATATAGAGGTGCAAATTTATTCGGTTTTTCCAAGATGGCGGCCGAACCACGTCACCGATGACGTCATCATTGAGGCACAGTATATTAGAGGGCAAGACCATTATGTGTGCAAAGTTTGGCGATTCTCCGTGCAACGGTGTAGACGCAGTGCTGCAAACAGACAAACAGACAGACAAACAGACAGACAAACAGACAAACAGACAAACAAACGAACAGATCAACATACTTGCCGGAAAATTTTTCCGGCAAGTAACAAACAAACGAACAGATCAACATACTTGCCGGAATTTTTTCCGGCAAGTAATGAAAAATCGGTCAGAGACCGAGGACTTGCCGGAATGTACTTTTTTATCGGCCATTTAGGACAAATATGGCGGCCGAACCACGTCACCAATGACATCATCAGTAACATATTTTATTCCCCATGGAGAGTTCTTTACAATGAGCCATGTCTCAATTTTTTCTGTTCAGCACTTTTGGAGATATCGTGGTGCAAAGTTTTGCCGTTTTATCAAGATGGCGGGCGACCACGTGACATGTGACGTCATCATTAACATATTTTATTCCCCATGGAGAGTTCTTTACAATGAGCCATGTCTCAATTTTTTCTGTTCAGCACTTTTGGAGATATCGTGGTGCAAAGTTTTTCGGTTTTTCCAAGATGGCGGCCGAACCACGTCTCCGATGACGTCATCAATTGGGCACAGTCTATGCCAGGGCATGACCAATATGTGTGCAAAGTTTGGCGATTCTACGTGCAACGGTGTAGACGCAGTGCTGCAAACAGACAGACAGACAAACAGACAGATGAAAAATCGGTCAGAGACCGAGGACTTGCCGGAATGTACTTTTTTATCGGCCATTTAGGACAAATATGGCGGCAGAAACACGTGATCGATGATGTCATCATTAACATATTTTATTCCCCATGGAGAGTTCTTTACAACGAGCCATGTCTCAATTTTTTCTATTCAGCACTTTCAGATATGGAGGTGCAATTTTTTCCCAAGATGGCGGCCGAACCACGTGACATATGACGTCATCATTAACATATTTTATTCCCCATGGAGAGTTCTTTACAATGAGCCATGTCTCAATTTTTTCTGTTCAGCACTTTTGGAGATATAGTGGTGCAAAGTTTTGCCGTTTTTCCAAGATGGCGGCCGACCACGTGACATATGACGTCATCATTAACATATTTTATTCCCCATGGAGTTCTTTACAATGAGCCATGTCTCAATTTTTCTGTTCAGCACTTTTGGAGATATAGTAGTGCAAAGTTTTGCCGTTTTTCCAAGATGGCGGCCGACCACGTGACATATGACGTCATCATTAACATATTTTATTCCCCATGGAGAGTTCTTTACAATGAGCCATGTCTCAATTTTTTCTGTTCAGTACTTTCGGAGATATAGAGGTGCAAAGTTTTTCGGTTTTTCCAAGATGGCGGCCGAACCACGTCACCGATGACGTCATCAATTGGGCACAGTCTATTCCAGGGCAAGACCAATATGTGTGCAAAGTTTGGCGATTCTACGTGCAACAGTGTAGACGCAGTGCTGCAAACAGACAGACAGACAAACAGACAGACAAACAGACAGACAAACAGACAAACAAACGAACAGATCAACATACTTGCCGGAAATTTTTTCCGGCAAGTAATGAAAAATCGGTCAGAGACCGAGGACTTGCCGGAATGTACTTTTTTATCGGCCATTTAGGACAAATATGGCGGCTGAAACACCTGACCGATGACATCATTAACATATTTTATTCCCCACGGAGAGTTCTTTACAATGAGCCATGTCTCAATTTTTTCTGTTCAGCACTTTTGGAGATAGAGGTGCAACGTTTTTCGGATTTTCCAAGATGGTGGCCGACCACGTGACATATGACGTCATCATTAACATATTTTATTCCCCATGGAGTTCTTTACAATGAGCCATGTCTCAATTTTTTCTATTCAGCACTTTCAGAGATATGGAGGTGCAAAGTTTTTCGTTTTTTCCAAGATGGCGGCCGAACCACGTGACTGATGACATCATCATTAACATGTTTTATTCCCCATGGAGAGTTCTTTCCAATGAGCCATGTCTCAATTTTTTCTATTCAGCACTTCCGGAGATATGGAGGTGCAAAGTTTTTCGGTTTTTCCAAGATGGCGGCCGAACCACGTCACCGATGACGTCATCAATTGGGCACAGTCTATTCCAGGCCAAGACGAATATGTCTGCAAAGCTTGGCGATTCTCCGTGCAACGGTGTAGACGCAGTGCTGCAAACAGACAGACAGACAAACAGACAGACAAACAGACAAACGAACAGATCAACATACTTGCCGGAAAAATTTTTCCGGCAAGTAACAAACAAACGAACAGATCAACATACTTGCCGGAAAATTTTTCCGGCAAGTAACAAACAAACGAACAGATCAACATACTTGCCGGAATCTTTACCGGCAAGTAAAAATCGGTCAGAGACCGAGGACTTGCCGGAATGTACTTTTTTATTGTCCATTTAGGACAAATATGGCGGCCGAACCACGTGACTGATGACGTCATCATTAACATATTTTATTCCCCATGGAGAGTTCTTTACATTGAGCCACGTCCCAAGTTTTTCTATTCAGGACTTTCGGAGATATGGAGGTGTAACGTTTTCCGGTTTTTCCAAGATGGCGGCCGAACCACGTGACATATGACGTCATCATTAACATATTTTATTCCCCATGGAGAGTTCTTTACAATGAGCCATGTCTCAATTTTTTCTGTTCAGCACTTTTGGAGTAATAGTGGTGCAAAGTTTTGCCGTTTTTCCAAGATGGCGGCCGAACCACGTGACCTATGACGTCATCATTAACATGTTTTATTCCCAATGGAGAGTTCTTTACAATGAGCCATGGCTCAATTTTTTCTGTTCAGCACTTTGAGATATCGAGGTGCAAAATTTTTCGGTTTTTCCAAGATGGCGGCCGAACCACGTGACTGATGACGTCATCATTTGGGCACAGTATATTAGAGGGCAAGACCAATATGTGTGCCAAGTTTGGCGATTCTACGTGCAACGGTGTAGACGTAGTGCTGCAAACAGACAAACAGACAAACAGACAAACAGACAAAAAATCGGTCAGAGACCGAGGACTTGCCGGAATGTACTTTTTTATCGGCCATTTAGGACAAATATGGCGGCCGAACCACGTGACCGATGATGTCATCATTAACATATTTTATTCCCCATGGAGAGTTCTTTACAATGAGCCATGTCTCAATTTATTTTCTATTCTGCACTTTTGGAGATATGGAGGTGTTAAGTTTTTCGGTTTTTCCAAGATGGCGGCCGAACCACGTGACCTATGACGTCATCATTTACATATTTTATTCCCCATGGAGAGTTCTTTACAATGAGCCATGTCTCAATTTTTTCTGTTCAGCACTTTTGGGGATATAGTGGTGCAAAGTTTTGCCGTTTTCCAAGATGGCGGCCGACCACGTGACATATGACGTCATCATTAACATATTTTATTCCCCATGGAGATTTCTTTTCAATGAGCCATGTCTCAATTTTTTCTGTTCAGCACTTTTGGAGATATTGTGGTGCAAAGTTTTGCCGTTTTTCCAAGATGGCGGCCGACCATGTGACTGATGACGTCATCATTAACATATTTTATTCCCCATGGAGAGTTCTTTACAATGAGCCATGTCTCAATTTTTTCTGTTCAGTACTTTCGGAGATATAGCGGCACAAATTTTTTCGGTTTTTCCAAGATGGCGGCCGAACCACGTGACATATGACGTCATCATTAACAAATTTTATTCCCCATGGAGAGTTCTTTACAATGAGCCATGTCTCAATTTTTTCTATTCAGCACTTTTGGAGATATAGTGGTGCAAAGTTTTGCCGTTTTTCCAAGATGGCGGCCGACCACGTGACATATGACATCATCATTAACATATTTTATTCCCCATGGAGAGTTCTTTACAATGAGCCATGTCTCAATGTTTTCTGTTCAGCACTTTTGGAGATTTCGTGGTGCAAAGTTTTGCCGTTTTTCCAAGATGGCGGCCGACCACGTGACTGATGACATCATCATTAACATATTTTATTCCGCATGGAGAGTTCTTTACAATGAGCCATGTCTCAATTTTTTCTGTTCAGTACTTTCGGAGATATAGAGGTGCAAACTTTTTCGGTTTTTCCAAGATGGCGGCCGAACCACGTCACCGATGACGTCATCAATTGGGCACAGTCTATTCCAGTGCAAGACCAATATGTGTGCAAAGTTTGGCGATTCTACGTGCAACGGTGTAGACGCAGTGCTGCAAACAGACAGACAGACAAACAGACAGACAAACAAATGAAAAATCGGTCAGAGACCAACGACTTGCCGGAATGTACATTTTTATCGGCCATTTAGGACAAATATGGCGGCCGAACCACGTGACCGATGACGTCATCATTAACATATTTTATTCCCCATGGAGAGTTCTTTACAATGAGCCATGCCTCAATTTTTTCTATTCAGGACTTTTGGAGATGTGGAGGTGGAGTTTTTCGGTTTTTCCAAGATGGCGGCCGAACCACGTGACCGATGACATCATTAACATATTTTATTCCCCATGGAGAGTTCTTCACAATGAGCCATGTCTCAATTTTTTCTGTTCAGTACTTTCGGAGATATAGAGGTGCAAAGATTTTCGGTTTTTCCAAGATGGCGGCCGAACCACGTGACATATGACATCATCATTAACAAATTTTATTCCCCATGGAGAGTTCTTTACAATGAGCCATGTCTCAATTTTTTCTGTTCAGCACTTTTGGAGATATAGCGGTGCAAAGTTTTGCCGTTTTTCCAAGATGGCGGCCGACCACGTGACGTATGACATCATCATTAACGTATTTTATTCCGCATGGAGAGTTCTTTACAATGAGCCATGTCTCAATTTTTTCTGTTCAGCACTTTTGGAGATTTTGTGGTGCAAAGTTTTGCCGTTTTTCCAAGATGGCGGCCGACCACGTGACTGATGATGTCATCATTAACATATTTTATTCCCCATGGAGAGTTCTTTGCAATGAGCCATGTCTCAATTTTTTCTGTTCAGTACTTTCGGAGATATAGAAGTGCAAAGTTTTTCGGTTTTTCCAAGATGGCGGCCGAACCACGTCACCGATGACGTCATCAATTGGGCACAGTCTATTCCAGGGCAAGACCAATATGTGTGCAAAGTTTGGCGAATCTCCGTGCAACGGTGTAGACGCAGTGCTGCAAACAGACAGACAAACAGACAGACAGACAAACAGATGAAAAATCGGTCAGAGACCGAGGACTTGCCGGAATGTACTCTTTTATCGGCCATTTAAGACAAATATGGCGTCCGAACCACGTGATAGATGACGTCATCATTAACATATATTATTCCCCATGGAGAGTTCTTCACAAAGAGCCATGTCTCAACTTTTTCTATTCAGCACTTTTGGAGATATGGAGGTGCTACGTTTTTCGGTTTTTCCAAGATGGCAGCCGAACCACGTGACCTATGATGTCATCATTAACATATTTTATTCCCCATGGAGAGTTCTTTACAATGAGCCATGTCTCAATTTTTTCTATTCAGCACTTTCAGAGATATGGAGGTGCACAATTTTTCGGTTTTTCCAAGATGGCGGCCGAACCACGTGACATATGACGTCATCATTAACATATTTTATTCCCCATTGAGAGTTCTTTACAATGAGCCATGTCTCAATTTTTTCCATTCTGCACTTTTGGAGATATAGTGGTGCAAAGTTTTCCCATTTTTCCAAGATGGCGGCCGAACCACGTGACCGATGGCGTCATCATTAACATATTTTATTCCCCATGGAGAGTTCTTTACAATGAGCCATGTCTCAATTTTTTCTGTTCAGCACTTTTGGAGATTTTGTGGTGCAAAGTTTTGCCGTTTTTCCAAGATGGCGGCCGACCACGTGACTGATGACGTCATCATTAACATATTTTATTCCCCATGGAGAGTTCTTTACAATGAGCCATGTCTCAATTATTCTGTTCAGCACTTTTGGAGATATAGTGGTGCAAAGTTTTGCCGTTTTTCCAAGATGGCGGCCGACCACGTGACATATGACGTCATCATTAACATATTTTATTCCCCATGGAGAGTTCTTTCCAATGAGCCATGTCTCAATTTTTTCTGTTCAGCACTTTTGGAGATATAGTGGCGCAACGATTTGCCGTTTTTCCAAGATGGCGACCGAACCACGTGACTGATGACGTCATCATTTACATATTTTATTCCCCATGGAGAGTTCTTTACAATGAGCCATGTCTCAATTTTTTCTGTTCAGCACTTTTGGAGATATAGTGGTGCAAATTTTTGCCGTTTTTCCAAGATGGCGGCCGACCACGTGACATATGACGTCATCATTAACATATTTTATTCCCCATGGAGAGTTCTTTACAATGAGCCATGTCTCAATTTTTTCTGTTCAGTACTTTCGGAGATATAGAGGTGCAAATTTATTCGGTTTTTCCAAGATGGCGGCCGAACCACGTCACTGATGACGTCATCATTGAGGCACAGTATATTAGAGGGCAAGACCATTATGTGTGCAAAGTTTGGCGATTCTCCGTGCAACGGTGTAGACGCAGTGCTGCAAACAGACAAACAGACAGACAAACAGACAGACAAACAGACAGACAGACAAACAAACGAACAGATCAACATACTTGCCGGAAATTTTTTCCGGCAAGTAACAAATGAAAAATCGGTCAGAGACCGAGGACTTGCCGGAATGTACTTTTTTATCGGCCATTTAGGACAAATATGGCGGCAGAAACACGTGATCGATGATGTCATCATTAACATATTTTATTCCCCATGGAGAGTTCTTTACAACGAGCCATGTCTCAATTTTTTCTATTCAGCACTTTCAGATATGGAGGTGCAATTTTTTCCCAAGATGGCGGCCGAACCACGTGACATATGACGTCATCATTAACATATTTTATTCCCCATGGAGAGTTCTTTACAATGAGCCATGTCTCAATTTTTTCTGTTCAGCACTTTTGGAGATATAGTGGTGCAAAGTTTTGCCGTTTTTCCAAGATGGCGGCCGACCACGTGACATATGACGTCATCATTAACATATTTTATTCCCCATGGAGTTCTTTACAATGAGCCATGTCTCAATTTTTCTGTTCAGCACTTTTGGAGATATAGTAGTGCAAAGTTTTGCCGTTTTTCCAAGATGGCGGCCGACCACGTGACATATGACGTCATCATTAACATATTTTATTCCCCATGGAGAGTTCTTTACAATGAGCCATGTCTCAATTTTTTCTGTTCAGTACTTTCGGAGATATAGAGGTGCAAAGTTTTTCGGTTTTTCCAAGATGGCGGCCGAACCACGTCACCGATGACGTCATCAATTGGGCACAGTCTATTCCAGGGCAAGACCAATATGTGTGCAAAGTTTGGCGATTCTACGTGCAACAGTGTAGACGCAGTGCTGCAAACAGACAGACAGACAAACAGACAGACAAACAGACAGACAAACAGACAAACAAACGAACAGATCAACATACTTGCCGGAAATTTTTTCCGGCAAGTAATGAAAAATCGGTCAGAGACCGAGGACTTGCCGGAATGTACTTTTTTATCGGCCATTTAGGACAAATATGGCGGCTGAAACACCTGACCGATGACATCATTAACATATTTTATTCCCCACGGAGAGTTCTTTACAATGAGCCATGTCTCAATTTTTTCTGTTCAGCACTTTTGGAGATAGAGGTGCAACGTTTTTCGGATTTTCCAAGATGGTGGCCGACCACGTGACATATGACGTCATCATTAACATATTTTATTCCCCATGGAGTTCTTTACAATGAGCCATGTCTCAATTTTTTCTATTCAGCACTTTCAGAGATATGGAGGTGCAAAGTTTTTCGTTTTTTCCAAGATGGCGGCCGAACCACGTGTCTGATGACATCATCATTAACATGTTTTATTCCCCATGGAGAGTTCTTTCCAATGAGCCATGTCTCAATTTTTTCTATTCAGCACTTCCGGAGATATGGAGGTGCAAAGTTTTTCGGTTTTTCCAAGATGGCGGCCGAACCACGTCACCGATGACGTCATCAATTGGGCACAGTCTATTCCAGGCCAAGACGAATATGTCTGCAAAGCTTGGCGATTCTCCGTGCAACGGTGTAGACGCAGTGCTGCAAACAGACAGACAGACAAACAGACAGACAAACAGACAAACGAACAGATCAACATACTTGCCGGAAAAATTTTTCCGGCAAGTAACAAACAAACGAACAGATCAACATACTTGCCGGAAAATTTTTCCGGCAAGTAACAAACAAACGAACAGATCAACATACTTGCCGGAATCTTTACCGGCAAGTAAAAATCGGTCAGAGACCGAGGACTTGCCGGAATGTACTTTTTTATTGTCCATTTAGGACAAATATGGCGGCCGAACCACGTGACTGATGACGTCATCATTAACATATTTTATTCCCCATGGAGAGTTCTTTACATTGAGCCACGTCCCAAGTTTTTCTATTCAGGACTTTCGGAGATATGGAGGTGTAACGTTTTCCGGTTTTTCCAAGATGGCGGCCGAACCACGTGACATATGACGTCATCATTAACATATTTTATTCCCCATGGAGAGTTCTTTACAATGAGCCATGTCTCAATTTTTTCTGTTCAGCACTTTTGGAGTAATAGTGGTGCAAAGTTTTGCCGTTTTTCCAAGATGGCGGCCGAACCACGTGACCTATGACGTCATCATTAACATGTTTTATTCCCAATGGAGAGTTCTTTACAATGAGCCATGGCTCAATTTTTTCTGTTCAGCACTTTGAGATATCGAGGTGCAAAATTTTTCGGTTTTTCCAAGATGGCGGCCGAACCACGTGACTGATGACGTCATCATTTGGGCACAGTATATTAGAGGGCAAGACCAATATGTGTGCCAAGTTTGGCGATTCTACGTGCAACGGTGTAGACGTAGTGCTGCAAACAGACAAACAGACAAACAGACAAACAGACAAAAAATCGGTCAGAGACCGAGGACTTGCCGGAATGTACTTTTTTATCGGCCATTTAGGACAAATATGGCGGCCGAACCACGTGACCGATGATGTCATCATTAACATATTTTATTCCCCATGGAGAGTTCTTTACAATGAGCCATGTCTCAATTTATTTTCTATTCTGCACTTTTGGAGATATGGAGGTGTTAAGTTTTTCGGTTTTTCCAAGATGGCGGCCGAACCACGTGACCTATGACGTCATCATTTACATATTTTATTCCCCATGGAGAGTTCTTTACAATGAGCCATGTCTCAATTTTTTCTGTTCAGCACTTTTGGGGATATAGTGGTGCAAAGTTTTGCCGTTTTCCAAGATGGCGGCCGACCACGTGACATATGACGTCATCATTAACATATTTTATTCCCCATGGAGATTTCTTTTCAATGAGCCATGTCTCAATTTTTTCTGTTCAGCACTTTTGGAGATATTGTGGTGCAAAGTTTTGCCGTTTTTCCAAGATGGCGGCCGACCATGTGACTGATGACGTCATCATTAACATATTTTATTCCCCATGGAGAGTTCTTTACAATGAGCCATGTCTCAATTTTTTCTGTTCAGTACTTTCGGAGATATAGCGGCACAAATTTTTTCGGTTTTTCCAAGATGGCGGCCGAACCACGTGACATATGACGTCATCATTAACAAATTTTATTCCCCATGGAGAGTTCTTTACAATGAGCCATGTCTCAATTTTTTCTATTCAGCACTTTTGGAGATATAGTGGTGCAAAGTTTTGCCGTTTTTCCAAGATGGCGGCCGACCACGTGACATATGACATCATCATTAACATATTTTATTCCCCATGGAGAGTTCTTTACAATGAGCCATGTCTCAATGTTTTCTGTTCAGCACTTTTGGAGATTTCGTGGTGCAAAGTTTTGCCGTTTTTCCAAGATGGCGGCCGACCACGTGACTGATGACATCATCATTAACATATTTTATTCCGCATGGAGAGTTCTTTACAATGAGCCATGTCTCAATTTTTTCTGTTCAGTACTTTCGGAGATATAGAGGTGCAAACTTTTTCGGTTTTTCCAAGATGGCGGCCGAACCACGTCACCGATGACGTCATCAATTGGGCACAGTCTATTCCAGTGCAAGACCAATATGTGTGCAAAGTTTGGCGATTCTACGTGCAACGGTGTAGACGCAGTGCTGCAAACAGACAGACAGACAAACAGACAGACAAACAAATGAAAAATCGGTCAGAGACCAACGACTTGCCGGAATGTACATTTTTATCGGCCATTTAGGACAAATATGGCGGCCGAACCACGTGACCGATGACGTCATCATTAACATATTTTATTCCCCATGGAGAGTTCTTTACAATGAGCCATGCCTCAATTTTTTCTATTCAGGACTTTTGGAGATGTGGAGGTGGAGTTTTTCGGTTTTTCCAAGATGGCGGCCGAACCACGTGACCGATGACATCATTAACATATTTTATTCCCCATGGAGAGTTCTTCACAATGAGCCATGTCTCAATTTTTTCTGTTCAGTACTTTCGGAGATATAGAGGTGCAAAGATTTTCGGTTTTTCCAAGATGGCGGCCGAACCACGTGACATATGACATCATCATTAACAAATTTTATTCCCCATGGAGAGTTCTTTACAATGAGCCATGTCTCAATTTTTTCTGTTCAGCACTTTTGGAGATATAGCGGTGCAAAGTTTTGCCGTTTTTCCAAGATGGCGGCCGACCACGTGACGTATGACATCATCATTAACGTATTTTATTCCGCATGGAGAGTTCTTTACAATGAGCCATGTCTCAATTTTTTCTGTTCAGCACTTTTGGAGATTTTGTGGTGCAAAGTTTTGCCGTTTTTCCAAGATGGCGGCCGACCACGTGACTGATGATGTCATCATTAACATATTTTATTCCCCATGGAGAGTTCTTTGCAATGAGCCATGTCTCAATTTTTTCTGTTCAGTACTTTCGGAGATATAGAAGTGCAAAGTTTTTCGGTTTTTCCAAGATGGCGGCCGAACCACGTCACCGATGACGTCATCAATTGGGCACAGTCTATTCCAGGGCAAGACCAATATGTGTGCAAAGTTTGGCGAATCTCCGTGCAACGGTGTAGACGCAGTGCTGCAAACAGACAGACAAACAGACAGACAGACAAACAGACAAACAAACGAACAGATCAACATACTTGCCGGAATCTTTTCCGGCAAGTAACAAACGAACAGATCAACATACTTGCCGGAATCTTTTCCGGCAAGTAATGAAAAATCGGTCAGAGACCGAGGACTTGCCGCAATGTACATTTTTATCGGCCATTTAGGACAAATATGGTGGCCGAACCACGTGACCGATGACGTCATCATAAACATTTATTCCCCATGGAGAGTTCTTTTCAATGAGCCATGTCTCAATTTTTTCAATTCAGCACTTTCGGAGATGTTGAGGTGCAAAGTTTTCGGTTTTTCCAAGATTGCGGCCGAACCACGTGACCGATGACGTCATCATTAACATATTTTATTCCCCATGGAGAGTTCTTTACAATGAGCCACGTTCCAATTTTTTCTATTCAGGACTTTCGGAGATATGGAGGTGTAAATTTTTCCGGTTTTTCCAAGATGGCGGCCGAACCACGTGACCGATGACGTCATCATTAACATATTTTATTCCCCATGGAGAGTTCTTTACAATGAGCCACGTTCCAATTTTTTCTATTCAGGACTTTCGGAGATATGGAGGTGCAAAGGTTTTCGGTTTTTCCAAGATGGCGGCCGAAACACCTGACCGATGACGTCATAAATTGGGCACAGTCTATTCCAGGGCAAGACGAATATGTGTGCAAAGTTTGGCGATTCTCCGTGCAACGGTGTAGACGCAGTGCTGCAAACAGACAGACAAACAGACAAACAGACAGACAGACAAACAGACAAATCAGAGACCGAGGACTTGCCGGAATTTACTTTTTTATTGGCCATTTAGGACAAATATGGCGGCTGAACCACCTGACCGATGACATCATCATTAACATATTTTATTCCCCCTGGAGAGTTCTTTCCAATGAGCCATGTCTCAATTTTTTCTGTTCAGCACTTTTGGAGATAGAGGTGCAACGTTTTTCGGATTTTCCAAGATGGCGGCCGACCACGTGACTGATGACGTCATCATTAACATATTTTATTCCCCATGGAGCGTTCTTTACAATGAGCCATGTCTCAATTTTTTCTGTTCAGCACTTTTGGAGATATCGTGGTGCAAAGTTTTGCCGTTTTTCCAAGATGGCGGCCGACCACGTGACTGATGACGTCATCATTAACATATTTTATTCCCCATGGAGAGTTCTTTACAATGAGCCATGTCTCAATTTTTTATGTTCAGCACTTTTGGAGATATAGTGGTGCAAATTTTTGCCGTTTTTCCAAGATGGCGGCCGACCACGTGACATATGACGTCATCTTTAACATATTTTATTCCCCATGGAGAGTTCTTTACAATGAGCCATGTCTCAATTTTTTCTGTTCAGCACTTTTGGAGATACAGTATAGTGGTGCAAATTTTTGCCGTTTTTCCAAGATGGCGGCCGACCACGTGACATATGACGTCATCATTAACATATTTTATTCCCCATGGAGAGTTCTTTACAATGAGCCATGTCTCCATTTTTTCTGTTCAGTACTTTCGGAGATATAGAGGTGCAAAATTTTTCGGTTTTTCCAAGATGGCGGCCGAACCACGTCACCGATGACGTCATCAATTGGGCACAGTCTATTCCAGGGCAAGACCAATATGTGTGCAAAGTTTGGCGATTCTCCGTGCAACGGTGTAGACGCAGTGCTGCAAACAGACAGACAAACAGACAAACAGACAGACAGACAAACAGACAAACAAACGAACAGATCAACATACTTGCGGGAATCTTTTCCGGCAAGTAACAAACAGACAAACAGACAAACAAACGAACAGATCAACATACTTGCCGGAAATTTTTCCGGCAAGTAACGAACAGATCAACATACTTGCCGGAATCTTTTCCGGCAAGTAACAAACGAACAGATCAACATACTTGCCGGAAAATTTTTCCGGCAAGTAACAAACAAACGAACAGATCAACATACTTGCCGGAAAATTTTTCCGGCAAGTAACAAATGAAAAATCGGTCAGAGACCGAGGACTTGCCGGAATGTACTTTTTTATTGGCCATTTAGGACAAATATGGCGGCCGAACCACGTGACTGATGACGTCATCATTAACATATTTTATTCCCCATGGAGAGTTCTTTACATTGAGCCATGTCTCAATTTTTTCTATTCAGGACTTTTGGAGATGTGGAGGTGCAGAGTTTTTCGGTTTTTCCAAGATGGCGGCCGAACCACGTGACCGATGACATCATCATTAACATATTTTATTCCCCATGGAGAGTTCTTTACAATGAGCCATGTCACAATTTTTTCTATTCAGCACTTTCGGAGATATGGAGGTGCTAGGTTTTTCGGTTTTTCCAAGATGGCGGCCGAACCACGTGACCGATGACATCATCATTAACATATTTTATTCCCCATGGAGAGTTCTTTACAATGAGCCATGTCTCAATTTTTTCTATTCAGCACTTTCGGAGATATGGAGGTGCTAAGTTTTTCGGTTTTTCCAAGATGGCGGCCGACCACGTGACTGATTACGTCATCATTAACATATTTTATTCCCCATGGAGCGTTCTTTACAATGAGCCATGTCTCAATTTTTTCTGTTCAGCACTTTTGGAGATATCGTGGTGCAAAGTTTTGCCGTTTTTCCAAGATGGCGGCCGACCACGTGACTGATGACGTCATCATTAACATATTTTATTCCCCATGGAGAGTTCTTTACAATGAGCCATGTCTCAATTTTTTATGTTCAGCACTTTTGGAGATATAGTGGTGCAAATTTTTGCCGTTTTTCCAAGATGGCGGCCGACCACGTGACATATGACGTCATCTTTAACATATTTTATTCCCCATGGAGAGTTCTTTACAATGAGCCATGTCTCAATTTTTTCTGTTCAGCACTTTTGGAGATACAGTATAGTGGTGCAAATTTTTGCCGTTTTTCCAAGATGGCGGCCGACCACGTGACATATGACGTCATCATTAACATATTTTATTCCCCATGGAGAGTTCTTTACAATGAGCCATGTCTCCATTTTTTCTGTTCAGTACTTTCGGAGATATAGAGGTGCAAAGTTTTTCGGTTTTTCCAAGATGGCGGCCGAACCACGTCACCGATGACGTCATCAATTGGGCACAGTCTATTCCAGGGCAAGACCAATATGTGTGCAAAGTTTGGCGATTCTCCGTGCAACGGTGTAGACGCAGTGCTGCAAACAGACAGACAAACAGACAAACAGACAGACAGACAAACAGACAAACAAACGAACAGATCAACATACTTGCCGGAAAAATTTTCCGGCAAGTAATGAAAAATCGGTCAGAGACCGAGGACTTGCCGGAATTTACTTTTTTATCGGCCATTTAGGACAAATATGGCGGCTGAACCACGTGACCGATGACGTCATCATTAACATATTTTATTCCCCATGGAGAGTTCTTTACAATGAGCCATGTCTCAATTTTTTCTGTTCAGCACTTTCGGAGATATGGACGTGCAAAGTTTTTCGGTTTTTCCAAGATGGCGGCCGAACCACCTGACCGATGACGTCATCATTAACATATTTTATTCCCCATGGAGAGTTCTTTACAATGAGCCATGTCTCAATTTTTTCTGTTCAGCACTTTCGGAGATATCGAGTTGCAAACTTTTTCCAAGATGGCGGCCGAACCACGTGACCAATGACGTCATCACTAACATTTTATTCCCCATGGAGAGTTCTTTACAATGAGCTCAATTTTTTCTGTTCAGCACTTTTGGAGATATAGTGGTGCAAAATTTTGCCATTTTCCAAGATGGCGGCCGAACCACGTGACTGATGACGTCATCATTAACATATTTTATTCCCCATGGAGAGTTCTTTACAATGAGCCATGTCTCAATTTTTTCTATTCAGGACTTTTGAGATGTGGAGGTGCAGAGTTTTTCGGTTTTTCCAAGATGGCGGCCGAACCACGTGACCGATGACATCATCATTAACATATTTTATTCCCCATGGAGAGTTCTTTACAATGAGCCATGTCTCAATTTTTTCTATTCAGCACTTTCGGAGATATGGAGGTGCTAAGTTTTTCGGTTTTTCCAAGATGGCGGCCGACCACGTGACTGATTACGTCATCATTAACATATTTTATTCCCCATGGAGAGTTCTTTACAATGAGCCATGTCTCAATTTTTTCTGTTCAGCACTTTTGGAGATATAGTGGTGCAAATTTTTGCCGTTTTTCCAAGATGGCGGCCGACCACGTGACATATGACGTCATCATTAACATATTTTATTCCCCATGGAGAGTTCTTTACAATGAGCCATGTCTCAATTTTTTCTGTACAGTACTTTCGGAGATATAGAGGTGCAAAGTTTTTCGGTTTTTCCAAGATGGCGGCCGAACCACGTCACCGATGACGTCAACATTGAGGCACAGTATATTAGAGGGCAAGACCATTATGTGTGCAAAGTTTGGCGATTCTCCGTGCAACGGTGTAGACGCAGTGCTGCAAACAGACAAACAGACAGACAAACAGACAAACAGACAAACAGATGAAAAATCGGTCAGAGACCGAGGACTTGCCGGAATGTACTCTTTTATCGGCCATTTAAGACAAATATGGCGTCCGAACCACGTGACCTATGATGTCATTATTAACATATTTTATTCCCCATGGAGAGTTCTTTACAATGAGCCATGTCTCAATTTTTTCTATTCAGCACTTTCAGAGATATGGAGGTGCACAATTTTTCGGTTTTTCCAAGATGGCGGCCGAACCACGTGACATATGACGTCATCATTAACATATTTTATTCCCCATTGAGAGTTCTTTGCAATGAGCCATGTCTCAATTTTTTCCATTCTGCACTTTTGGAGATATAGTGGTGCAAAGTTTTCCCATTTTTCCAAGATGGCGGCCGAACCACGTGACCGATGCCATCATCATTAACATATTTTATTCCCCATGGAGAGTTCTTTACAATGAGCCATGTCTCAATTTTTTCTGTTCAGCACTTTTGGAGATTTTGTGGTGCAAAGTTTTGCCGTTTTTCCAAGATGGCGGCCGACCACGTGACTGATGACGTCATCATTAACATATTTTATTCCCCATGGAGAGTTCTTTACAATGAGCCATGTCTCAATTATTTCTGTTCAGCACTTTTGGAGATATAGTGGTGCAAAGTTTTGCCGTTTTTCCAAGATGGCGGCCGACCACGTGACATATGACGTCATCATTAACATATTTTATTCCCCATGGAGAGTTCTTTCCAATGAGCCATGTCTCAATTTTTTCTGTTCAGCACTTTTGGAGATATAGTGGCGCAACGATTTGCCGTTTTTCCAAGATGGCGACCGAACCACGTGACTGATGACGTCATCATTTACATATTTTATTCCCCATGGAGAGTTCTTTACAATGAGCCATGTCTCAATTTTTTCTGTTCAGTACTTTCGGAGATATAGAGGTGCAAATTTATTCGGTTTTTCCAAGATGGCGGCCGAACCACGTCACCGATGACGTCATCATTGGGGCACAGTATATTAGAGGGCAAGACCATTATGTGTGCAAAGTTTGGCGATTCTCCGTGCAACGGTGTAGACGCAGTGCTGCAAACAGACAAACAGACAAACAGACAAACAGACAAACAGACAAATGAAAAATCGGTCAGAGACCGAGGACTTGCCGGAATGTACTTTTTTATCGGCCATTTAGGACAAATATGGCGGCCGAAACACGTGACCGATGATGTCATCATTAACATATTTTATTCCCCATGGAGAGTTCTTTACAACGAGCCATGTCTCAATTTTTTCTATTCAGCACTTTCAGATATGGAGGTGCAATTTTTTCCCAAGATGGCGGCCGAACCACGTGACATATGACGTCATCATTAACATATTTTATTCCCCATGGAGAGTTCTTTACAATGAGCCATGTCTCAATTTTTTCTGTTCAGCACTTTTGGAGCACGTGACCGATGAAGTCATCATTACTTGTTTTCTAAACTAATTTATTCCTTGATGATGCTCAAGAAATTTCATCTTGATCGGATGAAGTTTTGTACTTGGCGAATTATGACGTCATAATGGAGGAACCTATGACATCATCATTAACATATTTTATTCCCCATGGAGAGTTCTTTACAATGAGTCATGTCTCAATTTTTTCTATTCAGGACGTTTGGAGATGTGGAGGTGCAGAGTTTTTCGGTTTTTCCAAGATGGCGGCCGAACCACGTGACTGATGACGTCATCATTAACATATTTTATTCCCCATGGAGAGTTCTTTACAATGAGCCATGTCTCAATTTTTTCTGTTCAGCACTTTTGGAGATATAGTGGTGCAAAGTTTTGCCGTTTTTCCAAGATGGCGGCCGACCACGTGACATATGACATCATCGTTAACATATTTTATTCCCCATGGAGAGTTCTTTACAATGAGCCATGTCTCAATTTTTTCTGTTCAGGACTTTTGGAGATTTCGTGGTGCAAAGTTTTGCCGTTTTTCCAAGATGGCGGCCGACCACGTGACTGATGACGTCATCATTAACATATTTTATTCCCCATGGAGAGTTCTTTACAATGAGCCATGTCTCAATTTTTTCTGTTCAGCACTTTTGGAGATATAGTGGTGCAAAGTTTTGCCGTTTTTCCAAGATGGCGGCCGACCACGTGACTGATGACGTCATCATTTACATATTTTATTCCCCATGGAGAGTTCTTTACAATGAGCCATGTCTCAATTTTTTCTGTTCAGTACTTTCGGAGATATAGAGGTGCAAAGTTTTTCGGTTTTTCCAAGATGGCGGCCGAACCACGTCACCGATGACGTCATCAATTGGGCACAGTCTATTCCAGGGCAAGACCAATATGTGTGCAAAGTTTGGCGATTCTACGTGCAACGGTGTAGACGCAGTGCTGCAAACAGACAGACAGACAAACAGACAGACAGACAGACAGACAGACAAATGAAAAATCGGTCAGAGACCGAGGACTTGCCGGAATGTACTTTTTTATCGGCCATTTAGGACAAATATGGCGGCCGAACCACGTGACCGATGACGTCATCATTAACATATTTTATTCCCCACGGAGAGTTCTTTACTTTTTATAACATAACATATTTTATTCCCCACGGAGAGTTTATTTTTTCTGTTCAGTACTTTCGGAGATATAGAGGTGCAAAGTTTTTCGGTTTTTCCAAGATGGCGGCCCAACCACTTCACCGATGACGTCATCAATTGGGCACAGTCTATTCCAGGGCAAGACCAATATGTGTGCAAAGTTTGGCAATTCTACGTGCAACGGTGTAGACGCAGTGCTGCAAACAGACAGACAAACAGACAGACAGACAGACAGACAGACAAACAAACGAACAGATCAACATACTTGCCGGAATCTTTTCCGGCAAGTAACAAACGAACAGATCAACATACTTGCCGGAAAATTTTTCCGGCAAGTAATGAAAAATCGGTCAGAGACCGAGGACTTGCCGGAATGTACTTTTTTATTGGCCATTTAGGACAAATATGGCGGCCGAACCACGTGACCGATGACGTCATCATTAACATATTTTATTCCCCATGGAGAGTTCTTTTCAATGAGCCATGTCTCAATTTTTTCTATTCAGCACTTTCGGAGATGTGGAGGTGCAGAGTTTTTCGGTTTTTCCAAGATGGCGGCCGACCACGTGACTGATGACGTCATCATTAACATATTTTATTCCCCATGGAGTTCTTTACAATGAGCCATGTCTCAATTTTTTCTGTTCAGCACTTTTGGAGATATAGTAGTGCAAAGTTTTGCCGTTTTTCCAAGATGGCGGCCGACCACGTGACATATGACGTCATCATTAACATATTTTATTCCCCATGGAGAGTTCTTTACAATGAGCCATGTCTCAATTTTTTCTGTTCAGTACTTTCGGAGATATAGAGGTGCAAAGTTTTGCCGTTTTTCCAAGATGGCGGCCGACCACGTGACTGATGACGTCATCATTAACATATTTTATTCCCCATGGAGAGTTCTTTCCAATGAGCCATGTCTCAATTTTTTCTGTTCAGCACTTTTGGAGATATAGTGGCGCAACGTTTTGCCGTTTTTCCAAGATGGCGACCGAACCACGTGACTGATGACGTCATCATTTACATATTTTATTCCCCATGGAGAGTTCTTTACAATGAGCCATGTCTCAATTTTTTCTATTCAGCACTTTTGGACACATAGAGGTGCTAAGTTTTTCGGTTTTTCCAAGATGGCGGCCGAACCACGTGACCGATGATATCATCATTAACATATTTTATTCCCCATGGAGAGTTCTTTACAATGATCCATGTCTCTATTTTTTCTGTTCACCACTTTCGGAGATATGGAGGTGCAAAGTTTTTCGGTTTTTCCAAGATGGCGGCCGAACCACGTGACAGATGACGTCATCAACATGTTTTATTCCCCATGGAGAGTTCTTTACAATGAGCCATGTCTCAATTTTTTCTGTTCAGTACTTTCAGAGATATGGAGGTGCAAAGTTTTGCCGTTTTTCCAAGATGGCGGCCGAACCACCTGACCTATGACGTCATCATTAACCTATTTTATTCCCCCTGGAGAGTTCTTTCCAATGAGCCATGTCTCAATTTTTTCTATTCAGCACTTTCGGAGATATGGAGGTGATTTTTTTTCCCGTTTTTCCAAGATGGCGGCCGCACCACGTGACCGATGACGTCATCATTAACATATTTTATTCCACATGGAGAGTTCTTGACAATGAGCCATGTCTCAATTTTTTCTATTCAGCACTTTCGGAGATATGGAGGTGCTAGGTTTTTCGGTTTTTCCAAGATGGCGGCCGACCACGCGACTGATGACGTCATCATTAACATATTTTATTCCCCATGGAGCGTTCTTTACAATGAGCCATGTCTCAATTTTTTCTGTTCAGCACTTTTGGAGATATCGTGGTGCAAAGTTTTGCCGTTTTTCCAAGATGGCGGCCGACCACGTGACTGATGACGTCATCATTAACATATTTTATTCCCCATGGAGAGTTCTTTACAATGAGCCATGTCTCAATTTTTTCTGTTCAGCACTTTTGGAGATATAGTGGTGCAAATTTTTGCCGTTTTTCCAAGATGGCGGCCGACCACGTGACATATGACGTCATCGTTAACATATTTTATTCCCCATGGAGAGTTCTTTACAATGAGCCATGTCTCAATTTTTTCTGTTCAGCACTTTTGGAGATATAGTGGTGCAAATTTTTGCCGTTTTTCCAAGATGGCGGCCGACCACGTGACATATGACGTCATCATTAACATATTTTATTCCCCATGGAGAGTTCTTTACAATGAGCCATGTCTCCATTTTTTCTGTTCAGTACTTTCGGAGATATAGAGGTGCAAAGTTTTTCGGTTTTTCCAAGATGGCGGCCGAACCACGTCACCGATGACGTCATCAATTGGGCACAGTCTATTCCAGGGCAAGACCAATATGTGTGCAAAGTTTGGCGATTCTCCGTGCAACGGTGTAGACGCAGTGCTGCAAACAGACAGACAAACAGACAAACAGACAGACAGACAAACAGATGAAAAATCGGTCAGAGACCGAGGACTTGCCGGAATGTACTTTTTTATCGGCCATTTAGGACAAATATGGCGGCCAAACCACGTGACCGATGAAGTCATCATTACTTGTTTTCTAAACTAATTTATTCCTTGATGATGCTCAAGAAATTTCATCTTGATCGGATGAAGTTTTGTACTTGGCGAATTATGACGTCATAATGGAGGAACCTATGACATCATCATTAACATATTTTATTCCCCATGGAGAGTTCTTTACAATGAGTCATGTCTCAATTTTTTCTATTCAGGACGTTTGGAGATGTGGAGGTGCAGAGTTTTTCGGTTTTTCCAAGATGGCGGCCGAACCACGTGACTGATGACGTCATCATTAACATATTTTATTCCCCATGGAGAGTTCTTTACAATGAGCCATGTCTCAATTTTTTCTGTTCAGCACTTTTGGAGATATAGTGGTGCAAAGTTTTGCCGTTTTTCCAAGATGGCGGCCGACCACGTGACATATGACATCATCGTTAACATATTTTATTCCCCATGGAGAGTTCTTTACAATGAGCCATGTCTCAATTTTTTCTGTTCAGGACTTTTGGAGATTTCGTGGTGCAAAGTTTTGCCGTTTTTCCAAGATGGCGGCCGACCACGTGACTGATGACGTCATCATTAACATATTTTATTCCCCATGGAGAGTTCTTTACAATGAGCCATGTCTCAATTTTTTCTGTTCAGCACTTTTGGAGATATAGTGGTGCAAAGTTTTGCCGTTTTTCCAAGATGGCGGCCAACCACGTGACATATGACGTCATCATTAACATATTTTATTCCCCATGGAGAGTTCTTTACAATGAGCCATGTCTCAATTTTTTCTGTTCAGCACGTTTGGAGATATAGTGGCGCAACGTTTTGCCGTTTTTCCAAGATGGCGACCGAACCACGTGACTGATGACGTCATCATTTACATATTTTATTCCCCATGGAGAGTTCTTTACAATGAGCCATGTCTCAATTTTTTCTGTTCAGTACTTTCGGAGATATAGAGGTGCAAAGTTTTTCGGTTTTTCCAAGATGGCGGCCGAACCACGTCACCGATGACGTCATCAATTGGGCACAGTCTATTCCAGGGCAAGACCAATATGTGTGCAAAGTTTGGCGATTCTACGTGCAACGGTGTAGACGCAGTGCTGCAAACAGACAGACAAACAGACAGACAGACAGACAGACAGACAAACAAACGAACAGATCAACATACTTGCCGGAAAATTTTTCCGGCAAGTAACAAACAAACGAACAGATCAACATACTTGCCGGAAAAATTTTTCCGGCAAGTAATGAAAAATCGGTCAGAGACCGAGGACTTGCCGGAATGTCCTTTTTTATCGGCCATTTAGGACAAATATGGCGGCCGAACCACGTGACCGATGAGGTCATCATTAACATATTTTATTCCCCATGGAGATTTCTTTACAATGAGCCATGTCTCAATTTTTTCTGTTCAGCACTTTTGGAGATTTTGTGGTGCAAAGTTTTGCCGTTTTTCCAAGATGGCGGCCGACCACGTGACTGATGACGTCATCATTAACATATTTTATTCCCCATGGAGAGTTCTTTACAATGAGCCTTGTCTCAATTTTTTCTGTTCAGCACTTTTGGAGATATAGTGGCGCAATGTTTTGCCGTTTTTCCAAGATGGCGACCGAACCACGTGCCTGATGACGTCATCATTAACATATTTTATTCCCCATGGAGAGTTCTTTACAATGAGCCATGTCTCAATTTTTTCTGTTCAGTACTTTCTGAGATATAGAGGTGCAAAGTTTTTCGGTTTTTCCAAGATGGCGGCCGAACCACGTCACCGATGACGTCATCAATTGGGCACAGTCTATTCCAGGGCAAGACCAATATGTGTGCAAAGTTTGGCGATTCTACGTGCAACGGTGTAGACGCAGCGCTGCAAACAGACAGACAAACAGACAGACAGACAGACAGACAGACAAACAAACGAACAGATCAACATACTTGCCGGAATCTTTTCCGGCAAGTAATGAAAAATCGGTCAGAGACCGAGGACTTGCCGGAATGTACTTTTTTATCGGCCATTTAGGACAAATATGGCGGCCGAACCACCTGACCGATGACGTCATCATTAACATATTTTATTCCCCATTGAGAGTTCTTTACAATGAGCCATACCTCAATTTTTTCTATTCAGGACTTTTGGAGATGTGGAGGTGCAGAGTTTTTCGGTTTTTCCAAGATGGCGGCCGAACCACGTGACCGATGACATCATCATTAACATATTTTATTCCCCATGGAGAGTTCTTTACAATGAGCCATGTCTCAATTTTTTCTATTCAGCACTTTCGGAGATATGGAGGTGCTAAGTTTTTCGGTTTTTCCAAGATGGTGGCCGAACACGTGACTGATGACGTCATCATTAACATATTTTATTCCCCATGGAGAGTTCTTTACAATGAGCCATGTCTCAATTTTTTCTGTTCAGCACTTTTGGAGATATAGTGGTGCAAATTTTTGCCGTTTTTCCAAGATGGCGGCCGACCACGTGACATATGACGTCATCATTAACATATTTTATTCCCCATGGAGAGTTCTTTACAATGAGCCATGTCTCAATTTTTTCTGTTCAGCACTTTTGGAGATATAGTGGCGCAACGTTTTGCCGTTTTTCCAAGATGGCGCCCGAACCACGTGACTGATGACGTCATCATTTACATATTTTATTCCCCATGGAGAGTTCTTTACAATGAGCCATGTCTCAATTTTTTCTGTACAGTACTTTCGGAGATATAGAGGTGCAAATTTTTTCGGTTTTTCCAAGATGGTGGCCGAACCACGTCACCGATGACGTCATCAATTGGGCACAGTCTATTCCAGGGCAAGACCAATATGTGTGCAAAGTTTGGCGATTCTCTGTGCAACGGTGTAGACGCAGTGCTGCAAACAGACAGACAGACAGACAGACAAACAGACAAACGAACAGATCAACATACTTGCCGGAAAATTTTTTACGGCAAGTAATGAAAAATCGGTCAGAGACCGAGGACTTGCCGGGATGTACTTTTTTATCGGCCATTTAGGACAAATATGGAGGCCGAACCACGTGACCGATGACGTCATCATGAACATATTTTATTCCCCATGGAGAGTTCTTTACAATGAGCCATGTCTCAATTTTTTCTGTTCAGCACTTTTGGAGATATAGTGGTGCAAAGTTTTGCCGTTTTTCCAAGATGGCGGCCGACCACGTGACATATGACATCATCATTAACATATTTTATTCCCCATGGAGAGTTCTTTACAATGAGCCATGTCTCAATTTTTTCTGTTCAGCACTTTTGGAGATTTCGTGGTGCAAAGTTTTGCCGTTTTTCCAAGATGGCGGCCGACCACGTGACTGATGACGTCATCATTAACATATTTTATTCCCCATGGAGAGTTCTTTACAATGAGCCATGTCTCAATTTTTTCTGTTCAGCACTTTTGGAGATATAGTGGTGCAAAGTTTTGCCGTTTTTCCAAGATGGCGGCCGACCACGTGACATATGACGTCATCATTAACATATTTTATACCCCATGGAGAGTTCTTTACAATGAGCCATGTCTCAATTTTTTCTGTTCAGCACTTTTGGAGATATAGTCGCGCAACGTTTTGCCGTTTTTCCAAGATGGCGACCGAACCACGTGACTGATGACGTCATCATTTCCATATTTTATTCCCCATGGAGAGTTCTTTACAATGAGCCATGTCTCAATTTTTTCTGTTCAGTACTTTCGGAGATATAGAGGTGCAAAGTTTTTCGGTTTTTCCAAGATGGCGGCCGAACCACGTCACCGATGACGTCATCAATTGGGCACAGTCTATTCCAGGGCAAGACCAATATGTGTGCAAAGTTTGGCGATTCTACGTGCAACGGTGTAGACGCAGTGCTGCAAACAGACAAACAGACAAACAGACAAACAGACAGACAAACAGACAAACAAACGAACAGATCAACATACTTGCCGGAAAATTTTTCCGGCAAGTAACAAACGAACAGATCAACATACTTGCCGGAAAATTTTTTCCGGCAAGTAACAAACGAACAGATCAACGTACTTGCCGGAAAATTTTTCCGGCAAGTAACAAACAAACGAACAGATCAACATACTTGCCGGAAAATTTTTCCGGCAAGTAATGAAAAATCGGTCAGAGACCGAGGACTTGCCGGAATATACTTTTTTATCGGCCATTTAGGACAAATATGGCGGCAGAAACACGTGATCGATGATGTCATCATTAACATATTTTATTCCCCATGGAGAGTTCTTTACAACGAGCCATGTCTCAATTTTTTCTATTCAGCACTTTCAGATATGGAGGTGCAATTTTTTCCCAAGATGGCGGCCGAACCACGTGACATATGACGTCATCATTAACATATTTTATTCCCCATGGAGAGTTCTTTACAATGAGCCATGTCTCAATTTTTTCTGTTCAGCACTTTTGGAGATATAGTGGTGCAAAGTTTTGCCGTTTTTCCAAGATGGCGGCCGACCACGTGACATATGACGTCATCATTAACATATTTTATTCCCCATGGAGTTCTTTACAATGAGCCATGTCTCAATTTTTCTGTTCAGCACTTTTGGAGATATAGTAGTGCAAAGTTTTGCCGTTTTTCCAAGATGGCGGCCGACCACGTGACATATGACGTCATCATTAACATATTTTATTCCCCATGGAGAGTTCTTTACAATGAGCCATGTCTCAATTTTTTCTGTTCAGTACTTTCGGAGATATAGAGGTGCAAAGTTTTTCGGTTTTTCCAAGATGGCGGCCGAACCACGTCACCGATGACGTCATCAATTGGGCACAGTCTATTCCAGGGCAAGACCAATATGTGTGCAAAGTTTGGCGATTCTACGTGCAACAGTGTAGACGCAGTGCTGCAAACAGACAGACAGACAAACAGACAGACAAACAGACAGACAAACAGACAAACAAACGAACAGATCAACATACTTGCCGGAAATTTTTTCCGGCAAGTAATGAAAAATCGGTCAGAGACCGAGGACTTGCCGGAATGTACTTTTTTATCGGCCATTTAGGACAAATATGGCGGCTGAAACACCTGACCGATGACATCATTAACATATTTTATTCCCCACGGAGAGTTCTTTACAATGAGCCATGTCTCAATTTTTTCTGTTCAGCACTTTTGGAGATAGAGGTGCAACGTTTTTCGGATTTTCCAAGATGGCGGCCGACCACGTGACCTATGATGTCATTATTAACATATTTTATTCCCCATGGAGTTCTTTACAATGAGCCATGTCTCAATTTTTTCTATTCAGCACTTTCAGAGATATGGAGGTGCAAAGTTTTTCGTTTTTTCCAAGATGGCGGCCGAACCACGTGACTGATGACATCATCATTAACATGTTTTATTCCCCATGGAGAGTTCTTTCCAATGAGCCATGTCTCAATTTTTTCTATTCAGCACTTCCGGAGATATGGAGGTGCAAAGTTTTTCGGTTTTTCCAAGATGGCGGCCGAACCACGTCACCGATGACGTCATCAATTGGGCACAGTCTATTCCAGGCCAAGACGAATATGTCTGCAAAGCTTGGCGATTCTCCGTGCAACGGTGTAGACGCAGTGCTGCAAACAGACAGACAGACAAACAGACAGACAAACAGACAAACGAACAGATCAACATACTTGCCGGAAAAATTTTTCCGGCAAGTAACAAACAAACGAACAGATCAACATACTTGCCGGAATCTTTACCGGCAAGTAAAAATCGGTCAGAGACCGAGGACTTGCCGGAATGTACTTTTTTATTGTCCATTTAGGACAAATATGGCGGCCGAACCACGTGACTGATGACGTCATCATTAACATATTTTATTCCCCATGGAGAGTTCTTTACATTGAGCCACGTCCCAAGTTTTTCTATTCAGGACTTTCGGAGATATGGAGGTGTAACGTTTTCCGGTTTTTCCAAGATGGCGGCCGAACCACGTGACATATGACGTCATCATTAACATATTTTATTCCCCAAGGAGAGTTCTTTACAATGAGCCATGTCTCAATTTTTTCTGTTCAGCACTTTTGGAGTAATAGTGGTGCAAAGTTTTGCCGTTTTTCCAAGATGGCGGCCGAACCACGTGACCTATGACGTCATCATTAACATGTTTTATTCCCAATGGAGAGTTCTTTACAATGAGCCATGGCTCAATTTTTTCTGTTCAGCACTTTGAGATATCGAGGTGCAAAATTTTTCGGTTTTTCCAAGATGGCGGCCGAACCACGTGACTGATGACGTCATCATTTGGGCACAGTATATTAGAGGGCAAGACCAATATGTGTGCCAAGTTTGGCGATTCTACGTGCAACGGTGTAGACGTAGTGCTGCAAACAGACAAACAGACAAACAGACAAACAGACAAATGAAAAATCGGTCAGAGACCGAGGACTTGCCGGAATGTACTTTTTTATCGGCCATTTAGGACAAATATGGCGGCCGAACCACGTGACCGATGACGTCATCATTAACATATTTTATTCCCCATGGAGAGTTCTTTACAATCTGTGTCTTTTACAATCTTTTACAGTCTTTACAATCAACTCTGTGTTCGCCTCGAAATCCTTAGTCCCAAACCCATCTCTCTCTGTTCCCACCTTTCCCAGTCGAACCCAACTGCTCCTGGACTCTGTGTCCTTCTCTCCTGACAAGGTGGAGGAGTTTTTGTCAAACCTCGACTCTGATTCTGCAACTGGACCAGACGGCATCAGCCCACGGGTCCTAAAATCCTGCTCTGCCGCTCTATCTCACCCTCTCTCTGTTCTTTTCGCCCTATCTTTTGCTCAAGGTCATCTGCCAGCATCCTGGAAATCAGCTAACATTACCGCTTTACACAAAAAAGGTGCAAAAACAGATCCTTGCAACTACAGACCAATCAGCCTGCTCCCAATTATCAGCAAAGTCATGGAATCCATCATTGCTTCGGATATGAAATCTTTCCTCTTCTCCAATGGCTTGATCTCTGATCATCAATTTGGTTTCAGACCAGGTCACTCTACTCTGGACATGCTGCTTCTGCTGTCTCAACAATGGATGGAGGTCCTCAATGCCAAACAGGAAATCAGAGCTGTCTCCCTTGACATATCAAGGGCCTTTGATACGGTCTGGCACCCAGCTCTGCTCACCAAACTCTCCTCCTATGGTATCCATGGAAATCTCCATGCATGGCTTGCGGACTTCCTCTCTGGTCGTAGTCAACGTGTGGCCCTGAATGGATTTCTCTCATCTCCCCTTCCTGTTCAGGCTGGAGTTCCCCAAGGAAGTGTGCTGGGCCCTGTGCTTTTTCTGGTCTTTATCAATGATCTCTCTGACTCTCTGGAAAATCCTCTCTATCTCTTTGCTGATGACTCCACTCTCTGCCGCTCCATTCCTCTTTCCTCAGATCGGCAGTCTGCAGCCTCCTCACTCTCTGAAGACCTGGACAAATCACAGACTGGTCAAACAAGTGGAACATGTCTTTCAATCCTGCCAAATCTCACTCTCTTACTATGTCTCTCCGAAAAGATCGACTGGACAACCCTCCCATCTACTTTCTCAACAATCCTCTCCAAGAAGTTCTGTCACTCAAGCTTTTGGGTCTCACTATCTGCCATGATCTTTCTTGGGAAAACCACATTTCCAAGCTGGCCTCCAAAGCCAGTCGCCGACTGGGCATCCTCCGTCGTGCGAAGTCCTTCCTCGGCACACCTGAGCTCCTCACCACATACAAGGCTTTCATCCGCAGCTCAATGGAATACTGTTCTCCCCTATGGGCTGGTGCTCCTGCCTCACACCTGGCTCGGCTTCACGCTGTTGAATCCAAAGCTTTCAAAATCATTGGAATCTCCCGCGATGAAGCTATCTCTGAGGGCCTTTCACTCACTCACCGCAGGCAGGTAGGTGGTCTTTCTGTCTTCTACCGACTCCTCTCCGGCCTTGCTCCCCCAGCTCTCTCTGTGCTCTGTCCCCCAAATATTCCTACAGGTCGCACAAGATCTGCCAGCAACCCTCTGATGGTTAAACTGCCGAAATCTCGGCTCTCTGCTCACCTTCACTCTTTCATTCCTCTTTTCTCCCGCCTGTGGAACAAACTCCCACACTCCCTTCAATCCCTCTCCTCCCTCCAGGTCTTTAAAACAGCTGTTCACCACCATCTCTTATCTTCCCCCATCCATAACCTTGATCTTTTCTACCCCCACTAATTCACCCCAGATCCACCTTGTTTGAAATTCCAACTTATTTCCTGGAAATCCTGGCAGTGTCCATATGTTTATACCTCTCCCACCCCCCCCCCCCTTCACATGCCTCCCCCCCAAAGCCCTCTCCCTCCCACAGATCTCTCGATGTCTCCATGTCTCTCGGTCCCTGCTCTCAAATGTTGTGTTTGTGTCCTTCCCCCTCTCTCCCCATCTTGTCTACCGCTCCCGATGTTATTTGTTTTATGTGTCTGTTTGTCTTTCTGTGTGATTAATGTTCGCTCTTTCACGAGCCTCGATCTTGTATACAAAAAAAAAAAAAAAAAAAAAAAAAAAAAAAAAAGAGCCATGTCTCAATTTTTTCTATTCAGCACTTTCGGAGATATGGAGGTGCTAAGTTTTTCGGTTTTTCCAAGATGGCGGCCGACCACGTGACATATGACGTCATCATTAACATATTTTATTCCCCATGGAGAGTTCTTTACAATGAGCCATGTCTCAATTTTTTTCTGTTCAGCACTTTTGGAGATATAGTGGCGCAACGTTTTGCCGTTTTTCCAAGATGGCGGCCGACCACGTGACTGATGATGTCATCATTAACATATTTTATTCCCCATGGAGAGTTCTTTACAATGAGCCATGTCTCAATTTTTTCTGTTCAGCACTTTTGGAGATATAGTGGTGCAACGTTTTGCCGTTTTTCCAAGATGGCGGCCGACCACGTGACTGATGACGTCATCATTAACATATTTTATTCCCCATGGAGAGTTCTTTACAATGAGCCATGTCTCAATTTTTTCTGTTCAGCACTTTTGGAGATTTAGTGGTGCAAAGTTTTGCCGTTTTACCAAGATGGCGGCCGACCACGTGACATATGACGTCATCATTAACATATTTTATTCCCCATGGAGAGTTCTTTACAATGAGCCATGTCTCAATTTTTTCTGTTCAGCACTTTTGGAGATACAGTGGCGCAACGTTTTGCCGTTTTTCCAAGATGGCGACCGAACCACGTGACTGATGACGTCATCATTAACACATTTTATTCCCCATGGAGAGTTCTTCACAATGAGCCATGTCTCAATTTTTTCTGTTCAGTACTTTCAGAGATATAGCGGTGCAAATTATTTCGGTTTTTCCAAGATGGCCGCCGAAACACGTGACCGATGACGTCATATATTGGGCACAGTCTATTCCAGGGCAAGACGAATATGTGTGCAAAGTTTGGCGATTTTCCGTGCAACGGTGTAGACGCAGTGCTGCAAACAGACAGACAAACAGACAGACAAACAGACAGACAAACAGACAAACAGACAGACAAACAAACGAACAGATCAACATACTTGCCGGAAAAATTTTTCCGGCAAGTAACAAACAGAAAATCGGTCAGAGACCGAGGACTTGCCGGAATTTACTTTTTTATCGGCCATTTAGGACAAATATGGCGGCTGAACCACCTGACCGATGACATCATCATTAACATATTTTATTCCCCACGGAGAGTTCTTTACAATGAGCCATGTCTCAATTTTTTCTGTTCAGCACTTTTGGAGATAGAGGTGCAACGTTTTTCGGATTTTCCAAGATGGCGGCCGAACCACGTGACCTATGACGTCATCATTAACATGTTTTATTCCCAATGGAGAGTTCTTTACAATGAGCCATGGCTCAATTTTTTCTGTTCAGCACATTGAGATATCGAGGTGCAAAATTTTTCGGTTTTTCCAAGATGGCGGCCGAACCACGTGACTGATGACGTCATCATTTGGGCACAGTATATTAGAGGGCAAGACCAATATGTGTGCCAAGTTTGGCGATTCTACGTGCAACGGTGTAGACGTAGTGCTGCAAACAGACAAACAGACAAACAGACAAACAGACAAACGAACAGATCAACATACTTGCCGGAAAATTTTTCCGGCAAGTAACAAACAGACAAACAGACAGATGAAAAATCGGTCAGAGACCGAGGACTTGCCGGAATGTACTTTTTTATCGGCCATTTAGGACAAATATGGCGGCCAAACCACGTGACCGATGAAGTCATCATTACTTGTTTTCTAAACTAATTTATTCCTTGATGATGCTCAAGAAATTTCATCTTGATCGGATGAAGTTTTGTACTTGGCGAATTATGACGTCATAATGGAGGAACCTATGACATCATCATTAACATATTTTATTCCCCATGGAGAGTTCTTTACAATGAGTCATGTCTCAATTTTTTCTATTCAGGACGTTTGGAGATGTGGAGGTGCAGAGTTTTTCGGTTTTTCCAAGATGGCGGCCGAACCACGTGACTGATGACGTCATCATTAACATATTTTATTCCCCATGGAGAGTTCTTTACAATGAGCCATGTCTCAATTTTTTCTGTTCAGGACTTTTGGAGATTTCGTGGTGCAAAGTTTTGCCGTTTTTCCAAGATGGCGGCCGACCACGTGACTGATGACGTCATCATTAACATATTTTATTCCCCATGGAGAGTTCTTTACAATGAGCCATGTCTCAATTTTTTCTGTTCAGCACTTTTGGAGATATAGTGGTGCAAAGTTTTGCCGTTTTTCCAAGATGGCGGCCAACCACGTGACATATGACGTCATCATTAACATATTTTATTCCCCATGGAGAGTTCTTTACAATGAGCCATGTCTCAATTTTTTCTGTTCAGCACGTTTGGAGATATAGTGGCGCAACGTTTTGCCGTTTTTCCAAGATGGCGACCGAACCACGTGACTGATGACGTCATCATTTACATATTTTATTCCCCATGGAGAGTTCTTTACAATGAGCCATGTCTCAATTTTTTCTGTTCAGTACTTTCGGAGATATAGAGGTGCAAAGTTTTTCGGTTTTTCCAAGATGGCGGCCGAACCACGTCACCGATGACGTCATCAATTGGGCACAGTCTATTCCAGGGCAAGACCAATATGTGTGCAAAGTTTGGCGATTCTACGTGCAACGGTGTAGACGCAGTGCTGCAAACAGACAGACAAACAGACAGACAGACAGACAGACAAACAAACGAACAGATCAACATACTTGCCGGAAAATTTTTCCGGCAAGTAAAAATCGGTCAGAGACCGAGGACTTGCCGGAATGTACTTTTTTATCGGCCATTTAGGACAAATATGGCGGCCGAACCACGTGACCGATGATGTCATCATTAACATATTTTATTCCCCATGGAGAGTTCTTTACAATGAGCCATGTCTCAATTTATTTTCTATTCTGCACTTTTGGAGATATGGAGGTGTTAAGTTTTTCGGTTTTTCCAAGATGGCGGCCGAACCACGTGACCTATGACGTCATCATTTACATATTTTATTCCCCATGGAGAGTTCTTTACAATGAGCCATGTCTCAATTTTTTCTGTTCAGCACTTTTGGGGATATAGTGGTGCAAAGTTTTGCCGTTTTCCAAGATGGCGGCCGACCACGTGACATATGACGTCATCATTAACATATTTTATTCCCCATGGAGATTTCTTTTCAATGAGCCATGTCTCAATTTTTTCTGTTCAGCACTTTTGGAGATATTGTGGTGCAAAGTTTTGCCGTTTTTCCAAGATGGCGGCCGACCATGTGACTGATGACGTCATCATTAACATATTTTATTCCCCATGGAGAGTTCTTTACAATGAGCCATGTCTCAATTTTTTCTGTTCAGTACTTTCGGAGATATAGCGGCACAAATTTTTTCTGTTTTTCCAAGATGGCGGCCGAACCACGTGACATATGACGTCATCATTAACAAATTTTATTCCCCATGGAGAGTTCTTTACAATGAGCCATGTCTCAATTTTTTCTATTCAGCACTTTTGGAGATATAGTGGTGCAAAGTTTTGCCGTTTTTCCAAGATGGCGGCCGACCACGTGACATATGACATCATCATTAACATATTTTATTCCCCATGGAGAGTTCTTTACAATGAGCCATGTCTCAATGTTTTCTGTTCAGCACTTTTGGAGATTTCGTGGTGCAAAGTTTTGCCGTTTTTCCAAGATGGCGGCCGACCACGTGACTGATGACATCATCATTAACATATTTTATTCCGCATGGAGAGTTCTTTACAATGAGCCATGTCTCAATTTTTTCTGTTCAGTACTTTCGGAGATATAGAGGTGCAAACTTTTTCGGTTTTTCCAAGATGGCGGCCGAACCACGTCACCGATGACGTCATCAATTGGGCACAGTCTATTCCAGTGCAAGACCAATATGTGTGCAAAGTTTGGCGATTCTACGTGCAACGGTGTAGACGCAGTGCTGCAAACAGACAGACAGACAAACAGACAGACAAACAAATGAAAAATCGGTCAGAGACCAACGACTTGCCGGAATGTACATTTTTATCGGCCATTTAGGACAAATATGGCGGCCGAACCACGTGACCGATGACGTCATCATTAACATATTTTATTCCCCATGGAGAGTTCTTTACAATGAGCCATGCCTCAATTTTTTCTATTCAGGACTTTTGGAGATGTGGAGGTGGAGTTTTTCGGTTTTTCCAAGATGGCGGCCGAACCACGTGACCGATGACATCATTAACATATTTTATTCCCCATGGAGAGTTCTTCACAATGAGCCATGTCTCAATTTTTTCTGTTCAGTACTTTCGGAGATATAGAGGTGCAAAGATTTTCGGTTTTTCCAAGATGGCGGCCGAACCACGTGACATATGACATCATCATTAACAAATTTTATTCCCCATGGAGAGTTCTTTACAATGAGCCATGTCTCAATTTTTTCTGTTCAGCACTTTTGGAGATATAGCGGTGCAAAGTTTTGCCGTTTTTCCAAGATGGCGGCCGACCACGTGACGTATGACATCATCATTAACGTATTTTATTCCGCATGGAGAGTTCTTTACAATGAGCCATGTCTCAATTTTTTCTGTTCAGCACTTTTGGAGATTTTGTGGTGCAAAGTTTTGCCGTTTTTCCAAGATGGCGGCCGACCACGTGACTGATGATGTCATCATTAACATATTTTATTCCCCATGGAGAGTTCTTTGCAATGAGCCATGTCTCAATTTTTTCTGTTCAGTACTTTCGGAGATATAGAAGTGCAAAGTTTTTCGGTTTTTCCAAGATGGCGGCCGAACCACGTCACCGATGACGTCATCAATTGGGCACAGTCTATTCCAGGGCAAGACCAATATGTGTGCAAAGTTTGGCGAATCTCCGTGCAACGGTGTAGACGCAGTGCTGCAAACAGACAGACAAACAGACAGACAGACAAACAGACAAACAAACGAACAGATCAACATACTTGCCGGAATCTTTTCCGGCAAGTAACAAACGAACAGATCAACATACTTGCCGGAATCTTTTCCGGCAAGTAATGAAAAATCGGTCAGAGACCGAGGACTTGCCGCAATGTACATTTTTATCGGCCATTTAGGACAAATATGGTGGCCGAACCACGTGACCGATGACGTCATCATAAACATTTATTCCCCATGGAGAGTTCTTTTCAATGAGCCATGTCTCAATTTTTTCAATTCAGCACTTTCGGAGATGTTGAGGTGCAAAGTTTTCGGTTTTTCCAAGATTGCGGCCGAACCACGTGACCGATGACGTCATCATTAACATATTTTATTCCCCATGGAGAGTTCTTTACAATGAGCCACGTTCCAATTTTTTCTATTCAGGACTTTCGGAGATATGGAGGTGTAAATTTTTCCGGTTTTTCCAAGATGGCGGCCGAACCACGTGACCGATGACGTCATCATTAACATATTTTATTCCCCATGGAGAGTTCTTTACAATGAGCCACGTTCCAATTTTTTCTATTCAGGACTTTCGGAGATATGGAGGTGCAAAGGTTTTCGGTTTTTCCAAGATGGCGGCCGAAACACCTGACCGATGACGTCATAAATTGGGCACAGTCTATTCCAGGGCAAGACGAATATGTGTGCAAAGTTTGGCGATTCTCCGTGCAACGGTGTAGACGCAGTGCTGCAAACAGACAGACAAACAGACAAACAGACAGACAGACAAACAGACAAATCAGAGACCGAGGACTTGCCGGAATTTACTTTTTTATTGGCCATTTAGGACAAATATGGCGGCTGAACCACCTGACCGATGACATCATCATTAACATATTTTATTCCCCCTGGAGAGTTCTTTCCAATGAGCCATGTCTCAATTTTTTCTGTTCAGCACTTTTGGAGATAGAGGTGCAACGTTTTTCGGATTTTCCAAGATGGCGGCCGAACCACGTGACCGATGACGTCATCATTAACATATTTTATTCCCCATGGAGAGTTCTTTCCAATGAGCCATGTCTCAATTTTTTCTATTCAGCACTTTCGGAGATATGGAGGTGATTTTTTTCCCGTTTTTCCAAGATGGCGGCCGCACCACGTGACCGATGACGTCATCATTAACATATTTTATTCCACATGGAGAGTTCTTGACAATGAGCCATGTCTCAATTTTTTCTATTCAGCACTTTCGGAGATATGGAGGTGCTAGGTTTTTCGGTTTTTCCAAGATGGCGGCCGACCACGTGACTGATGACGTCATCATTAACATATTTTATTCCCCATGGAGCGTTCTTTACAATGAGCCATGTCTCAATTTTTTCTGTTCAGCACTTTTGGAGATATCGTGGTGCAAAGTTTTGCCGTTTTTCCAAGATGGCGGCCGACCACGTGACTGATGACGTCATCATTAACATATTTTATTCCCCATGGAGAGTTCTTTACAATGAGCCATGTCTCAATTTTTTATGTTCAGCACTTTTGGAGATATAGTGGTGCAAATTTTTGCCGTTTTTCCAAGATGGCGGCCGACCACGTGACATATGACGTCATCTTTAACATATTTTATTCCCCATGGAGAGTTCTTTACAATGAGCCATGTCTCAATTTTTTCTGTTCAGCACTTTTGGAGATACAGTATAGTGGTGCAAATTTTTGCCGTTTTTCCAAGATGGCGGCCGACCACGTGACATATGACGTCATCATTAACATATTTTATTCCCCATGGAGAGTTCTTTACAATGAGCCATGTCTCCATTTTTTCTGTTCAGTACTTTCGGAGATATAGAGGTGCAAAGTTTTTCGGTTTTTCCAAGATGGCGGCCGAACCACGTCACCGATGACGTCATCAATTGGGCACAGTCTATTCCAGGGCAAGACCAATATGTGTGCAAAGTTTGGCGATTCTCCGTGCAACGGTGTAGACGCAGTGCTGCAAACAGGCAGACAAACAGACAAACAGACAGACAGACAAACAGACAAACAAACGAACAGATCAACATACTTGCCGGAATCTTTTCCGGCAAGTAACGAACAGATCAACATACTTGCCGGAAAAATTTTCCGGCAAGTAATGAAAAATCGGTCAGAGACCGAGGACTTGCCGGAATTTACTTTTTTATCGGCCATTTAGGACAAATATGGCGGCTGAACCACGTGACCGATGACGTCATCATTAACATATTTTATTCCCCATGGAGAGTTCTTTACAATGAGCCATGTCTCAATTTTTTCTGTTCAGCACTTTCGGAGATATGGACGTGCAAAGTTTTTCGGTTTTTCCAAGATGGCGGCCGAACCACCTGACCGATGACGTCATCATTAACATATTTTATTCCCCATGGAGAGTTCTTTACAATGAGCCATGTCTCAATTTTTTCTGTTCAGCACTTTCGGAGATATCGAGTTGCAAACTTTTTCCAAGATGGCGGCCGAACCACGTGACCAATGACGTCATCACTAACATTTTATTCCCCATGGAGAGTTCTTTACAATGAGCTCAATTTTTTCTGTTCAGCACTTTTGGAGATATAGTGGTGCAAAATTTTGCCATTTTCCAAGATGGCGGCCGAACCACGTGACTGATGACGTCATCATTAACATATTTTATTCCCCATGGAGAGTTCTTTACAATGAGCCATGTCTCAATTTTTTCTATTCAGGACTTTTGAGATGTGGAGGTGCAGAGTTTTTCGGTTTTTCCAAGATGGCGGCCGAACCACGTGACCGATGACATCATCATTAACATATTTTATTCCCCATGGAGAGTTCTTTACAATGAGCCATGTCTCAATTTTTTCTATTCAGCACTTTCGGAGATATGGAGGTGCTAAGTTTTTCGGTTTTTCCAAGATGGCGGCCGACCACGTGACTGATTACGTCATCATTAACATATTTTATTCCCCATGGAGAGTTCTTTACAATGAGCCATGTCTCAATTTTTTCTGTTCAGCACTTTTGGAGATATAGTGGTGCAAATTTTTGCCGTTTTTCCAAGATGGCGGCCGACCACGTGACATATGACGTCATCATTAACATATTTTATTCCCCATGGAGAGTTCTTTACAATGAGCCATGTCTCAATTTTTTCTGTACAGTACTTTCGGAGATATAGAGGTGCAAAGTTTTTCGGTTTTTCCAAGATGGCGGCCGAACCACGTCACCGATGACGTCAACATTGAGGCACAGTATATTAGAGGGCAAGACCATTATGTGTGCAAAGTTTGGCGATTCTCCGTGCAACGGTGTAGACGCAGTGCTGCAAACAGACAAACAGACAGACAAACAGACAAACAGACAAACAGATGAAAAATCGGTCAGAGACCGAGGACTTGCCGGAATGTACTCTTTTATCGGCCATTTAAGACAAATATGGCGTCCGAACCACGTGACCTATGATGTCATTATTAACATATTTTATTCCCCATGGAGAGTTCTTTACAATGAGCCATGTCTCAATTTTTTCTATTCAGCACTTTCAGAGATATGGAGGTGCACAATTTTTCGGTTTTTCCAAGATGGCGGCCGAACCACGTGACATATGACGTCATCATTAACATATTTTATTCCCCATTGAGAGTTCTTTGCAATGAGCCATGTCTCAATTTTTTCCATTCTGCACTTTTGGAGATATAGTGGTGCAAAGTTTTCCCATTTTTCCAAGATGGCGGCCGAACCACGTGACCGATGCCATCATCATTAACATATTTTATTCCCCATGGAGAGTTCTTTACAATGAGCCATGTCTCAATTTTTTCTGTTCAGCACTTTTGGAGATTTTGTGGTGCAAAGTTTTGCCGTTTTTCCAAGATGGCGGCCGACCACGTGACTGATGACGTCATCATTAACATATTTTATTCCCCATGGAGAGTTCTTTACAATGAGCCATGTCTCAATTATTTCTGTTCAGCACTTTTGGAGATATAGTGGTGCAAAGTTTTGCCGTTTTTCCAAGATGGCGGCCGACCACGTGACATATGACGTCATCATTAACATATTTTATTCCCCATGGAGAGTTCTTTCCAATGAGCCATGTCTCAATTTTTTCTGTTCAGCACTTTTGGAGATATAGTGGCGCAACGATTTGCCGTTTTTCCAAGATGGCGACCGAACCACGTGACTGATGACGTCATCATTTACATATTTTATTCCCCATGGAGAGTTCTTTACAATGAGCCATGTCTCAATTTTTTCTGTTCAGTACTTTCGGAGATATAGAGGTGCAAATTTATTCGGTTTTTCCAAGATGGCGGCCGAACCACGTCACCGATGACGTCATCATTGGGGCACAGTATATTAGAGGGCAAGACCATTATGTGTGCAAAGTTTGGCGATTCTCCGTGCAACGGTGTAGACGCAGTGCTGCAAACAGACAAACAGACAAACAGACAAACAGACAAACAGATGAAAAATCGGTCAGAGACCGAGGACTTGCCGGAATGTACTTTTTATCGGCCATTTAGAACAAATATGGCGGCCGAACCACGTGACCGATGATATCATCATTAACATATTTTATTCCCCATGGAGAGTTCTTTACAATGAGCCATGTCTCAATTTTTTCTATTCAGCACTTTCGGAGATATGGAGGTGCATAGTTTTTCGGATTTTCCAAGATGGCGGCCGACCACGTGACATATGACGTCATCATTAACATATTGTATTCTCCATGGAGAGTTCTTTGCAATGAGCCATGTCTCAATTTTTTCTATTCAGTACATTCAGAGATATGGATGTGCAAAGTTTTTCGGTTTTTCCAAGATGGCGGCCGAACCACGTGACTGATGACGTCATCATTAACATATTTTATTCCACATGGAGAGTTCTTCACAATGAGCCATGTCTCCATTTTTTCTGTTCAGCACTTTTGGAGATATAGTGGTGCAAAGTTTTTCGGTTTTCCCAAGATGGCGGCCGAACCACGTGACTGATGACGTCATCATTAACATATTTTATTCCCCATGGAGAGTTCTTTACAATGAGCCATGTCTCAATTTTTTCTGTCAGCACTTTGAGATATCGAGGTGCAAAAATTTTCGGTTTTTCCAAGATGGCGGCCGAACCACGTGACTGATGACGTCATCATTAACATATTTTATTCCCCATGGAGAGTTCTTTACAATGAGCCATGTCTCAATTTTTTCTGTTCAGCACTTTTGGAGATATAGTGGCGCAACGTTTTGCCGTTTTTCCAAGATGGCGACCGAACCACGTGTCTGATGACGTCATCATTAACATATTTTATTCCGCATGGAGAGTTCTTTACAATGAGCCATGTCTCAATTTTTTCTGTTCAGCACTTTTGGAGATTTTGTGGTGCAAAGTTTTGCCGTTTTTCCAAGATGGTGGCCGACCACGTGACTGATGATGTCATCATTAACATATTTTATTCCCCATGGAGAGTTCTTTACAATGAGCCATGTCTCAATTTTTTCTGTTCAGTACTTTCAGAGATATAGAAGTGCAAAGTTTTTCGGTTTTTCCAAGATGGCGGCCGAACCACGTCACCGATGACGTCATCAATTGGGCACAGTCTATTCCAGGGCAAGACCAATATGTGTGCAAAGTTTGGCGATTCTCCGTGCAACGGTGTAGACGCAGTGCTGCAAACAGACAGACAAACAGACAGATGAAAAATCGGTCAGAGACCGAGGACTTGCCGGAATTTACTTTTTCATTGGGGATTTAGGACAAATATGGCGGCCGAACCACGTGACCGATGACGTCATCATTAACATATTTTATTCCCCATGGACATTTCTTTCCAATGAGCCATGTCTCAATTTTTTCTATTCAGCACTTTTGGAGATATGGAGATGCGAATTTTTTCGGTTTTTCCAAGATGGCGGCCGAACCACGTGACCTATGACGTCATCATTAACATATTTTATTTCCCATGGACATTTCTTTCCAATGAGCCATGTCTCAATTTTTTCTGTTCAGCACTTTCGGAGATATAGAGGTGCAAAGCTTTTCCAAGATGGCGGCCGAACCACGTGACCGATGACGTCATCATTAACATTTTTTATTCCACATGGAGAGTTCTTTACAATGAGCCATGTCTCAATTTTTTCTATTCAGTACTTTCAGAGATATGGAGGTGCAAAGTTTTGCCGTTTTTCCAAGATGGCGGCCAAACCACGTGACCGATGACGTCATCATTAACATATTTTATTCCCCATGGAGAGTTCTTCACAATGAGCCATGTCTCAATTTTTTCTATTCAGCACTTTTGGAGATATGGAGGTGCAAAATTTTTCGGTTTTTCCAAGATGGCGGCCGAACCACGTGACCTATGACGTCAACATTAACATTTTATTCCCCATGGAGAGTTCTTTACAATGAGCCGTCTCAATTTTTTCTGTTCAGCACTTTCAGAGATATGGAGGTGCAAAGTTTTTCGGTTTTTCCAAGATGGCGGCCGAACCACGTGACCGATGACGTCATCAATTGGGCACAGTCTATTCCAGGTCAAGACAAATACGTGTGCAAAGTTTGGCGATTCTACATGCAACGGTGTAGACGCAGTGCTGCAAACAGACAGACAAACAGACAAACAGACAGATGAAAAATCGGTCAGAGACCGAGGACTTGCCGGAATGTACTTTTTTATCGGCCATTTAGGCCAAATATGGCGGCCGAACCATGTGACCGATGACGTCATCATTAACATATATTATTCCCCATGGAGAGTTCTTTACAATGAGTCATGTCTCAATTTTTTCTATTCAGCACTTTCGGAGATATGGAGGTGAATTTTTTTCCCGTTTTTCCAAGATGGCGGCCGCACCACGTGACCGATGACGTCATCATTAACATATTTTATTCCACATGGAGAGTTCTTGACAATGAGCCATGTCTCAATTTTTTCTATTCAGCACTTTCGGAGATATGGAGGTGCTAGGTTTTTCGGTTTTTCCAAGATGGCGGCCGACCACGCGACTGATGACGTCATCATTAACATATTTTATTCCCCATGGAGAGTTCTTTACAATGAGCCATGTCTCAATTTTTTCTGTTCAGCACTTTTGGAGATATAGTGGTGCAAAGTTTTGCCGTTTTTCCAAGATGGCGGCCGACCACGTGACATATGACGTCATCATTAACATATTTTATTCCCCATGGAGAGTTCTTTACAATGAGCCATGTCTCAATTTTTTCTGTTCAGCACTTTTGGAGATATAGTGGCGCAACGTTTTGCCGTTTTTCCAAGATGGCGACCGAACCACGTGACTGATGACGTCATCATTTACATATTTTATTCCCCATGGAGAGTTCTTTACAATGAGCCATGTCTCAATTTTTTCTGTTCAGTACTTTCGGAGATATAGAGGTGCAAGGTTTTTCAGTTTTTCCAAGATGGCGGCCGAACCACGTCACCGATGACGTCATCAATTGGGCACAGTCTATTCCAGGGCAAGACCAATATGTGTGCAAAGTTTGGCGATTCGCCGTGCAACGGTGTAGACGCAGTGCTGCAAACAGACAGACAGACAGACAGACAGACAAACAGACAGACAAACGAACAGATCAACATACTTGCCGGAAAAAATTTTCCGGCAAGTAATGAAAAATCGGTCAGAGACCGAGGACTTGCCGGAATGTACTTTTTATCGGCCATTTAGAACAAATATGGCGGCCGAACCACGTGACCGATGATATCATCATTAACATATTTTATTCCCCATGGAGAGTTCTTTACAATGAGCCATGTCTCAATTTTTTCTGTTCAGCACTTTTGGAGATATAGTGGTGCAAAGTTTTGCCGTTTTTCCAAGATGGCGGCCGACCACGTGACATATGACATCATCATTAACATATTTTATTCCCCATGGAGAGTTCTTTACAATGAGCCATGTCTCAATTTTTTCTGTTCAGCACTTTTGGAGATTTCGTGGTGCAAAGTTTTGCCGTTTTTCCAAGATGGCGGCCGACCACGTGACATATGACGTCATCATTAACATATTTTATTCCCCATGGAGAGTTCTTTACAATGAGCCATGTCTCAATTTTTTCTGTTCAGTACTTTCGGAGATATAGAGGTGCAAAGTTTTTCGGTTTTTCCAAGATGGCGGCCGAACCACGTCACCGATGACGTCATCAATTGGGCACAGTCTATTCCAGGGCAAGACCAATAAGTGTGCAAAGTTTGGCGATTCTACGTGCAACGGTGTAGACGCAGTGCTGCAAACAGACAGACAGACAGACAAACAGACAAACAGACAGACAAACAGACAAACGAACAGATCAACATACTTGCCGGAAAATTTTTTCCGGCAAGTAACAAATGAAAAATCGGTCAGAGACCGAGGACTTGCCGGAATGTACTTTTTTATCGGCCATTTAGGACAAATATGGCGGCCGAACCACCTGACCGATGACGTCATCATTAACATATTTTATTCCCCATTGAGAGTTCTTTACAATGAGCCATACCTCAATTTTTTCTATTCAGGACTTTTGGAGATGTGGAGGTGCAGAGTTTTTCGGTTTTTCCAAGATGGCGGCCGAACCACGTGACCGATGACATCATCATTAACATATTTTATTCCCCATGGAGAGTTCTTTACAATGAGCCATGTCTCAATTTTTTCTATTCAGCACTTTCGGAGATATGGAGGTGCTAAGTTTTTCGGTTTTTCCAAGATGGTGGCCGAACACGTGACTGATGACGTCATCATTAACATATTTTATTCCCCATGGAGAGTTCTTTACAATGAGCCATGTCTCAATTTTTTCTGTTCAGCACTTTTGGAGATATAGTGGTGCAAATTTTTGCCGTTTTTCCAAGATGGCGGCCGACCACGTGACATATGACGTCATCATTAACATATTTTATTCCCCATGGAGAGTTCTTTACAATGAGCCATGTCTCAATTTTTTCTGTTCAGCACTTTTGGAGATATAGTGGCGCAACGTTTTGCCGTTTTTCCAAGATGGCGCCCGAACCACGTGACTGATGACGTCATCATTTACATATTTTATTCCCCATGGAGAGTTCTTTACAATGAGCCATGTCTCAATTTTTTCTGTACAGTACTTTCGGAGATATAGAGGTGCAAATTTTTTCGGTTTTTCCAAGATGGTGGCCGAACCACGTCACCGATGACGTCATCAATTGGGCACAGTCTATTCCAGGGCAAGACCAATATGTGTGCAAAGTTTGGCGATTCTCTGTGCAACGGTGTAGACGCAGTGCTGCAAACAGACAGACAGACAGACAGATGAAAAATCGGTCAGAGACCGAGGACTTGCCGGAATGTACTTTTTTATCGGCCATTTAGGACAAATATGGCGGCCAAACCACGTGACCGATGAAGTCATCATTACTTGTTTTCTAAACTAATTTATTCCTTGATGATGCTCAAGAAATTTCATCTTGATCGGATGAAGTTTTGTACTTGGCGAATTATGACGTCATAATGGAGGAACCTATGACATCATCATTAACATATTTTATTCCCCATGGAGAGTTCTTTACAATGAGTCATGTCTCAATTTTTTCTATTCAGGACGTTTGGAGATGTGGAGGTGCAGAGTTTTTCGGTTTTTCCAAGATGGCGGCCGAACCACGTGACTGATGACGTCATCATTAACATATTTTATTCCCCATGGAGAGTTCTTTACAATGAGCCATGTCTCAATTTTTTCTGTTCAGCACTTTTGGAGATATAGTGGTGCAAAGTTTTGCCGTTTTTCCAAGATGGCGGCCGACCACGTGACATATGACATCATCGTTAACATATTTTATTCCCCATGGAGAGTTCTTTACAATGAGCCATGTCTCAATTTTTTCTGTTCAGGACTTTTGGAGATTTCGTGGTGCAAAGTTTTGCCGTTTTTCCAAGATGGCGGCCGACCACGTGACTGATGACGTCATCATTAACATATTTTATTCCCCATGGAGAGTTCTTTACAATGAGCCATGTCTCAATTTTTTCTGTTCAGCACTTTTGGAGATATAGTGGTGCAAAGTTTTGCCGTTTTTCCAAGATGGCGGCCAACCACGTGACATATGACGTCATCATTAACATATTTTATTCCCCATGGAGAGTTCTTTACAATGAGCCATGTCTCAATTTTTTCTGTTCAGCACGTTTGGAGATATAGTGGCGCAACGTTTTGCCGTTTTTCCAAGATGGCGACCGAACCACGTGACTGATGACGTCATCATTTACATATTTTATTCCCCATGGAGAGTTCTTTACAATGAGCCATGTCTCAATTTTTTCTGTTCAGTACTTTCGGAGATATAGAGGTGCAAAGTTTTTCGGTTTTTCCAAGATGGCGGCCGAACCACGTCACCGATGACGTCATCAATTGGGCACAGTCTATTCCAGGGCAAGACCAATATGTGTGCAAAGTTTGGCGATTCTACGTGCAACGGTGTAGACGCAGTGCTGCAAACAGACAGACAAACAGACAGACAGACAGACAGACAGACAAACAAACGAACAGATCAACATACTTGCCGGAAAATTTTTCCGGCAAGTAACAAACAGACAAACGAACAGATCAACATACTTGCCGGAAAATTTTTTACGGCAAGTAATGAAAAATCGGTCAGAGACCGAGGACTTGCCGGGATGTACTTTTTTATCGGCCATTTAGGACAAATATGGAGGCCGAACCACGTGACCGATGACGTCATCATGAACATATTTTATTCCCCATGGAGAGTTCTTTACAATGAGCCATGTCTCAATTTTTTCTGTTCAGCACTTTTGGAGATATAGTGGTGCAAAGTTTTGCCGTTTTTCCAAGATGGCGGCCGACCACGTGACATATGACATCATCATTAACATATTTTATTCCCCATGGAGAGTTCTTTACAATGAGCCATGTCTCAATTTTTTCTGTTCAGCACTTTTGGAGATTTCGTGGTGCAAAGTTTTGCCGTTTTTCCAAGATGGCGGCCGACCACGTGACTGATGACGTCATCATTAACATATTTTATTCCCCATGGAGAGTTCTTTACAATGAGCCATGTCTCAATTTTTTCTGTTCAGCACTTTTGGAGATATAGTGGTGCAAAGTTTTGCCGTTTTTCCAAGATGGCGGCCGACCACGTGACATATGACGTCATCATTAACATATTTTATACCCCATGGAGAGTTCTTTACAATGAGCCATGTCTCAATTTTTTCTGTTCAGCACTTTTGGAGATATAGTCGCGCAACGTTTTGCCGTTTTTCCAAGATGGCGACCGAACCACGTGACTGATGACGTCATCATTTCCATATTTTATTCCCCATGGAGAGTTCTTTACAATGAGCCATGTCTCAATTTTTTCTGTTCAGTACTTTCGGAGATATAGAGGTGCAAAGTTTTTCGGTTTTTCCAAGATGGCGGCCGAACCACGTCACCGATGACGTCATCAATTGGGCACAGTCTATTCCAGGGCAAGACCAATATGTGTGCAAAGTTTGGCGATTCTACGTGCAACGGTGTAGACGCAGTGCTGCAAACAGACAAACAGACAAACAGACAAACAGACAGACAAACAGATGAAAAATCGGTCAGAGACCGAGGACTTGCCGGAATGTACTTTTTTGTCGGCCATTTTGGACAAATATGGCGGCCGAACCACGTGACCGATGACGTCATCATTAACATACATATATTATTCCCCATGGAGAGTTCTTTACAAAGAGCCATGTCTCAACTTTTTCTATTCAGCACTTTTGGAGATATGGAGGTGCTACGTTTTTCGGTTTTTCCAAGATGGCGGCCGAACCACGTGACCTATGATGTCATCATTAACATATTTTATTCCCCATGGAGAGTTCTTTACAATGAGCCATGTCTCAATTTTTTCTATTCAGCACTTTCAGAGATATGGAGGTGCAAAATTTTTCGGTTGTTCCAAGATGGCGGCCGAACCACGTGACATATGATGTCATCATTAACATATTTTATTCCCCATGGAGAGTTCTTTCCAATGAGCCATGTCTCAATTTTTTCTGTTTCGCACTTTTGGAGATATAGTGGTGCAAAGTTTTGCCGTTTTTCCAAGATGGCGGCCGACCACGTGACATATGACGTCATCATTAACACATTTTATTCCCCATGGAGAGTTCTTTACAATGAGCCATGTCTCAATTTTTTCTGTTCAGCACTTCCGCAGATATGGAGGTACTAGGTTTTTCGGTTTTTCCAAGATGGCGGCCCAACCACGTGACCTATGACGTCATCATTTACATATTTTATTCCCCATGGAGAGTTCTTTACAATGAGCCATGTCTCAATTTTTTATATTCAGCACTTTCAGAGATATGGAGGTGCAAAATTTTTCGGTTTTTCCAAGATGGCGGCCGAACCACGTGACATATGACGTCATCATTAACATATTTTATTCCCCATGGAGAGTTCTTTACAATGAGCCATGTTTCAATTTTTTCTGTTCAGCACTTTTGGAGATATAGTGGTGCAAAGTTTTGCCGTTTTTCCAAGATGGCGGCCGACCACATGACATATGACGTCATCATTAACATATTCTATTCCCCATGGAGAGTTCTTTACAATGAGCCATGTCTCAATTTTTTCTGTTCAGCACTTTTGGAGATATCGTGGTGCAAAGTTTTGCCGTTTTTCCAAGATGGCGGCCGACCACGTGACTGATGACGTCATCATTCACATATTTTATTCCCCATGGAGAGTTCTTTACAATGAGCCATGTCTCAATTTTTTCTATTCAGTACTTTCAGAGATATGGAGGTGCAAAGTTTTGCCGTTTTTCCAAGATGGCGGCCGACCACGTGACTGATGACGTCATCATTAACATCTTCTATTCCCCATGGAGAGTTCTTTACAATGAGCCATGTCTCAATTTTTTCTGTTCAGCACTTTTGGAGATTTCGTGGTGCAAAGTTTTGCCGTTTTTCCAAGATGGCGGCCGACCACGTGACTGATGATGTCATCATTAACATATTTTATTCCCCATGGAGAGTTCTTTACAATGAGCCATGTCTCAATTTTTTCTGTTCAGTACTTTCGGAGATATAGAAGTGCAAAGTTTTTCGGTTTTTCCAAGATGGCGGCCGAACCACGTCACCGATGACGTCATCAATTGGGCACAGTCTATTCCAGGGCAAGACCAATATGTGTGCAAAGTTTGGCGATTCTCCGTGCAACGGTGTAGACGCAGTGCTGCAAACAGACAGACAAACAGACAGACAGACAGACAGACAGACAGACAAACAAACGAACAGATCAACATACTTGCCGGAATCTTTTCCGGCAAGTAACAAACAAACGAACAGATCAACATACTTGCCGGAAAATTTTTCCGGCAAGTAACAAACGAACAGATCAACATACTTGCCGGAAAATTTTTTCCGGCAAGTAACAAACGAACAGATCAACATACTTGCCGGAAAATTTTTCCGGCAAGTAACAAACAAACGAACAGATCAACATACTTGCCGGAAAATTTTTCCGGCAAGTAATGAAAAATCGGTCAGAGACCGAGGACTTGCCGGAATATACTTTTTTATCCGCCATTTAGGACAAATATGGCGGCCGAACCACGTGACCGATGACGTCATCATTAACATATTTTATTCCCCATGGAGAGTTCTTTACAATGAGGCATGTCTCAATTTTTTCTATTCAGCACTTTTGGACACATAGAGGTGCTAAGTTTTTCGGTTTTTCCAAGATGGCGGCCGAACCACGTGACATATGACGTCATCATTAACAAATTTTATTCCCCATGGAGAGTTCTTTACAATGGGCCATGTCTCAATTTTTCCTATTCAGCACTTTCGGAGATATGGAGGTGCATAGTTTTTCGGATTTTCCAAGATGGCGGCCGAATCACGTGACCGATGACATCATCATTAACATATTGTATTCTCCATGGAGAGTTCTTTGCAATGAGCCATGTCTCAATTTTTTCTATTCAGTACATTCAGAGATATGGATGTGCAAAGTTTTTCGGTTTTTCCAAGATGGCGGCCGAACCACGTGACTGATGACGTCATCTTTAACATATTTTATTCCACATGGAGAGTTCTTCACAATGAGCCATGTCTCCATTTTTTCTGTTCAGCACTTTTGGAGATATAGTGGTGCAAAGTTTTTCGGTTTTCCCAAGATGGCGGCCGAACCACGTGACTGATGACGTCATCATTAACATATTTTATTCCCCATGGAGAGTTCTTTACAATGAGCCATGTCTCAATTTTTTCTGTTCAGGACTTTCGGAGATATGGAGGCGCAAAAATTTTCGGTTTTTCCAAGATGGCGGCCGAACCACGTGACTGATGACGTCATCATTATCATATTTTATTCCCCATGGAGAGTTCTTTACAATGAGCCATGTCTCAATTTTTTCTGTCAGCACTTTGAGATATCGAGGTGCAAAAATTTTCGGTTTTTCCAAGATGGCGGCCGAACCACGTGACCAATGACGTCATCATTTGGGCACAGTCTATTCCAGGGCAAGACCAATATGTGTGCAAAGTTTGGCGATTCTCCGTGCAACGGTGTAGACGCAGTGCTGCAAACAGACAGACAGACAGACAAACGAACAGATCAACATACTTGCCGGAATCTTTTCCGGCAAGTAATGAAAAATCGGTCAGAGACCGAGGACTTGCCGGAATGTACTTTTTTGTTGTCCATTTCGGACAAATATGGCGGCCGAACCACGTGACCGATGACGTCATCATTAACATATTTTATTCCCCATGGAGAGTTCTTTACAATGAGCCATGTCTCAATTTTTTCTGTTCAGTACTTTCGGAGATATGGCGGTGCAAATATTTTCGGTTTTTCCAAGATGGCGGCCGAACCACGTGACTGATGACGTCATCATTAACATATTTTATTCCCCATGGAGAGTTCTTTCCAATGAGCCATGTCTCAATTTTTTCTATTCAGCACTTCCGGAGATATTGAGGAGCAAAGTTTTTCGGTTTTTCCAAGATGGCGGTCGAAACACGTGACCGATGACGTCATAAATTGGGCACAGTCTATTCCAGGGCAAGACGAATATGTGTGCAAAGTTTGGCGATTCTCCGTGCAACGGTGTAGACGCAGTGCTGCAAACAGACAGACAGACAGACAGACAAACAGACAGACAAACAAATGAAAAATCGGTCAGAGACCGAGGACTTGCCGGAATGTACTTTTTTATCGGCCATTTAGGACAAATAGGGCGGCCGAACCACGTGACCGATGACGTCATAATTAACATATTTTATTCCCCATGGAGAGTTCTTTACAATGAGCCATACCTCAATTTTTTCTATTCAGGACTTTTGGAGATGTGGAGGTGCAGAGTTTTTCGGTTTTTCCAAGATGGCGGCCGAACCACGTGACCGATGACATCATCATTAACATATTTTGTTCCCCATGGAGAGTTCTTTACAATGAGCCATGTCTCAATTTTTTCTATTCAGCACTTTCGGAGATATGGAGGTGCTAAGTTTTTCGGTTTTTCCAATATGGCGGCCGACCACGTGACTGATGACGTCATCATTAACATATTTTATGCCCCATGGAGAGTTCTTTACAATGAGCCATGTCTCAATTTTTTCTGTTCAGCACTTTTGGAGATATAGTGGTGCAAATTTTTGCCGTTTTTCCAAGATGGCGGCCGACCACGTGACATATGACGTCATCATTAACATATTTTATTCCCCATGGAGAGTTCTTTACAATGAGCCATGTCTCAATTTTTTCTGTTCAGTACTTTCGGAGATATAGAGGTGCAAATTTATTTGGTTTTTCCAAGATGGCGGCCGAACCACGTCACCGATGACGTCATCATTGAGGCACAGTATATTAGAGGGCAAGACCAATATGTGTGCAAAGTTTGGCGATTCTACGTGCAACGGTGTAGACGCAGTGCTGCAAACAGACAAACAGACAAACAGACAAACAGACAAACAGACAAATGAAAAATCGGTCAGAGACCGAGGACTTGCCGGAATGTACTTTTTTATCGGCCATTTAGGACAAATATGGCGGCCAAACCACGTGACCGATGAAGTCATCATTACTTGTTTTCTAAACTAATTTATTCCTTGATGATGCTCAAGAAATTTCATCTTGATCGGATGAAGTTTTGTACTTGGCGAATTATGACGTCATAATGGAGGAACCTATGACATCATCATTAACATATTTTATTCCCCATGGAGAGTTCTTTACAATGAGTCATGTCTCAATTTTTTCTATTCAGCACTTTTGGAGATATAGTGGTGCAAAGTTTTGCCGTTTTTCCAAGATGGCGGCCGACCACGTGACATATGACATCATCGTTAACATATTTTATTCCCCATGGAGAGTTCTTTACAATGAGCCATGTCTCAATTTTTTCTGTTCAGGACTTTTGGAGATTTCGTGGTGCAAAGTTTTGCCGTTTTTCCAAGATGGCGGCCGACCACGTGACTGATGACGTCATCATTAACATATTTTATTCCCCATGGAGAGTTCTTTACAATGAGCCATGTCTCAATTTTTTCTGTTCAGCACTTTTGGAGATATAGTGGTGCAAAGTTTTGCCGTTTTTCCAAGATGGCGGCCAACCACGTGACATATGACGTCATCATTAACATATTTTATTCCCCATGGAGAGTTCTTTACAATGAGCCATGTCTCAATTTTTTCTGTTCAGCACGTTTGGAGATATAGTGGCGCAACGTTTTGCCGTTTTTCCAAGATGGCGACCGAACCACGTGACTGATGACGTCATCATTTACATATTTTATTCCCCATGGAGAGTTCTTTACAATGAGCCATGTCTCAATTTTTTCTGTTCAGTACTTTCGGAGATATAGAGGTGCAAAGTTTTTCGGTTTTTCCAAGATGGCGGCCGAACCACGTCACCGATGACGTCATCAATTGGGCACAGTCTATTCCAGGGCAAGACCAATATGTGTGCAAAGTTTGGCGATTCTACGTGCAACGGTGTAGACGCAGTGCTGCAAACAGACAGACAAACAGACAGACAGACAGACAGACAGACAAACAAACGAACAGATCAACATACTTGCCGGAAAATTTTTCCGGCAAGTAATGAAAAATCGGTCAGAGACCGAGGACTTGCCGGAATGTACTTTTTTATCCGCCATTTAGGACAAATATGGCGGCCGAACCACGTGACCGATGACGTCATCATTAACATATTTTATTCCCCATGGAGAGTTCTTTACAATGAGCCATGCCTCAATTTTTTCTATTCAGGACTTTTGGAGATGTGGAGGTGCAGAGTTTTTCGGTTTTTCCAAGATGGCGGCCGAACCACGTGACTGATGACGTCATCATTAACATATTTTATTCCCCATGGAGAGTTCTTTACAATGAGCCATGTCTCAATTTTTTCTGTTCAGCACTTTTGGAGATATAGTGGTGCAAAGTTTTGCCGTTTTTCCAAGATGGCGGCCGACCACGTGACATATGACATCATCATTAACATATTTTATTCCCCATGGAGAGTTCTTTACAATGAGCCATGTCTCAATTTTTTCTGTTCAGGACTTTTGGAGATTTTGTGGTGCAAAGTTTTGCCGTTTTTCCAAGATGGTGGCCGACCACGTGACTGATGACGTCATCATTAACATATTTTATTCCCCATGGAGAGTTCTTTACAATGAGCCATGTCTCAATTTTTTCTGTTCAGCACTTTTGGAGATATAGTGGTGCAAAATTTTTCGGTTTTTCCAAGATGGCGGCCGACCACGTGACATATGACGTCATCATTAACATATTTTATTCCCCATGGAGAGTTCTTTACAATGAGCCAGGTCTCAATTTTTTCTGTTCAGCACTTTTGGAGATATAGTGGCGCAACGTTTTGCCGTTTTTCCAAGATGGCGACCGAACCACGTGACTGATGACGTCATCATTTACATATTTTATTCCCCATGGAGAGTTCTTTACAATGAGCCATGTCTCAATTTTTTCTGTTCAGTACTTTCGGAGATATAGAGGTGCAAAGTTTTTCGGTTTTTCCAAGATGGCGGCCAAACCACGTCACCGATGACGTCATCAATTGGGCACAGTCTATTCCAGGGCAAGACCAATATTTGTGCAAAGTTTGGCGATTCTACGTGCAACGGTGTAGACGCAGTGCTGCAAACAGACAGACAAACAGACAGACAGACAGACAGACAGACAAACAAACGAACAGATCAACATACTTGCCGGAAAATTTTTCCGGCAAGTAATGAAAAATCGGTCAGAGACCGAGGACTTGCCGGAATTTACTTTTTTATCGGCCATTTAGGACAAATATGGCGGCTGAACCACCTGACCGATGACATCATCATTAACATATTTTATTCCCCACGGAGAGTTCTTTACAATGAGCCATGTCTCAATTTTTTCTGTTCAGCACTTTTGGAGATAGAGGTGCAACGTTTTTCGGATTTTCCAAGATGGCGGCCGAACCACGTGACCGATGACGACATCATTAACATATTTTATTCCCCCTGGAGAGTTCTTTCCAATGAGCCATGTCTCAATTTTTTCTGTTCAGCACTTTTGGAGATAGAGGTGCAACGTTTTTCGGATTTTCCAAGATGGCGGCCGAACCACGTGACCGATGACGTCATCATTAACTTATTTTATTCCCCCTGGAGAGTTCTTTCCAATGAGCCATGTCTCAATTTTTTCTATTCAGCACTTTCGGAGATATGGAGGTGTATTTTTTTCCCGTTTTTCCAAGATGGCGGCCGCACCACGTGACCGATGACGTCATCATTAACATATTTTATTCCACATGGAGAGTTCTTGACAATGAGCCATGTCTCAATTTTTTCTATTCAGCACTTTCGGAGATATGGAGGTGCTAGGTTTTTCGGTTTTTCCAAGATGGCGGCCGACCACGCGACTGATGACGTCATCATTAACATATTTTATTCCCCATGGAGAGTTCTTTACAATGAGCCATGTCTCAATTTTTTCTGTTCAGCACTTTTGGAGATATAGTGGTGCAAAGTTTTGCCGTTTTTCCAAGATGGCGGCCGACCACGTGACATATGACGTCATCATTAACATATTTTATTCCCCATGGAGAGTTCTTTACAATGAGCCATGTCTCAATTTTTTCTGTTCAGCACTTTTGGAGATATAGTGGCGCAACGTTTTGCCGTTTTTCCAAGATGGCGACCGAACCACGTGACTGATGACGTCATCATTTACATATTTTATTCCCCATGGAGAGTTCTTTACAATGAGCCATGTCTCAATTTTTTCTGTTCAGTACTTTCGGAGATATAGAGGTGCAAGGTTTTTCAGTTTTTCCAAGATGGCGGCCGAACCACGTCACCGATGACGTCATCAATTGGGCACAGTCTATTCCAGGGCAAGACCAATATGTGTGCAAAGTTTGGCGATTCGCCGTGCAACGGTGTAGACGCAGTGCTGCAAACAGACAGACAGACAGACAGACAGACAGACAGACAGACAAACAGACAGACAAACGAACAGATCAACATACTTGCCGGAAAAATTTTTCCGGCAAGTAATGAAAAATCGGTCAGAGACCGAGGACTTGCCGGAATGTACTTTTTTATCGGCCATTTAGGACAAATAGGGCGGCCGAACCACGTGACCGATGACGTCATAATTAACATATTTTATTCCCCATGGAGAGTTCTTTACAATGAGCCATACCTCAATTTTTTCTATTCAGGACTTTTGGAGATGTGGAGGTGCAGAGTTTTTCGGTTTTTCCAAGATGGCGGCCGAACCACGTGACCGATGACATCATCATTAACATATTTTGTTCCCCATGGAGAGTTCTTTACAATGAGCCATGTCTCAATTTTTTCTATTCAGCACTTTCGGAGATATGGAGGTGCTAAGTTTTTCGGTTTTTCCAATATGGCGGCCGACCACGTGACTGATGACGTCATCATTAACATATTTTATGCCCCATGGAGAGTTCTTTACAATGAGCCATGTCTCAATTTTTTCTGTTCAGCACTTTTGGAGATATAGTGGTGCAAATTTTTGCCGTTTTTCCAAGATGGCGGCCGACCACGTGACATATGACGTCATCATTAACATATTTTATTCCCCATGGAGAGTTCTTTACAATGAGCCATGTCTCAATTTTTTCTGTTCAGTACTTTCGGAGATATAGAGGTGCAAATTTATTTGGTTTTTCCAAGATGGCGGCCGAACCACGTCACCGATGACGTCATCATTGAGGCACAGTATATTAGAGGGCAAGACCAATATGTGTGCAAAGTTTGGCGATTCTACGTGCAACGGTGTAGACGCAGTGCTGCAAACAGACAAACAGACAAACAGACAAACAGACAAACAGACAAATGAAAAATCGGTCAGAGACCGAGGACTTGCCGGAATGTACTTTTTTATCGGCCATTTAGGACAAATATGGCGGCCAAACCACGTGACCGATGAAGTCATCATTACTTGTTTTCTAAACTAATTTATTCCTTGATGATGCTCAAGAAATTTCATCTTGATCGGATGAAGTTTTGTACTTGGCGAATTATGACGTCATAATGGAGGAACCTATGACATCATCATTAACATATTTTATTCCCCATGGAGAGTTCTTTACAATGAGTCATGTCTCAATTTTTTCTATTCAGCACTTTTGGAGATATAGTGGTGCAAAGTTTTGCCGTTTTTCCAAGATGGCGGCCGACCACGTGACATATGACATCATCGTTAACATATTTTATTCCCCATGGAGAGTTCTTTACAATGAGCCATGTCTCAATTTTTTCTGTTCAGGACTTTTGGAGATTTCGTGGTGCAAAGTTTTGCCGTTTTTCCAAGATGGCGGCCGACCACGTGACTGATGACGTCATCATTAACATATTTTATTCCCCATGGAGAGTTCTTTACAATGAGCCATGTCTCAATTTTTTCTGTTCAGCACTTTTGGAGATATAGTGGTGCAAAGTTTTGCCGTTTTTCCAAGATGGCGGCCAACCACGTGACATATGACGTCATCATTAACATATTTTATTCCCCATGGAGAGTTCTTTACAATGAGCCATGTCTCAATTTTTTCTGTTCAGCACGTTTGGAGATATAGTGGCGCAACGTTTTGCCGTTTTTCCAAGATGGCGACCGAACCACGTGACTGATGACGTCATCATTTACATATTTTATTCCTCATGGAGAGTTCTTTACAATGAGCCATGTCTCAATTTTTTCTGTTCAGTACTTTCGGAGATATAGAGGTGCAAAGTTTTTCGGTTTTTCCAAGATGGCGGCCGAACCACGTCACCGATGACGTCATCAATTGGGCACAGTCTATTCCAGGGCAAGACCAATATGTGTGCAAAGTTTGGCGATTCTACGTGCAACGGTGTAGACGCAGTGCTGCAAACAGACAGACAAACAGACAGACAGACAGACAGACAGACAAACAAACGAACAGATCAACATACTTGCCGGAAAATTTTTCCGGCAAGTAACAAACGAACAGATCAACATACTTGCCGGAAATTTTTCCGGCAAGTAACGAACAGATCAACATACTTGCCGGAATCTTTTCCGGCAAGTAACAAACGAACAGATCAACATACTTGCCGGAAAATTTTTCCGGCAAGTAACAAACAAACGAACAGATCAACATACTTGCCGGAAAATTTTTCCGGCAAGTAACAAATGAAAAATCGGTCAGAGACCGAGGACTTGCCGGAATGTACTTTTTTATTGGCCATTTAGGACAAATATGGCGGCCGAACCACGTGACTGATGACGTCATCATTAACATATTTTATTCCACATGGAGAGTTCTTTACATTGAGCCATGTCTCAATTTTTTCTATTCAGGACTTTTGGAGATGTGGAGGTGCAGAGTTTTTCGGTTTTTCCAAGATGGCGGCCGAACCACGTGACCGATGACATCATCATTAACATATTTTATTCCCCATGGAGAGTTCTTTACAATGAGCCATGTCACAATTTTTTCTATTCAGCACTTTCGGAGATATGGAGGTGCTAGGTTTTTCGGTTTTTCCAAGATGGCGGCCGAACCACGTGACCGATGACATCATCATTAACATATTTTATTCCCCATGGAGAGTTCTTTACAATGAGCCATGTCTCAATTTTTTCTATTCAGCACTTTCGGAGATATGGAGGTGCTAAGTTTTTCGGTTTTTCCAAGATGGCGGCCGACCACGTGACTGATTACGTCATCATTAACATATTTTATTCCCCATGGAGAGTTCTTTACAATGAGCCATGTCTCAATTTTTTCTGTTCAGCACTTTTGGAGATATAGTGGTGCAAATTTTTGCCGTTTTTCCAAGATGGCGGCCGACCACGTGACATATGACGTCATCATTAACATATTTTATTCCCCATGGAGAGTTCTTTACAATGAGCCATGTCTCAATTTTTTCTGTACAGTACTTTCGGAGATATAGAGGTGCAAAGTTTTTCGGTTTTTCCAAGATGGCGGCCGAACCACGTCACCGATGACGTCAACATTGAGGCACAGTATATTAGAGGGCAAGACCATTATGTGTGCAAAGTTTGGCGATTCTCCGTGCAACGGTGTAGACGCAGTGCTGCAAACAGACAAACAGACAGACAAACAGACAAACAGACAAACAGATGAAAAATCGGTCAGAGACCGAGGACTTGCCGGAATTTACTTTTTTATCGGCCATTTCGGACAAATATGGCGGTCGAACCACGTAACCGATGACGTCGTCATTAACATATTTTATTCCCCATGGAGAGTTCTTTACAATGAGCCATGGCTGAATTTTTTCTGTTCAGCACTTTTGGAGATATAGTGGTGCAAAGTTTTGCCATTTTCCAAGATGGCGGCCGAACCACGTGACTGATGACATCATCATTAACACATTTTATTCCCCATGGAGAGTTCTTTACAATGAGCCATGTCTCAATTTTTTCTATTCAGCACTTTTGGAGATATGGAGGTGCAAAATTTTTCGGTTTTTACAACATGGCGACCGAACCACGTGACTGATGACGTCATCATTAACATATTTTATTCCCCATGGAGAGTTCTTTACAATGAGCCATGTCTCAATTTTTTCTGTTCAGCACTTTCGGAGATATGGAGGTGCAAAGTTTTTCCAAGATGGCGGCCGAACCACGTGACCGATGACGTCATCAATTGGGCACAGTCTATTCCCAGGCAAGACCAATATGTGTGCAAAGTTTGGCGATTCTACGTGCAACGGTGTAGACATAGTGCTGCAAACAGACAGACAAACAGACAGACAGACAAACGAACAGATCAACATACTTGCCGGAATCTTTTCCGGCAAGTAACAAACAGATGAAAAATCGGTCAGAGACCGAGGACTTGCCGGAATTTACTTTTTTATCGGCCATTTCGGACAAATATGGCGGTCGAACCACGTAACCGATGACGTCGTCATTAACATATTTTATTCCCCATGGAGAGTTCTTTACAATGAGCCATGGCTGAATTTTTTCTGTTCAGCACTTTTGGAGATATAGTGGTGCAAAGTTTTGCCATTTTCCAAGATGGCGGCCGAACCACGTGACTGATGACATCATCATTAACACATTTTATTCCCCATGGAGAGTTCTTTACAATGAGCCATGTCTCAATTTTTTCTATTCAGCACTTTTGGAGATATGGAGGTGCAAAATTTTTCGGTTTTTACAACATGGCGACCGAACCACGTGACTGATGACGTCATCATTAACATATTTTATTCCCCATGGAGAGTTCTTTACAATGAGCCATGTCTCAATTTTTTCTGTTCAGCACTTTCGGAGATATGGAGGTGCAAAGTTTTTCCAAGATGGCGGCCGAACCACGTGACCGATGACGTCATCAATTGGGCACAGTCTATTCCCAGGCAAGACCAATATGTGTGCAAAGTTTGGCGATTCTACGTGCAACGGTGTAGACATAGTGCTGCAAACAGACAGACAAACAGACAGACAGACAAACGAACAGATCAACATACTTGCCGGAATCTTTTCCGGCAAGTAACAAATGAAAAATCGGTCAGAGACCGAGGACTTGCCGGAATGTACTTTTTTATTGGCCATTTAGGACAAATATGGCGGCCGAACCACGTGACTGATGACGTCATCATTAACATATTTTATTCCCCATGGAGAGTTCTTTACATTGAGCCATGTCTCAATTTTTTCTATTCAGGACTTTTGGAGATGTGGAGGTGCAGAGTTTTTCGGTTTTTCCAAGATGGCGGCCGAACCACGTGACCGATGACATCATCATTAACATATTTTATTCCCCATGGAGAGTTCTTTACAATGAGCCATGTCACAATTTTATCTATTCAGCACTTTCGGAGATATGGAGGTGCTAGGTTTTTCGGTTTTTCCAAGATGGCGGCCGACCACGTGACTGATGACGTCATCATTAACATATTTTATTCCCCATGGAGAGTTCTTTACAATGAGCCATGTCTCAATTTTTTCTGTTCAGCACTTTTGGAAATATAGTGGTGCAAAGTTTTGCCGTTTTTCCAAGATGGCGGCCGACCACGTGACATATGACATCATCATTAACATATTTTATTCCCCATGGAGAGTTCTTTACAATGAGCCATGTCTCAATTTTTTCTCTACAGTACTTTCGGAGATATAGAGGTGCAAAGTTTTTCGGTTTTTCCAAGATGGCGGCCGAACCACGTCACCGATGACGTCATCAATTGGGCACAGTCTATTCCAGGGCAAGACCAATATGTGTGCAAAGTTTGGCGATTCTACGTGCAACGGTGTAGACGCAGTGCTGCAAACAGACAGACAGACAGACAAACAGACAAACAGACAAAGAAACGAACAGATCAACATACTTGCCGGAAAATTTTTCCGGCAAGTAACAAACGAACAGCTCAACATACTTGCCGGAATCTTTTCCGGCAAGTAAAAATCGGTCAGAGACCGAGGACTTGCCGGAGTGTACTTTTTCTTAAATCGGCCATTTTGGATCAAGTTTTTCGGTTTTACCAAGATGGCAGCCGAACCACGTGACCAATGCCATCATCATTATTTGTTTTCAAAACTAATTTTTTCCTTGATGATGCTCAAGAAATTTCATCTTGATCGGATGAAGTTTTGTACTTGTCGATTGATGACGTCATAATGGAGGCACCTATGACATCATCATTAACATATTTTATTTCCGATGGAGAGTTCTTTACAATGAGCCATGTCTCAATTTTTTCTATTCAGCACTTTCGCAGATATAGAGGTGCAAATTTTTTCGGTTTTTCCAAGATGGCGGCCGAACCACGTGACCGATGACGTCATCATTATTTTTTTTCTCCACCAGTTTATGCCGTCATGTCGCTCAAGAAATTGCATCTTGATTAGATGAAGTTTTGTACTTGTCAAATTATCAAATTATGACGTCATAATGGAGGCCTTGGGCCGAGACAGTTAAAAATTGGGCACAGTCTATTCCAGGGCAAGACAAATATGTGTGTGAAGTTTGGCGATTCTACGTGCAATGGTGTCGACGTCGTGCTGCGCACAGACAGACAGACAGACAGAAAAAATCGGTCAGAGACCGAGGACTTGCCGGAATGTACTTTTTTATCCGCCATTTAGGACAAATATGGCGGCCGAACCACGTGACCGATGACGTCATCATTAACATATTTTATTCCCCATGGAGAGTTCTTTACAATGAGGCATGTCTCAATTTTTTCTATTCAGCACTTTTGGACACATAGAGGTGCTAAGTTTTTCGGTTTTTCCAAGATGGCGGCCGAACCACGTGACATATGACGTCATCATTAACAAATTTTATTCCCCATGGAGAGTTCTTTACAATGAGCCATGTCTCAATTTTTTCTGTTCAGCACTTTTGGAGATATAGTGGTGCAAAGTTTTGCCGTTTTTCCAAGATGGCGGCCGACCACGTGACATATGACATCATCATTAACATATTTTATTCCCCATGGAGAGTTCTTTACAATGAGCCATGTCTCAATTTTTTCTGTTCAGCACTTTTGGAGATTTCGTGGTGCAAAGTTTTGCCGTTTTTCCAAGATGGCGGCCGACCACGTGACTGATGACGTCATCATTAACATATTTTATTCCCCATGGAGAGTTCTTTACAATGAGCCATGTCTCAATTTTTTCTGTTCAGTACTTTCGGAGATATAGAGGTGCAAATTTTTTTCGGTTTTTCCAAGATGGCCGCCGAACCACGTGACTGATGACGTCATCATTAACATATTTTATTCCCCATGGACAGTTCTTTACAATGAGCCATGTCTCAATTTTCTCTATTCAGCACTTTCGGAGATATGGAGGTGCAAATTTTTTCCAAGATGGCGGCCGAACCACGTGACCGATGACGTCATCATTTGGGCACAGTATATTACAGGGCAAGACAAATAAGTGTGCAAAGTTTGGCTATTCTACGTATAGAAAGATTCTACATATAGAAAGTTTTCGGGTTTTTCCAAGATGGCGGCCGAACCACGTGACCAATGACGTCATCATTAACATATTTTATTCCCCATCTAGAGTTCTTTACAATGAGCCATGTCTCAATTTTTTCTGTTCAGTACTTTCGGAGATATAGAAGTACAAAGTTTTTCGGTTTTTCCAAGATGGCGGCCGAACCACGTCACCGATGACGTCATCAATTGGGCACAGTCTATTCCAGGGCAAGACCAATATGTGTGCAAAGTTTGGCGATTCTACGTGCAACGGTGTAGACGCAGTGCTGCAAACAGACAGACAGACAAACAGACAGACAAACAGACAAACAGATGAAAAATCGGTCAGAGACCGAGGACTTGCCGGAATGTACTTTTTATCGGCCATTTAGAACAAATATGGCGGCCGAACCACGTGACCGATGATATCATCATTAACATATTTTATTCCCCATGGAGAGTTCTTTACAATGAGCCATGTCTCAATTTTTTCTATTCAGCACTTTCGGAGATATGGAGGTGCAAAGTTTTTCGGTTTTTCCAAGATGGCGGCCGACCACGTGACATATGACGTCATCATTAACATATTTTATTCCCCATGGAGAGTTCTTACCAATGAGCCATGTCTCAATTTTTTCTGTTCAGCACTTCCGGAGATATGGAGGTGCAAAGTTTTTCGGTTTTTCCAAGATGGCGGCCGACCACGTGACATATGACGTCATCATTAACATATTTTATTCGCCATGGAGAGTTCTTTACAATGAGCCATGTCTCAATTTTTTCTGTTCAGCACTTTTGGAGATATCGTGGTGCAAAGTTTTGCCGTTTTTCCAAGATGGCGGCCGACCACGTGACTGATGACGTCATCATTAACATATTTTATTCCCCATGGAGAGTTCTTTACAATGAGCCATGTCTCAATTTTTTCTGTTCAGCACTTTTGGAGATATGGAGGTGCAAAGTTTTTCGGTTTTTCCAAGATGGCGGCCGAACCACGTGACTGATGACTTCATCAGTAACATATTTTATTCCCCATGGAGAGTTATTTACAATGAGCCATGTCTCAATTTTTTCTGTTCAGCACTTTCAGAGATATGGAGGTGTAAAGTTTTTCGGTTTTTCCAAGATGGCGGCCGAACCACGTCACCGATGACGTCATCATTTGGGCACAGTATATTAGAGGGCAAGACCAATATGTGTGCCAAGCTTGGCGATTCTACGTGCAACGGTGTAGACGTAGTGCTGCAAACAGACAAACAGACAGACAGACAGACAGACAGACAGACAGACAGACAAACAAACGAACAGATCAACATACTTGCCGGAAAATTTTTCCGGCAAGTAATGAAAAATCGGTCAGAGACCGAGGACTTGCCGGAATGTACTTTTTTATCGGCCATTTAGGACAAATATGGCGGCCGAACCACGTGACCGATGACGTCATCATTAACATGTTTTATTCCCCATGGAGAGGTCTTTACAATGAGCCATACCTCAATTTTTTCTGTTCAGGACTTTTGGAGATGTGGAGGTGCAGAGTTTTTCGGTTTTTCCAAGATGGCGGCCGACCACGTGACTGATGACGTCATCATTAACATATTTCATTCCACATGGAGAGTTCTTTACATTGAGCCATGTCGCAATTTTTTTCTGTTCAGCACTTTTGGAGATAGATGATGCAGTTTTTCGGTTTTTACAAGATGGCGGCCGAACCACGTGACGTATGACGTCATCATTAACATATTTTATTCCACATGGAGAGTTCTTTACATTGAGCCATGTCGCAATTTTTTTCTGTTCAGCACTTTTGGAGATAGATGATGCAAAGTTTTTCGGTTTTTCCAAGATGGCGGCCGAACCACGTGACGTATGACGTCATCATTAACATATTTTATTCCACATGGAGAGTTCTTTACAATGAGCCATGTCTCAATTTTTTCTATTCAGCACTTTCGGAGATATGGAGGTGCAAAAAAAATATTCTGCACCATTGGGAGATGGGGCCAAAAACGATGCACAGCAGGATATCTCAAAAAGTTGTGGACAGTTTCGGACGAAACTTGGTGGACAGGTTGGGTGTGACAAGGCAGAATCGATGTGATTTTGGTGAAGATGTGGACATGGATTCGGCTACAAGAATTATTTAATTTCCTCAGTGATTCTTCACCATTGAGAGATCAAACCAAAAGCGATATATAACATGATATTAAAAAAATTATGGATGAGTTATGACTAAACTAGGTGGATGAGTTGGTTCGGTGACAGGAACAAGCCGATTCGATTTTGGTTCAGGTCCGAATCCAGATCTGGTCTATCAGTGCATACAAACATAAACTGCTTAGCCTGGCGGGGGCGTGTTCCAAGTGCCGTTCTCGTTCATCATATTTTGGATAACGCAGCCTCGGGCTCTGGCATTATACATGGAAACGCAAATCGATTACACCCCGCCCCGGACGAGGCAAAACGCTGGTGCACGTGACCGTGACGCCGGAAATGACGTTGCTGACACCACCCAGTCGTAGCTATGGTGACGCCGGAAAGGACGTTACTGAGACACTCGGTCTTAACCCTGGTGGAGCTCCGTACTAAAGCACGCGAGGAAATTGTGAGACTGAGATTTTATATACACATACACCTTAGAAAAGCTTTTTTTATACACATTCACTTCATTCAGAAGTTCAAAAAGATGCGATTACAAATCTCCCCTCACCCTCCCCACAACCCCTCCACCCTCTCCCCCCCCCCTCCCCCACACTCCGCTTGGTCACTTGCATAATATTTAGCCATATTTACCCATATTTACTGGCATAACATTCACTCATAATTCATATTTACCCCTGCTATCGAAGGTGGGTGAAGGATGTGTTATGTGTCTGTGTCTGTGTTACCCATGTCTGTTTGTCTGTTTGTCTGTGAACAAGATATCTCAAAAAGTTGTGGGCGGATTTGGACGGAATCTGTCGGAGAGGTAGCATATGTCATATATGACAAGGACGAAATGATTCGATTTTGGTGAAGATCCGGACCCGGCTGCTATCATTTTTAAAGTGATTCTTCACCATTGGGAGATAGGGCCAAAAACGATACATAGCGGGATATCTCAAAATGTTGTGGACAGATTTGGACGAAACTTGGTGGACTGGTTGGGTGTCTGACAAGAAAGAAGTGATTCAATTTTGATGACGTTTCGAATCCGGATCCGGATCAGATAATTTTAAAGTGATTTTTCACCATTGAGTTGTCGGGCTAAAATCGATATATAACACGATATCTCATTGCCCGCCGATGTCACTCTCCGAAGTATTATTTGTGCACATTTACCTCAGAAGTGCATTTGTACACAATGCACGCGGTGCAGCATCAGCGGACGCCAAAGGATATGTTGTCTTTGATATCCCGCTGTTGTCTATGATATGATATGTTGTCTATGATATGTTGTCTATGTAATGATATCCCGATATGATCAGATATGATATCCCAATACAGTGTCTATGAGCTGCACGGCGGTATTGCCGGGCGCCGAAGGCCGAAGGTGCCCCGGCAATGCCGCGCTGGAGGATATTTATTTATTTGAAGTGGGGGCGATGTACTTTGAATGTGTCTATGCTTGTATGTTATATTTTTAGTTCCCCTGTGGTATAAATATACCTATGAAATAGCTAATTGATATCTCAAAAGTTACATCTGCGATTTGCAAATAAATACAGTTGTGTAAATAATATTCAAGCGGTTGGAACTGCTTGAATGATTAGTTCAATTGTTTCAACTAGGGCATTGCCCGTACGTGGGTGCCCGTTCCGTGGCCAAAAAAAAAAAAAAACGCTACCCGTACGCTCTACCCCGCCCGTACGCCCGTAAACAAAAAAAGCAACGCTCTTCGCTTCCGCCCTTCGCTCTGACTGAATTGGGAGAAATAATGCGCATAAGAAATCGAATTACGTACCGTAATGGCGGTCAGCTCGTAACGCGCTCAGCTCCGCTCGTCTCACATCGGCCACGCCTACGCAACAGAGCGTTCTGTGATTGGCTGCCGGAAGATAAGTCGTCACTGTCCGGAAGTTCGCAAATCGCAGTTAGGATGAATCGTTTTAATTTAATCGCAGTTTGAATTCGTTTTAAAACATAGTTTAACGGCAACATAGTTTTCCAACGTGAAATAAATGAATACGCTGTCAAATGTGCCGTCCGAGGCAGAGTCTGATCGCCACGTTCGGCACACGTGATAGCTCGCTGCTCTCTGATTGGTTGAAGCGTTTTTTGGACATAGCTCGGTAAGTAATTGTCCGATTAATATGAAACCTTGAAAAGGCACATCCTCGGGTCCCCAGCAATATACCTGGCAAGTTTCAAGTATATCGGACCCGTGGTTGTCGAGAAACAGCGGTCACAGACACACAGACACACAGACACACAGACACACAGACACACAGACACACAGACACACAGACACACAGACACACAGACACACAGAGATTGCTGGAATTATAGATAGATGTTGATCTTAATGGAAAATATTGTTTTTTGGTGATGAGAATATTCACTTTTTCTTTGCAGGTGCAGTTTTGTACTTGTTTGCCGAACAGTTGTTTGCCGAACGCTTGACATCACCTGCTGACTTTGGTGAGAGTTTTTAGATCTGCTGTGGTGATAGTCAGCAGAGCTTTTCCGATACTCATTCGTCCGGCATCGTCTGTCATCTGTCTGCCGGTGTCTTATCAACTTTTTTCAAAGTGTATCTTCTCAAAGAGCTCATTGTGGATTCTTTCAATAGTTGTTACACTGATTGTATGGGCTCCTCCCCTCAAAGTAGTAGATAATTTTTGTAATTTGTATGTTTTTGAATTTTCTGAAACTTCAAATTGGACTTTATCATTGGAATTTCAAACTCTATCATTTCTCGAAAATCATCTTTTCTAATCATGCATGTAGCAGGTTTAGGACCTTACTAGGTACCCAAGCAGTATGGGTGCTGTTGAATCATCCAAAGGGACAGAACATGGTACGAATGCTGCACATTCGTACAGATCCAAAGGGCCAATTTTAGGGCGGTTTATATGATCTAAAATGACAGTTTTGGGGGCGAAGTTACCATTACTTCTGCAGGCTTAATTATTAGGTATAACATGTTTGTGGTATAGGGCAATGAAAGAAATCATATCTGATTTTCCTATAAACCGGATACAGCAGACTAACTGCAGGGCCGTGTGTTCAAACTCAGGCCCGGCATGAAGCAAGTTTTGTTTTTCATCCTGGTTGAAAAATTGAGGTTTTCCCTACTGAACCATGTTTACTGAATTCTGAATTCACAATTGTGTCACCCGATGCAAGGGCGTTAGATGACGGGTAGAATTGCCTTCGTCCAAACGTCGTAAAATAAATACCAATTCAGAAATTAATATAAACTTACAAATATTCTTATTTGTGTTTTTTTTCTCTTTTCAGGTGCTGTTCCTGGTATCATTCTTCATATCGTTATCACGCGTGGTCCTGCCATTATCAAACTCCATCGCACCTCATCAAAAAGAGAAAAGTCACCAAAATCCATAGCAAATTTCACATCATCTTTGTCCTAAACAAAAGGTTTAAAGAAAAACGAAAAGTTACGAAAAAAACCGACTTTAAATAAAGTCTGATTTTGTTGATTTACTGCACAAATTACATTTTAAGCACACATCGATATAAATATCTTCCAATTTTTTTGTAAATTCGGAAGTTTATCATGGGTAAACCAAAAGGCAAAAGCACTGCTCAAAGAAGAGAAGAGTCTAAGTTAAGAATGAGAAAATCGCGTGAGAATGAAACACCAGAGAAGAGAAAACTGAGGCAGAACACAGATCAAGAGAAACACACAGAATCAAGGGAAAACGAAACAACAGAGAAGAGAAAACTGAGGCAGAACACAGATCAAGAGAAACACACAGAATCAAGGGAAAACGAAACAACAGAGAAGAGAAAACTGAGGCAGAACACAGATCAAGAGAAACACACAGAATCAAGGGAAAACGAAACAACAGAGAAGAGAAAACTGAGGCAGAACACAGATCAAGAGAAACACACAGAATCAAGGGAAAACGAAACAACAGAGAAGAGAAAACTGAGGCAGAACACAGATCAAGAGAAACACACAGAATCAAGGGAAAACGAAACAACAGAGAAGAGAAAACTGAGGCAGAACACAGATCAAGAGAAACACACAGAATCAAGGGAAAACGAAACAACAGAGAAGAGAAAACTGAGGCAGAACACAGATCAAGAGAAACACACAGAATCAAGGGAAAACGAAACAACAGAGAAGAGAAAACTGAGGCAGAACACAGATCAAGAGAAACATACAGAATCAAGGGAAAACGAAACAACAGAGAAGAGAGTTAAAAGACAGAGAACAGTGAAAAGTTCAATGCAACACATTCGTGAGAATGAAACACCAGAGAAGAGAAAACTGAGACAGGAAAATGTGAAAAAATCAATGAGAATCATTAGAGAAGTGAAGATTAACATAATCCCAGAAAATGAAACAGTGATTTCAGAGTTTTTGAAAAATGTTAAGGATTCTGCAAATTATATATGTTGTTCATGTCACCGTTTAATGTACAGAATGACAGTTATACACTTGAATGAAGATAGATACAAGAAGTGTTCCAGCAGTTTGTTCAATGATGTACTTTCATATAGATTAAAGTCGCATGATGGCCAAGAGTGGATATGTAGAACATGTGATTTGACTCTGAAGACAGGAAAAATGCCTGCACAATCAAAGGCTAATAACTTGTCACTGCAACAACAGCCACGTGAACTGAAAGACCTAAATGCGCTGGAACTAAGATTGATATCGCAAAGAATCCCATTCATGAAAATGGTTGGTTTACCAAGAGGAAAACAACATGGTATACATGGTCCTGCAGTTAACGTGCCATCAAAATTAGATGCTGTTTGTAAACTGTTCCCACGATTGCCATCTGAATCACAGATAGTGCCCATGAAGTTGAAACGGAGTCTGAAACATTCCTCTCATTATATGTATGATTATGTACATGCTGATAGAGTTTTGAATGCTTTGCGCAGGTTAAAGTTAGACAACCCTCATTACACAAATATTGAAATCAATGAAAACTGGGCCTGTGATGCTGCACATGATGACATTGAGCTTTGGCAAGCAATTAGCTGTGATGATCCTAGCTTGAAGAAACGAAAACAAAGTTCGTGTGAAACACAATCAACACCTGGCTCTACTGACCATAGTTCAGAAAGTGTAGCACAGGGCTGTTCAGAAGAAAAACAACCAACATTTGTGATTGATGTATCAATGTCAGATCTGCCACAACATTGTCAGACAGACTATGCAAAGTTGAATGTCTTAGCTAGGAAAAACAGGATGAATATTGTTGACGTTCCACGTGATGGCAATTGTATGTTCTATTCTGTTTGTTACCACCTTGACAGGCGAGGAGTGACTACATGTAACCCAGTTTTGTTGCGTGAACAAGTTGCTGATTTCATGAGCACAAATGCTGAGAATTATCGTGACTTTATATCAGCCAGGATAGCAACAGAAAATTTGTCTAATGCTGATACTGAGCAACCAACGGAACATGATAGAGCTATCAGGGAAATACAGGATATCGAAACACAAAGAGAGTTGCAATGGATAAGGTACATTGATGAAGTTCAATATGGAAATCAATGGGGAGACCACGTAACACTACAGGCACTGGCAGATATGTTTTCATTCACTGTTTATGTTCATGCAACGTCAAGCTCTACCATGCACACTGTATGTTCCAGATATCACAGTGATAAGGAATTTCATCTTGGATTGATTGGTCAATCTCACTATGTTGTGTTTGAGCCATACTCTGTATGCGATGGTACAAGTGTATCCTTGTCAAATGACGAAGTGCTTGAAAAACATGTTAATATGTCTGACACGAGTAGAGTGGCATCATCTTTGGAGACTGAAACGTGTGATGGAAAGACAACTGTGACTAAGGAAAACACATTAAGTGATGACTCTGATGAGGAACTAGTTGCTGAAGATGAGCATGCTTTTGAAGAAGCTTCTAAAGTTTGCGGCTTGCCATATGAAACCAGCATGATGAATGAAAATCCAGAATTAGTAAACAAATTGATAAGTGTTGCACCAGGAGATAACGAGAAGCCAATGCCACTTCTGAGTGATCCTAATTTTGAGGAATTGTCACATCCAGATAAATATCCAGATGGATCAAATGCACTGACAACTGATCGACCAATTCATTTAACTCCACGAAAATACTTCAACCAAAGACTACTTGATGTAGATGGACGATTTGCGAAATCAATTGAATATCTCCTTAGTGCACAATATGCTACTGAAAGCAAACAAGTTCAGAGTGATATCAATCACTTCATGTTTCGTAGAGCTAGTGGCAAACACTTTCGTGGCAAAAGACTCACAGCTGGTATGGTGAAAAGTGTTGAACACATGAGTAGACTTATACAATCTGACCATGCATATAGAATCCTGAAGAATGTTAGAGGGACACAGGCCTACTTTCAAACTGTATTTTATGATGTACTCGCCATGGTTCGACAAGTAGGTAATCCTACATGGTTTTTCACAGTATCTGCTGCCGACATGCAATGGCCTGATGTAATTCAACCAATAGCTCGACAGTATGGTACAATACTGAGTGACGATGATGTGAAAATTATGTCATTTGCAGATAGATCAATGTGGTTGAGATCAAACCCTGTCACTGCTGCACGCCAGTTTCAATACAGATTAGAGCTTTTGTTCAGAGATGTACTGAAATCGAATGCTCATCCGCTAGGTGAGATTGTTGACTATGTGATCCGTATAGAATTTCAAGCTCGTGGATCTCCTCATGCTCACACATTACTTTGGGTAAAAAATGCACCAAAATTAGATGTTGCATCTGATGAAGCTGTTGCATCTTTCATGGACAAACATGTATCTTGTGCTCTGCCAGATGATGATCCTGTGCTACACACATTAGTTGAAAGGTTGCAAGTCCATAGTCACTCGTCTTACTGTAGAAAAAAGGGTTGTTGTCGATTCAAATACCCAAAACCACCGAGTTCAAGAACTATCATTGCCAGAGAACCAGATGAACAAAATTCAAAACTGGTCAAGGAAAGTGCCAAGTGTGTTCTCAGCAAAGTGAAAGAGGTATTGTCCGATGAAAGTACCCCAAAGAATGTTAGTATGAAAAAACTGTTGGATATGGCGAATGTACCAGAAGAACTTTATGCAAATGCGTTGCCAGTTTCTGAGAAAGGCAAACATATACTGCTGAGGAGAAACCCTTCTGAAGTTAATGTTAATCCATACAATCCTACTGTATTGAAAGCATGGCAAGCAAACATTGATATCCAGTTCATTGTTGATGCATATGCATGTGTTATGTATGTAGCTGCTTACATGACCAAGAATGAAAAAGGTGTAGGAGAGCTATTGAAACAAGTGTGCAAAGAATACAAAGATCAGGACATCAAAACAATGTTGAGACGTGTGGGATCAGTATTCTTGAACCATCGTGAAGTAAGTGCACAAGAAGCTGTGTATCGAATTTTGTCAATGCCAATGAAGAAATTCAGTAGACAGGTGTTGTTTGTCAATACTGATGCAAAAACAGAACGATCAGCTGTGCTGAAACCACAAAAAGAGCTTGATGATCTGGATGATGGAGATGAGGATATATTCCAAAGTAACATCATCATAAGATATGCTTCAAGGCCTAACATATTGGAAAACCTGTGCCTTGCTGATTTTGCTGCCAATTATACGGTTAGTCATTGTGACAGAGGTGAAGAGATAGATGACAGTGTTCCTGTAGTATTAGAAATGGATCAAGAACAGGCAGGATTAGCTGACAGAGATAGACTCCCGAAGTACATCAAGTTGAAAGATGGCAAAGGAACAATGCATAAACGTCGATGTGAAGCAGTAATTCGATTTAGAAAGTTTAGTTTTGAAAAAGACTCCAGTAACTTCTATCGAGCAAAACTGATGCTATATTTACCATGGAGAAATGAGGATGTTGATCTGACTGCAGGCTTTCCTGATTATGCTTCTCATTATTTTGCCGTTGCCGATGCCATATGTGAAAATGAGGCAAAATTCACACAAAATTTGGAACTAATCGATCAAGCTATGCATGATCATGCAGAATATGGACCACCGGAACACGCATGGGCAAACATTGCACCCGGTGCTGAGCATAACAATTTGCAAGATATAAATGAAGACATTGATGTGGAGAGGGATATTGACCAGGAAGATCTTGATGCAAATGCCAACATGATTGAATGGCCAAAATGTATCCAGACATCAGAACTTGTAGCACGTTATCAAGCTGAAGCTGACCGAGAGCTTATGTCACCCTCAGAATATCGAAAAATGATTCGTAGACTCAATGTGAAACAGGCAGAGATCGTTTTTTATCACAGACAGTGGTGCAAAGCTGCCGTAATAGCAATGAAACAGGGTAAAGCTGTAAAACCATACAGACTTTTCTTGAGTGGTCCTGGTGGTGTTGGAAAAAGTCATGTGATAAAACTGATACATTCAGACACTAGAAAGTTGTTAGCACTGTCAGGTGGGATAAAACCAACAGATGTCACGGTGTTGTTGACTGCTCCTACAGGAGTTGCTGCATTTAATATTGGAGGAATGACCGTTCACTCAGCGCTGCTTCTCCGAACAACTAAGTATGGGAAAGAAGGTGACCATCTGTCATTTGAGAAACTGAATTCTCTACGATCCAAGCTGGAACATCTGCACTTGGTTATCATTGATGAAATTTCCATGGTTGGATCAGATATGTTGTTGAACATCCACAAGCGTCTAGAGGAAATTAAAGGAGTTACTGGAGATTCAATATATTTTGGTAATGTGTGTATTCTTGCAGTTGGAGATTTGTATCAACTTCCTCCAGTGAGACAGTCACAAATATATCAACCTGTACGTGATCCAGTCGAAAGGTTGAATGGTTGTCTCTGGAAAGAAGAGTTCAAAATACATGAGTTGGATGAAGTTATGCGTCAGAAAGATGACTGTGCATTTGCAGAATTGCTTTGCCGTGTTAGAGTTGGGAAATGTACAAATAGAGATCTGGATGTATTGAAATCTAGAGAAATCAGTTTAGATGATCCAAATTACCCACACGATGTACTCCACGTATTTGCATTCAACTGTGATGTTGATGACAGGAATATGGCAAAATTGGAGAAACTTGCACCAAGTCCTAAACAGCGTATTTACATTCATGCATCAGATGACAAAACGGACAGCACAGGACAACTAAATTTGGAAAGAATACCAACTTCACAGAAACGTTCTGAAACTGCTGGTCTTCATACGACTCTCATTTTGGCAATTGGTGCACGAGTGATGCTCACATATAATGTGGATACTGGAGATGGACTTGTTAATGGTGTAATTGGAACTGTTGAAAGTATCATAGAAAATACAAACAAAGGAGTTGCTATAGTTCTGGTGAAATTTGACAACGAAAATGTAGGTACAAGTGCTATTTCTGGAAGTCAGTGGAAAGACCGATATCCCAATGCAGTTCCAATCAAAAGACACGAAGGGAAATTTGAAAAAGGAAACAGGAAGGCAGCGCAAATCTCCAGAAGACAATTCCCGCTTACACTGGCTTGGGCAGTAACAATTCATAAGTGTCAGGGTCTCACAGTGGATGAAATTGTTGTCAGCATGAAGGGTGCAAAACGATTTGGAAAAGGACAAGCATATGTGGCATTCAGTCGAGTGAAGACTCTGCTTGGTTTGCATATACTTGACTTTGATTCAGCTGGAATAAAAGCTAATGATAAATTGGAACATGAAATTAATGAAATGCGTGTTAATACATTTATCAATGGAAGAGTTAAATCTTTTGACCTTGCACAAACCTGACTGGATAACAGTGGGTCACTTAAATATCCATTATTTCCTGGAGAAATTAGCAGACCTGATGAGTCATAGAGAAAATCAAATTTTAGCTGAAACAGATGTTATGTGTTTCACTGAAACCTATCTGACAGATGATCATAATGTTGATGAATTTGCTGAGAAATATGGATATACAGTTTTCAGACAAAATATTCCAAGCATGCATGATCATGGTAATTTGCACGGAGTGATGATATGTGCTCTGACTGATCTGCAACCTAAAGAACTAGAACTGATATCTGTGAAAGGATTGGAGTCAAAAGCGATAGTTTTAGAAACGCAGAAATCACGTTTTGTTGTTACTGTAGTTTATAGGAAACCATCATTCCCAATGAAAACCTTCTTGCTACAACTAAGTAGTCTTCTTGATTTGATGCCATTACATGTGCCAACAATCATACTTGGTGACTTCAATGATGATTTGACAAACCAAAGACAAACAGAGTTGACAAAGCTCATGCAATGCTATGGATTCAAACAATGTATTAACCAGGCAACAACAGATAGAGGTACAATGATAGATCACATATATTTCAATAAAAATGAACCGGAACAAGTTCACATGGACGTGCATGATACGTACTATTCTGATCATGACATGACTTTTGTCACCACAGAGTGTACATGAATGGTTCATGAGACATAATTGATGTCGTTGTAAGTTGTTATAGCAGATATTCTCCGCAAGCATGACATATATGACAGCATACTATGATTTCAAATAGTACATTACATATCTTAGCCCAGACAGAGCTACATTATCAAATATTTACCTGATTGTAATTAACATCAGTAATTAAATATTGATACATGTGAACTTCCTCCAGTGAGACAGTCACAAGTCTATCAACCTGTATGTGAACCAATAAAGGTTGAATGGTTGTCTCTGGAAAGATGAGTTCAAAATACATGAACAGCAACACTTCAAATTGGATACACTTCTTCATCAGAAGCTATATCAAATTCTCTAGAACTGCTAAACCCAATGGTGTCAATCATGACCAGTGAATGATCTCGTCATCTGAATCTTGTAACACCAATGACCTCTGGTGTGATACTATACTGTATGTGACTTGATTAGTGTTGTACAATGTTGACTACCCTTTGTTAAAATACCTGAAAATGAGTTTGTGATTTTACATCATTTGTGATTTTATATCATGTGATTTACATTTTACACGTCCAGCATGGTGATTTTAGTTCGGTCGGAATCAGAATATGGTTTTGACATACACTCAATATCTTGGTTCACATTTCTGGTACAGAGTAGTATGTTGTGCACATGTGTTCTGAGCATCTGTATTAAAGATAGTATCTCATCTTGCATATAATGCACTTGTGTGATCTTACTCTTCACAACCTTTGATTTTCTCCTCAGTGCTAGTGGACACAGCCTTCATAACATTCAATCGACTCAGTTGAAAGTTCAATGACATTCTAGAATGGCTGAAACTGGTCAGAAAGTATCTCTAGTATTGTTCTTTGTCAGGTCGATCTTGATTCCTGGATGTGACTTGTTTTTAGTTAAATACCAAAATGAGTGGTGTTTGGATCAACGATTACAAAGAAATTACGACTGATGAAGCTGAGAACATCTGTTATATTGCAGACAGAGTTAAATGCAATTATGACGTCATAAGGGAGGCACCTATGACGTCATCATTAACATATTTTATTCCCCATGGAGAGTTCTTTACAATGAGCCATGTCTCAATTTTTTCTATTCAGCACTTTTGGAGATATCGAGGTGCAAGGTTTTTTGGTTTTTCAAAGATGGCGGCTGAACCACGTGACCGATGACGTCATCATGAACATATTTTATTCCTCATGGAGAGTTCTTTACAAGGAGCCATGTCTCAATTTTTTCTATTCAGCACTTTTGGAGATATGGAGGTGCAAAGTTTTTCGGATTTTCCAAGCTGGCGGCAGAAGCACTTGACCGATGACGTCATCATTAACATGTTTTATTCCCCATGGAGAGTTCTTTACAATGAGCCATGTCTCAATTTTATCTGTTCAGCACTTTTGGAGATACAGTGGAACAAAGTTTTGCCGTTTTTCCAAGATGGCGGCCGACCACGTGACATATGACATCATCATTAACATATTTTATTCCCCATGGAGAGTTCTTTACAATGAGCCATGTCTCAATTTTTTCATTTCACCACTTTCGGAGATGTTGAGGTGCAAAGTTTTCGGTTTTTCCAAGATGGCGGCCGAACCACGTGACCGATGACGTCATCATTAACATATTTTATTCCACATGGAGAGTTCTTGACAATGAGCCATGTCTCAATTTTTTCTATTCAGCACTTTCGGAGATGTGGAGGTGCAACGCTTTTCAGTTTTTCCAAGATGGCGGCTGAACCACGTGACCGATGACGTCATCATGAACATAATTTATTCCCCATGGAGAGTTCTTTACAATGAGCCATGTCTCAATTTTGTCTATTCAGCACTTTCAGAGATATGGAGGTGCAAATTTTTTCGGTTTTTCCAAGATGGCGGCCGAACCACGTGACCTACGACGTCATCATTAACATATTTTATTCCACATGGAGAGTTCTTTACAATGAGCCATGTCTCAATTTTTTCTGTTCAGCACTTTTAGAGATATAGTGGCGCAAAGTTTTTCGGTTTTTCCAAGATGGCGGCCGAACCACGTGACCTATGACGTCATCATTAACATATTTTATTCCCCATGGAGAGTTCTTTACAATGAGACATGTCTCAATTTTTTCTGTTCAGCACCTTTGGAGATATAGTGGTGCAAAGTTTTGCCGTTTTTCCAAGATGGCGGCCGACCACGTGACATATGACGTCATCATTAACATATTTTATTCCCCATGGAGAGTTCTTTACAATGAGCCATGTCTCAATTTTGTCTATTCAGCACTTTCAGAGATATGGAGGTGCAAAGTTTTTCGGTTTTTCCAAGATGGCGGCCGAACCACGTGACCTACGACGTCATCATTAACATATTTTATTCCACATGGAGAGTTCTTTACAATGAGCCATGTCTCAATTTTTTCTGTTCAGCACTTTTAGAGATATAGTGGCGCAAAGTTTTTCGGTTTTTCCAAGATGGCGGCCGAACCACGTGACCTATGACGTCATCATTAACATATTTTATTCCCCATGGAGAGTCCTTTACAATGAGACATGTCTCAATTTTTTCTGTTCAGCACCTTTGGAGATATAGTGGTGCAAAGTTTTGCCGTTTTTCCAAGATGGCGGCAGACCACGTGACATATGACGTCATCATTAACATATTTTATTCCCCATGGAGAGTTCTTTACAATGAGCCATGTCTCAATTTTTTCTGTTCAGCACTTTTGGAGATATAGTGGTGCAACGTTTTGCCGTTTTTCCAAGATGGCGACCGAACCACGTGACTGATGACGTCATCATTTACATATTTTATTCGCCATGGAGAGTTCTTTACAATGAGCCATGTCTCAATTTTTTCTGTTCAGTACTTTCGGAGATATAGAGGTGCAAAGTTTTTCGGTTTTTCCAAGATGGCGGCCGAACCACGTCACCGATGACGTCATCAATTGGGCACAGTCTATTCCAGGGCAAGACCAATATGTGTGCAAAGTTTGGCGATTCTACATGCAACAGTGTAGACGCAGTGCTGCAAACAGACAAACAGACAGACAGACAGACAGACAGACAGACAAACAAACGAACAGATCAACATACTTGCCGGAATCTGTTCCGGCAAGTAACAAACAGACAAACAAACGAACAGATCAACATACTTGCCGGAAAATTTTTCCGGCAAGTAACAAACGAACAGATCAACATACTTGCCGGAATCTTTTCCGGCAAGTAACAAACAAACGAACAGATCAACATACTTGCCGGAAAATTTTTCCGGCAAGTAACAAGCAGACAGGGGTGAAAATACAACCTCCATCCACCATTGGTGGCGGAGGTAAAAATACAAAATGAAAATCAATTATTTTATTCAGCCTTGACCTTTGAACTTTAGATCTAAAAACAAAAAATATAAGCTTCTAGCTTTTGCTTGGTGAACCACATCTGTGACCCAATATGCAAATTCTTAAAATTTCAGGTAAATTGGATGAAAACTGATGATTTTATGCAACCTTGACCTTTGACCTTTTGATCTAAAAAAAAAAAAATCAACTCCTACCTTTTTATTGATGAACCAATTCAGTGACTCGATATGCAAAAATTTTCAATTTCAGGTCAATCAGGTAAAAATTGATGATTTTATGCAACCTTGACCTTTGACCTTTTGATTAAAAAACAACAAACAATCAGCTTCTAGCTTTTGATTGGTGAACCAAATTCAGTCACCCAATATGCAAATTCTTAAAATTTCTTTTCAATCAGATGAAAGTTTATGATTTTGTGATGCTGACCTTTGACTTTTTGACAAAATTATTAATTTGCCTTCTCTGTATTATCATATTGTGATGTCGGTGGGGTAGAGATGACTTTAGACCAAGTATATATATGTAGGTAGCATGGTCCGACTGTCGTGAAGAAGAAGAAGAACCAAACACCATTTAATAAGTAGAGGCCCTGTTTCGCCCGAATGTCGGATGAAGTTGTATTTTTGTCCCCGTCACGAGGGGGCAGGGCATGTTATTTAGCTTAGGGAATAAGGATAAATATTATCCCTTGTATGTCGTTCCCTATGTGATTTATGCTTTATCTCTTATGGCAACACACCATAGACAGTACTGCAGGAAATGCCCATTATGGCCATTAACGACACTAAATAACAATAAAAACCAACCGGAAGCTAGTTCTAAGCACTGCCGATGGACTCCACCAGCTACATCACCACAGAGGCCGAGCAGGCCGAGAGCCACGCCAAGAAGGACAGTGGTTGGGCGTGAGTTGACCAACAGGAAGGCAGAGGTAGGAAGGGACATGCTGATCGGTGAAGGAAGGCCGAGGAGGAAGCAGCACGCTGATTGGCAAGGTACGACCGATGACGTCAGAAGTGGACTGCGTGTGGATTGGTGGAGAACTGGACAATGCAGCGGTGGCCTGCAGGCATTGGAGGAGAAGCACCGATGACGTCACGACCCGACGAATAAAAGTAGACTTGGACTGACATTTTTGCTCTTGCCTTTTGCCCTTCACGCCTTCATCTTGCCCTCGACGACTTCTTGCCCTTCCTTGCCTCTCGCCCACCCCTGGTCCTCGACACTCTTGCTGACACCATCCTTTGGTGTGCGAGGAGAACGGAGGCCGACATGGCTGGAGAGGCAAGCTGTGCTCCTGCCAGTCAAGAGGGACCGAGCAGCGAGGCCTGGCTTTGTCCGCACACGCCAAAAGACGTGCGTGTTTTCCCGCCAACCGCCGTAGACGATTCCTGAGAAGAAATACCCCAGCCGATTGAGTTAAGTCCTCCAAATTAAATTCACACATAATTTATTTTCAAGTTATTTTTATATTCCCCCTTTGTCCATGTTTTAAGTCTCGTGTGGAGGATCCCATAGGAATTTAGTTTTACCGTCGCATTTTTCTTGTCACAGGTATTTATTGTAATAAATCGTTTTGTTATTTTCCCTGTACATTTTAAACTTGTTTTTCGTTTGAGTTATTTTCTTTGCAGGCTTTGGGACTGCCGGTGGGATCGACAGGTAAGACCCTTCATCCTTCCCCCTTCTCTTTCTTCCTCCCGCATCTTACTATAATTCACCAAATATCTGTCTGTCCGTTCCCAGATACCGCAAAAACAGCTGAACCGATCGCAACGATATTTTGGGTGGGCAATCCTGGGACCGCCTGGAGTAAAATAGGCTATATTGTTTTTCCAATTTTTTTTTCCCAATTTTTCCAATTTCCAAATTTTTCCAATTTTTCAATTTTCCAGTGTTTCCAAACACGATGGAATAATATTTACCGATATGAACAGTGATGTGGCTTTTATTGAAATTCTACAAATACTGTTTAGATTTTGATGATTTGCGTTTGATATGATTTAACGGATGTTTATATAAATCGTTTAAAATAAAAAAAGCCTTAAATTTCTGATATTTTTCCTTTTCATTTGGGCCTCCCAATTGAAGCCCCGCCCATAGGGCGGATACCGTTGCTAGTATAATATAATCCGCTGTTTGAACATCGCCTTGGAGTAAATCTCGCTATTGGCTATTCGTGACTCTTCCGGTGTTAACTGAGAGCAGTCACACAACAATATTAAGGCGTTGGTGAAAATTTGATGACAAAACTCAAATGGTAAAAAATTACTGCCCGGATTGACGCACGCAGATACACACGTGATTGCAAAACCCCGTCTCCTGCTGCACAGGGGACGGGTTAATGACATTACAAGCATTTGCTCTGACGATGATCCAAAAAGCTTGCAGTACTCCTGTTAGCTGCAGATCTGATCCAAAGCTATGGCACAAGGCGTTTCATTATGACATGGAGCATTTATCCAAGCGGTGCTATTGGGATCATCGTGGCAAAGCCCAATTGATTATTGCAACGGCGAAGATGGATGTCGTGCTGATGTTTACTCTTGCAGCACCACCACGACTGCATCTTGCTCTGAAGATGTGAGCCTGGGCTCTGGGCGTTTACAATTGGTAGTTGGGACACTCTGTATAGGATGTCCAGATATGTAGCAAATTAATTTAAGGTGATGGAGATCTCATTGAGGAACCTCCAGTCATTCACTTCTATCTCCTGTACAAATTAAGAATCATCATGAGCCAATGTGGATTTATTTATTTATGCTGTTAAATCCCATCATGGCCTACATGGTAGCCATTTTATCCTGTAGCCAATCACCAGCAAACTTTGCTATGAATCCTATATAAATATGCACCAGTAAGTTGGTCCGAGAGAGTCTTGAGAATTATATTTGTGGTTCAGAATCGTGCCATTCCAGATTTTAAAGGTCTTCATTGGTCTGAGTTGAGGCTGAGTGAAGGATGACTGATTTTGTCAGTGTCCTGGCAATGCCTCTGTTGCTCTACTTTACAGGGCATAATCATTTGAAGGAAGGAAGGCCATTTGTGTAAATCATCCACTTAGTTTTGACGGTTCAGTATCAGTATGAAGTATGAAAGTATGAAAAAATCAGTATGAAAAATTCAGTATGACCACAGGAGCAACTCCTGCAACTGTTGTACCACAGGAGCACCTCCTCCTGTATAATTTTTAATGATAATTATGACGTCATAGGTAACGTGGTACAGGTGTCATATTAGAAAAATCGAAAAATGTTGCACCTCTATATCCCCAAAACCGCTCCATGGAAAAGATTGAGACGTGGCTCATTGTAATGAACTCCACATGGGGAATAGGTGTTGTTAACGATGACGTCATTGGTGCTGTAATTATGACGTCATAATTAGACAGGAACAATGCTCAGTCTGATTAGTTTGAAATTTATTGAGCTTGATCTATGCAACAATTATAAAAGATAATGTAAACTTATGATCTAATCACTCACGTGGTCTGGCAGCCATATTGGATCAAAGAAAAATAACAAAACGTTCAAAAACAGAAGTGTTGGCGCGCACCAAGTTGATTGTGCAGGGGAAGTATTCTATGAATACCATCTAGTTATTCCTATTATATTGATGCAAAATTTCATTGTGAAAGTCCTCGGACATTGGTAGAAAAAAAGGGAGAAAAACCCAAATGGTGCTTTAGTACTCAACAGGTTAAATAAATTGGAGAACCATGAAAACCTGAGGCCACTAATTGTACAAACAAACCCTACAGCAGCTATAAGCCTCAACCTGTCCTCTGTAGGAGGCTTAAACAAACCCTTGGTGTCGATTTTGTCAAAGTAAAACGCACAACTCCTGCACTGCTGCAAATTTACTCTGGTACAATTATGCGTTTCCCCACAAAAAACACGATTATTATTTGAATTACCCGGGGTACAGGATATAAGAAGATCATGTTGGCCCATTTCATTCTCATGCTTTGAGGACAAGAAATGTCCTTTATATGGGATGTGGGATGTAATCTCTCGCGTGGATGTTCATGCGTCATGCCGTTGATGATGGACAACGTGTTTGGGTGAAGTGCACGTACACAGTGGGACAACCTAGCAAACTGCCGGTGCCATCAGTACGTGTGATACCCAAACAACAGCAATGATGTTTCTGTCGGTCTGTTTCGTTTCTCATCTCACTCTCTGTTTCCATGATGCGTTCATTGATTTTAGTGCCTCTGGACGCTTGTGTTTTGTGGAACGTGTTGCGAAATTAGCATATCGTAGAGAAACCGACACATCCACGTAGCAATTTATTCAATGCAGAGGGAAAGGTGTAAGGTCTGAGGCTGTGAATAATTTGAGGTTAATTGGTGTTTGGTTAACTCAGCCTGATTATCAAAGCAAAGGCAGCAAACCGCTTTGATAAAAAAAAACTGAAAACGAGGTTAATACATTAACACTAACCACCCCCACTTCAAAATAATTGTGACATCTCGACATCCCAAAGCTTTTTTAGTGAATACATTACACAGCAAAAACTGTTTCATCTGGCTACCTGTTCTGCCAAGCCTCAGTAGCCGAATAAACACAGAGGATGACTCACAAAATGAAGACGTTTAGAAATGTGCAGGAAATGAGAAAAACTGCCAACATTTTGTGGGATATGAAAAATTCAGTATGACCATAGGTGCACCTCCTGCAACTGTTGTACCATAGGAGCACCTCCTCCTGTATAATTTTTTAAATGATAATTATGACGTCATAGGTAAGGTGGTACAGGCGTCATATTAGAAAAATCGAAAAATGTTGCACCTCTATATCTCCAAAACCGCTGCATGGAAAAGATTGAAATGTGGCTCATTGTAATTTTTTTTTTTTTTTTTTTGTATACTGAATCGAGGCTCGTGAAAGAGCTAACATTTACTTCACAAACAAATCGACCAGACAAACAAAATACACAAAAAGAGGGAGCGGAAGACAAGATGGGGAGAAAAGGGGAAGCACACAAACACAACATCCGAGAGCAGGGAGATGTGTGGAAGGGAGAGGGCCCGGGGGGGAGGAGTCATGGGCATGGGGAATAGTATTTACTTTTCACTAGCAAAGATACCTGGCTTTCTCCCACCCCTTCCCCTCCATCCCACCCAGTCCCCTCCATCCCACCCCGTCCCCTCCATCCCACCCCGTCCCCTCCATCCCACCCCTTCCCCTCCATCCCACCGTGTCCCCTCGATCCCACCCCTTCCCTTCCATCCCACCCGTCCCCTCCATCCCACCCTTCCCCTCCATTCCACCCCGTCCCCTCCATCTCACACCGTCCCCTCCATCCCACACCTCCCCCTCCATCTCACCCTTTCCCCTCCATCCCACCCCTTCCCCTCCATCCCACCCTGTCCCCTCCATCCCACCCTGTCCCCTCCTTCCCACCCCTTCCCCTCCATCCCACCCCTCCCCCTCCATCCCACCGCTTCCCCTCCAGCCCACCGCTTCCCCTCCATCCCACCCTGTCTCCTCCATCCCATCCCGTCCCCTTCATCCCACCCTTTCCCCTTCATCCCACCCCGTCCCCTCCTTCCCACCCCTTCCCCTCCATCCCATCCCGTCCCCTGCCTCCTCCCACCTCACCCTTCCCTTCTCTCCAGACTCCCACCCTACACCTTTCCCTCCCTCTCCCGACCCCCTCCCTCCAGACACTCACCCCGCCCCTTTCCCTCCCTCCTCCCACCTCCTCCCCTTCATCTCACCCTTCCCTTATATCTTCCCACATTCTCCGGGTCACTAACAGTGAATAAAGCGTTTTTAACAACATTTAGGAAAAATAAATGATTAAAATAAAACCCCCCGCTTTCAAGTTTTTACTACGGTAACCCACATTTCGTCATTGCTATGTGTCGAAATCTCCCTCCCCTCCCACCCCATTCTCGGGGGACTAATTCATCGATATGGCCGAAAAAAGGCATGATATAGATGTTTGGCCTCATCGCGATCTAATGAATCTGGGGTGTCTTCAGTTACCAAGTTTCTTGTAGAGTTCTCGCGACATGGTAAGCACCCAAGCAAGCTCTCCATTCAAAACCGTTGATAAGGAACTGCTGACTTGGTAAGTGCCAACGAACTGCTTGGTAACTGAACATACACCTGGACACCTTGACAGCATACAGTATATAGCATACATACAAAATTCCGTCAAGAGGACAGGTAGCTCAATTTAGCTCAATTCGACTTTAGTAACTGAACATACACCTGAGAGGGTGAGCTTATGCGATCGAGCAGTGTCCGTAGGTAAGTCAGTGAGGGAGTGAGTCTGTAAACACTTCAGTGTTTGGCCACAAGGCCACAACATGCATATCTGATGCCTAACAAAGGTGTATTGACCGCATCAAAATCTGCACTCATTAAAGGGGTTTATGGGGGGGGGGGGGGGTTGGGGGAGGGTTTGCCCCCCCAAATAGGTATTTGCTCTCTTGTCTGTAACAACACAAACAATTTCAATGAAACTTGCCAATAACCTTCATCACCCGCGATGTACCAATGTTTGTTCATGGCATAAAAAATGGAGGTCTAAGGTGGTCTGTGGAGGGGGGGGGGGGGGGGTGGGGGAGGGGGTTGACCCCACCAAAAATTTGCTCGCTATTCCGAAACTACACACACAATTTTGATGAAGCTTGGCCACAAGCTTCAAATGTGATGCCTAACGAAGATTTATTTATTGACCGCATCAAAATCTGAGCACAATAAAGGGATTTCCGGGGGGGGGGGGGTGGGGGGGGTGGGGTAGGTTTGGTGGATCTAAGAGGGTATGTGAGGGGTTTGAGCGACTTGCTCCTGATCCAGTTGAGCTTCAGGACCCTGCATTCCAATTTTTTTAAAATTAAGGACTTCAAATATTAATCGGAAGTGTCGCAGGTCCCATTAGAGTGACACCCAATGCTATGGAGGTATGAATTAAGATGACAGTGGAGAATTAGGGATGACATCCTTGCTTTCATAAATACACTTGCTTATAAGAATTGCTAGTTTCTTTAAATTTTCCGATTTCACTCCAGATTTCGCATGTTATTTAGTCCATCAGCTCTGATCCTCACATCAGAAGACAGATTTTGATTATGCACTTTAATTAGTCAGTGAGAGGCCATCATGGAAAATAATGCATAAAATCACTCTGAGCTCCTAATTTGAAAACTATAGCACCTACAAAGTGATGCATACACAAAGTGAAAATTATAACACCTATGAAGTGATGTACACATCACTTGTATACATCACTTCATAGGTATGAAAATCAGGCATTCGATAATGTGACTGAGGAAAGTGAAAAAAATCAATTTTGAGTGCTTAATTGTGCAGAAACCGTTACGGCCCGTTCCCAAGTAAGGCGTTTTTGAGCAGGCCAAAACAAAGCTTAAAACCCCTGCGAGAGATAGCGTGCTGACCAAGGATAGAGCCTGTTTTTGTTTTAATTTAATAATCCTGCTAATTATATTCAAAAGGGGTGTTTAAATTTACCAAACACCCAATTTTCATTTATGCACTCCTTTGGAGTTCCCCTACGATGCATGCAAAGTTTCGGGTTGCTAGGTTTCATGTTTTTGGAGTTATAGAGGAGACACACTGACTGACTGAGACACTCTTTTTTATTATTATAAGAAGATTACAACGATGCTGATGGGTTTTTTGGGGGTTTTTTTTGTATACAAGATTGAAACTCGTGGAAGAGCTCGAGCAGAATGGAAGATAATAAAGTGAAAATGTGGAAACACCAACAGTTAATTAGAAGTGACAGTGAGAATGAGATCAAGGGGAGGAGGAGAAGGTTACATGGGGGTGCACAAGTTGAGTGGAACTCAAGAAGGAAAATGGGAAAGCGGGAATGAAACAGAAAAGGAACAAATCAACCGACAACGAATAACTGAAAACCGCTGAGGAAGAACGGGAAAAATCACAATAACCTGGAAGACACAGCAAGTGGGCACTACGCGAAACATTTGGAAAAAAATATATAAGGTAGGCCAAAATCTGTCCGAGCCTGAGATGCAGCAAGATCGAAATTAATAGAATGAGCACGAAAAAACACACATTAGTGAGTATCTACTCAATATGAACAATCAATCCAAACAGAGAACATAAAAAAGCAACCACAACCTTGAAACTCAGAAAGTTTTTCAATACTGCAAGTTGTTGAGGCAATGTTATCACATAAGGTGGTAAGAGGGAGACTAAATAAGCAAGTAGTCCAAAATCTAAATGATAAAGATGAAAATTATTGAAGTGACTGTTGGTGTGAAGAAGGTTTCGGTTGTAAAAGTTTCACTCTTGTAAGTCTGAAAACCTGGATTATTACCCTGCGTGTGCATGAATCAAAAAGCGGGGTTAATGAATTGGTTCACCTTGTCTGTCTGTCTGTCTGTCTCTATCTGTCTATGGACAGACATCGGATTATGATGGAGGAACTACTCAATTTAAATTGACAGTTATATTTTGAACACGAATCGGAAAAACAAACCTGTCGGGAGTTTTTGACACACAGACTGCAAGATATCAACTTTTCGGACAAGTTGATCAGGAAGCTCTCCAACTGATTTGTTGCGTATCATTGGTTATTAATTCCATATGCGGGTTTCAAAAGCGGGGCCCTCCCAGGTGTCAAAGTATCCACCTATCGCGCGTGTGTGTGTCTACGTATATGTATGAGTGTGTGCACGTTTGTGTGTGTGTGTGTGTGTGTGTGTGTGTGTGTGTATGCGTGCAAGTTGTTGTTGGCTGCTATCTCCACATGTGGGTGGGCTTCAGGAGATGGACCGAAGATCTACCGGGGCTGAAAGTGTCTACCTCCATAAGAGTGTGTATTTTTGTGTGTGTGTTTGTGTGTGTGTATTTTTGTGTGTTTGTGTTTTTTTTTTTTTTTTGTTTTTTTTTTGTATACAAGATCGAGGCTCGTGAAAGAGCGAACATTAATCACACAAAAAGACAAACCGACATACAAAACACAAAAAACAAGGGGAGCGGCAGACAAGATGGGGAGAGAGGGGGAAGGACACAAAAGAGAGGGGGAAGAGGGGGAAGGACACAAACACAACATTTGAGAGCAGGGACATCGGGAGGACTTGGGGGGAGGTGGGAGAGGATTAAAACATATGAACACTGCAAGGACTCTGGGGTGAATTAGCGGGGGTAGAAAAGATCAAGGTTTTCGATGGGGGACGATAAGAGATGGTGGTGAACAGCTGTTTTAAAGACCTGGAGGGAGGAGTGGGATTGAAGGGAGTGGGGGAGTTTGTTCCAGAGGCGGGAGAAAAGGGGAATGAAAGAGTGAAGGTGAGCAGAGAGCCTAGACTTTGGCAGTTTAACCATAAGAGGGTTGCAGGCAGATCTTGTGCGACCTGAAGGAATATTGGGGGGACAGAGCACAGAGAGAGCTGGGGGAGCAAGGCCGGAGAGGAGTCGGTAGAAGACAGAAAGACCACCAACCTGCTTGCGGTGAGTGAGTGAAAGGCCCTCGGCGTTGACTACATCGCAGGAGATTCCAATGATTCTGAAAGCTTTGGCCTCAACAGCGTGAAGCCGAGCAAGGTGTGAGGCAGGAGCACCAGCCCAGAGGGGGGAACAGTATTCCATTGAGCTGCGGATGAAAGCCTTGTATGTGGTGAGGAGCTCAGGTGTGCCAAGGAAGGACTTCGCACGACGGAGGATGCCCAGTCGGCGACTGGCTTTGGAGGCCAGCTTGGAAATGTGGTTTTCCCAAGAAAGATCATGGCAGATAGTGAGACCCAAAAGCTTGAGCGACAGAACTTCTTGGAGAGGATTGTTGAGAAAGTAGATGGGAGGGTTGTCCAGTCGGTCCTTTCGGAGAGACATTGTAAGAGTGTGAGATTTGTCAGGATTGAAAGACATGTTCCACTTGTTTGACCAGTCTGTGATTTTGTCCAGGTCTGCAGAGAGTGAGGAGGCTGCAGACTGCCGATCTGAGGGATGAGGAATGGAGCGACAGAGAGTAGAGTCGTCAGCAAAGAGATAGAGAGGATTTTCAAGAGAGTCAGAGAGATCATTGATGAAGACCAGAAAAAGCACAGGGCCCAGAACACTACCTTGGGGAACTCCAGCCTGAACAGGAAGAGGAGATGAGAGAAACCCATTCAGGGCCACACGTTGACTACGACCAGAGAGGAAGTCCGCCAGCCATGCGTGGAGATTTCCATGGATACCAAAGGAGGAGAGTTTGGAGAGCAGAGCAGGGTGCCAGACCGTATCGAAGGCACGTGAAATGTCAAGGGAGACAGCTCTAATTTCCTGTTTGGCGCTGAGGACCTCCATCCATTGTTGAGAAAGCAGAAGCAGCATGTCCAGAGTAGAGTGACCAGGTCTGAAACCAAATTGATGATCAGAGATCAAGCCATTGGAGAAGAGGAAAGATTTAATATCTGAAGCAATGATGGATTCCATGACTTTGCTGATAATTGGGAGAAGGCTGATTGGTCTGGAGTTGCTGGGATCTGTTTTTGCACCTTTTTTGTGCAAAGCGGTGATGTTGGCTGATTTCCAAGCAGATGGCAGATGACCTTGAGCAAAAGAGAGGGTGAAGAGAACAGAAAGAGGGAGTGAAAGAGCAGAAGAACATGATTTTAGGACCCGTGGGCTGATGCCGTCAGGACCAGTTGCAGAATCAGAGTCGAGGGTTGACAGAAACTTTTCCACCTTATCAGGAGGAAAGGACACAGAGTCCAGGAGCAGCTGGGTACGACTGGGTACGGTGGGTACAGAGAGGGATGGGTTTGGGACACAAGATTTAGAGGCAAACACAGAGTTGAGGCATTCAGCTTTTTCACGTGCGGAGTCAGCCGTTAAGCCATTTGAGGTGAGGGAGGGGATGGAGGGGGAACAAACACCAGAAACAGATTTGACCAGACGCCACCAGGATTTGGAAGAGGGAGACAGATAAGAGAGTTCGGTCTTGAGAATGGTGAGATATTGTTTCCTGGCTCTCCTGAGGGTGGACACACACTTGTTTCGGGCTTTGTGAAAGGAAATGAGATTTCCTTCCGTTGGATTTGCTTTACAGGAGACGAAAGCAAGTTGTTTCAGGGCAACAGCCTCACCACAAGATTCCGTGTACCATGGACGGGAGGAAGGGTATGACAACTGAAGACGAGATGGTATAAATCTGTGCATGAGAGAGAGCAATTTACTTTGAAAGAATTCCCAGGATGAGTTGATGTCAGAGGCGGTAGAGATGGGAGACCAGTCCAGATGATTGATGGCTGCTTGAAGACCGTGCCAGTTGGCCTGAGTGAAATGCCAGACTCGTCGACGCTGAGGAGGCTCTCTGAGAATCGTCAGAGAGATGTCCACTTTGACAAGCACATGATCAGATGAGCCGATTGGAGCAGAAGAAGAGCAGCAGACATTTTCAGGGAAGTTTGTCATAACCAAATCCAGAAGAGAAGATGCTCCGTTGACTGAGATCCGGGTCGGGAAATTGACAGATTGTGTCAGTCCCAGTGAGTCGCAGAAGTCCTTTGCTGAAGAGCCATGGCTGGTGAGAGAGGTACCCACACCCAGCCAACTGGCATGGTGACAATTGAAATCACCACATATGAGGAAGAGAGAGTTGGGATGGGTAGATAGAAGTTGGTCCATATTATCAGACAGTGAGATGTAGATGGAGTCATCGCTGATTGGTGGATGGTACAACACACATATGAACAAAAGGTGGGAGCGAAGGGGAAGCCGTAGCCAAAGGTATTCCTGGGGGTGAGGTGGAGAGAGGGCAGTGGAGGGCGAGTGAGGAAGAGAGTTTTTTATAAAGATAGCAACCCCACCTCCAGGACGAGGCTCAGGTCTATCATACCGGAGGAGGGAGTAACCTGGGAGAGATACCAAGGCATCAGAGACATCATGAAGGAGGAAAGTTTCTGTTAAGCAGATCACATCTGGTTTGTCAGAAGCAACCTGTATGGAGAGGTCAGTCAAGTTTGAGCGAAGGCCCCGGATGTTTGAGGTCCATACCGTTAATGAAGAGGAAGGGGGAGCATCGGGTCCAGAACAGGGGGGGGAGGCGTAGGGTAAGATGTGGAAGAGGAGGAAGAGGTAGGGAGAGCTGTTGAAGGTGTGTCAGAGATTTCAGAATAGCTTGGAGAAAGGGAAGAATGGGGCGGACAAAAGGTTTGATGGAGATTGGGTGAGGCACAGTGAGGTGTTATTTGAGGAGGGGGAAGAGCAAGGCAGAAGGTTTGGGGAGATGAAGGTGAAAGTTGGAAGGAGGAAGAAGCAGGGAGGATGCTTTGAGGAGGAGGGGTGAGAGGGGAGTCTAGGAGGGGAGGAGCGAGGGAGAGTCTCGGAGGGGAGGGGTGTGGGAGGAGTTTAGGAGGGAGGGGAGGGAAGGGGCAAGGGGGGCGATTTGAAAGGGATGGGTGATGGGGAGGATTTAGAGGGGAGGGGTGAGATTGGATTTTGAAAAGTGTACGATTCATGGGAAACGAACATTTTTTGCAAAATGAGTTTGAGACCTTCGAGTCAAAAATACGTTTGAGGACACTGGAGGAGGGATGGAGTTCTGGATAGTTTAGGGAATGTAGAAAGGAGGAACTGTAAGAGATGGTATTATATATATTTTTTGGAATGAATAGATTTGGTGAGCAAGACGAAAGCATCCTTTTGTAGGAAAAGAAGAAAAGGGTGTTATAATATATGAGAGAAAATAGTTGTTCAGGGGAGAGATTATACATTTCTTACCGCGTGATCGCGAACGAAGAACGAACGAACAAAAAGAACAACAAATAAACGAATAAGACCTGGGAAGGAAATTTTTTTTTTGGGGTTTTTTTTTTTTTTTTTTTGTGAGTACAGATATTAAACAAGGAGGTACGGGGTGAACGACTGGTACGAAACAGAGAACGAAAATAATTTCAGCGCATTCGACGAATCGCTGAGAGAAAAACAAACCACAAGGTCGGAGACGGTACGGTAGTCTAAGCCTACGAGTACGAGTACTAGGCCGCAGAATACTCGATACCATTAACCGACGATTGTGTATACATGTACGAAAAATTAGCACCGAAAATTTTCCAAAAGATACGCTATAGGTACATACACCGAAAGATAGATACAGTTTCGACAAAAACACAATTGAGAAATATAACTTAGCTTCGAAAGCGTGAGCGCATGGAGCAGCTTCGAAAAGATGTGACCTCGCCGTGATCTCGCGAGATTGCGTGTGTTTGTTTGTGTTTTTGCGCATGTTTGTGTTTTTGCGTGTGTTTTTGCGCATGTTTGTGTTTTTGCGCATGTTTGTGTTTGTGTTTATGCATGTGTTTGTGTTTTTGCGGGTGTTTGTGTTTTTGTGTGTGTTTGTGTTTTTGCGTATGTTTGTGTTTTTGCGTGTGTTTTTGCGCATGTTTGTGTTTGTGTTTTTGTGTGTGTTTGTGTTTTTGCGTATGTTTGTATTTTTGCATGTGTTTTTGTGCATGTTTATGTTTGTGTTTTTGCACATGTTTGTGTTTTTGCCTTTTCTGTGCATGGTTGTGTTTGTGTTTTTGCTTGTGTTTGTGTTTTTGCATGTTCGTTGTGTTTTTGCGTGTGTTTGTGTTTTTGCGTGTGTTTTGTGGTTTTGTGCATTTTGTGTTTGTGTTTTGCGCATGTTTGTGTTTGTGTTTTTGCGTGTGCTTTGTGTTTTTGCATGTGATTTTGGACATGTTTTTGCGTGTGTTTTTGCGCATTTTGTGTTTGTGTTTTTGCATGTGATTTTGGACATGTTTTTGCGTGTGTTTTTGCGCATGTTTGTGTTTGTGTTTTTTCGTGTGTTTGTGTTTTTTTGTGTTTGTGTTTTTTTGCGTGTTTTTGTGTTTTTGCGCGTGTTTTTGCTGCTTGAGTTTCTTGAAAGTCCCACTCTGTGCATCTTTGGAGCATGATGCAAAATATGCAACAATACCTGCACTGTATTACCTCCTAATGCCCTCTGAAGCAACACAGAAGTACTTGTCATTTCTTTGTAAATTATTCTTTGTAAATACTATTCTTTGTACACTATTCTTTGTAAATACAAAACATAAAAACCAATAAAACAGCCTAAGGTTATGGATGTTTGGCAAATTTGCAAAATTCCGGTTAAGTAAGAGTGAATGGAAGTGTAATGAAACGCACATCAGCCAGAAGGGAAAGCAACAAGTGTTTGACACACACAAAAACACTCAACCAAACAGCCAGCTCTCTATTCTTTGTATTTCCTTAAAATATTATTTTTATTCTATTGCTGTTAAGACTTCAATAAAAAAACATTTTACAAAACATCAAGGAATGCAGCTCTAACAGGCAAAAAACCAAAGGAAGCACCTTTTCACCGATAACACTTCCATGTACTTGTGCTACGGCATTTTTTTTTTTTAAGCTGACCATCCAGCAATTTACATGATGCAGCATCCACTCATGCATCGGAAGAAACCCAGATCCGTTTGACACGTATATTACGACATTGGCGTAACACTTGCTCACGCCATTTAGCTCTGGATTGGTAAGTAAAAGCATGAAAGTGAAATTGTGTTACATTTGGTGGTTGTGAATGGAAAATCATAAACTGGTTCTGGTGGCGAGCAGAGTTATTTCACACAATGGTGCTTTGGGCCTTCGGGTTCTCTTCTGGCATTTACTCCAACTTTGATATACTGATGGCTCTGAGAACCAATCCCACTTGAGCATCTAAACCCCCACCCCCCTTACACCCCTCACCAATCCCACTCGAGCATCACACCCACCCCCTCCCACACTCCACCAATGTCATTCGAGCATCTCAACCCTCCTCCCCCTCCAACCATCCACTCGTGCCCTTTGCCCATATTGCCCTTTCCAGTGCAGAAACACAGCGGCCCTTTATCTGCATAGCATCGACCCATGGCTCGCTAGGCACATTGCAATGGATGCTGAATGCCCTCTATGCCATCTCTCGGACTCCTTTCCGTTTTCACTCGACCCATCTATCTGCCATTCTATCAGACTGTCCCTGTAAATTTCTCTCTCTGTTTCTCTCTCTCTCTCCCTCTCCCAGAAGAACAAAGAAAATAGGTCTTTCACAGCCTAGTATCTGGGCCCACCACCCAAATGGTACAATGTGAATTGCGATATGTGTTTGCAAAGGCTTGCATTGATAACCTGTCGTGGTGGTCAATTGAAAGTAGAGGGTTTTACAGGTTTGTTCTCAGTCTGGCTCCTCATCTGTATAAATGACCTCTCCGATACTCTGCAAATCCCTGTATTCCTTTTTGCAGACGACTCCACATTGTGTCGTACAGTAACCCCATCCCTCTGCTAGGGCAGACTGCAGGTGCATATCTCTCCGCTGATCTGGAAATGTTTAGACATTGCTCTGTTCAATGCTACATATCCTTCAATTCTGGAAAATCGTAGTCTCTCATTATCACTTCAGAAGGATTGTCAAACGAGCCCCACTACCTATTTCCTTTGTCATCCACAAGAAAAGGTTCACTTATTGGTCTAAAGTCAGCCGCAAACTCGGCATTCTGTAATCCAAGTCTTTCCTTGGGAAATCAGCAAGACTCATTGTCTACCATAATGGCGAACACATACTCAATCTGATTGTCCATACTTAGAATGTGTCAGGAGACCTCATCAGGACCTCTCGCTAGTAATTGTCTTTTTAACACAACTATGCTTTTCCCTCCTGCAGGGTCAATGGTGGGAAATATCACTGGATGTCGTTAACGGTTATGGTGTCTGTCTTGGTATCTTAGGGCCCTGAGTTTGAATCCCGGTTGGCCGTTGAATTAACACCAGGTGGGTTGACTCAGGCTGTCATTCTTCTGAGGTCGGCGAAACGTGTACCAGCTGACAGGTAATGGGGCACTGCATCAGTGGTGCAACTATGCCCTCAGCCAATGATGCTACCTGCAGTCATGCGCTGTGCTGCATACAAAGGTAGAAGAAGAAGAAGAAGAGGAAGAAGAACACGAAGGACAAGTGCTGCAGTTAAGGTGTAGTTTGACTCTGTAGCGGTTACCGCTGGATGTACATAATCGCCTTGCACCGGCCAGAACACGGCCAGACGCGCCTCTCCCGGGCATGCCGGACTCACTGTTCCCGGGCACGCCCGAACCTCCCGGGCATGCCCGGACTCACTGTTCCCGGGCACGCCCGAACCTCCCGGGCACGCCCGGTCTCGTCTTTCCCGGGCATGCCCGCTCTCGCCTTTCCAGGGCTCGCCCAGAGCGCCCGGGCACGCCCAGCCTCGACTTGCCAGGCCGCAGCCAAACACGCCCGGGCAGGTCCAGACTCGCCTTTCCAAGGCTCGCCCTTGACACCCGGGCATGCCCGGTATAGCTTTTGCCGGGCAAACTTCCCGACATAAATGTGTATATATATTGCTGCCCGATAAACGGGCTTGGGAGAATACCTGAGCTGTTTTGTTTCAATAAAGCAACTCGGACGAATTCCGTCTTTGGTCGCGTCAATTCTTTCGACTCGCGTTGGACTCCGGTTTTATTTGATGTTTCATTGGTTAGGGTTAGGATTAGGGTTAGGTTTAGGGTTAGGGTTAGGGTTAGGGTTAGGGTTAGTGTTAGGGTTAGAGTTAGGGTTAGGGTTAGGGTTAGCGTTAGGGTTAGAGTTAGGGTTAGGGTTAGGGTTAGTGTTAGGGTTAGGGTTAGGGTTAGGGTTAGGGTTAGTGTTAGGGTTAGTGTTAGGGTTAGGGTTAGGGTTAGGATTAGCAACACAACTCGTTGATCATTGTGCTCTCACCTAGGGAGAGGTCCTGCTCTCACCGCATCAGTGATGTGTCCATGCCGTGATTTATGCGTCATTATAAACACACTGTGTGCATTGTGCTGTTTCAAGGAGGAGTTCGGGGTGAGGATGAGTGGCGAGAGATGATGTGCCGAGTGGTTACAGCACATTTATGGATTAGTTCCCCAGGCTTTGGCCCAGGAAAGTATCCATAATGCAAGCTGGAGAGGGATTGCACAGTTTGGTGTGTGCATAACTGGCAGCAGCACAGCTGTTTGCAAAATGCAATTTTAATTATTGGTATCATCAAAACTTCCCTCTCTACTCGTCCTTATCAAATTGATGCTGCTGAATGCTGCCACAAATGATGCTGCCGAAAATCCCACAATTCATCCACTCTTCCAACCGAATTCGGCTGCTCGATTAGGACCGTAGATAACGTCGTGTAAAAACGCGACCCACTCCGCGCGATAAGCTCGTCGCGCTTGTGTTAAGGTGTGGTTTAACACCTTGTGTTAAGGTGTGGTTTTGCATTAACACCTTTTCTGATAAAAAATAATAATTGTGATTTCCTGTTTTCATGATTTGAAGAAAAACGCCACTTTCCTGGTCTCCTCCGGATATAATATTGTTACCCTCGCCAGAGGAGATGGTATTGCATTTGAGTCCGTTTGTTTGTTACTTGGCAAAACATTTTTTTTTTTTTTGCAAGTATGTTGATCACTCCGGTTTGTGTGTTTGTCTGTCCGCTCACTTAGACTTGCCTACAGGTTACAGTTTTTAACCGATCTTCACGAAACTTCACCAAATGGTAGAGTTAGTGGTCCGACAAAATCATTTATATTTTTTTAGGTCAAAAGGTCAACATAGGCCACAGGTCAACCATTTTTTTCAGATTTCTAGAGGTTTCAGATTTCCACCTCAATTTTCATCCGATTGACTTGAAATTTGAATAGGATTTACATATCAGCAAACTGAATTCAACCACCAACTATTTTTGAGATCAGCGTCGGCCAAAAGGTCAACATAGGCCAAAGATCAAACACTTTTTTCAAATTTCTAAAATCCTTAATTTTCATTCGATTGACTTGAAATTAGAATAGGATTTACATATCTGCTAACTGAATTCAACCACCAACTATTTTTGAAATCAACATAGGCCAAAAGGTCAACATAGGCCAAAGGTCAACAATAATGTCAAATTTATAAAATCCTCAATTTCATCCGATTGACTTGGAATTTGAATGTGATTTACATATCGGCTAACTGAATTCAACCACCAACATTTTTTGAGATCAGCGTAGACCAAAAGGTCAACATAGGCCAAAGGTCAACCACTTTTTTTCAAATTTCTAAAATCCTCAATTTTAATCCGATTGACTTGAAAGTTGAATCGGATTTACATATCGGCTAACTGAATTCAACCACCAACTATTTTTGAGATCAGCTTAGGCCAAAAGATCATCATAGGCCAAAGGTCAACAATAATGTCAAATTTCTAAAATCCTCAATTTTCATCCGAGTGATTTGAAATTTGAATAGGATTTACATATCGGCTAAATGCACCTTTAGTCACGCCTGACTAGTGGGTTTGTGAAACACTCGGGACATTAATGGGACAGGGTGCCGAGGTAATCGTACCGACTATGATCGTAGCAGCCAAGGAGCACGAAGTTGTATCTGGTGGAAAAGAAAAAGGCTGCGTTTTACAAGTTGTTCCACGAGCCTTGATCTCAGAAATAACTAGAATGGCACTCAGTAGAGAGCATCCCTCCACCTGGTTGGCCATATCACTCAATGGTGAAGAATCACTTCACAAATTCTACTAGCTGGATCCGGATCCGGATCTTCACGAAAATCGAATCGATTCTTCCTTGTCACACACCCAACCTGTCCAACAAGTTTTATCCAAATCCATCCATAACCTTTTGAGATAGCCGGCTATGTATCGTTTTGGCCATATCTCCCACCAATGGTGAAGAATCACTTAAAAAATTAAATAAGTCTTATATCCGAATCCATATTCAGATCTTCACAAAAATAGAATCGATTCGTCCTTGTAACACACACAACCAGTCCACCAAGTTTTATCCAAATCCATCCATAACTTTTTGAGATATCCTGCTATGTATCGTTTTTGGCCCTATCTCCCAATGGTGAAGAATCACTTTAAAAATTAAATAATTCTCATATCCGAATGCATATTCAGATCTTCACCAAAATCGAATCGATTCTTCCTTGTCAGACACCCAACCTGTCCACCAAGTTTCGTCCAAATCCGTTGACATTTTTGAGATATCCTGCTATGTATCGTTTTTGGCCAGATCTCCCAATGGTGAAGAATCACTTTAAAAATTCTACTAGCCGGATCCGAATCCCGACCTTCACCAAAATCTAATCATTTCATTCTTGTCACATGCGCTACATCTCTGCTAAATTTCGTTGGAATCCGTCCACAACTTTTTGAGATCTTTTGTTCACAAACGGACAGACAGGGGTGAAAACATAAACTCCATCCACCTTTGGTGGCGGAGGCAACAAAAGTGTGAGGTGGGAGCTTTGGCGGGAGCAGGAAAAGGAAATCCCAGGTGGTGATGGAATTCCAGGTCTTTGGTAAACTCTTTCATGATCACCCTGTAGTCCTAACTTTGAAAGCACCGTATAGGCATAAACTCCTCCATAATCCCTGTACACCGAACAGGACAACTCCCGCTGAACGCAACATGAAAGGTTGGAGAGATACTGAACATGATGTTGTTTTTCCCGAATCCCGATGTCGCTTCTCCAAACATGGAGCTCACTTAAGATAGCATCCTCCGAGTCCTCAATATTCCCTATCCGAATAAGATCTTTTTATTCATTTATAAATCCAATTTTTTCCCCCTTTCTTTCCAAATTCGAGTTTTGCGAAACGAAAGTCGATGGCACAACGTTATCTGAAACACAAGTCATTTTCTTTCCCGTTTTGAGCACATGCTCTGTGCGACAGAGGAATAGATCTATCTCGGTATCCACAGCCGAGTTTTAATCCCTTCTCCCTGTCTTTCCCGAATTGAAATAGTTCCATTAGTCTTGAGCACCGGAGCGTGGTGCCGGGTCTGCTGTGCACGGAGTGCCGAGTGAATGGTGATGTCGTTGCCAGGATCGTGGTGCTCCTCCTCGTGCACACCGGGACGGCTCCTTTGATGCACATTGGACGGGAATCCTCGACGTTATGGAGTCTGTTAATAAACACAAATCGCCTTCCATATCGATCCACACGGCTCGGCCTCGACTCGACTTCATAAATCGCTGATAAATCTCATCATACAGAATACAATCTGTAACAAGCCTGGTTTTGGCTTCATGGTTAAGGTGTCAATGTCAATAATACTTTTGTCAATGTGATATTTCAGTTTTATATTTTTAATAAATTTGCAAAACTTTCTAAAATCCTGTTTTCTCTTTGTCATTATGGGGTATTGAGTGTAGATTGATGAGGGAAAAAACTGAATTTAAACGATTTCAGCAAAAGGCTGCAACATAACAAAATGTGAAAAAGTGAAGGGGTCTGAATACTTTCTGAATGCACTCTAGATACACACACACACACACAGATACATACAGACATAGATACACACACATAGATGCATACACATATATACACACACAGATACATACACATAGATACATATACATACACACACACATATATAGATATACACATATGTACGCGTACACACATACAGATACACACACACATAAATACATACACATAGATACATATACATACACACACACATATATAGATATACACATATGTACACGTACATACACACATACAGATACACACACACATAAATACATACACATAGATACACACACACACACACACACACACACACACACACACACACACACACACACACACACATCCACACACACACACATCCACACACACACACACACACACACACACACACACACACACACACACAGACATAGATACACACGCATAGATGCATACACCGATATACACACACATAGATACATATACATAGATACATATACATACACACACACATATATAGATACACACATATGTACGCGTACACACATACAGATACACACACACATAAATACATACACATAGATACATACACGCACACACACACACACACACACACACACACACACACACACACACTCTCTCTCTGAATGAATTTAAACGAACGAAATGAATTTCATTCTCTCTGAATGAAAAAATGAATTTAAACGATTTCAGCAAAAGGCTGCAACATAACAAAATGTGAAAAAGTGAAGGGGTCTGAATACTTTCTGAATGCACTCTAGATACACACACACACACAGATACATACAGACATAGATACACACACATAGATGCATACACATATATACACACACAGATACATACACATAGATACATATACATACACACACACATATATAGATATACACATATGTACACGTACATACACACATACAGATACACACACACATAAATACATACACATAGATACACACACACACACACACACACACACACACACACACACACACACACACACACATCCACACACACACACATCCACACACACACACACCCACACACACACACATCCACACACACACACACACACACACACACACACACACACACACACACATACACACAGACATAGATACACACGCATAGATGCATACACCGATATACACACACATAGATACATATACATAGATACATATACATACACACACACATATATAGATACACACATATGTACGCGTACACACATACAGATACACACACACATAAATACATACACATAGATACACACACACACACACTCACACACACACACACACACACACATACACGCACACACACACACACACACACACACTCTCTCTCTCTCTCTCTCTCTCTCTCTCTCTCTCTCGGTTGCGATTACATATTTTTAAAGAAAGAAGGCGCTTCCAACCAGTATGTAAAACTACATCTACTCCTCGAATTTGAGCAAATAAGCAAGAGCAGACCCAGTTCACAGGAGGCTTCCTCAGGCCATGGCTATTGGGCATTCAAAATTTACATCAGTGAGTGAGTCAGTGGTTAGAAAGAGTTTTACATTTTATATGTGTCGTGCGTATTCATGGAAGGCTTGTCTTGCTCAGCTGGGAAACTCCGACCACAATAATATTATGTTGCTTCCATCTTATAAGCAGAAGCTGAAAAGGTGCATGCAAAGCGGTTACTAAGGAACGGCGTGTTTGGAGCCCGGATACCACCAAGGAGGACCTGTGGGCATGTTTTGATTGTACAAATTCGAGTGTATTCATGGATTCATTCGAGTCGGTGGATGTGAGGGTGACAGTTATCTCCAAGTACCTCACGTTGCGTTGATTCTGTCATCCCTTGTAAAGTTGTTAAAACATATCTGAACAAGAAAAAGAGCAATCCGAGATTGCAAACCGTCGCCAGAATGTATTTTCAGTGGTTTTTAAGGCTTTTGTGTTAAAACAAATATGGCGGCTGAACCAGGTGACCGATGACGTCATCATTATTTTTTTTCTAAACGAATTTATTCCTAGATTATGCTCAAGAAATTTAATCTTGATCGGATGAAATTTTGTACTTGTCGAATTATGATGTCATAATGGAGGCAACTATGACATCATCATTAACATATTTTATTCCCCATAGAGAGTTCTTTACAATGAGCCATGTCTCAATTTTTTCTATTCAGCGCTTTCAGAGATATATAGAGGTGCAAACTTTTTCGGTTTTTCCAAGATGGCGGCCGAACCACGTAACCGATGACGTCATCATTGTTTTTTTTTCTCCACCAGTTTATGCCGACAATGGCGCTCAAGAAATTTCATCTTGATAGGATGAGTCAATACTTTGTAGAAGCGCCACTGGCAGCGATTACAGCTTCGAGTCTTCTTGGGTATGTCTGTATCAGCTTTGCACATCTGGATTTTGGGAGTTTCTCTCATTCTTCCTTGCAGATTTGCTCAATCTCTGTCAAGTTGGATGGGAAGCGCCGGTGAACAACAATCTTCAAGGTTTTCCACAGGTTATCAATGGGATTCAAGTCTGGGCTTTGGCTGGACCACTCAAGGACTTTTACGTTCTTGTTTTTAAGCCATTTCAGTGTTGCTTTGGCTGTATGCTTGGGGTCATTTTCCTGTTGGAATGTAAATCTTCATCACAGTCTAAGGTCTTTTGCACTGTGAAGCAGGTTCTCCTCATAAATTTGTCTGTATTTGGCTCCATTCATTGGTCCCTCTATCCTTACAAGGCTTCCACTCCCTGCCACTGAAAAGCATCCCCATAGCATGATGCTGCCACAACCATGCTTCACGGTAGGGCTGGTATTGGGGTATAAGGGTGATGAGCTGTGCTGTGCCAGATGTAGCACTTTGCATTAACCCAGAGTTCAATTTTCATCTCATCAGACCACAGAATATTTTCCCTCATGCTCTCAGATACTTTCACATGCCTTTTTGCAGACTCCAGGTGTGCTGTCATGTGCCTTTTTTTCAAGAGTGGCCTCCGCCTGGCCACTCTCCCATGAAGCTTCGATTTGTGAAGTGCTGCAGAGACTGTTGTCCTTCTGGCAGGTTCTCCTGTCTCAGCCAAGGAACCCTGTAGTTCTGTCAGTGATCATTAGGTTATTGGTTTAATTTAACAACCATGCTTGGTTGTTAAATGAATACGTCAAATTAATAAATTCATTAAAAATGAATACGTCTTCAGTTGTCATACCCCTCCTCCCGTCCATGGTACACGGAATCTTGTGGTGAGGCTGTTGCCCAGAAACAACTTGCCTTCGTCTCCTGGAAAGCAAATCCAACGGAAGGAAATCTCATTTCCTTTCACAAAGCCCGAAACAAGTGTGTGTCCACCCTCAGGAGAGCCAGGAAACAATATCTCTCCGTTCTCAAGACCGAACTCTCTTATCTGTCTCCCTCTTCCAAATCCTGGTGGTGTCTGGTCAAATCTGTTTCTGGTGTTTGTTCCCCCTCCATCCCCTCCCTTACCTCAAATGGCTACACAGCTGACTCTGCACGTGAAAAAGCTGAATGCCTCAACTCTGTGTTTGCCTCCAAATCTTGTGTCCCAAACCCATCCCTCTCTGTACCCACCGTACCCAGTCGTACCCAGCTGCTCCTGGACTCTGTGTCCTTTCCTCCTGACAAGGTGGAAAAGTTTCTGTCAACCCTCGACTCTGATTCTGCAACTGGACCTGACGGCATCAGCCCATGGGTCCTAAAATCCTGTTCTTCCGCTCTTTCACTCCCTCTCTCTGTTCTCTTCACCCTCTCTTTTGCTCAAGGTCAACTGCCATCTGCTTGGAAATCAGCCAACATCACCGCTTTGCACAAAAAGGGTGCAAAAACAGATCCTAGCAACTACAGACCAATCAGCCTTCTCCCAATTATCAGCAAAATCATGGAATCCATCATTGCTTCGGATATGAAATCTTTCCTCTTCTCCAATGGCTTGATCTCTGATCATCAATTTGGTTTCAGACCAGGTCACTCTACTCTGGACATGCTGCTTCTGCTGTCTCAACAATGGATGGAGGTCCTCAATGCCAAACAGGAAATTAGAGCTGTCTCCCTCGACATATCACGTGCCTTCGATACGGTCTGGCACCCCGCTCTGCTCACCAAACTCTCATCTTTTGGTATCCATGGAAATCTCCACGCATGGCTGGCGGACTTCCTCTCTCGTCGTAGTCAACGTGTGGCCCTGAATGGGTTTCTCTCATCTCCTCTTCCTGTTCAGGCTGGAGTTCCCCAAGGCAGTGTTCTGGGCCATGTGCTTTTTCTGGTCTTCATCAATGATCTCTCTGACTCTCTTGAAAATCCTCTCTATCTCTTTGCTGTTGACTCCACTCTCTGCCGCTCCATTCCTCATCCCTCAGATCGGCAGTCTGCAGCCTCCTCACTCTCTGCAGACCTGGACAAAATCACAGACTGGGCAAACAAGTGGCACATGTCTTTCAATCCTGACAAATCTCACACTCTTACGATGTCTCTCCGAAAAGACCGACTGGACAACCCTCCCATCTACTTTCTGAATAATCCTCTCCAAGAAGTTCTGTCACTCAAGCTTTTGGGTCTCACTATCTGCCATGATCTTTCCTGGGAAAACCACATTTCCAAGCTGGCCTCCAAAGCCAGTCGCCGACTGGGCATCCTCCGTCGTGCGAAGTCCTTCCTTGGCACACCTGAGCTCCTCACCACATACAAGGCTTTCATCCGCAGCTCAATGGAATACTGCTCACCCCTCTGGGCTGGTGCTCCTGCCTCACACCTAGCTCGTCTTCACGCTGTTGAAACCAAAGCGTTCAGAATCATTGGAATCTCCCACGATGACGCTATCTCCGAGGGCCTTTCACTTACTCACCGCAGACAGGTTGGTGGTCTTTCCGTCTTCTACCGACTCCTCTCCGGCCTTGCTCCCCCAGCTCTCTCTGGGCTCTGTCCCACAAATATTCCTACAGGTCGCACAAGATCTGCCTGCAACCCTGTTATGGTTAAACTGCCAAAATCAAGACTCTCTGCTCACCTTCACTCCTTCATTCCTTTTTACTCCCACCTCTGGAACAAACTCCCTCACTCTGTTCAATCCCACTCCTCCCTCCAGGTCTTTAAAACGGCTATTCACCACCATCTCTTATCTTCCCCAATTCAAAACCTTGATCTTTTCTACCCCCGCTAATTTCACCCCAAATCCACTTTTTTGAGGTGACTTTTGTCTTCTTTCCTGGAAGTCCTTGGTGTCCTTGCGTTTTATACCTATCCTGCCTCCCCCTCGGCCCTCTTCCTCCCACACATCTCCCGATGTCCCTGCTCTCAAATGTTGTGTTTGTGTGCTTCCTCCCCTTCTCTCCCCATCTTGTCGCCCGCTCCCCTTTTTATATACTTTGTTTGCTTGTTTGTTTGATAAATGTTAGCTCTTTCACGAGCCTCGACTCTGTATACAAAAAAAATAAAAATAAAAATTGCCCGGTTGCTCAGTTTGGTCGGACGTCCAGCTCTCGGAAGACTGGCTGGTTTCATATTCGTTCCATTTCCTAATGATGGAGCTCACTGTGCTCTTGGAAACTTTTATCACTATAGAAATTGTTTTATACCCTTACCCAGATCAATGCTGCCTCACAATTCTATCTCGCATTTCTATGGAGATTTCCTTGGATTTCATGGTAGAGTTTCTGCTCTGACATGCACTGTCAACGGTGGGATCTTGTTTCGAAAGGTGTTTCTTTATAAATCATGTCCAATCAATTGAATTGGCCACAGGTGGACTCCAATCAAGTTGTCGAGACATCTCAATGATTATATCAAAGGAAATTGGAGGCACCTGAGCTCAATTTGGAGTGTCATAGCAAAGGGGTTGAATACTTATTGGCTCCAGACATTTCAGTTTTTAATTTTTAATTATTTTGTAAAAAATTGTGTAGATCGGTGACAAAAAAAAATTAAATTCAATCTATTTTAAATTCAGGCTGCAACACAACAAAATGTGAAAAAAGTCAAGGGGTGTGAATACTTTCTGGAGTATGTATTTGGGCACAGTGATCGACAACAAATTGAAATGGAGCAATAATTCCCAAGTGTTGGATGGTAATTTAAACCAAAAATTGTACATTTTAAGGAAATTTAAAAAGCTTCATGTTGATAATATCATTTTGGTACTTTTCTACAAGTCCTTGATTGAAAGTATTCTTGCTTTCAATTTAATATTTACATTTAGTAATGTGTAAAAAGGGAGTGTTAAGAAATTGGAAAGACCCAGGAAGATTGCCCAGAGTGTATTACGGACAAACATTCCCTTGATTTTTTACCTTGAATGAGTAACGTGCTGGTTGAAGGTTCACAAGATAATGCGGGACTCATCGCACCCACTTCATAATTGTTTTTATGCCTCCGCCCCAGAAGTTGGCCGGAGGCATTGTGTTTTTGGGTTTTCCATCCGTCCGTCCGTACGTCTATACGGGATAAACCTCGTTTTTCCCAGCACCCAGATGTCCAATTGAGACGAAACTTTCAGGGTACGAGTGACACCCATGCAGAATGTTTAATGAAAATTGTGATGTCATAGGTCACGTGGAATGGCAGCCATCTTGGATTAAACGCCAATAAAAAAATTTTTATTTCTTGGAAACCGCTGAATCGAAAAATTTGAAACTTGGCACATTGTCAAGTCCTCCCAATGGGGAACAAAAGCATGATAATGATGACATCATAGGTGAAGTGGTATACCAGCCAAAAATGTTTAAATCGAATTCCTTATCCTAAAAATCTGAAATTGCATGCACATGATCTATGACCTATTTGTATTGAAATATTAAATTTATGACATCATAGGTCACATGGTTTGGCAGCCATATTGGATTTAACCTAAAACCATAAAAGAAACATCTTCTGCCAAACCAAAAAATCGATTGACTCGAAACTTTACGTGTGTCATTGATTAGGCATGGCGATTAAAAGATGATCACAAAAACATCATTGGTCACATGGGTTGGCAGCCATCTTGCATTGAAGGAAAATAATAAAGAATATTATATCTCTGAAACCACTTACCCTATTGATGCGAAATTTTACAAATATCATCTAACACCATTGTTGCATATATTTTGAAAAAGATGATGTTGTAGGTCACGTGGATAGAAAAACGAACCTTATCCAATCAATAAGAAACTTCACAAACGTGATCCCCTTCCCATACATATGCAGAATGTACATTTTAAAAGGTCATATATCATGTGGTTTGGCAGCCATCTTAGCTTGAAAGCCGATATTTAAAAAAATCCCTTCTCTGAAACTGCTTCACCGATCGATGTGAAACCTGTCATGGCTGGTGAAAATGTGATACTTGAAAACAGCTGAAGGGATTTAAATCAAACTTGTTTATTTTTAGGACAGTAAACGAGGGAATCTACCCATTGTGGGACTATTTGGAGGCATATTGGTGACACGGTCGCATTGTCTTAGTTATTTTACTCGTTCAGGCATTCACTTTTGTGATCCACTTACCTTGTGCTATCATTTTAGATGATTATTTGTGTCTTATTCAATTCACATGTTTAATGATATTGATAAAGCATGTGATGCACCCTTTTTGAATTGAAATACCAGTGGAGGAAAACTTTCCATGAGTCACACCGACAAATGGAGAGTTCATAGATCATCCTTACCCCACACATTGTTCAACTACATGATTCAATTGAAATACAATAACGATTTTAAAGGACGTATAAAAAATAATCCTGAAGTTTAGCTCCGTTAAAACAGTCTAATAATAACTAGATGGTATTCATAGAATACTTACCCTGCGCAGTCAACTTGGTGCGAGCCAACTCTTCTGTTTTGTAACGTTAAAAAAAAAATTGATCCAATATGGCTGCCAGACCGCGTGAGCAATGGCATCATCTATATTATAATAGCCGTAGATGATTCTGTCTGTCTGTCTGTCTGTCTGTCTGTTGGGCGTCTGTCCGGGGTGTGGCTTGCTCGGTTTGCAGAGTAGCTCCACCCATTCTGGGAGTGGCTTCATATAATTATAAACAAATATCCACCATTTAATTAACTCGCATAGCTTTGAGGCCTGTTTTGTAGGCCCGTGGTGTCTTGCTCTCTCTCCCAGTTTTATTTCAAATCAAATTCGATATATCATTTCATTTTTCACAGTCGCTAACATAGTTTTAGACTCGGTTGAAAAAAAACGGGAAGAAAATCCAATGAAAGTTGCCGTTTATAGAACGAAATGAATTCTCAAACGCCTGTAACTTCAAGGCCATTGAGTCTCTCTCACGCCTTTATCTCCAATCTAACTCACCATATGATTTCATTTTTATCGATGGTTTCAGACTCGGTGTCAGCAATAATTGAGAACATTCCACACACGCAGGAAAATGCAGAGATATATTTTTAAAAATCGCGTCATGGTGTATCATACACCGCCCAACATGACACCGACGGCAACGTGTCGATATATATTAAAAATTCGCTTTTGCTTTTCCATTAAGATATATTACTTTTTCGTTTGATGACAGTCGTCACAAAAACGTCAACAATGATGCCGACATATATTTCTTCGTTTTTATTTCATTCAACATTATTAGCCGGAAGTAAAATATGTTTCAGGAAATTACCGAGAGATATTTCTTCGTTTTTTAAAATTAGTTATGTGCGCATACACTTTAAATAGGTTTATTTGAAATCTTTAATTTTCCACAATATAATTTACTTGCCATTTATCATTTGATGATTACGAGACAAATTCCTCTTGAGGATCGTGACAATTCATGCGCTGCGTGGAAACTTCTATTTCCAAAATGAATGAGACGTTCGATGAAGAACGCAGACTTGAACAGGATGCAGCAAGAAAACGAATGAGACGGGCGAAGGAGTCCGTCGACGAACGTCAATGCAAACTTGCGGGGTCACCCGTGGGAATCCCACGGGTGACCCTGCTAGTCTATATTATAATAGCCGTAGATGATTCTGTCTGTCTGTCTGTCTATCTGTTGGGTGTCTGTCCGGGGTGTGGCTTACTCGGTTTGCAGAGTAGCTCCACCCATAGCTCCACCCATTCTGGGAGAGGCTTCATATAATTATAAACAAATATCCACCATTTTATTAACTCGCATAGCTTTGAGGCCTGTTTTGTAGGCCCGTGGTGTCTTGCTCTCTCTCCCAGTTTTATTTCAAATCAAATTCGATATATCATTTCATTTTTCACAGTCGCTAACATAGTTTTAGACTCGGTTGAAAAAAAACGGGAAGAAAATCCGATGAAAGTTGCCCTTTATAGAACGAAATGAATTCTCAAACGCCTGTAACTTCAAGGCCATTGAGTCTCTCTCACGCCTTTATCTCCAATCTAACTCACCATATGATTTCATTTTTATCGATGGTTTTAGACTCGGTGTCAGCAATAATTGAGAACATTCCACACACGCGGGAAAATGCAGAGATATATTTTTAAAAATCGCGTCATGGTGTATCATACACCGCCCAACATGACACCGACGGCAACGTGTCGATATATATTAAAAATTCGATTTTGCTTTTCCGTTAAGATATATTACTTTTTCGTTTGATGACAGTCGTCACAAAAACGTCAACAATGATGCCGACATATATTTCTTCGTTTTTATTTCATTCAACATTATTATCCGGAAGTAAAATCTGTTTCAGGAAATTACCGAGAGATATTTCTTCGTTTTTTAAAATTAGTTATGTGCGCATACACTTTAAATAGGTTTATTTGAAATCTTTAATTTTCCACAATATAATTTACTTGCCATTTATCATTTGATGATTACGAGACAAATTCCTCTTGAGGATCGTGACAATTCATGCGCTGCGTGGAAACTTCCATTTCCAAAATGAATGAGACGTTCGATGAAGAACGCAGACTTGAACAGGATGTAGCAAGAAAACGAATGAGACGGGCGAACGAGTCCATCGACGAACGTCAATGCAAACTTGCGGGGTCACCCGTGGGAATCCCACGGGCATGGATGTGTGTGACATTTCGACATATTGAGTTGATGCTGCACATTCATTTTTACAAAATGGTTACTGGCAAGTCATCAGATCCAGAAATGGTGTAATGAACACAATTTATTTACGCGCAAGCACGAAAGCAAGACGGGCCGATTTCTGATTCCGACGGGCCGACGGGCGAGACGGGCCGATTTGGAGCAAGAAAAAGAACGAGACGGGAGAAAAACGAGAGAAACGAGATGGGGAAAGCCAATTGGAGAGGAGTGTGAGGAGAGATTGGAGAGGCGAGTGAGGAGCGATTGGAGAGGCGAGTGAGGAGCGATTGGAGAGGCGAGTGAGGAGCGATTGGAGAGGCGAGTGAGGAGCAATTGGAGAGGAGAGTGAGGAGCGATTGGAGAGGCGAGTGAGGAGCGATTGGAGAGGCGAGTGAGGAGCGATTGGAGAGGCGAGTGAGGAGCGATTGGACAGGCGAGTGAGGAGCGATTGGAGAGGTGAGTGAGGAGCGATTGGAGAGGCGAGTGAGGAGCGATTGGAGAGGAGAGTGAGGAGCGATTGGAGGGGAGTGTGAGGCGTGATTGGAGAGGAGTGTGAGGCGCGATTGGAGAGGAGTGTGAGGCACGATTGGGGAGGAGTGTGAGGCGCGATTGGAGAGGTGTGTGAGGCGCGATTGGAGAGGAGTGTGAGGCACGATTGGGGAGGAGTGTGAGGCGCGATTGGAGAGGTGTGTGAGGCGCGATTGGAGAGGAGTGTGAGGCACGATTGGAGAGGAGTGTGAGGCGCGATTGGAGAGGAGTGTGAGGCGCGATTGGAGAGGAGTGATTGGAGGGGAGTGTGAGGCGCGATTGGAGAGGTGTGTGAGGCGCGATTGGAGAGGAGTGTGAGGCGCGATTGGAGCGGAGTGTGAGGCGCGATTGGAGAGGAGTGTGAGGCGTGATTGGAGAGGCGTGTGAGGGATTGGAGAGGAGAGGAGTGTGAGGGATTGGAGAGGTGAGGGATTGGAAAGGAGAGGAATGTGGGATTGGAGAGGAGAGGAGTGCTAGGTGGAGAGAGGAGAGTGTCAGGTGGAGACAGGAGAGTGTCAGGTGGAGAGGAGTGAGGGGTCACATATTATGCGAAATAAATAAATTGTGTTCATCACACCATTTCTGGATCTGATGACTTGCCAGTAACCATTTTGTGAAAATGAATGTGCAGCATCTAACTCAATATGTCAATGTCACACACATCCATGCCCATGGGATTCCCACGGGTGACCCCGCTAGTAAATTTATATTCTTTAATATAACTGTTGCATAGATCACGCTCAATAAATTTCAAACTGATCAGATTAAGCATTGTCCCTGTCGAATTCTGACGTCATAATTACGGCAACAATGACGTCATCGTTAACAACACCTATTCCCCATATGGATTTCTTTACAATGAGCCATGTTTAAATTTTTTCCATAGAGTGGTTTTGGAGATATAGAGGTGCAACGTTTTTCGGTTTTCCCAAGATGGCGCCTGTACCACATGACCTATGACATCATTATTATCATTAAAATATTCTAAAGGAGGAGGCGCTCCTATAGTGAAAATTTCGTGTCAAACGGACCAATAGTTGCTGAATTTCTTTTTTCATAATGATGGGATAAATGTTGTATTTGTCGAATTATGACGTCATAACAAAGGCACCGATGACATCATCATGAACATATCTTATTCCCCATGGGGAGTAGTTGACAATGAGCCAGGTCTCAATTTTTTCCATGGAGTGGTTTCAGAGATATAGAGGTGTGAAGTTTTTTCCAATATGTCGCCTGTACCACGTGACCTATGACGTCGTAATTATCATTAAAATATTCTACAGGAGGATGCGCTCCTATGGTGAAAAATTTGTGTGAATCGGAACAAGAGTTGCAGAGAAAGAAAATTCATAATGATCGGATAAATGTTGTATTTGTCGAATTATGACGTCATAACAAAGGCACCGATGACATCCTCATTAACATATTCCCCAAGGGGAGTACTTGACAATGAGCCATGTTTCAATTTTTTCCATGGAGCAGTTTCGGAGATATAAAGGTGCAACTTTTTTATATTTTCCAAGATGGCGCCTGTACCACGTGACCTATGACGTCATAATTATCATTTTAAAAATCCTACAGGAGGAGCCCTCATTTTGAAAATTTTGTGTCCATCCAAATTAACAGGTGCAGAGTAATTTTTTTTTCATACTGATCAGATCAAGCATTGTACTTGTCGAATTATGACGTCAAAATGAAGGCCCCGATGACATCATCAACATATAGTATTCGCCATGGGGATTACTTGACAATGAGCCATGTTTAAATTTTTCCCATTTAGCGGTTTGGGAGATATGGAGGTGTAACGTTTTTTCCAAGATGGCGTCCGTATCACGTGACTGATGATGTCATAATTATGAATAAAAAAATTATACAGGCGGAAGCACCTCCGATGGTGAAATTTAGTGAAAATCGGCCCAAAGGTTGCCATGAAAAAGAATAAAAAATGCAGACACGTGCGCACATACGCACCCGAATGCTGAACCCTGCTTTTCCCTTCGTGCGCAATAGGATACTTGAATGGCTTATTACCCCAGTAAGAGGTACTCATTTTGCTGACATCAGAAGGATGACAGGCTGAGTCAAGCACCTGGTGTTATTTCAACAGCACAACAGGGGCTTGAACTCAAGACCCTAAGATCTTGAGCCAGCAGCTTTGTCGGTTCGGAGGAACCTGAGCTTGACCAGATGAGCTCTGTTTCCGACAACTCAGAATCGTATGACCTGTTTCATATTGCATTGGAAAATGGTTGAGCATAATTTAGCATAATTTCAACACACAACCATACTGGTTGAGCATAATTCAACTGAAGTGGAAAAGCATTCATCAACTCCGGGCAGCCAACGTTTCTCCGACCGCAGCATACACACTCAAAAATGTGCTGGATACGTACCCGGATGTCTTCAAGGATGAGTTTGGAACCTTGAAAGGACATACGGCTAAACTCAGTGTTGACCGGGATGCCAATCCTATATTTTGCAGAGCTCGCCCAGTCCCTTTCGCCCTGCGGGGAACTGGATCATCTTGAAAATCTTGGGATCATCGAGCAAATTCAGTACGCCGAATGGGCGGCACCCATCGTTCCGGTCATAAAATCCATCCGCATATGTGGAGATTATAAAATGAGCGTGAACAAGTGTTCTTCATTGGATAAATATCCAATCCCGAGGATCGAAGACCTCTACGCTCGACACATGGGAGGCAAGACTTTTACTAAACTCGATCTCAAATCCGCCTATCCACAGTGCATTCAGAAAGTATTCAGACCCCTTAACTTTTTTCACATTTTGTTATGTTGCAGCTTTATGCTGAAGTCGTTTAAATTCATTTTTTCCCTCATCAATCTACACTCAATACCCCATAATGACAAAGAGAAAACAGGATTTTAGAAAGTTTTGAAATATTTATTAAAAAGAAAAAACTGAAATATCACTGACATAAGTATTCAGACCCTTTGCTATGACACTTGCAATTTAGTTCAGGTGCCTCCCATTTCTCTTGATCATCTTTGAGATGTTTCTACACCTTGATTAGAGTCCACCTGTGGTAAATTCAATTGATTCGACATGATTTGGAAAGGCACACACCTGTCTATATAAGGTCTCACAGCTGACAATGCATATCAGAGCAAAAACCAAGCCATGAGATCGAAGGAACTGCCTGCAGAGCTCAGAGACAGGATTGTGTCGAGGCACAGATCTGGGGAAACCCACAAAAAAAAATCTCTGCTGCATTGAAGGTTCCCAAGAGCACAGTGGCCTCCATAATTCTTAAAGGAAAGAAGTTTGGAACAACCAGGACTCTTCCTAGAGCTGGCTGCCCGGCCAAACTGAGCAATCGGGGGAGAAGGGCCTTGGTAAGAGAGGTGACCAAGAACCCGATGGTCACTCTGGCTGAGCTCCAGAGATCCTGTGTGGAGATGGGAGAAACTTCCAGAAGGACAACCATCACTGCAACACTCCACCGATCTGGGCTTTATGGCAGAGTGGCCAGACGGAAGCCAAACAGTTCAATCTTGGTTTCATCAGACCACAGAATCTTGTTTCTCACAGTCTGAGAGTCCTTTAGGTGGTTTTTTGCAAACTCCAAGCGGGTTTCATGTGTCTTTCACTGAGGAGAGGCTTACACCATTTTGTAACCACATTTTTAAACCACATTTTGTAACCGAATTGAAGTCATACCTCGGTTTGGTTCAGTTTATGGTCGTTACATCCCGAATGTGACCGACGTTTTGGGCCCCCTATATCGTCTTTTGAGGAAAGGAGTCTCCTGGAGCTGGGGGTGCACTGAACAATCAGCATTCCAGACCTCCAATAATATGCTCAAATCGTCCAATGTTCTCGTTCATTTTGATCCAGAGAAGGATCTTGTGCTGACATGCGATGCCTGTCGGTATGGAGTGGGGAGTGTATTATCACACGTGATGCCTGATGGTGCGGAAAGACCGGTTGCATTTGCATTCAGAACGTTGTCCCCGGCAGAGAAGAACTATTCCCAACTTGACAAGGAAGGATTGGGAATCGTTTTCGGCATCAGCAATTTCGCCAGTAGGGGAAGGTGGGGCAAAATGGCACACTTAAGCTTTCTTTGAAATTTTATCCAAAATGATGCAGTATATCTGAAATCAGACAGTGTCTTTACAATCATTATTCCATTATAAATACACAAATTACTTGGTATTAGAATCAAATCAACCATTCACTGGTGAGAACCAAAGACCAAAAATGTGCTAAGTGGGCCATTTTGTACACCCCGTTGGGCAAAATGGCCCCCACATATGGGGCAATATGGTCCACCCGTGGGGCAATATGGTCACCCCGTGGGGTAATATGGTCACCCCATTGAAAAACATAATAATTACCCTCAGAGTCACCAATCAAAACACTTTGAACCTGAAATAATATTTATTGTGAAAAATTACAGACTACAAGGTGAGATTATGCACATAATTAGGCACAAAAGTCACAGATGAAATTCACATCTTCTTCATCCACACCTGCACAACCATCATGGGCCCAAAGACGACAGACTGTGCACTTTATCCATCCTTCTCCTATCACACTATAACTTTCCCGGCAGAATAAGCACATTGTTCCATCATCATCCTCAGACTCGCTAGATTCTTCTGGTGCCGTAAATATAGCCCGTTTACCCTTCACTATCTTCTTTTTTGGCTTTTCTGCAACTTTCTTTTGCTTCTGAGGTTTTTTTTCAGCTCTCTGCTTTGCCTTCTCTGCCTTCTGTGCTTCCTGTCTTTTCTTTTCTTCAGCTGCATCAGCAAGTCGTTTCTTGTATGGGCTTGATGTTAAATGCTCTGACATTGACCTTTTTGATTGACGTGTTGTAGGCCTACCCTTAGCAGGAGTAGCCTTAGGTGGGGGACTGATTTGAAAGGGTGAAATGAACTCCCTACTGGTGCTTGCAACAGCAGGTCTTGGAACAGCAGCATGTCTTTGAGTGTTACCAATGGGTCTCACAGCATTTTCGGGGCCTCTTGCAGCATTACCATTAGGTGCAGGACCATCAACAGGTCTCACAGCATTTCCAGGGCCTCTCGCAGCGTTACCATTAGGTGCAGGACCATCAACAGGTCTCACAGCATTTGCAGGGCCTCTCGCAGCATTACCATGAGGTGCAGGACCATCAACAGGTCTCACAGCATTAACATCAGGTGCAGGACCACCAACAGGTCTCACAGCATCTTCAGGGCCTCTTGCAGCATTAACACCAGGAGCAGGAACATCAGCATCTCTATGGGCATCTTCAAGGGGTCTCTGGTTATCATCCATGGGTCTTGGTTCATTTTGGTTGAGGTCTGTAACTGTCGCTGGAGCAAACTCGTGATCTTGGAAGATGTTGCGGTTCACTGGGAAGATACCAGTTTTCCTAAACCCATTTGCTGCATTCTCGGCTGTAGCGGACTTGCGATATGCAGTCCCAAACAGGCTGGCCAGTTGAAATACTGTCACACATCGTCCCGGGTGCTGCCTCAACCACCTCTCCACCTCCTGCGTGTAATATGTAGATAGTGGCATGAATGAAGAAGCAATCGTGGGGCAATATGAAGCAAAAAGAAGAAGCAACAACAATCATGAAGCACCCTGCCCAATAGATGAACTTATATTTCAGTGCATAAAATGACATGGTATAAGTAGATATGTATAAGTTACATGCATGCATGCAGCCAGCCAGCCAGCCAGCATGCAAGCATGCATACATACAGACATACATACATACATACATATAGGGTAGGCCTACATGTATACATAGGCCTACATATTTGTAACAAAAATAAGAAACATGTATGGGGTAAAATGGCCCACTAAAGGGTAAAATGGTACCCCACGGGCCATTTTACCCCAGGGAAATGGACCGTTTTGCCCCATGAACGACCTCCATGAAAACCTGACATCATTGGAAACCACATGTACTGGGCAGAATGTTTCAAAGGTCAATTTTAGTGACTGACTTATACTCTAAAAGCATGCAGTAACACTAGGAAATATGAGTCACTCTGTCACCACAAACACAATTTTCTCACATACCTACCGATAGATCCTAGTAGGTGTCAAAATGTTGGATGGTTCAGCTCGAGTTCAAGACTGGATAGGGATGGCCACCATGTTGTTACTTTCTGCTAATCCACAAAGGAATGTTTTAACATGAACAGCCACAAGATGGCAGCAGCTGCTGGTGTAATATACCAAGGGGTCCATATGACCCAAGGGGTCCATTTTGTACCACTTTCCCCTACCTTCTTGGACATCATTTCGCGATTCGCACTGATCACAAGCCGCTGATCAGTCTGTTTGGTCCTACTAAGGCGACATCTGACACACTACCGCCCAGGATCATCCGATGGTCCCTGTTTCTCGCTGTTTATGACTACACCATATGCTATAAGCCCGGTTCGTCTATCACAAATGCAGATGCCATGAGTCGGTTACCCCTTCCAGAATCCGTTGATGATTCGCCTACACCAGGATCCATTATCGCACTGATGGATCATCTGGTAGATTGTGCTGTCGATTCCGGCCAGATCCGCACCCATACTCGACGAGACCCCGTTCTGTCCAGAATTTTCCAGGCTGTACAGCTTGGATGGCATTTGCTACCTGAGGGTGACCCAGATTTTACGGCTTTTAAAGCACGTAAAAACGAACTCAGCGTGGAAAATGGTTGCCTACTCTGGGGATGTCGTGTCGTGATCCCGGGAAATCTGCGTTCCAGGGTCATGGATGGAATCCATGACTGTCACCCCGGGATTGTGAAGATGAAGTCACTCGCTAGAAACTATGTGTGGTGGCCGAATCTTGATGCTGATATCGAACATCATGTTCGACATTGTTACCCCTGCCAGAGCACCCGGAATACACCTGCGAAAGCGCCACTGCATCCCTGGGAATGGCCCAGCGAACCGTGGCATCGCCTACATCTCGATTATGCCGGGCCTATTAACGGCAGCATGATTCTAATAATTACGGACGCGCACACAAAATGGATCGATGCCTATGTGACGCGTGGTAGGGGAAAGTGGTACAAAATGGACCCCTTGGGTCATATGGACCCCTTGGTATATTACACCAGCAGCTGCTGCCATCTTGTGGCTGTTCATGTTAAAACATTCCTTTGTGGATTAGCAGAAAGTAACAACATGGTGGCCATCCCTATCCAGTCTTGAACTCGAGCTGAACCATCCAACATTTTGACACCTACTAGGATCTATCGGTAGGTATGTGAGAAAATTGTGTTTGTGGTGACAGAGTGACTCATATTTCCTAGTGTTACTGCATGCTTTTAGAGTATAAGTCAGTCACTAAAATTGACCTTTGAAACATTCTGCCCAGTACATGTGGTTTCCAATGATGTCAGGTTTTCATGGAGGTCGTTCATGGGGCAAAACGGTCCATTTCCCTGGGGTAAAATGGCCCGTGGGGTACCATTTTACCCTTTAGTGGGCCATTTTACCCCATACATGTTTCTTATTTTTGTTACAAATATGTAGGCCTATGTATACATGTAGGCCTACCCTATATGTATGTATGTATGTATGTCTGTATGTATGCATGCTTGCATGCTGGCTGGCTGGCTGGCTGCATGCATGCATGTAACTTATACATATCTACTTATACCATGTCATTTTATGCACTGAAATATAAGTTCATCTATTGGGCAGGGTGCTTCATGATTGTTGTTGCTTCTTCTTTTTGCTTCATATTGCCCCACGATTGCTTCTTCATTCATGCCACTATCTACATATTACACGCAGGAGGTGGAGAGGTGGTTGAGGCAGCACCCGGGACGATGTGTGACAGTATTTCAACTGGCCAGCCTGTTTGGGACTGCATATCGCAAGTCCGCTACAGCCGAGAATGCAGCAAATGGGTTTAGGAAAACTGGTATCTTCCCAGTGAACCGCAACATCTTCCAAGATCACGAGTTTGCTCCAGCGACAGTTACAGACCTCAACCAAAATGAACCAAGACCCATGGATGATAACCAGAGACCCCTTGAAGATGCCCATAGAGATGCTGATGTTCCTGCTCCTGGTGTTAATGCTGCAAGAGGCCCTGAAGATGCTGTGAGACCTGTTGGTGGTCCTGCACCTGATGTTAATGCTGTGAGACCTGTTGATGGTCCTGCACCTAATGGTAATGCTGCGAGAGGCCCTGCAAATGCTGTGAGACCTGTTGATGGTCCTGCACCTAATGGTAACGCTGCGAGAGGCCCTGGAAATGCTGTGAGACCTGTTGATGGTCCTGCACCTAATGGTAATGCTGCAAGAGGCCCCGAAAATGCTGTGAGACCCATTGGTAACACTCAAAGACATGCTGCTGTTCCAAGACCTGCTGTTGCAAGCACCAGTAGGGAGTTCATTTCACCCTTTCAAATCAGTCCCCCACCTAAGGCTACTCCTGCTAAGGGTAGGCCTACAACACGTCAATCAAAAAGGTCAATGTCAGAGCATTTAACATCAAGCCCATACAAGAAACGACTTGCTGATGCAGCTGAAGAAAAGAAAAGACAGGAAGCACAGAAGGCAGAGAAGGCAAAGCAGAGAGCTGAAAAAAAACCTCAGAAGCAAAAGAAAGTTGCAGAAAAGCCAAAAAAGAAGATAGTGAAGGGTAAACGGGCTATATTTACGGCACCAGAAGAATCTAGCGAGTCTGAGGATGATGATGGAACAATGTGCTTATTCTGCCGGGAAAGTTATAGTGTGATAGGAGAAGGATGGATAAAGTGCACAGTCTTTGGGCCCATGATGGTTGTGCAGGTGTGGATGAAGAAGATGTGAATTTCATCTGTGACTTTTGTGCCTAATTATGTGCATAATCTCACCTTGTAGTCTGTAATTTTTCACAATAAATATTATTTCAGGTTCAAAGTGTTTTGATTGGTGACTCTGAGGGTAATTATTATGTTTTTCAATGGGGTGACCATATTATCCCACGGGGTGACCATATTGCCCCACGGGTGGACCATATTGCCCCATATGTGGGGGCCATTTTGCCCAACGGGGTGTACAAAATGGCCCACTTAGCACATTTTTGGTCTTTGGTTCTCACCAGTGAATGGTTGATTTGATTCTAATACCAAGTAATTTGTGTATTTATAATGGAATAATGATTGTAAAGACACTGTCTGATTTCAGATATACTGCATCATTTTGGATAAAATTTCAAAGAAAGCTTAAGTGTGCCATTTTGCCCCACCTTCCCCTACTACGTCAGCCATTGTCATCGAAAGACTCAGACGCTGTTTCGCCACTCATGGTCTGCCCAGGATGATCGTGAGTGATAACGGTTCGTGTTTTTCCAGTACCGAGTTTGCCTAGTTCACACGTCGGAACGGCATCAACATAACTTTGTCAGCCCACATCACCAGGCTTCAAATGGCTTGGCCGAACGATCCGTGGGAATCATCAAATCCGGATTGCAGAAACTTCAGGAGGGAACCCTGGAAACAAAGCTGTCTCGTCTCCTGTTCAAATACCGTATCACGCCACAATCAACAACCGGTGCAGCTCCGTCTGAGTTATTGATGAAATGACACGTGAGATCGACACTTGACAATCTCAAACCAGACATATCATCAAATGTTTATCAGAGCCAGCTTAATCAAAAGTTGGTGCACGATAAGACGTCCAACAGTCGATGTATCAACATTGGAGATCCAGTGTTTGCCCGAAATTTTGGTGCAGGTGCAACGTGGCTACCGGGGGACATCATCGAGAAGCCAGGTCCACTGTCCTGCGTGATTCACCTGCAGGACGGCCGCGAAATCCGTCGACATCAGGACCACATAACCTACCGTCACTGTGAGTCGATAGAGCCTGCAGCATCGTCACAGTCAGAACAACAGTTCGACCCGCCACTGCCGGAGATCGTCGTGGCCGCTCCAGCCGGCTCGGATGCCCCGAAAACCTCTGCGAACGCTACACCCTTCGTGGAGACCAAAGGAATCACCTCGGACTCTGTATCCACTGGTACACCGCGACCCAAAGGGATCACCTCGGACTCTGTATCCACTGGTACACCGCCACCCAAAGGGATCACCTCGGACTCTGTATCCACTGGTACGCCGCGACCCAAAGGGATCACCTCGGACTCTCTATCCACTGGTACACCGCCACCCAAAGGGATCACCTCGGACTCTCTATCCACTGGTACACCGCCACCCAAAGGGATCACCTCGTTTTCTGTATCCACTGGTACGCCGCGACCCAAAGGGATCACCTCGGACTCTGTATCCACTGGTACGCCGCGACCCAAAGGGATCACCTCGGACTCTGTATCCACTGGTACACCGCGACGATCAATGCGTGAGAGAAAAGCACCCGACCGTTTGAATCTTTCAAGATGTTTTTTCACGTTGATACATGTTCTATTTTCACGTTGACACATGTTCTATTTTCACATTGACACATGTTCTATTTTCACGTTGGCACATGTTCTATTTTCACGTTGACACATGTTCTATTTTCACGTTGACACATGTTCTACTTTCACGTTGACACATGTTCTATTTTCACGTTGGCACATGTTCTATTTTCACGTTGACACATGTTCTATTTTCACGTTGACACATGTTCTATTTTCACGTTGACACATGTTCTACTTTCACGTTGACACATGTTCTATTTTCACGTTGACACATGTTCTATTTTCACGTTGACACATGTTCTACTTTCACGTTGACACATGTTCTATTTTCACGTTGACACATGTTCTATTTTCACGTTGACACATGTTCTATTTTCACGTTGACACACACAGGGGCAGAATTATCCCCGTGTCCACTTGCTTTTGTTTGCACACATATTTTCACATGTTTTTGGAAATGTTGCTTTTGGAATGCAGATTTTTGAAGTCTAGCACGTATTGCTCTTGGTAATTTTGGACTTAAAGGGGAGGATGTCATGTATGAAAGTGCAAACATTCCCTGTTTTATCCCGACATCGTGACCGCGGGCTTATTTCCGTTTCCGGGAGTTACGGCTCAGCTCAGACGGCGCTGGGGTGAAACAGGCCTGTGTCTGGAGAGTCAATAAATGTGCAACAATCGATCGTAGTCTGTCGAGATACCTTACAGGTACCCTTTGGTAACATAAAATTTGGTTGGATCTTGGTTCAGTAATTTTTTTTAGTTTTAGAAGCATAAACAAACAGACACAATCTCTCCCATATATATTAGGTAATTGATGCTTCCTGGATCCCATCCTTGGGAAAACAAATCTTAGCAACTGTGCACGTTTGTAATCACTTCAATCGACCAGGCAGCTGTTTCATTTGGTGTGGTCATTACCAATCTATTGGCTCTTCATTTCGACTTGCAGTCAGTCAGTCTTGCTGCTGTGCAATGCCACAACTTGGAAATGGATTGTCAACCAAGAACTCCTAAGTCTTAAGTTAAAAAAAAACACATGTGCACACGCACGCACACTTCTGTGCAGTCCTGTTCTTCAGCTGTCGTTTCACAGCAATGTGACTCATGAGGTTATACAAAGTTCAGCTTCCAGCATGATTGGGTCCATGAACCCTTAAAACATGCCAGAAAACTTTGCTTTGTTCTTTGTCCAATGACTTGGATTCAAGTAAATTCATGCCCAGAGGGGGTGCAGGATATTTGGAATAATTTTATGTGATCGTAAACCTAACTGATGAACTCTACAGAAGCGGTTGGGGTAAAGGAAATTAAATGATAAAATTTTAACATTGAAGCTTGGCAGTGAAACTTTTATTGTCGCCACCCTCTCTCCCTTCCTCCCTTCCTAGGTGTTGGTTGTATTCTATATTTAGTGGGGTATGCATCCACATTATGTAAGCAATAACTAACTGTGCTTCGTACGTATGCACACAATAAATGGAAACATTTTCATTATAGGCAAGCATCACCGACCTGCTGCTAGATATCAATTTGGGTTTATTTCTTTCTTTTACGGACGCGTTTATGGATTTAACGTAAATTTTCATCGAGATTTTTATTTCACAGTTTACACCTATATAAATTAGAATTTTCAAATGCTGGATATTGATTGAGGTTTTTATTTTTTGCAGACTCCTTTACTGTTTTTTTTTTTTACATAAATTTTCATTTATAGACACTTTTCCTTTTTTTCATTTACGAACATTATTGTCATTTTTATTTCACAGTTTGCAGCTAGAGAAATTACAATTTTCAAATGCTAGATATCGATTGAGTTTTTTTTAACGTATGCTTTTACGGGTTGTTTTTTTTAACCTAATTTTTAATTTACGTGTGCTTTCTGACAGTTCTGTGATTTTCCCCGGTGTACCGGCTTCGATGTCCGTCGGCATGCCAGATTTCAGCTTTCTACGACACCCAGAAGGTACCGAACATTAATATTGGTCAATCAGTGGTTAGAAAGAGCTTTATATATTAGATATGCTGCTGTATCGATAAATCGACATTTCTTTATAAATCCTCCTACTCAGCTTTATATCCACGTTGTGCATTGGGTACTTGAATTATATACCTGTAATCTACAGAACTCTATGAAAAAGTAGCTTCACCTACATTAGGAAATATTCGTAACTTAAGTCAACAAACATGGATAACTAAAGACTGGCCTTTCCAGCAATATCAAACGATGACGTGTTGATTCACCTTTGATTCGTGTTTTGGGAATACCAAATCAGGTACTGATAGTCTCAGAAATGAGTAAGAGTAAGTTGACCTCGAAGTATTGCTGTATGCCTGTATCTTCCAAAGGCTTTAATATCCAAAACATAATTTTTTCTCATTTTAATACTCGGCCCTCCCTTTATTCTCAATTGGATTCGCTTCAAGTCATCGTGACTCAAGTGTCAGTGCAAGTCAAAGTAAGACATTGTAGGGTAAATATTTGAATGAAAAACAATTTCCTGGATATCTGCTTGATTTGTCCACCTACCCATCCACTGTTTTTCAGAAGCTCCTAGTGTTGATCATTAATGGAGCAAGTTGCGGTGCCACGTCACAGCACCACAGATAAGGCTGTGTTGGGGCAGTTTGCGGGTTCTGATAGGAAATCAACTTGCTGGACCTTGCCAAACCTCCATGTGAATGTCCATTACATTTTATAAACACTGCATAATCATCATATGGGCTGGATGACCTAGACCTAGACAGTTTTTAAACACTTGATTCTCCTGATCTACTGAATATGTGTACCAAGTGTTTTAAAAATATATTTATAACTTTTTTGCGTTGTCGTGATCACAAATATGCACACACACACATGCATACGCTCAATTAGCCTCGTTGTTAAGAAAGCACACATGTGAAACCTTGGGAATTTTGACATATTGTCTAATAGGGTATTTTTCAACAATGCTGAAAAGTTTAGCTTAGTAGTTGTGTTTACCTTCATGTTCGACTGTAACGCTCTTGAACAAATAGCAATATGTGGACAAATAGCTGGACAATTGTATTTGTCCAATTGTGGACAAATAGCTGGACAATCTGGGCTGCATTTGAAATATTCTTTTCAGAGGTCTCGGTTATCTCAACGTTTCTTATATGTTTTTTGCATGCTGAATTCAAAAATGTATCTAATTTCGCTCAATCAGGTCAAGTTTTTAGTAAGACATTGTAGGACATTGTAGACATTGTAGTAAGACATTGTAGACATTGTAAGACAAAATCGATCTCAATTTAAAGGAAAAAAAAATCAAAATTTTTGTTTTTTTTATTAGCATTTTTAAAATTCAAAATCAGACTTACATTGACAGAAAATGTACAAACTATACATATAATGACACACAAGTACACTTAATGTGGAAGAAAGTGCTTTCTCAATTACTTTCATTTCAATTTCAGAAAAATATAGATAAATCGTTGTTTCTGGCAACACCCAACTTCAGTTGCTCCAGCAGCTGCGTGGCTCAGTCTGGTGTCTCCTGTCCACTTAGGTGCACATGAGTGGCAGTACGTCCTGCGTAGTGTCCTCCTTACTATAACATTACTGTGATTCACGATGAATCAAAAGTGCAAGAATGACCCAAACAAGTTCTGCTATATCTGTGGTAAAGTGACCATGCCAGACCGGCAGTCTAACATCACACGTTTTGTAAGGAAAAGCTATCACGCATACTTTGGAATGAAACTTGGTGACCAGGACAAAGCCTTTGCCCCTCACATATGCTGCAAAACGTGCGTTGAGAGTCTGCGGCGCTGGAGCCACAATAAGATTGAGTGTCTGCCTTTTGGTATCCCAAATGGTGTGGAGGGAGGGAAGAGATCATACTAATGACTGTTATTTCTGTATGACAAACCTACAAGGTGAGTTTATCAATTTTGTTTGAGTTTAACTTTATGTTTAATAAATTCCCAAACATTCTAAATTGTTTAACTTTATATATCATGTCACCCCCTTTATATATCATGTCACGTCACCCCCTCGAAAAAACAAGCAACACTTAAAGTATCCAGATGTGCCATCTGCCATTAAACCAGTGCCTCATGGACCAGGAATTCCAATTCCAGCACCGCCCGAAAATTGCAGACTTTCGGCGTCCGATTCCGATGAACAAATGGAAGATGGTGACATATCTGGTACATATCAACCTACGGGCGAGACAAGTCAACCCAAACTCTTTAGCCAAGCGGAGTTGAACGATTTGACACGAGATTTGTGTTTGTCCAAAGAATCTGCTCAGTTGCTAGAGTCACGACTTGGTGAAAATCGTTTGTTAGCTCCTGAAACTACATTCTCCTGGTACCGCAGCCGTGAAGAAGAGTTTCGAGAATATTTTAGTTCGGACGATGAAGTTTCTCTGGTTTACTGTAGCAACATCACCGGCCTCATTGCAGCTATGGGTTTAGCGTATGATCCTACAGAATGGCGGCTCTTCATCGACTCCTCAAGTAGAAGCTTGAAAGCAGTACTACTCTTCAATGGCAACAAGATCGCGTCTGTTCCGGTGGGTCACTCGGTACAGATGACTGAGAACTATAGTAACATGGAGCATTTGTTAACTGCTTTGAAGTACAAAGATCACAATTGGATGATTTGCGGAGACCTAAAGGTATGTTGGTGTCAACCTAGTTACATATATTTTTCTACTTTATTTATTGAAATATTATTAACATGGATTAAAATATATATTTTTAATAAACTGGAATAACAAATTTTAAAACAAATATGTGTGCTCTTTATTTTTATTTATAGGTTGTGTCCATGGTGCTGGGTCTACAAGGCGGCTACACCAAATACCCCCGCTTTCTCTGTCTGTGGGACAGCCGAGCAGACAAGCAGCACTATGTACAATGCAACTGGCCAGAAAGATCTGGCCTGGAACCAGGTTCCCACAACGTCGTGTCACACGCTCTTGTGAATCCTCAGAAGATCTACTTCCGCCACTGCACATCAAGCTCGGACTTATGAAGAATTTTGTCAAAGCACTGAACAAAGAAGGTCGAGCTTTCGCTTTCCTGAACAAGAAATTTCTTCGCGTAAGTGAGGCCAAACTGAAAGCAGGCATTTTTGATGGCCCTCAGATGAGGGAGCTTATGAAAGATCCTAAATTCGACGAAAGTATGGAGAGCAATGAGAGGAATGCCTGGCTCTCATTCAAATCCATTGTGACGAACTTTCTGGGCAATCACCGAAGTCCAGAGTATGAATGTGTTGTGGAAGGGCTACTGCAGAGCTTCCAGGCTCTTGGTGCACGCATGTCCATAAAGATGCATTTTCTCAGCTCGCATTTAGACTACTTTCCGGAAAACTGTGGTGATGTCAGCGAGGAGCAAGGAGAACGGTTTCACCAGGATATTCGAGTGATGGAAGAGAGGTACCAGGTCCGATGGGATGTCAACATGCTTGCAGACTACTGTTGGTGCCTCAAGAGAGATGTTACAGATGCGACACCCAGACGAAAATCTTTGTGAAAGCCATTTATTCCGCATTAATTGTTTTCCTTCGTCTTTTTAATGTTGAATTTCACATTAACGGTACTTGTGCGTCATTTTATATATAGTTTGTACATTTTCTGTCAATGTAAGTCTGATTTTGAATTTAAAAAATGCTAATTAAAAAAACAAAAAAATTGATTATTTTTTTCCTTAAAATTGAGATAGCATAAAAACTTGACCTGATTGAGCGAAATGAGATACATTTCTAAATTCAGCATGCAAAAAGCATATGGGAGCCAAAGAGAAAACCTAGACCTCTGAAATGACGCAGACCAGTATACATTATTATTTATAATATGTCATATTGACATTATAATATGTCACCTGTGGGCAAGGTGTAGTACCTGTCAGCCCCCCTTACCAGGGTAATGGTCCCCAGCCATGCGCTTTAAATGGCAGATGGCTCTGCACATCTGGTGGATGAGAGTCCAGTCGACTCCAACAGCACGAGCGGAGGAAGGTGAATTCCCCAACGGCCAGCAGAGAGACGGAGAGGAGTGGCGACCCCCCCCCCCTCACCCTCCAGTCTATACCACACACTTACCCATGTGTACCAGCCATAGAAAGACAAAGCCATCATTGCCCGAGGAGACTCAACATAATCATCATCACATGTGTACCAGCGATGACGTCTTTCTGACGTCATTTTTCTATCCGCACTCAGCAAGGCAATTAAGGAAGAATTTCCTCCTCCCAATGGATACCAACATATGGGGTTTGTCATTGCTTTATCCTCTAAATGCTGAATGTCAAGCAAGCAGCACGTACTATTTGGTACAATTCAGCCACTGTCGACATGCCAGACTCAGAGCAGACGCCCTAACCAGCATACCACTCACCGATTGTGGTCTAACTTGGGCACGATGTTATCTTGCAGGAAGGAGAACATATGGCAGGATTGGAGGTATTTTTTTTTTGGTAATTCTGTTATGCCTAGGCAATTTCATGAGCTCTTGACCTGCCAAATACAATGCATACCTTTGTCGCAGTCTGTTTGAGTTTCTGCTTTGGCTCTGTTAAGATGGAAATCGGCTTTTGCTGATCTAATTGATAAAAAAGAAAGGATATTAAAGTAAAGAAAAAAATGTCGTCTATGAAACGATTTCTAATCTTCAGGTGAAAATCTATCTTTCCCCATCGAGAATTCCAAAGTGGTCAAATTGTTGTTTGTTTTACAGGGAACATTGGGAGTACATCCAGCGTTTTATCGCAGTTTGTCATAACTCATTCTACATCTTATAAATAAAATATTGACCGTATTCTCATAACTTTGCTTGAAGGATGTGATTTGTAGGAATGGTTATCTTGAAACTTGTTAACAGAGAGAGGTACATCCATTTACAGGTGTGGGGGGCAAAGGGGGAGGGGGGCGTAGACCAACACCTTCAAGTGACCCCAGAGAAAAAATCCAATGGGCTGAGATTGGGGATCCTCGCCTGCCACTCCACAGGCCCTCGACGTCCTATCCAATGACCAGGGAATTGCAGGTTCAGCCACTCTCCTACGTGGATGCTGTAATGGGGAGAAGCACCATCCTCCTGGAACCATGTTGGGGAAATCCCCATCTGCATTCAAGACACTGGGGAATGCTTCCTCGTTTAACATACGCAAGTAGGAGTCTCCTGTGACTGTGCCATCAAATAAGAAGGGGCCTGTGACGTGATCTTTCCAAATGCCACACCACACCATCACATCAGCAGCACCTTGTTCCTTTGAAGCAATAATCCAGTGAGGGATGTCTTGCGACCAGTAGTGGGTGTTCTGTCGGTTCACCTCACCATTTGCATAAAAAGCAGCCTCATCACTGAACAGAACGTTGGATGGGAAATCGGAATTTCTGAGCACGTTGTTCCGTAGCCCATTCACAAAATTCCATCTGTTGGTCCGGATTCATCTTCGCTTAATTTCTCCAGGATTTGAAGTTTGTAAGGATGCCATTTGTGTGCTTGAAGAATGCGGTGGATACTGATTTTCGACACTCCTGTCTCAGCAGACAACCACTGAAGAGACCTTTTGGGGGCTTTTAGCGAAATGATCGAGGATGATAGTAGCTGTGTGGTCATCGGTGGATGTCCTCGGAGTTCCACTGCAATGCTTGTCTCCTCGTGGGTCCTGTTTCACTAAACTTTGCTGCCAGTTTACCGAAAAAGCTGGGTGTAATCGGTACCCGGTCCGGATGCAATCTGTTGAATTCCTCAGCGACCTCCCTATGACTCTGATTTCCTACGAGCAGGATTACCTGGATGGGTTCTTCCTTACTCACCGACGTCATAAATAAAAAAAATCATGAATCACTTCTTTTGCACTATGGTTCCATCAGGCGAATTTTCTATTTGTTGATGGTCCCAGAAACAATTAACCCAATCGTGTATGAGCCACTGTAGGATTGTTCACATCCACCAACTAATGATAGCAGATGGCCCCTGGATATATCGTTCATCTGTGTTGCATTTTGTGACGCAATGCCATCCGACAGATGTGACGCAATGACAATGCCATTATAATCTAGTCGGGAATCAAATCCAGACTACACAGCTCCAAGGCAAGTGTGCTACCTCTCTGCACCAACCTGTCGGTCTCTCTTGTCCATAGATGAATGTAAATAATCTGCCTTTATATCAAAAAACTTCTCTCAAAGAGTTAGAATGAAGGTTAAAGTGTACTGTTACATTGGTGGAATCATGGTGTGTAACAGGTTCTACTGTTCGTCTTGTTAAAAATAATGGCCATCCAGTAAAGCCAGAGGATGGAAATGTCAGAAAGAAGGGAGCAAGGGTTGTGCAGAAAATACAGATTGGTTCCCTCAAGGCAATGGTTTTTCTCTCAGCTACACCATCGAATTAAATAAGACGAAGATCACTGGTCGAACTGTCACTGATGCACAAAGCCTTCTGCTTCCTCTTGAGACCAACTAGTGTTACATCATCGTGATATGAAATAGAGAGGATGTCTTTCATGATTGATCATGATGGACCTGCAGAACAAGTTAATAAAATCGACGTGTGTACACGAACCTTATGTGTACGTTTTGACAGAGTGGACATATAGCATCAGAGGCTAAACCACCTACCATTCACAGATGACATTGTTATGATTTCAAACAATGCTGAAGAACTGGAAATCATGATGGAGGAGCTCAATTTGGAGAGTCAAACTAAAATTGAATGGACAAAGTTTAAATTATTGCTCACCTCACTGGTATGCACAAGGCAAGTGATTCAAAATTATAATTGCACAAGTGAAGAAACCAGCAATTACATTTACTTGGGACAACTCGTACAAAAGAGGGGTAAAAATAACTTTGAAGAAGTGAAGAAACGTACTCAAGCAGAATGGGTAACATTTGGGAAATTAAAAATAGTCATGAAAAGGAAACTACCCTTGTGCCTGAAAAGGAAAGTTTACAACCAGTGTGTTTTACCAGCAATGACAGGTAACAGTGAAACATGGTCTCTGACAAAGGAGATGGAGTAAAAATTGATCACAATGCAAAGAGCAATGGAAAGATGGTGTCTTTGCAGAACCAAAAGGGACTAGTAGAGACATGAATTGATTTTACAGAAAAAAAATTCCTTCGCATTCTCCTTACAACCTATATTATATTATTAAGTGTGTGGGGTTAGGTAATGAAATACCTTAATCGACATGAGAATCGTGTAGGTTTAGCATGCTCCGAGTGTCACAAAGAAGAAGAATGTTGATGCATCTAAGTAGACCGAATGTCCGGGTAAGATCGTCTATGTGTCTCCATATGAGGGGTGTAGCTATGCCAATTAGATAGGACTATAAGGATAACTTCCCCAGTGTGTGCTTGCCCTCCTGTGGTCTTCCCTCCATCTTTATTACAAAGTAAAAGCCATGCCACGAACACTCCATTCACCCATGACACCAGCAGGGCTTGCAAAACCCAAAACATTTGCCTATCAGCAAAGGAACCCCACCCAGCCGAACATTCCCAAAGGACGGCTAGGCCACACCCCGAGCTTCGTCATTGGGCGTCAAGAATGGTCATGAGGCCACGCCCCGAAGGACGATTGGTTGGGACGATTCGACGGCACTGGGCAATTGGTAAAAAGGATGACCTCATCGAGACGCTAGAGGAAATGAAAAGGCACCGCCATTTTCTCGCTCTCTTGTCCCTGGTTGCATTAGCGAACAGTCGCATTCTGTCTCACTCCTCTCTACTCTCCTGGTCCTGGTAGTGTTGGTGAGCGGTCGCATTGATATCTCTCTCACTGTGCCCTCGACGGAGGCGGCTGCGCTTGGAGCGGTGAGCACTAGCGAAGTGAGTGGTGGGAGCCCGGTGGATCGTGACGACCAGAGGAGGAAGGTTTGGGGAGGTTTGGCTGCTGCTCCACAGGTCGGTAGCTATTACGGGCGCGACTGCGCGCCATCTTGTGCTGTTCCAGCACGGTGGTTCAATGACCGGTCGAGGACACCAGGCTGAGTACCGGCCAACGTACCACACCACATTTTATTTTTTGTTATTTTTCCGTCGTCTGTTTTACGAGTCTGAGTGGATGGTCCCTCATTTAGGAATTTTAGCTTACCTCACCTTGCATTTTTGCTGGCATCGCATTTACTTGATTAAATTATTTCTTTGTTGAATTTCATTTCTGTCTTGTTGTCTCTGTGCCTGTGGGGATCGGATAACCCCTGTGTGCAGCTCGTTCCAGGTAAGGACCTCGTTATCCCTCCCCGTGCACACCAAAGAGATCACACCGCCATATTTTTAGGTATGCACCTCAGAGTTAAAGCTCGTTTTGGTCATTCATCGCCCTGAGGTCTTCACTACAGGGACGACACGACAATATTAAACAGGAGTGTCTGGCCATACGTCCATCCCGAAAATACTCCCTCTGTTTTAGGGCTAGCCCCACCAAACCTTCTGTGGAACCTTTTGGGGTCCCAGCGGATATCCTACGGTGGGTGGGAGGTTTCATGAATTCCTCAATACAATTATGACTTTGAGTTTCGATCCGTACGAAGTGTTTCGTATACACCCTTTCTCACTGGCAGATTCGTCTGTATTGGTTATCACTTGAGATCAGCGTTTATCTTCATTTACCTCAAGTCTTTGTAACATTGTATTTTGTTATATAAATGGTAGAGTACTAATTTGGGATGGGAACGATGCTGTTTGAAATGAAAATATTGAGAGATTTAGTTTAAAGCAGAATGAGGAAATGATGTGAGGATTTCCATCCGTGACATCCGTGGATTCGCCATTTGCAGGTTTGCCATTGAGCCAGCTCCACCCAATTTTCTGCACAGCTTTAGAGGTCCCTGGACATGTCCTAAAGTGGGTAGGAGTTTTCAAAAAAAAAATTGTTTGGTTCGTGTAAGAGCTAACATCAATCACACACACACACAAAAAAAAAAACCGGACAAACAAAACATACAAAAAGGGAGCGGGAGACAAGATGGGGAGAGAGAGGGAAGCACACAAGTACAACGGCAGAGAACAGGGACAACGGAAGATCTGTGGGAGGGAGAGGGCTTGGGTGGAGGAGACATGGGAAGGCGGGAGGGGGGGGGGGGGGCTGGGGGTGGGAACGTATAAAACACATGGTCACTGCTGGAACATCCAGGAAGTAAAAAGTCGGTATTTCCCCAAAAAAGTGGATTTGGGGTGAATTAACGGGGGTAGAAGAGATCAAGGTTTTGGATGGGGGAAGATAAGAGATGGTGGTGAACAGCTGTTTTAAAGACCTGGAGGGAGGAGTGGGATTGAAGAGAGTGAGGGAGTTTGTTCCAGAGGTGGGAGTAAAAAGGAATGAAGGAGTGAAGGTGAGCAGAGAGTCTTGATTTTGGCAATTTCACCAGAAGAGGGGTACTGGCAGATCTTGTGTGACCTTTGGGGATATTTGTGCGACCTCTACTGTTGTACTGGAATATTTGGGGGACAGAGTACTGATAGAGCTGGGGGAGATAGGCCAGATAGGAGTCGGTAGAAGACAGAAAGACCACCTCCCTGCCTGTGGTGAGTGAGTGAAAGGCCCTCGGAGTTAGCTTCATCGCGGGAGATTCCAATGATTCTGAAAGCTTTGGTTTCAACAGCGTGAAGACGAGCTAGGTGTGAGGCAGGAGCACCAGCCCAGAGGGGAGAACAGTATTCCATAGAGCTGCGGATGAAAGCCTTGTATGTGGTGAGGAACTCAGGTGTACCAAGGAAGGACCTTGCACGACAGAGGATGCCCAGTCGGCGACTGGCTTTGGAGGCCAGCTTGGAAATGTGATTTTCCCGGGAAAGATCATGGCAGATAGTGAGACCCAAAAGCTTGAGTGACAGAACTTCTTGGAGAGGATTGTTCAGAAAGTAGATGGGAGGGTTGTCCATTCGGTCTTTTCGGAGAGACATAGTAAGAGTGTGAGATTTGTCAGGATTGAAAGACATGTTCCACTTGTTTAACCAGTCTGATTTTTGTCCAGGTCTGTAGAGAGCGAGGAGGCTGCAGACTGCCAATCTGAGATATGAGGAATGGAGCGGCAGAGTGTGGAGTCGTCAGCAAAGAGTTAGAGAGGATTTTCAAGAGAGTCAGGGAGATCATTGATGAAGACCAGAAAAAGCACAGGGCCCAGAACACTGCCTTGAGGAACGCCAGCCTGAACAGGAAGGGGAGATGAGAGAAACCCATTCAGGGCCACACGTTGACTACGACTAGAGAGGAAGTCCACAAGGCATGCATGGAGAATTCCATGGATACCATAGGAGGAGAGTTTGGTGAGTAGAGCGGGGTGCCAGACCGTATCGAAGGCACGTGATATGTCAAGGGAGACAGCTCTAATTTCCTGTTTGGCATTGAAGACCTCCATCCATTGTTGAGACAGCAGAAGCAGCATGTACAGAGTAGATTGACCTGGTCTGAAACCAAATTGATGATCAGAGATCAAGCCATTCAAGCCAACTTCCAACTTCCTCCAGGAACAGGGTGTTGAAGTGATGCCTTGGATGCCTTATTCCCCTGACTTCAATCCCATTGAGCATTTATGGGATGAGCTTGGTTGACGTCTTGCATCGAGGAGATCAACGGCTGCCAATCGGCAAATGCTCATTCAAGTGAGCCTCCGGCAAATGTCAAATCGGCATCGGCAAATGCTTGCTGGAGGAGTGGGACAGGCTTCCCCAGGACCGCATCAGACACCTGGTACAGAGCAAGCGTCGGAGGTGTACAGCCTGCATCACAGTTCAGGGAGGACACACACGATATTGTATTGAGGACTGCTGTCATTCTGTCCTTGACTGTTAGGAGTATTGTGTCCATTCCTGTGTCATTTTGTTGTGACTGTATTCAGGTGCTTGTCTTTGTGTTGCAGTGCTGTGACTTGTTGCACCACCCCTTGTGATGTTCATGCTTTTTGCTTTTTTATGATAGAGGCAACCTCTTGTTTATTGACATGTGTTTAGTAAAGATAGCTGAACTTTACCTCTGTGTTCAAATATTTTTTATTTTTGCGTGGAGGATTTCAATGAGTGTCCTTCTAAAGATTTGATAAGTTCCTTTTGATGTTGAGTTTATACATATATATAATATATATCTACATATAATATGTGTACGTATATATGTTTTTCTTTTCTCCAAAAAGTTAAGTAACAATGGAAAAACGGTCCTTAAATCCTTAACCGGAAAAACGTCCTCCGTATTACGTGCATAATGAGGAAATTGCTTCGACTCTGATATTCACCGAACTGTCCAAATGCCAGCATTACACCTGATGAAACAGTCAGGTGGGTGGCATACTTATCAAACTGAAGGAAGAGCAAAATTGGAAAATTAAAAAGCTGGAAAAGATGAGCGAGATCTTAACTGTGGCCCATCACACAGAAGGGGCTGAAGAGTTCATCAGAAGACGTACATTTCAAGGCAACCTTTTGAGTATCATTAAAATCAGTCCCATAAGACTTTATTGGTTAATGATAAAAGTTTGAATCGATCAACAAAATAGCAAAAGGAAATTCTTTCATGGCCAACAGGCCAATGGCTTATCAGGCTTGACTCCAATAATACACATTTTCCATGAACGGCATAAGGTTTGTGGTTCTGGCTCTTCGTCAATATTCTGTACAGTTTGAGGGCAAATGTTATAAAATTATATCTTTAAATAGGATTATTGTAGTTTCATTAATTGCTTTCATGTTGTCCGCCAGGTATGTTTATCTTTGATCTTTTTGACCACTGACATATTTTCTTTGACGACCTTGAATGTTTTCTGTCACCAATTATCTTGGTTCATGCTTTTCATGTCTCTTTTTTTTAAACATGGTTTTCTTTATTTGGTTATTCTGTATCATTACCACTACCGGGTACAATGAAAACGAGGAAACGACGGTTGAGTGAATATCTGGAAGAATCTGTGGAATCGGACAAAGGGGTGAAACTTTATGCAAAGAACGAGCACGTTCTCAAGAACTGAAAGATAAATGGCGAATACTTTTATGCTAAAGGCAATGGAAAACTAGTTTGCTTTTCTTCTGAAGACTAGTGTTGATTTGTCTGTACAGCGGAGAATACACAGAACGGTCAGAACGCAAGACTTGCTGATCCAAGGACATCAACCATGACATGACATGACAACCACGCAGGTTGGTGGTCTTTCTGTCTTCTACCGACTCCTCTCCGGCCTTGCTCCCCCAGCAATGTCTGTGCTCTGTCCCCCAAATATTCCTACAGGTCGCACAATATCTGCCAGCAACCATCTCATGGTGAAATTGCCAAAATCAAGACTCTCTGCTCACCTTCACTCCTTCATTCCTTTTTACTCCCACCTCTGGAACAAACTCCCTCACTCTCTTCAATCCCACTCCTCCCTCCAGGTCTTTAAAACAGCTGTTCACCACCATCTCTTATCTTCCCCCATCCAAAACCTTGATCTTTTCTACCCCCGCGAATTCACCCCAGATCCACTTTTTTGAAATTCCGACTTCTTTCCTGGAAGTCCGAGCTGTGTCCATGTGTTTTATACCTCTCTCTTCCCACGCCTCCTCCCCCCAAGCCCCCTCCATCCCCCAGATCTCCCGATCTCCCTGCTCTCAAATGTTGTACTTGTGTGCTTCCCTCTCTCCCCACCTTGTCTCCCGCTCCCTTTATCTTATGTTTTATGTGTCCGTTTGTCTTTTTATGATTAATATTAGCTCTTACACGAGCCTCGATCTTGTATACAAAAAAAAGCAAGAAAAAAGCTGCTCTCTGCACACTTATTTAGTTTGCGCTCCATGTAGCCCACAGGTAACCTTTAGTTCCAACGTCTGCATTTGCACCTCATACACTCAGTTTGCTCGCAACCTTCATCTTAGTGCCAAAGCCTGTATTTGGCCTCAAACCACGGATGATGATCGATGATACAAGTGTGGAACCTTACAAACATTCAAACACATTACTTTTTATATATTGAATGATACTTCTCCCTGTTTGGGCAGGCCAAGCAATCTCCATGAGGATTGGGGAGTGAAGGTGTCGTGAAGATGTTTCTGTACTTCTGGTTGGATCTGCTTGAGCTCTTCTTGTGGTCTGATTTGATTAAGTCTCTGTTGAGATAAAATCCAACAACAGGCGAGTAGTACAGTTCATAATCCTTTGGGGGGGAGGGCGGGGGGGAGGTGTTGATCGGCTGTTCGTCTGCTACCATTAATCTATGGACATAAGCCAACCTCCACAACGATCTTTACCTCCGCCACCGAAGGTGGATGAAGGTTATGCTTTTACTCCTGTTTGTCCTCTTTGTTTGTCTATGAACAATATATCTCAAAAAGTTATAGACGGATTCCGACGACATTTGACAGAGATGTAGCATGTGTGACAAGGACGAAATGATTAGATTTTGGTGAAGATCCGGATTCGGATCCGGTTGGTGATAATTTTTTAAGGGAATCTTCACCATTGGGAGATAGGGCCAAAAACCGACATATAGCAGGATATCTCAAAAAATTGTGGACGGATTCGGACGAAACTTTGTGGACCGGTTGTGTGTCTAATTGGTCAAGATCCGGATCCAGATCCGGCTACTAGAATTTTTAAAGTGATTCTTCACTATTGACTGATATGGCTAAAACGATACATAGCAGGATATCTCAAAAAGTTATGGACGGATTTGGACGAAACTTGGTGAACAGATTGGGTGTCTGACAAAGACAAATAAGTTCGATTCTGGTGAAGATCTGAATATGGATTCGGATATGTTAATTATTTCATTTTTATAAGTGGTTCTTCACCATTGAGAGATCGGGTGAAAAGCGATATATAACATGATATTTAAAAAACGTTATGGACGAGTTATGAATAAACTTGGCGGACGAGTTGGTTATGTGACAAGAACAAGCCGATTTGATTTTGTTTCAGGTCGGAATCCAGATCGGGCCTATCAGTGGGATACAAAACATAAACTGGTGAGCCTGGCGGAGATATGCGCTCTACCGAGTGCCCTTGTAGTTTTTACAGAATAGACCCTTGCCATGATTGATTCTGAATTCTCTGCATGTCTGTGATTGCCTTGGTAGGAACCCACTGCAATATCACCAGCTGAGCCCTATTTAAGCTCTGGCACAACCGGCAAATTAAGCATCAGGCAGAACAAATTTGTTGGAAAATGTGATGCTCCATGCTCAGAGGCAGGAATTATATGAATTTGTCAAGGTACCTGTCCAAAGGTTCTTCCATAGCTACTCGTCTTTGAATGGTATCATGGGGGTTTTTTTGATCCCGATATGCAAGTTAAAATAGATCTGAAAGCCAGTTTAACATTAGCTCTAAAGGATGGTGGCTTTGAGATAGACCGTCCTGTCTATGGAGCATGAGAATGCCAATTAATAATGAGATCTGACCCAACGAAAATCGATCCCAAGCCTGGAGAACATCAATGAGAGTATTTGAGCTGTGAGCCAACAAGGAGCACATGGTCAGCGGAGACGGAAAAGATAATTATGTAGCTTTTTGGGGTGGGGGATGAAAAAGCAAGCTGGCAATAGACCTCCATCTAGAAGGGCTGGAGAGAAGAACATTCAAAAACAAACGCAAGAAAGCAATTCCACAAGTAGAGGAAACAGGAGGGTAAAGGGTTGGAGGTGAGCATTGGGTTTGGACTTAACGATTAGGGGAAACAAGATAGTCTACTGTTACATATTTAGGTGAATGTATGTAAATTACCATTCAGGTTGCTTATCCGTGTGTATTATATTAAGGGTTGTTGTGATGGGAGGGTCAGGAGCCCTTCGGAACCAGTGGCCGGAAACGGAAGTGGCCGGAAACGAAAAAAGAAAAGACACGAGGAGAGGAAAGGACGGTGCTTCTTCTTCCTCGCCCCGCGACGACGAGAAGGTGGAATCGACCTTACGCTGCGCGGGAAAACGCGCCGTTGCGAAACGTCTGGCGAGAGGAGTTACCTGGGCGGTAAATACCTTTGGACACGTCCAGTCACTGTGAGTTCGTGCACGAAACCAAGCGTCCGGGACAGTTTGCCCCGTCTACAAAGACGCGTACGGGTCCGCACGTTGGGCCTCGCTCGCGTCGGAAGCCGCGCTGGGTTTTGCCCCGTCTACAAAGACGCGTACGGGTCCGCACGTTGGGCCTCGCTCGCGTCGGCAGCCGCGCTGGGTTTTTGCCCATCTACAAGGACGCGTAAGAGTCGCACTTGGGGCCTCGCGCACGTTGGACGCCGCGCTGGGTTTGCCCCGTGGCTTGGCAAGGAGGTGCGCTACAGCCGCGGCCCCAGTCCGAGACGGCACGTTTAGAGCACGTCCGCCCGGGGCTCGTTCAACCGCCCGTGTGCGGAGAGGAGAGACATTGACCACGGAGGGAGTCAGGAGTGGGGCTCACGTGAGGAATGTATAAGATTAAGATGGCCATCTTAGAGTTTGTGTAGATGAGTTCACATGGTTGTAATATTGATGGTGCATGGTTGATGGTTGTTGATTGCTCAGTGAATATATTATTGATTATTCCGGATCCTTGGTGTGGGGTTTCTTCTTGACCGGAATTCATATTGATTGCGTTACGAAAGCGTATAAACCATATATCTTTCTGGCGGGGTCCCTCCCACGGTCCGGGGGTCACCAAGACCAGGTAGTTACCGGGAGGACCACGTAACAGAATTGGGGGCTCGTCCAAATTACGATTTGCGGTTTCGCAATTGGGTCTACGTCCGGGATCTAAAAGTGTATAAAATAATAAAATAATAATATTTTTGGTAATTAAAATTTATTAATTAATTATTAATTGGTAATATTTTTTTTTTTGAGAAATTGGGGAAAGTCTTGGGGTGAAGGTTAACAGGTGTTAACGATAGGCACCATGGCGTTTGTGGCACAGAACTTTGGGGTAACCCCGAGTGAGGCACAGTTCCGAGCGTTGCTAAAGTCGGATCTCTTGAAATTGGCCAAACATTTTAACTTGGAGGTCCGAACTAATTTGAGGAAGGCAGAGTTGCAGGCCACGGTGATACAATCTATGGTGGGATTAGGAACATGGGACGAGTTAGCCTGGGAGTGGCTACCCGAAGAACCAGAAGACGTGGAGCTCCGGAAACTGGAGTTGCAATTACGGAGCCAGGAACGGATCAAAGAAGAAGAAAGGAAAGCAGAAAAGGAAAGAGCAGAAGAAGAAAGGAAAGCAGAAAAGGAAAGAGCAGAAGAAGAAAGGAAAGCAGAGGAGAGGAGAGAAGAGAAACAAGCAGAGGAAAGGAGAGTGGAACGAGAACTCCAGGAAAGGTTAGCAGAAGAAGAAAGGAAAGCAGAAAAGGAAAGAGCAGAAGAAGAAAGGAAAGCAGAAAAGGAAAGAGCAGAAGAAGAAAGGAAAGCAGAGGAGAGGAGAGAAGAGAAACAAGCAGAGGAAAGGAGAGTGGAAAGAGAACTCCAGGAAAGAAGAGAAAAGGAACAAGCAGAGGAAAGGAGAGCTGCAAGGGACCTCGAAGCAGAGGAGAGAAAAGCGGAAAGGGAATTAAAGGAACGTGACATGCAGCTTCAGCAAGAAATCAAATTCAAGGAGCTGGAGTTAATGAGAGAACGGGGAGAGGCACCACCCTTGCTGACGGGGTCGACACCTAACCAGAAAACCTGGGATGTGGGCAGACATGTGAGGCTGGTTCCACCGTTCAGTGAAAAAGAAGTCGCGAAATTTTTTCCACACTTTGAGAAAGTGGCTCGACAATTAAACTGGCCGGAGGAGGCATGGACCATACTCGTGCAAAGTGTGCTGGTGGGGAAAGCTCAGGAAATTTATTCGGCGCTACCAATGGACCAATGTGCAGATTATGAGGTACTGAAGAAGCACATCCTCAAAGCCTATGAGTTGGTTCCGGAAGCTTACAGGCAAAAATTCAGGAATGCCAGGAAGAGGGAGAGTGAGACCCATGTGGAGTTTGCCAGAGTGAAAGAAAACATGTTTGATCGGTGGTGTGAGTCAAAAGGAGTCGGGAAAGACTTCGAGACATTGCGGGACTTGATCCTGGTGGAGGAATTCCAGCAGTGTGTCCACGAGGACATCAAAGTGTACCTGCAGGAAAAGAAGGTACCAAAGTTGTGGGACGCAGCCACCATGGCAGATGATTATGCCTTAACCCACCGAATAGGGGTCCACGAACCTAACTCCTCGCCTAGATCTCCGCAGGGGAGGTGGGGAACAGCAGGTGCGGAGAACGACCATACATGGCGGCGGCCTCGAGATGATTATGGGGACAAATATGATACCCCACCGGTTCGAAATCAGAGGGATGCGGGCCCAAGACAAACTTATAGTTCGGGGGGCCCGAGGCAGACCCCGAGTTTTTCCTCCGGGCCTACTTGCGCGTTTTGCAAAAAACCTGGACACTTGATGTCCAGTTGTTACCTCATGAAAAGGGACAACCCAGAGCGGAGTCCGACTATTACAACTCCGAATGCGATGGCTAGCGTAAGAAATCGCCATCAAGAGGGTTACCAACCATTTATTTCCGAGGGGTTTGTGTCACTGGATGGAGCCTCGACTAACCGGAGACCGGTTAGGATATTGAGAGACACAGGGGCCCATCAATCTTTAATGCTTGAAGGCATTTTGCCATGGTCCGAGGAGACGGCAACGAGGGATAGTGTTCGTTTACAGGGGATCGGGGGCGGTGTTAGTGCTCCCCTTCAGGTCATCCAGTTGGAGTCCGATTTGGTGTCAGGACCGGTCACCGTCGGTTTACAAGCCACGTTTCCTGTAGAGGGTGTATCTGTGGTTCTCGGGAATGATTTGGCCGGGGGTCAAGTTTATGGTAACCTGAGGGTTGATAAAGAGCCCAGCAGGGAAAATAACACCACACCAGCTCGGGATGGGGACAAAAGTGCCAAGTTATTTGTAGGGGGACTGAACTTCAAAACAGAGGAAGAAGTTCTGACCTCTGTCTTCAACAGATATGGGCCGCTGGTGGAAGTGCGGTTGGTAAGAGACTGGGAAACGCAACAGTCAAGAGGGTTCGGCTTTGTCACGTTTGCCAGCACAAAAGACGCCAGAGAGGCAGAGAAGAATTGGAATGGCAGGGATTTGGAGGGTCGGACCATAACAGTAGGGAAGGCATTTCGTAGGCGTCGAGAGGTCTACAGGAGAGGACAACTGGGCGGTAGTTTTGGTGGTGGCCGCAGTCAATATTATTATGGAGGCTCCCTGAGTTACGGCCGCTCCCGAAGGAAGAATTGGCAAAGTAGTGGCCGAGAAGAAGACCGGTATTCAGGGGACTACAGGGACCAGTGGTCCCACCCTAATTATTAGGGACGTTCTGAGAAGTTGAAGCACTGAAGGCGGCGGAGCCGCCGAGCCAAGATTCCTACACGAATTAACCGTGAACGCCGTTCCTAAAGGCGTCCATGTAGTGAACTTTCCTGCACGGACTAACCGTGAACTCCACGTTCCTCAAGGCGCCCATGTAGAGAACTTTCCTGCACGGACTAACCGTGAACTCCACGTTCCTCAAGGCGCCCATGTAGAGAACTTTCCTGCACGGACTAACCGTGAACTCCGCGTTCCTAAAGGCATCCATGTAGTGAATACTCGGCTTGGCCTCCCGGAAAAGTGCTATCGAGTGGCTTAACTGGCTTTATTTTTAAGTGATAACTGTGCCCGGGGGGAACTGATAATGTGGGGGGGTTGAGTGATCTGGTTTGTTTCTCCAAATTGGCCGGCAAAGAAAGTTTTCGCTGGGTTCAAACTTTCTTTCTTGAAGGGGGGGAGTGTTACATATTTAGGTGAATGTATGTAAATTACCATTCAGGTTGCTTATCCGTGTGTATTATATTAAGGGTTGTTGTGATGGGAGGGTCAGGAGCCCTTCGGAACCAGTGGCCGGAAACGGAAGTGGCCGGAAACGAAAAAAGAAAAGACACGAGGAGAGGAAAGGACGGTGCTTCTTCTTCCTCGCCCCGCGACGACGAGAAGGTGGAATCGACCTTACGCTGCGCGGGAAAACGCGCCGTTGCGAAACGTCTGGCGAGAGGAGTTACCTGGGCGGTAAATACCTTTGGACACGTCCAGTCACTGTGAGTTCGTGCACGAAACCAAGCGTCCGGGACAGTTTGCCCCGTCTACAAAGACGCGTACGGGTCCGCACGTTGGGCCTCGCTCGCGTCGGAAGCCGCGCTGGGTTTTGCCCCGTCTACAAAGACGCGTACGGGTCCGCACGTTGGGCCTCGCTCGCGTCGGCAGCCGCGCTGGGTTTTTGCCCATCTACAAGGACGCGTAAGAGTCGCACTTGGGGCCTCGCGCACGTTGGACGCCGCGCTGGGTTTGCCCCGTGGCTTGGCAAGGAGGTGCGCTACAGCCGCGGCCCCAGTCCGAGACGGCACGTTTAGAGCACGTCCGCCCGGGGCTCGTTCAACCGCCCGTGTGCGGAGAGGAGAGACATTGACCACGGAGGGAGTCAGGAGTGGGGCTCACGTGAGGAATGTATAAGATTAAGATGGCCATCTTAGAGTTTGTGTAGATGAGTTCACATGGTTGTAATATTGATGGTGCATGGTTGATGGTTGTTGATTGCTCAGTGAATATATTATTGATTATTCCGGATCCTTGGTGTGGGGTTTCTTCTTGACCGGAATTCATATTGATTGCGTTACGAAAGCGTATAAACCATATATCTTTCTGGCGGGGTCCCTCCCACGGTCCGGGGGTCACCAAGACCAGGTAGTTACCGGGAGGACCACGTAACACTACTGTTAGCTGCATTCTTTCATGCCTGAAAAAGTACCTTTTGTTTTCATGTATATTGGGATTTCCATTTCTATCCATCCTTGCTTGAAGCTTATTGATTGACAAATGGCTTTATATACCTGCTTATGTATTTGCACCTGCGATGGATCGCAGGTTTACAAGAGTTCCGCATGGTTGTTGCTGGTGTGGTTCATGTTGGGGGTCGATTTTTGAAATGTGCACCCATTGGTTGGACATCAGTTGGACCCACCCACATTTGTCGCTTGACTCCACCCACCGTGGCACCCAGGCAAAATAATATGGCCGCCATCTTGGTTTTCCGGTGGGCCGAGGACAGACATCAAGCCTGTAGGTCTCTACTGATTTACACTGCCCGGGATTGTTGCATCAGATTTCCATTGCCTTTGTTTGGGTCGAGTGTTATTGACAATGAGGGACCACGAAAGATCTAATCGATTTTGAATAAAAATTATCAGTAAGGTTTAATCAAGCCCGTCAACACGTAGGGTACGCGGCTCCGTAAAATAATAGCGTTACGTATCTTTTGAACGGCACCGTACTGGGGTTAAACATTCTGTGACCGTGTGATGATTCAGCTCGTTCTGATGTAACCGTGGGGATGGTGACATGGATGAGAGGTGTCGAGTTAATTATTTAATGGCGCATTAAATGTGTGTTTCCCAATCAGCTCGTTACCGGATTTTGTGGCAGGTTGTGTCCACAGTGCGGTCATTCTTGTTTTACAGTGATCTGAGGCTCATGGAAGAGCTTGTGCACATATGTGCAGGACAAAGACATTAATATCGACATCTTTACATTAGTTATGACATGAGTAATCAATGGTATATGAGGTTTGCACCTGGGTTCCCTGCATCATAAGCTTGGGCTTTATATGGGATCATTAACAGGCCAAGAAAACATAGATTTGACGGAACATGGAAACACAAACTTGACACAAGGCTTCGTTTCCATGACTGCCATTTTCGATCTTTTTTTCTTTGTACTTTTTTCCTTTGTAATTTTGAGCGTATTTATCAAAATGTCTTCTCTTTGTGCCTTGTTTTCTAAAATTAATTACAAGAAATGAAATAAAGGATGATGCAAATAACCTTACCTTGGTTGTACTTTCCTGTGGTGCGTTTCGGCAGGTGGAACCGATCCCACCCAGGGTCCAAAGTGTCCCCTTTGTGTTACAAGTAAAGGATCACGTTTCGAATAGCAGGTTGTCATGTTTTCAGAGCTCGTTATGTTCTCATGTGTTTGTTCCAAGGACTCAAGCTGCCACTGAATCTCAAACAGTCTCCGATTGCAGTTCGTTTGTTCTAATATTCCGTTTGTGTGGTTTGAGTTCTTTGAAAGGTCAGCTTGCTCTGGTTTACTGATGATGAACAAACTTATTGGAAAGGTTGCTTGATGCTACCCATGTTTTTTTTTGGCTCACTTAAAAATAATTTATAGCCCATCAAATCCTGAAAAGAAAGTAGTTGTGACAAAAACATTGATTACCTCCGCCACCAAAGGTGGATGGAGGTTATGTTTTCACCCCTGTCTGTCTGTCCGTTTGTCTGTCCGTTTGTGAAGAAAATATCTCAAAAAGTTGTGGACGGATTTGGACGAAACTTGGTGGACAGGTTGGGTGTCTGACAAGGACGATTCGATTTTGGTGAAGATCTGAATATGGATTCGGAAATGAGAATTATTAAATTTTTTAAGTGATTCTTCACCATTGCACAATACTGTATGGCCAAAAACGATACATAGCCGGATCTCTCAGAAAGTTATGGATGGATTTGGATGAAACTTGGTGGCCCGGTTGGGTGTCTGACAAGAACGATTCAATTTTGATGAAGATCTGAATATGGATTCGGAAATGAGAATTATTAATTTTTTTTATGTGATTCTTCATCATTGGGAGATAGGGCTAAAAACTATACATAGCAGGATATCTTAAAAAGTTATGGACGCATTTGAACGGAACTTGGTGGACAGGTTGTGTGTGTATGACAAGGAAGAGTCGATTCAATTTTGGTGAAGATCCAGATCCAGATCCAGATCCAGATCCAGATCCAGATCCAGATCCAGCTAGAATAATTACCTTCGCAAAAGCGGAAGGTTATGTTTTGATCGCTGTGTATTTATTTGTATGTCTGTGTGTGTGTGTGTGTGTGTGTGTATGTTATTCGCATAACTCAAAAAGTATTCAACCGATTCGCATGAAATTTGGTGGGATGATAGGTTATTATCCGGGAACCATTTGATTAGATTTTGGAATCGATCGGGTCAAAGGTCAAGGTCAAGGTCATGAAAAGGTCAAAATCGTCTTTTTACCATAGCGCGGTCAATTTGTGTCCAATTTGTATGAAACTAATGCCAAAATGTTCAGAATTTAATGCCCAATCTTGTGATATGCGACATGACACTCTGACGTCATAACCCTTGTTTGTATGTCTGTGTGTGTGTGTGTGTGTATGTTATTCGCATAACTCAAAAAGTATTCAACCGAATTGCATGAAATTTGGTGGGATGATTGGTTATTATACGGGACACATTTGATTAGATTTTGGGAGCAATCGGGTCAAAGGTCAAGGTCAAGGTCACGAAAAGGTCAAAATCGTATTTTTACCATAGCGCGGTCAATTTTTATCCAATTGGCATGCAACTAATGCCAAAATGTTCAGAATTCAATGCCCGATCTTGTGATATACGACATGTCCCAGTGAAGACATTACCCTTGTTAGCGGTTGGGGGTCAAAGGTCAGGGGGGTCACGACCTTGCAAAATGTGCGTTTTTTGTCATAACTCGGTCAATTCTTATCCGATTTGCATGAAATCAGCACCAAACTGTTCACTGTTCTGTTCCCTACACTCCCATGCCAAGTACAGAACAGTAGCTGCGGCGAAGGTATGCGCTCTACCGAGTGCCCGTTCTAGTTACCTTCGCAAAAGCGGAAGGTTATGTTTTGATCGCTGTGTATTTATTTGTATGTCTGTGTGTGTGTGTGTGTGTGTGTGTATGTTATTCGCATAACTCAAAAAGTATTCAACCGATTCGCATGAAATTTGGTGGGATGATAGGTTATTATCCGGGAACCATTTGATTAGATTTTGGAATCGATCGGGTCAAAGGTCAAGGTCAAGGTCATGAAAAGGTCAAAATCGTCTTTTTACCATAGCGCGGTCAATTTGTGTCCAATTTGTATGAAACTAATGCCAAAATGTTCAGAATTCAATGCCCAATCTTGTGATATGCGACATGACACTCTGACGTCATAACCCTTGTTTGTATGTCTGTGTGTGTGTGTGTGTGTGTATGTTATTCGCATAACTCAAAAAGTATTCAACCGAATTGCATGAAATTTGGTGGGATGATTGGTTATTATACGGGACACATTTGATTAGATTTTGGGAGCAATCGGGTCAAAGGTCAAGGTCAAGGTCACGAAAAGGTCAAAATCGTATTTTTACCATAGCGCGGTCAATTTTTATCCAATTGGCATGCAACTAATGCCAAAATGTTCAGAATTCAATGCCCGATCTTGTGATATACGACATGACCCAGTGAAGACATTACCCTTGTTAGCGGTTGGGGGTCAAAGGTCAGGGGGGTCACGACCTTGCAAAATGTGCGTTTTTTGTCATAACTCGGTCAATTCTTATCCGATTTGCATGAAATCAGCACCAAACTGTTCACTGTTCTGTTCCCTACACTCCCATGCCAAGTACAGAACAGTAGCTGCGGCGAAGGTATGCGCTCTACCGAGTGCCCGTTCTAGTTTTTTAAGTGATTCTTCACCATTGAGTAATATGGCCAACCAGGCGGAGGTTTGCTCTCGACTGAGTACCGTTATAGTTTGTACAATGTTACCATTTAAACGAAATTTAAACAAAAGAAAAACCGCAAGCATAACATAACGTGGTAATAATTATATAATTATTGCTATTGTTACTATTGTTGTAAGTTGTTTTAAAAATCTTCTTCTTTCACGTGGCGTGTCTTAGTTGTTGGACTAGCTCTAGATCTTACGTCTTAGTTGTGGTCTTGGTTCTCAACCCAGAGAATGACAGAAACTAAAAGTCTTGCAGGTCGATTAAAAGTCTTGCAGGGTGAACCATGAGGAGGTAGGTCGGTTGTCATGTCACCTCGTTTTTGAAGTCCATTAAGCAATTAAGAGAAAGTGAAAGGAAATGTCATCAGGATGTAAAGTGTGTTCTTCAAAATGAACTGCAAGATATGGCACTAATCCTAGTCCAGGGATTTTGTGCCAAGGTTATTCTCAAACCTAGACATTTAAGGCTTTGGATTTAATGGTTAATTTGCCAATAGTTCAGGTCAGAGATAGCTCCAGCACCACTCTCATGGCTTTCAGCATATGACCCATTCGACCTGGTTTTGCCTTCAATAACCATCAAAGTAGAGCATATCCGACATCACTGAATGTGTGCATGTAGTCGTACCACTACTTACACCTACCTCTTTGAGAATCGTGAAGGAAAATTGATAAGATGGAAGATTGTGACTTGTGTTACGTACTACCTCCCCAAACCCTGGTTACGGTGCACCTCAGAGTCTGGAGCGGGAACACGGCAGAAAGATTTGTATTTTGGAGTGTTCTAATAAACCATGGTAAAACCACACCAATGCACTTGTAGAACAAAACAAGTAATTGTATTCACACCAATGCACTCACATACACAATAATAACACTATTAAAGAAAGTACACTGAAAATGTCACTTGCATCAAATGAACAGTACATATGATGGTACCATCATTCCCCAATGCTCTCAACGCAATGAACTCACGATACGCCAAACGTGAGTGGGATGTAACATTCCCCAAAGTCCGTGCACGAATCTCCACGCTGGTTGAAGATCGAGGTGGTGCAGAACGACAAATCAATAGGCAGGCAGGCAGGTATTCAATAGGCAGGTATTCAATAGGCAGGTATAGGCATCAATAGGCAGGTATTTGCGTGACTGTGGATGAGGAGTTACGAGGTGAGAGGTCGATATGGGAATTGAGTCAATAGGTAAACCAATCCGGAATCAATAGGTAAACCAATAGGTAAACCAATCAACCTCACCGCGCTCCACACGGTGAGGTTGATATGGAAATCCGGAAATCCCAACGGCAAAACAAAATGCACCAAGCGGACAGCCTCTTCTTCTTCGAGGACAAAATGGCGTATATGCCCATAATGGAGGGACTTGATTTCTCCAACGATGACTCACACTTGGTGATAAAAGCTGAGACGCAGGTTTAATTGCACTCACAATATATGGCGATGTTGCAAACAATCCCTTTCACATTAAACGTCAACTCATTCGCGACCAATATATAAAAATAAGTCCGCTCACAGCCTCGACGTAACTCACAGCTCTCTTCCCCTCTCTCTGCCAAAACCGATCTCGCTTCTTCCGGTCTCTTGACTGTGTTTCCTTTTTCCTTCACAAACATATATTTTTACCTTTTACAAAAGTCATCTCCATTTCACACAAAAATCTTAACAACAATATTACCTATAACTAAAAATCCTACAAGTATATAATAACAACAAAGGCAGAAGTGACGGTTCGTAACACTTTGATGGTTCGTGCCTCATTGATAATAATTATGGATGGTAAACATTTGCAAATAGAGAGTTCATAAGACACGTTACCTCGCACAGTGTTCAAGTCTATACTTCAATTTAAATAAAATAATGATTTAAAAGATTTTTTTTTTTTTAACCTTAAATTTTGTGCTATTGCAGCAGTCTTGTACACCACTCTTGTACACCACTCTTGTACACCACTCTTGTACACCACTCTTGTACACCACTCTTGTACACCACTCTTGTACACCACTATTGTACACCACTATTGTACACCACTATTGTACACCACTATTGTACACCACTATTGTACACCACTATTGTACACCACTATTGTACACAACTATTGTACACCACTATTGTACACCACTCTTGTACACCACTCTTGTACACCACTCTTGTACACCACTCTTGTACACCACCTTATACACCACTCTTATACACCACTCTTATGCACCACCATATACACCATCTTATACACCATCTTTTACACCACTCTTATACACCACTCTTATTCACCACTCTTGTGCACCACCATATACACCATCTTATACGCCATCTTTTACACCACTCTTATACACCACTCTTATACACAACTCTTATACACCACGTTATACACCACATTATGCCCCACCTTATACACCACCTTATACACCACTCTTATGCACTACTCTTATGCACCACTCTTATGCACCACTCTTATGCACCACCCTTATACACCACTCTTACACACCATTCTTATACGCCACCTTATTAACACTTGCATACCAAGCAACAAAGAAGGCTGGGTTAAGCAATTGGTTCATGTCGACCCTCTGTCTTATCAGTTTATGATCGTTAGTTTATGATTGAGGATCAACTTTTTAAAATTGAATGTTATATTTTCAGCACGAATCGGAGCATGAATAGGAAGACAAGCTTGCCATTTTTACCGTACATTGGTTGTCCCGATCGCACATGCGCAAGGAGGAGTGAGATCTTTTTTTTTTACTCTGTCTGCTTGTCTGGCAGTCAAACAGAAATGAAAATCATTCTAAACAGTAAACGTAAACTTACTGTTTTTAAGGACGTTATAAAGGACACAAGCAGCAGGCATGAATAACTAAAGTAACACTTCAGGTAAGGCAATGTAATAGACTGGCTAAAACGGCGGTAAAACCCAGAATTGATTTATTTTATGCCGTTAAACCTCTTGAATCCATCACTTAAATTTAATTATATACTTTAACACTGCAAAACACAAATTTCCTTTATAATACTCCCAAGAAGCCCCAGTTTAGAAGTACTTGGAGATGTTCTATGCTCTATACTCTATAGTCTATAGCTATGCTATAGGGTGGTGTTGAAGGAGCTGTGCTCCTACGCGAGTCGAAAGGATTGACGCGACAAAAGACGGAAATTCGTCCGAGTTTCTTTATTGAGCAAAACCAAAACTCGGGTACTCTGAAAAGCCCGTTTATCGGGCAGCAATATATACATGCACTCAAACACGTCATGCCGGAGCGTTTACCCGGGAAAGGCGAGACTGGGCGTGCCCGGGCGGCCTGGGCGAGCCCGGGAAAGGCAAGTCTGGACATGCCCGGGAAAGGCGAGACCGGGCGTGCCCGGGCGGCCTGGGCGAGCCCGGGAACAGCGAGTCTGGGCATGCCCGGGAAAGGCGAGACTGGGCGTCCCCGGGCGGCCTGGGCGAGCCCGGGAAAGGCGAGTCCGGACATGCCCGGGAAAGGCGAGACCGGGCGTGCCTGGGCGGCCTGGGCGAGCCCGGGAAAGGCGAGTCCAGGCATGCCCGGGAAAGGCGCGTCTGGGCATGTCTGGGCGGCCTGGGCGAGCCCGGTACAGTGATCGCCCCCTGGTTGCGTCTTTGGCAGGTGTAAGGCGATTGTGTATGTTCAGCGGTAACCGCTACAGTGTATAGTTGTGACGTGCATCTCCTGGGAAGTGGCAGTGGGTGTGGCATGTGAGAGGGTGCAGTATCTGGATGATGAAGAGGCCGACGATATGGCTATGTACGATGCTGATTGACGCTGCGTTCATAGTTTAGGAGATTGAGGCTGTATTGATCAACTGTGACACAACGTCATCTTTTTACAATGTATATGCATCTAATTTATATTTTTAAACGATCTTTAACATCAATATTTTATTCAAGTTGTAGTATATACTTAAACGCTGTGTGGGGTGTTGTGTTCTATGAACTCTCTAGTTTAGAATGTCCAAGTACTGCTAGATAAATGGAATGGTTTTGAAAGTGTCAAAAGGCGATTTGTATTCCACAGCGTTCGTGTATATAATTCAATGTAAAAAAAATAAAGATTGGAAAAGTCGTATAAATAAATTGATTAATTCTGGAAGTTTACCGCCAATGATGCAGTGGCTATTACATCACCTTATTTAACACCTTACATGAGTTATTTGTACTTGTTACCCTTGCCAGAGGAGAGGGTATTGCATTTGAGTTAATTTGTTTGTCTTTTTTGTCCACACAGAATAAATATGATTTTCTCTGCAACCATTGGTTCAATTGACAGGAACTTTTCACCATAGGTGCACCTCCTCCTGTAGAATATTTTAATGATAAATATGACGTCATAGGTCACGTGGTATGGGCGCCATCTTGGAAAAACCAAAGAAATTTGCACCTCTATATCTCCGAAAGCGCTGAATAGAAAAATTGAGACAAGGCTCATTGTAAAGAACTCTCCATGGGGAATAAAATATGTTAATGATGATGTCATAGGTGCCTCCATTATGACGTCATAATTCAACAAGTACAAAACTTCATCCGATCAAGATGAAATTTATTGAGCGCCATCTAGCGATAAATTGGTTGAGGAAAAAAATGATGACGTAATCGCTCACGTGGTTCGGCCGCCATATTTGTTTTACCACAAAAGCCTTATAAGCCACTAAAAACACGTCCTGGCAAGGGTCTGCAGTCTCTGATTGCTCTTTCTTGTTGTTTGTGTCCTTTAAGACGTCAAAACATTAAGTTTTTCCGGTTTGGAATGATTTTCAATTTAGTTTGATTATATCAGACAGGCGGACGGAGTAAAAAAAAAGTATCTCACTCCTCTCTGCACATGTGCGATTGGGAGGAATTCAGAGAAAGTACAATACTGTAAACCAGCAGCTTTGTTTTCTGATTCATGCTCAAAATACAACATTCAATTTAAATTTAGTTTCTCCTTGATCATAAACATATATTTGTGGATAGACAGACGGATGGACATGAACCAATTGCTAAACCCCTTTTTAAGTCAACTGGACTATGTCCAGCTGAGTTTTTGTCGACACCCAGTGTCCGTCGTCCGTCGTCCGTCTGTCGTCTGTCTGTCTGTCTGTCTGTCGTCTGTAAACAATTCGAAGTCTATGCTCTAAAAGTCACAAATATTGATCAAATTTGATGAAACTTGTTATGCAGCATCTTTAAGACATAAACTAGTTTGGGATTGCATTTGGGCGTTGCACGCCCAAAAATGGTCGCGGCAGGGCGGCCATATTGAAAAATCTATTTTTGTCAATCTGGTACTTCCTAATGTAGCTAGAAGGCTGAAACTTGGTGTGTAGACAGTATGTAACAAACCTCAACACATATAATACATTCAAGTCTGAAATCTGAGAAAAGAATTGTAGTTTTACTTTTCATGCCTCACTTAAAACTCAATTTTTTCTAGTTTCCTGTTTAAACATGAGATACCTTCAACGTTACTGTACCTCTTTAGCACATGTAAACTGTATAGTTTGTGGTTCTATTATGCATATTCTAACCATATTGATGTAGACCAGTTGAGTTCAGGTTCCCTGGAACCTCTAGTTTGCATTTGCATGGGGAAACTCGGACGGCACTCGGTAGATAGAGTGCATACCTCCACCATGTTGAACTGTTCACGTTTTGTATCTCACTGATGGGCCGGATCTGCATCCGAGCCTGAACCAAAATCAAATCGGCTTGTTATTTTCACCGACCCAAACCATCCACCAAGTTTCTGCCGAATCAGCCCGTAAAATTTTGAGATATCCTGCTCACAGTCAGACACACAGGAGTTAAAAAAAATCGTTGCAGGTTTCAGAATGTAGTTGTACTTGAGAAGAATGGTGGTGGATTGGTACGTACATTGATTTTCAATGCAATGAAATGTGATGCTGGACTAAAGGAAACGATTGAAATTTGGATCACAGTCTCTTAGAGGTCAGGAAGACTTCATCTGCAGTACTGCATGATACCCGTGGTCCGACACGTATGATGCAGAGGTCGGCCATTGTGTTTAAAAAAGAAATCCCCAGGTTAATTTTTTTTCGATGTTTTCATGTTGCCGAGGGCTGGCATGGTTTCTTTTTACATTCGGAGACAGTGGACATGTTTACACGAATAACGTCTCACCTAACTTGTTATAAAACTTTGCCGCAGGGTTCTCTGATCCGGCTACCGGGAACATCAACCTCACGGGAGAGTGTTTTCTGCAGAAACCCAAATCACGACATTAACCAGGAGCAAAGTCTCCTTCTTAACGACCTAGTATTGTATATGTGAGTAGATGTGAACGGAGCTGCGAAAAGGGTCATCACTCACCTCCAACTGTTGGCTCAATGGTCCAAAGGACCAGCTTGCTGTGATCCCATATTGCTAGAACTGCGGAGCAGTAAGTAATGTCTCTTCGGACTTTGATTAACTGTTAAAGACATGTGGGAACGGCCCAGACAGTGGTACGAGGACTGGGAACGAAGGAGCCAACTAATCACGAGATCACAAATACTTATCCCAACGAAAGACACGAGGGTGAATGAAGTCGTTTACTTGGATTTATTTCCATGCAACCACCATGTCGATCGAGCCTGCTCTCTGGCGTCCATGCTGCTTCTGGCCGTCCCCCCCCCCCGAAACCCACTGCACATGGGACATGTCCATGGTGGAAAGTCTTGTTGGACTGGCATAACTTCCTCGGATCTCGTTTTGATTGATGCCATGTGTCATTTTAACCATTCCACTTGCCACAGACCAATTTGTAGCCTTTCCTAGATTGCCCACAACTTTAGCAGCAGCCATTGACTTATTATTGAAAATTCTTCACCACCTGCCATGGGTTTGACCTGCAAATGTGGTGGTACTGCTTTCACCACAACGTTGAAATCAATAACTTCACCTTATGGGAGAACTCCAGAGCAGTTGATGAAGATCCAACACGATCGAGCCTTTCATGATGTTTATACTGCACTTCGAAACGAACGCATTAACAATTCGATTGTACTTCACCTGTATTCTTCTTCTTTGCACTTGACTGATGGTGTAAGTATACTTTCTCAGCACATTTCAGGCAATTTGTTTCTTTCATGCCATTCGTTCATCATTCATGAGTCATGACATACAATATTGATCTTCCCACCCCACCCATCCCGATTCCTCTTCCTTCTAAGTTTCCAGTTTCTCCCTCCCGAGGGTTTCCTTCTGTATCCATCTCGTCCACCTCATGCACCCTTTCCTGCCCCCCATTTCTCCCCACACCCACTGTTTGTTCAAGTCTCCCTCTATTTTGTCCTTCAAGCCTGTTGTTGGCGTCCTCCTTTCTTTAGCGTTCATTTTGTTCTGTTGCGTCATGATCCGTTCGGTGTTCTAGCTCTTCCATGAGCCTTGACTCTTTACAATTTTTTTTAAATTTAATCACATGACTTTCATGTGCAGATTCTGCAGCTTTATGTCTGGCTAAGCCACAAAGATGAACAGAGCATCCATTATTACACTAGCCTGAGGAGAGGGTATTGCATTTGAGTCCGTTTGTCAGTCTGTTTGTTTGTCTGTTTGTTACTTCGCCAAATTTTCTTTTTTTTTGCAAGTACGTATGTTGATCACTTCGGTTTGTGTGTTTGTGTGTTTGTGTGTTTGTCTGTCCGCTCACTTATACTTGCCTACAGGTTACAGTTTTTAACCGATCTTCACAAAACTTCAAACGGTAGAGTTCGTGGTCCGACAAATTCCTATATATTTTGAGGTTAAAAGGTCAACATAGGCCTAAGGTCAACCACTTTTTCCGAATTTCTAAAATCCTCAATTTTCATCCAATTGACTTGAAATTTGAAAAGGATTTACATATCGGCTAACTGAATTCAACCACAAACTTTTTTTTTTTTTTTTGTATACTGAATCGAGGCTCGTGAAAGAGCTGACATTTACTTCACAAACAAAGCAACCAGACAAACAAAATATATAAAAAGAGGGAGCGGAAGACAAGAGAAGGGAAAGCACACAAACACTTGAGAGCACACAACATTTAAGAGCAGGGAGATGTGTGGGAGGGAGAGGGCTTGGGGGGAGGAGGCGTGGGAATGGGGGGGGGGGGGTGGGGGATTTGTGGTTGAAGGGGGGGGGGTCAACATAGGCCAAAGGTCAACCACATTTTTCGAATTTCTAAAATCCTCAATTTTCATCCCATTCACTTGAAATTTGAATGGGATTTACATATCTGTGAACTGAATTCAATCAACAACTAATTTCGAGGTCAACATAGGTCACAAGGTCAACATAGGCCAAAGGTCAACCACTTTTTTCAAATCTCTAAAATCCTCAATTTTCAACCGATTGACTATAAATTTGTTTAGGATTTTCATGTCAGCGAACTGAATTCAACCACCACCTGTTTTTGAGGTTAACATAGGCCAAAAGGTCTACATAGGCCGAATTTCTAAAATTGTCAATTTTCATCCAATTAACTTAAACTTTGAAGACAATTTGCATATCAGGTCACTGAATTCAACCACTAATTATTTTTGAGGTCAAAAGGCTGCTCCACTAAGTGCCATGCAACTTTGTTCTGTTTTGCCAAGTGTCACTCTATGAGTGATTTTTCATTTGTTTGTTTGTTTGTCCGCACAGAATAAATATGATTTTCTCTGCAACCGTTGGTCCGATTGACAGGAAATTTACACCATATGTGCAACTCCACCTGTATAAATTTTTTATGATAATTATGACGTCACAAGTCACGTGGTTTGGTCGCCATCTTGGAAATATCGAAAAAATTTGCACCTCTATATCACCGAAAGCGCTGAATAAATAAAATTGAGACATGGCTCGTTGAAAAGAACTCTCCATGGGGAATAAAATATCTTAATGATGATGTCATAGGTGCCTCCATTATGACGTCATAATTCGACATGTGCAAAACTTCATCCTATGAAGATGAAATTTATTGAGCACCATGTCAGCATAAACTGGTGGAGAAAAAAAAAAGTAATGATGACGTCATCGGTCACGTGGTTCAGCCGCCATCTTGGAAAAACAGAAAAACTTTGCACCTCCATATCTCCAAAAGTGCTGAATAGAAAAAATTGAGAAATGGCTAATTGTGAAGAACTCTCCATGGGGAATAAAATATGTTAATGATGATGTCATAGGTGCCTCCATTATGACGTCATAATTCGACAGCTACAAAACTTCATCTGATCAAGATGAAATTTCTTGAGCATAATCTAGGAATAAATTAGTTTAGAAAAAAAAATGTCGTCATCGGTCACGTGGTTCGGCCGCCATATATGTTTTAACACAAAAGCCTTAAAAACCACTGAAAATACATCCTGGCGAGGGTTTGCAATCTCTGATTGCTCTTTCTTGTTTCTAGATTGGTGTGCATGTGTACATCAAATGAACCGATGAACAAGGAGCCCTCTCAACTTCATACCACCATGTCCAGGAGTCTGGAGCCATGGTCACAGTGTCACAGTGTCACAGGATGTTTACCTCCATGATAGAATAAGCTCATTTTTATTGATGGTATATCAGGCTTAAGCTCCTAATGGAAATGCAAAGGGAAACCACCCAATGTACTCCTTGCCACGAGACTGCTACAGAATTGACTACTGATCCCATCTCATGGGGAATGTCACATCACAACCCAAATGCCACAGGAAATCGAATCGTGATGATTAGCTATTGTCTTCATGCTCCTCAGGAAAGTTCTCGCATCGCAAATAATTGTCATTTGTTGGTGTGTTGGCCTAATTTTGAATCCCTGCTTCCTTGCTCTAAAGATTGGATGAATTTGAAACATTAAGATGATCCCAGCCAATTTTGCTTAAAGAATCTCTTTGACATTATTTCTAGCCCACAAGGCACACAGATGAAAGAACTACACCAAGGCCTTCACTATGGGAAGAAACCTAGTTAACATGGCAGGTGCAACGCTGACTCTTCGAACCCTTTATTTTCCACCTGACGCCGAAAGAAGATAAATAGGGCAGCATGACGGCCTTTCTGCAACCTCTGTGCCCGGAGCGGTTTACAAGCCCATCTGTCTAGACCGCATCTACAAGCGGAGACCAAGAATGAAGCCAAATCGCATGCCTGGTCTAGAGGATGGGCCGTCATTCACCCTCATTGTCCACCCATTCTTGCTCCTCGGTTCATTTTGGGGTCTGCGTGTCCATAGAGTGCTTCCTTTTTTTTTTTTGCCCTACCTGAGATTAATTTTCTTTCCTATTAGCAAGGCATGGCCAAGAACGAACGATGCCTTCGGCCCATACAAAATCGGCTTCCACATTCGACTTCCCACAATCTCGGCTGAGGAATGGCATTATGATCAAGGTACATCTCGGCCTCGATGCCTTTCCTGTTCGGATGTCTGGCTCGGTTGGTGATGATACCTTGAGCGTCTCGTCTTGCCACCAACCATGTGCTGATAATGGCACCTTGCACACTTCAAGAGGCCATTTGTTTCATCACTTCAAATTATCTATTTATCTGAATCCATCTATTCTATTGAAATCGATGTTTCCATGAGTTTGTAAAGCGCAACATTCTTATAATCTACGTCCAAGTAAGTTGACTTTTATTGAAGATCTATATTCTGTTGGATTCATCTGCGTATCGAGGCGGATCTGGATACAAGATATCTAATTGCAATACATCGATCGCCATGATGAATAATTATTATTCCAGGCAACATTTTCCGAATACGTGAGTGGAATTATGATCATGGTGAACTATAGTTTTCTGTTGCGAGTTGTCCGTCGAGAGTTTTGCAATTATCCAGGCATCGTTTTGAGGTCCAAAAGCAATTGGAGTAGCGATCAGGCGGTGCAGTGTACGCCATTTGATTCGTTCTGCCATCCATCAATAGGCGCGGGTTGCATAAATGGGATTTTGGTAATGATAGTGAGGTGAGCTATTGTATCGTTTCATATGTTCAAATTTGTGAAACTTTACACACGAGATGCAGAGCCACAACTGGTACTCTTGAGTCGTTTGGCTGGCTTCTAGTTACCTGAGTAGGATGATTCATCACCTGATGATTGTATTAATATTGCCAGACAATTTCCTCTGTGCTGTACGTAAGGGTTCTGCATCCAATGTGTGCAGTACCAAGTCTGGTATGGTGGTTGCCTAACGGTAAAGAGGCCTGAGAGGTGCTGATCATCTGAACATTGAGTTCAAATGGTATGAGAGCTGCCATTTGCTGGAGCTGATCATCAATGAGTAAGACATCTCTTGAGGGGATGTGAAACCAGAAACCACTTCTGGTCTCAACTCGAATTCCAACAACTTCGGGGATGCCTCTTTGCGGTGGTTGCACCCCTCAATGCAAGTCAGGGGAGAATTCTTTCCTGCTGCCCGGATTCGCCAGGGCAGTGTGGTCACGGTCAAATTGCCGATCAGCCCTCATGGACCGGCCCTTTCCCTCTTGTCTCTGTCTGTCTCTTCTCTCTCTCTCTCTCTCTCTCTCTCTCTTTCGCCCCCTGCTGGTCGTTTGTATGCTGGTTGTACTGTCATGGCGTCTGCTTGTGGAGGCCTGTGAGTGCTCTGTGTTGTTGCTCCATTCCCCCCCCCCCCCCGTTTTCCCCCCTCTGTGTCCTTGTACCTGTTCGTGGAGTCTTCCTGGTGATTCCCATAAACGTTGAGACGGGAGAGAGAGCCGGAGAGCACAGGGTGATCGCTGGTAAGGGTTCGCCGTTTTTGGGCGTCGCCCGATCGGTGTTTGCTCCTTCATCTTAAACCTCTATTTCCTTTTTTTCCTTTCGTTTATCCTTCCTTCAGTTTGTTTTGTTGCCTCCCTTTTCCGAAGTTAGGGAAATCGGAGAGGTCTGATTGCTTCCCATTCCCGGAGTTCGGGTAGGGAAGATTGTATTATATATTCACCCTCCCCGAGTTGGGGAGGGGTTGTAAGTGCAGCTGTTCCAGCATGGCAGCTGCACTATCTCGATTTACGGCCTTTCAGAGCCTGACCCGTAAGCACGGGTTCTTTTGTGTACCTCCGGAACGTGAGGTTAGTGTCGAGGACGTTGTCCTCGCAACCGGTCGTGTTGTCGGGATCGACAAGGTTGTTGCCGCTTCGCGGATGAACAAGCGGATCGTTATTTTTTTGTCCGACGTGGATTGTGTCCCACAAATTGTCGAACAGGGTTTGACAATCGATCCAGATTTATTTGTAATGATTTCCCCACTAGATAGCCCAGCGATAAAAGTCGTGATATCAAATTGCCCCCCATTTGTATCCGACGATGTACTAATTAAAGAGTTGTCCCGATACGGTACCATCGTGTCTCGTATCTCCATGATTCCCTTCGGGTCACGAAACAACGATTTAAGGCACGTGGTTTCATTCCGGCGGCAAGTGTTTATGATTTTAAAAAATTCCCAGAAGGATTTAAACCTTATAATAAAATTAAAACATCAACAGAACGAATATACAGTGTACGTGTCCACCAACGTTCTAAAATGTTTTGGCTGCGGACAATTTGGGCATGTTAAGCATGACTGCCCCCGAAAAGAGAATTCTCCACAAGTGCAACCTCCCCTCCGAACCGGGAATAAGCAACCCCCCCACCTTCCCACCACCGGTCCAAACCCTCCCACCACTGACCCAAGCCCTCCCACCACCGACCCAAGCCTTCCCACCACCGAACCAAACCTTCCCACCACCGAACCAAGCCCTCCCGCCGCCGAACCAAGCCCTCCCACCACCGACCCGAACCTTCCCACCATCGACCCAAGCCTTACCACCACTGATCCCAATCTGTCCACCACCGACCCAAGCCCTCTTACCACCAATCCAAACCCCCCCGCCGTACCCCCCTCCCCTCCCCTTGAAACAGGGGCCCCTCCCTCTACTGAAGGATCTAATTGCAGCCATCTCCTGTTAACTATAGATCTCACCCCCCAGGCGACATCGTCCAATCACAGCTTGTTGCCTGCTATAACTGATCCTACCTCTCCCGCCGTGGTAGCCGATGGGATCCCCCTCCCGATGATCACGTCCTCCCTCCCCCCCCCTCCCCCCAAACCCTTGCAATCTCTTCCCACTAACCAGGACGAGTTTCAATTAGTCTGCCCAAAAGGAAAAAGACATCTGCAAACAACAGATGAAAACGGTCACCTCTTTAAAAAACCTACAACTGAAAACCGACAGGCCCTCCTCTCTGGCCTAGATTTGTCCCTCGTCACAGAAAATCGTTTCTCGGTATTGGAGGACATAGATGTGGATGAATCCTCGCCCTTGTCTACTGACCTAGAAACTGATATGGTTGAACCACAAAAATTAGTACCCCCCCCCCTCCCCCCCCCTCCCCTGAAGATGGCTCATTTCTCTCCCTCCCCGTCCCCCCCCCCTCTATGGACTATGCCCCATCCGATAACGTGGAGGGATGTGATGACGGTGAGGAGATAAATGATGAAAACCAGTGTGACACACCATCTGAGCCATCTGATATAGATGACTCTGTTAGTGAATGTGGTAGCCTTAAGGAAGAAGAAATCCCTCCAATCCCTCCCTCCGAGATAAAAAGGTTTCTTAAGGACACATTCCGAAAAAGGAATGTTGTAATAGAAACCTTTTTTCCGGAGCTACCTGATTTTATACATTCCGCTAAACTGATGGTAAAACGGCCCCACGTTTTTAATTTCAATTCCTCCCAACGTCACCGTTTAAAGAAGTGGTTGCAAAAAGCTAAGAATGAACTGCTATCAAAAAATTGAGTGGTGGTCACTCCTCCTTATAGCTGTAATGAGTTTTTCCATTTGTAGCCTGAATATTAACGGAGGATGTAGCTCTGTCCGTAAAGTTCAAGTAAGGGATTTTTTATTGCAGAAGAAAGTTGACATTGCCCTCTTACAAGAGACCCATGCCAACGACTGCTGTGTCGCAGAGTGGTGTAGGCTCTTCCCCGGCCTGTCCTTCTTTAGTAACGGTGACTCCCGCAAAGGCGGTGTCGCAATAATTCTTAGCCCCTCCTTTTCGCCTTCATCGCTTAAATTCGACGAAATACACAAGGGATCCCTAGCATCCCTAGAATTCCACTACTATAGAAAATTCTATACTATTTTTAATATCTATGCCCCAAGTACGCCTGTAGCTCGGCGAGTTTTTTTTAATGACCTTGGGACACACCTAACGTCCCTCGACAGTCAAAACGCCCTAAAAAACCAAGACAATCATGTTTGTATTGGTGGAGATTTTAACTGCACCCTCCAACCCCAACTCGACAGGAACAGTGCAGAGCCCCATCCTGCCTCCACAATCCCTCTCACCAAATTTTTAAAACAAATGAATTTGACAGATATATGGCGGGTACAGCACCCATCAATCAGGCAATACACATGGTGTCGATGTATTCAGGGTAATATTGTACTTGCTCGCTTGGACAAGTTTTATATTAATCCTCCACTTGAACGCCTCGTTCTGTCATCCAAAATTTGCCCATCAGGATTCTCGGACCACAGCGCAACATTTCTCAAAATTTCTGCCCGCTGCCCGAAACACAAGAGTGCTTTTTGGAAATTTAATAACAACTTACTTGATGATAGTACCTTTAAGGACATTTTTCTGGAAATTTGGAATATTCTGGTTGCCTCCCAAGGGAATTTCTCAAACCTCAGACAATGGTGGGATAATGCCAAAACGCACATCAGACTGTTCTGCCAACAATATCGTGCGTATGGTGTTCAAGAGGAAAGAAAAACCACAACCTTACTTGAAGATGAAATCCTGGAATTACAGGAACAGCTTCAGGGAACCGCAAGTGTGAGCTACCAGGGAATGAGGCAACAAATCCATGGAAAAACGGCCTTACTGAATTCCATATCCGAAAGGCGAGCACAAAATGCTTTATTGCGCCTGAAGATGAGGTACATACACGACCTTGATGCTCCAACCAAATTCTTCTTCAGCCTTAAAAGGGGGGCCTCTTCGTCAATGATTACACGCTTGCTCCATGATGGGGAACTCCTTTATGAAGATGGCAGAATCAGGGAATGTGCCCGGAAACATTTTAAACAACGGTTTATGCGGCATGACATTAACCAGGATGCAATATCGGAACTTGTTTCTAACCTTCCAACATTGGCGGAGGATCAGAAGCAGCAGTTGGAGGATCCTCTTAGGTTACCTGAGCTCACCGCTGCCTTGAAGGCCTTGTAACCTGAAAAAGCCCCTGGACTGGATGGACTGACAAGTGAATTTTTCCAGTTTTTTTGGGACACCATTGGACCTCACCTACTGCGGGTATTGAATGAATGTTTAGAGGATGGACAACTGCCGTGGAGTTGCCGGAGAGCAGTCACCACCTTAATTCCTAAGAAAGCGGACACTCAACTTGTAGAGAACTGGCGTCCTATTTCTGTTTTATGTACGGATTATAAAATTTTAGCCAAAGCCTTGTCTAATCGAATGAAACCTTTTATGAATGTACTAATAGGAGAACATCAATCCTTTTGTATTCCTGGACGTACTATTTTTAATAATATCTTTCTTATCCGTGATACCATTCGGTTTTGTAACAATTTTAATATGAATGTTGGTCTGTTTTTTATTGACCAAGGAAAAGCCTTTGACTGTATTGACCACATGTACCTTTTTAGAGTTTTAGAGAATTTTGGGTTTGGACCTATTTTTATCTCGTACGTTAAACTTTTGTATTGTAATATATCCAGTGTTCTTAAAATTAATCAAGTATTGTGTAGCCCCATTGCTGTACAACGGGGAGTACGGCAAGGTTGCCCGCTATCTGGACTTTTATACTCTCTTGCCATCGAACCTCTGCTGCTCCAATTACGTACGCACATTTCTGGCTTCACTGGATCAATTCTTACCACACCGCTAAAAGTCTCTGCCTATGCAGATGATGTCTGTATTTATATAAAAAATAGTACTGACGTCACTGCGGTGGCTCAGGCACTAAAAACATATTGTCAGGCTTGTTCAGGCCAGGTAAACTGGAAGAAGAGTGAAGCCCTTTGGATAGGACCTGGAGATTGCCCGCCAATTGTCCTACCAGGAGGAGTGAACTGGCAGAAAAGTGGCATTAAATACCTCGGTATTTTCCTCGGAGACAACACCTTTGAGCAGCAGAACTGGGTGGGATTACCAGACAAGGTAATGGCAAAACTGGCCCGCTGGAAAGGACTTCTTTTCCAACTTTCGTACCGCGGAAGAACTCTCGTCATTAACAATCTTGTCGCCTCTATGCTATGGCATAAGATGATATGCCTACAACCGCCTGGGAGCCTTCTTATTACACTGCAAAAGAGCATTGTCGACTTTTTCTGGAGCGGGAAACACTGGCTCCAACCCCCCGTGGCATACTTGCCACTCGCTGAAGGTGGCCAAGGTCTTATTGATATCCGCAGCCGGATTATGGTCTTCCGGCTTCATATCGTGCGCCAACTTGTATATGGAGATGAAGCCCTACTCTGGAGGCCTCTGGCTAACTGCATATTACAGCTCACATGCAAGCTGGGTTACGACCGAGAACTTTTCTTGATGAACCCTCATCAAATCGATTCATCCTTGCTGCCCACCTTTTACCAAGGGGTGATGAACGCCTGGCAAGCCCTGTCCTTTTCCCGTGAAATGGCAACATACAACATGGAAATGTTGTTGAACGAGCCCCTATGCTACAACCCCTTCCTGGAAAACAGCTTGAATAATAGGGGACTCGTTCAACGTTTTGTTGATGCCAAGCTGCTGCGAGTGAAAGACCTCATGACAGAGTCTGGGAGCTGCCGGCTGAGTGCTGCCGCTGTGGCACAAAAAACCGGAATAAAATCTGTCAGGATCATCTCTCGGTTCCTTCAAGGGATATCCACAACGTATCGTAATACCTGCGAGGAACTTGGCCCTTCCCCCGAGGAAACAGCGGGTGACTTCCCCAAACTCCTAGTCTTCAGCCCGCCACTTAATCTGTCCCCTGGCCTGAACAGCCCTGATGATACTGCATTATCCCTTCCCGCCTTTCCAAAGAAAACTCTGTACAACGCGTACGTTAAAATTTTATACGCAAAAACATTTTCTGAGCACCCGAGGCTTCGATGGCGGGATGTTTTACCCCCAATACCACCCAATTGCCCCCAATTGGCGAAGTTTTTATCTCTTGCCTACTCCAAAGTATGTTGGAGATATTCAATGGAAACTTGTACACTGGATTTTACCTTATAATGTTTTACTGAACCGGTTTTCTACTGCTAACTCTAATCTATGCCCTTTCTGTGCATCCATTGAAACCCTACCGCATATATACCTGGAGTGTGAACGATTGCAACCTCTTTTTACATTCCTTCAGGAACGCTTTGTGAAGCTTGGTTCCCTCTTCAATCACAATGTTTTTATTTATGGTGTTTTAGGACCGTCTTCCCTTAGGAATGTGGTTTTAATGAATTTTTTAATTGGCCAGGCCAAGTTTGCAATTTATAAATCCAGGAAGAAAAAAATGGGAAACGCTTCTGACTCGTCATGTGATGTACTGCTCACCCTTAAGGCTCTTGTAAATGCAAGACTAAAGCTAGAGTACCGGTTTTTTAAAATGAACAAGAATTTAACATGTTTTAAAGAAAAGTGGGTTTTTAATGATGTCATATGCACACTTGATGATGATGACTTGAAAATAACCTTTCCTTGAGACCATTTTATTGTGTTTTGTTTCTTTGTGACTGAACATAACTGATTTTTTGTACTCTTGTAATAAAAGGAAGAAACAGTCAGTCTCTCTCTCTCTCTCTCTCTCTCTCTCTCTCTCTCTCTCTCTCTCTCTCTCTCTCTCTCTTCTCTCTCTCTCTCTCTCTCTCTCTCTCTCTCTCTCTCTCTCTCTCTCTCTCTCTCGCCCCCTGCTGGCTGTCGGTGTGTTTGGGCGCGGCAAGATGGTGGCTGTGCATGTGTGGTGAGGTACAAGCTGCTCTGCTGTTCTACTCTGTTGTCCCTTTCCACGTCGTATTTCACCTTCTCCTTCCCCCCGTTTCGTTTATCTTCACATCCTTACTCTGCATTTGTGCCCCAACCCCTCCCCTTTGATCAGACCCAACACTTCGGGGCTTCGGCCTCCCCCCCCCTCCCCCACCCCCCTCTGCCTCCCTTTTCCCTCCTCGATTCCCTTTTTCTTATCTCGTTTGTATTTATATTCACTCTGTGTCCTTTGTTTCCTTTCCTTTTCTGAGAGAGAGAAAGAGAGCCCGCAGCTGTTTGTGGATAACTTTTGCATTAATCGGCGGCCCATCCCGGCCTCCGGCTGATCGCTTTTTTTTTCTCCACCAGCTGTGTTTGTTTTCGCCTTTGAAAATCTGTTTCGGCTCGTAATTAATTAATTAATCACTGTTCGAGAGCGATATTCACCCCCCCCACCCCCGTCCTCGTCCCTTCTCCCCTCGTCCCCCGTCCCCCGTCCCTCGTCCCCCGTCCCTCGTCTCCCGTCCCTCGTCCCTCGTCTCCCGTCCCCCGTCCCCCGTCCCCCGTCCCTCGTCCCCCGTGCCTCGTCCCTTGTAAATTATGACTTCGTTTTCGCGTTACGCGGCATATGAAGCGTTAACTCGTAGACATGGCGTCGTTTGTGTCCCGCCGAACGAGGTCAGCGTCGAGGACCTCGTTATTGCTGTGGGCAACATAATCGGTATTGATAAAGTTCGTGCGGCCTCACGAATGAACAAACGTGTCGTTATTTTCGTATCCGAGGCTGAACTGGTTCACGAGATTGTATCTACGGGATTATCGACAGATGACGGACATTTCGTACTCGTGTCCCCCCTCGACACTCCGGCCGTTAAGGTCATCATCTCGAACTGTCCTCCATTCCTGAAGAATGAGAGACTGGTCTCCGAACTATCTCGTTATGGTACTGTGGTTTCGCATGTCACTATGTTACCTTTAGTTTACGTTGCCAGGACGACCGGGCTAAACATGTGATGTCTTTCAGGAGACAAGCTTATCTTGTACTTCCTCCTTCTAACGTCGAAAGAATGCTGAACATTGTTTTAAAATTCAAAATTGATAATCATGATTACCAATTATACGTAAGCACTGACACCTTGAAATGTTTTGAATGTGGTAAATTCGGACACCTGAAACGCTCTTGCCCAAAAACGGCTTCGTCGAACGATGGGACAAACCACGACCACGTAAACAACAAGGATTCTTCTTCTTCATCTTGTGCTTCGGCTGTGAAGGGAACATCTTCCATGTCCGGCAATGACGCTCAGCCTTCCCATCCCGATGATCCAAACAGCACAACGAACGTCGGGGATGGTTTCACCATTGTTTCGTCAAGGAAGAGAAAGACCTTTCCCGACGGTCATTTAACTCAGAAAAAGGTAGCATTTAACAATAAGCAACCAGTCGGTAACACCCCCCCAGTCGTGACCGATGCCACTCTACAAAGCTTACCTGGGACAAACCCTGTACCTACAGCTAACAAGTTCGGCCCCCTTTCATGTGAGGACATAGACGTTCCACATGCAGGGACTGGCTTACCTGTTAACAAATCAAATGGAATCGTCTCACCTGTTATGGACTCGGCTATTGGAAAGTCCTCTGATGATTTTGCTGAGACCACTGGTGATGAACCTGCCGAGACCATTGATGATGAACCTGCTGAGACCATTGGTGATGAACCTGCCGAGACCACTGGTGATGAACCTGCCGAGACCACTGGTGATGAACCTGCTGTCACTTTGGAAAATGTTAATCCTGAGCATGATGATGCTGAATTCCCGTCAGCAGAAAATAGCGAAACTGTCCCAGTTACTGCTCTCACTTCATCACCGGGTGAAGCTGGAATCGCAGGAATCAATATTTTGCAAGAGACTCCTATTCTGCTAGATACCGCCACACCATCGGAGGTTGTTGCAGTCGGGGGAAGCAACATCGCTGCATCTGCTGATGCTGTTTCTGTTTCACAAAATCCACAGATTATTGCTGTTATTCCTCAAAGCAATGTTCCCACGGTGGGAGAGCACACAGATGTTACAACTAGTGCAGGTCCGTGTGCCAATATTGATGACAGTAGTGACATGCAGGATTATACAAGCTTGTGTGATTCGGAAATTAAAACTGACTCTGACGAATCTGACCTGGAGGAAGCAAACAGCCAGGTGGAAGCAATGGAGAAGCTTACCAGTCTAGGTCCTACTTCCCCTGAACAAATACGACTTTTCTTGCAAAATACGTACAGGAAACGCAGTATAAACCTAACAGAATACTTTCCGGATTTACCGTCCTTCCTTGAGTGTGTTCAGGCTATTATACGCAGGCCTGACTCATTCAACTTTCGTCAGACACATTGTCACCGTTTAAGAAAATTGATCGCCAAGACGAAAAAGACTCTAAGTTAATTCATGGTGAGTTTCAAGATTGGAACAGTAAATGTCAATGGTGGTGGAAGTTCACTCCGCCAGATCCAGATCAAGCAGCTGATAAACGCAAACGGTCTCGACATAGCTTTGTTGCAGGAGACCCACGCCGTCAGATCTGTTCAGGCCCAGTGGCGACTCATTATGGATAAGGAGTGTTTCTTTAGTAACAGCTCCTCGTCTAAGGCAGGAATCATGTTTGTCTTAGGGAAACATTTCCAACCATCCTCGCTTCAATTTGCGAATATCATTGATGGCCATCTTGCCTCTGTGACCTTCTATCTCAATCAGGTCAAGTTTACAATCCTTAATGTGTATGCTCCAAGCAAAAATGGTGAGCGGATCTCCTTCTTTGCTGAACTGAGAAAGTTCCTCCAAACACTGGATCTGCAGACTTGTCTAATTATTGGTGGCGACTTTAACTGTACTGTTAATGCCTCATGCGACCGAAACGGGCCGGAACCTCAACCATGTACCGCAAAACTCTTTGCAAATATCATCGCAAAATATAATCTCCATGATGTCTGGCGCTTGCAACACCCTTCCGAACAATCCTACACATGGTGTCGTTGTTCCAACAACCACATCTCACTTGCGAGGCTTGATCGCATTTATGTAAATTCTCACCTGTTACATGGAGTTTGCAAATCTGACATCGTGCCTTCCGGTTTCTCCGATCACTCCCTAGCTCGAGCATTCGTTCAACTCTCGGAACCGTGTCCAGGGAGTTCTCACTGGAAATTCAACAATAGTTTAATAGAAGACTTCAATTTTATTCAGGCTTTTGAATCTTTCTGGACAGATCTCTTGGAACGGAAGTTAAGCTGTTCTGTTAACCCACTGGTGTGGTGGGATCTAGTAAAAACCCAAATCAAAGGTTTCTGCCAACAATACCAGAGCTTCTCAAAAAGGGCTGATTATGAAGCAAGGAAATTATTGCAATCAGAGATTTTACATCTTCAGAGGGTCACAGGACAAAATAATAATGTGCAAAGAGCCTTAACCGAAAAACAGTCTTTATTGAAAGAAATAACTGAGAGGAATGCACGTGGTGCCCTAGTTCGGATGAGGGTGCAGCACCTTAACGAGACAGACATACCAACTAAGTATTTTTTTTCCTTAGAGAAACGCCTCCCGAACAAACAGCTCTCTCAACTGCGTTTGGCAGACTCATCCATCACTTTCAACCAATCAGTGATCAAACTTTTCACAAAGGAATATTTCTCGAAAATATACTCGATGGAGCAAATAAATCCTGTCAGTGTCGCCTCTATCTCCGTAGGGCTGCCAGTGTTGTGTGAGGATGGACGTTCCTACCTGGAGGGGCCCATTACCTTGGACGAACTTGGCGCCGCTCTGCACAGCCTTGCTGTTGGGAAAGCGCCTGGATTGGACGGACTTACAACTGAATTTTATAAGAAATTCTGGCATCTACTGGGTCCCGAACTCCTCAACACCTTGAACGCAAGCTGCCAGCTTGGAGAGCTCCCTCAGAGTTGCCGACGGGCTATTCTCACCCTCATTCCAAAGAAAGGAGACTTGCTCTATATTAAAAACTGGCGCCCAATCTCTTTGCTATGCACAGACTATAAAGTATTCTCAAAAGCCCTGGCATCGCGACTTACTCCTCATCTCTCCTCATTGTTGAAAGAAGACCAATGCTATTGTGTACCCAAGCGCTCCATCTATGACAACATCTCCCTCGTAAGAGACATGATTGAACTGTGCAAAGAAAACCCCACAGATTTGGGACTTCTTCTCCTTGATCAGGAGAAGGCCTTTGACCGCGGCGATCATCGGTACCTCTTCAAAGTGCTTGAACGGTTTGGACTTGGTCCGACCTTCATTTCTTACATTAAGATACTGTATAACAATATCTCTAGTGTGCTTAAGATAAACAATGGACTTGTTACACCCTTGCCTGTCAACAGGGGAATTCGACAAGGTTGCCCCCTCTCTGGCTTGCTCTATGCTCTCTCCATCGAACCCTTACTGGGTTATTTGCGTGCTAGACTAACCGGGGTTGGGTTTTCTCATCTTGAACGGCCCATTAAGGTGCTGGCATATGCTGATGATGTGTGTGTCTTTGTGCGGAACCTCAATGACATTAACGTTGTCCGTTATTGTCTATCCGTGTTTGAAAAGGCTTCTTCAGCCAAAGTGAATTGGGAGAAAACGAGCGCCATTTGGCTTGGTCCGTCATGTCACTCGGCACCTAAACTTCCTGCTCCTCTTGCATGGGCCACTGATGGCGTGAAATACCTTGGAGTGTTCTTGGGTAATGACGCCACAGTAGCAAAGAATTGGGCTGGTCTGTTGGATCTTGTTGAAGGAAAACTGCAAAAATGGAGAAATCTGATAACACAACTGTCTTATCGTGAAAGGGTCTTGGTGATCAACAGTTTGGTGGCCTCTACCCTATGGCACAGGTTCTTTGTGCTGCACCCTCCAGTAGTGTTGCTTCAACAGCTCCAGAAGTGCTTTGTGTCTTTCTTCTGGGATGGAAAGCACTGGTTGCGACCCGAGGTCCTCAGCTTGCCACTGACCGATGGAGGCCAAGGCCTGGTTGACATAAAGAGCCGGTTAATGGCCTTTCGACTTTCGGTTGCTCTACGCATGCTGTACATGCACCCCTCTCCACCTTGGGTCGACGTCGCTCGTCGCCTTTTGCAGCAGGCGGGGAGACTAGGCTATGACCACGCTATATTCTTGATGGATCTCTCGCATCTTGATATGTCTCCCCTCTCCAGGTTTTATCAGAGTGTACTAAACGCATGGCGAACTCTAACGACAACAAGAGCTACGCATTCGTACACAAAGCAAATGTTCTTGATGGAACCTTTGTTTTACAATTCAATTTTCCATGATATGCCTGCTGATAGGTGTCTCGTTCAATGCTTTGTCGCGAAGAACATAAAATCGGTCGCCGATCTTTTAAGCCCAAATGGCAGTTGGATTGGAGCTGATGCATTGGCAAGCCTGGTTGGCGTGCGATCCTCCAGAGTTGTGGCACGTACGCTACGCTGTGTGCTTCATACCTACGTACAGCTTGCACCTAACTGGGAGCAAGTCCAAGCAGACAACGAACAAGGTGCTTCTCCTGCTACCTTTCCTGAACTTATTTGCAAGTTTTCTCTTGCCAACTCTCCTCCGTGTACCCCCTTTAGCATAGGATTCAATGGGTTTCCTAAACAAAAAGACCTCTATTTGGGTTGCGTAAGTTTTCTTTTGGAAGGGCAAATGACACAGCGGAGGGTTCGATGGAGAGACCTCTTACCTTGTTCCCCCCCATATTTTCCTAATTGGAAAGGATTCTATCATCCTCCTGTGCCGCCACGACATGGTGATCTCCAATGGAGACTTGCACACTGGATCCTCCCTTCTAACCACTTGCTGCACCGCTTCTCAAGTCTCCTAGCAGATGAATGTCCCTTTTGTAAAAGGCCTGAAAACCTCTTTCATATTTATGTTGAATGTCAACGGTTGGCTCCTTTATTTATCTTTCTTAAGAATTGTTTTGGCAGGATTGGTTTGGTTTTCAACACTTGTGTTTTCATTTATGGCTTAGACATCTCACACAAGAATTTGAATGATGTGTTAGGTAATTTCCTGCTTGCACAGGCAAAAATGGCAGTGTATAAATCAAGAAAAAGAAAAGTTGATGATCTTGGAGCTAATGAGGAAAATGCCTTGTTCTTGTTTAAAAATCTTGTGACGAGCCGTGTAAAGTTAGACTTCGCCTTTTTTTCCATAACAGGCAGGCTGCCACAGTTTGAGACCAAATGGTGCGTGAAAGAAGTCATTTGCAAAATCCTGGAGAAACGTTTATTGTTTTGTGAAATGTTTTGTGCATAATTTTACTGTATTAATATTTTTTTTGTTTGTTTCTCTCCTTGAAATGAGAATGTGACCCCTATTTGGGGGTTTTCTTTTCTATTTTTATAATAAAAAGATACAAAAGTCTCTCTCTCTCTCTCTCTCTCTCTCTCTCTTTCTCTTTCTCTTTCTCTTTCTCTTTCTCTTTCTCTTTCTCTTTCTCTTTCTCTTTCTCTCTCTCTCTCTCTCCACCTGCTGGCCGTTTGTATGCTGGTTGTACTGTCATGGCGTCTGCTTGTGGAGGCCTGTGAGTGCTCTGTGTTGTTGCTCCATTCCCCCCCCCCCGTTTCCCCCCCCCTCTGTGTCCTTGTGCCTGTTCGTGGAGTCTTCCTGGTGATTCCCATATACGTTGAGACGGGAGAGAGAGCCGGAGAGCACAGGGTGATCGCTGGTAAGGGTTCGCCATTTTTGGGCGTCGCCCGATCGGTGTTTGCTCCTTCATCTTAAACCTCTATTTCCTTTTTTTCCTTTCGTTTATCTTTCCTTCAATTTGTTTTGTTGCCTCCCCTTTCCGAAGTTAGGGGAATCGGAGAGGTCTGATTACTTCCCATTCCCGGAGTTCGGGTAGGGAAGATTATATTATATATTCACCCTCCCCGAGTTGGGGAGGGGTTGTAAGTGCAGCTGTTCCAGCATGGCAGCTGCACTATCTCGATTTACGGCCTTTCAGAGCCTGACCCGTAAGCACGGGTTCTTTTGTGTACCTCCGGAACGTGAGGTTAGTGTCGAGGACGTTGTCCTCGCAACCGGTCGTGTTGTCGGGATCGACAAGGTTGTTGCCGCTTCGCGGATGAACAAGCGGATCGTTATTTTTTTGTCCGACATGGATTGTGTCCCACAAATTGTCGAACAGGGTTTGACAATCGATCCAGATTTATTTGTTATGATTTCCCCACTAGATAGCCCAGCGATAAAAGTCGTGATATCCAATTGCCCCCCATTTGTATCCGACGATGTACTAATTAAAGAGTTGTCCCGATACGGTACCATCGTGTCTCGTATCTCCATGATTCCCTTCGGGTCACGAAACAACGATTTAAGGCATGTGGTTTCATTCCGGCGGCAAGTGTTTATGATTTTAAAAAATTCCCAGAAGGATTTAAACCTTATAATAAAATTAAAACATCAACAGAACGAATATACAGTGTACGTGTCCACCAACGTTCTAAAATGTTTTGGCTGCGGACAATTTGGGCATGTTAAGCATGACTGCCCCCGAAAAGAGAATTCTCCACAAGTACAACCTCCCCTCCGAACCGGGAATAAGCAACCCCCCCACCTTCCCACCACCGATCCAATCCCTTCCACTACCGACCCAAGCCTTCCCACCACCGAACCAAACCCTCCCACCACCGAACCAAGCCTTCCCGCCACCGACCCAAGCCCTCCTACCACCGAACCAAGCCTTCCCGCCGCCGACCCAAGCCCTCCTACCACCGAACCAAGCCTTCCCGCCACCGACCCAAGCCCTCCCACCACCGACCCGAACCTTCCCACCATCGACCCAAGCCTTACCACCACTGATCCCAATCTGTCTACCACCGACCCAAGCCCTCCTACCACCGACCCAAACCCCCCCGCCGTACCCCCTTCCCCTCCCCTTGAAACAGGGGCCCCTCCCTCTACTGAAGGATCTAATTGCAGCCATCTCCTGTTAACGATAGACCTCACCCCCCAGGCGACATCGTCCAATCACAGCTTGTTGCCTGCTATAACTGATCCTACCTCTCTCGCCGTGGTAGCCGATGGGAATCCCCTCCCGATGATCACGTCTTCCCCCCCCCCCCCTCCCCCCAAACCCTTGCAATCTCTTCCCACTAACCAGGACGAGTTTCAATTAGTCTGCCCAAAAGGAAAAAGACATCTGCAAACAACAGATGAAAACGGTCATCTCTTTAAAAAACCTACAACTGAAAACCGACAGCCCCTCCTCTCTGCCCTAGATTTGTCCCTCGTCACAGAAAATCGTTTCTCGGTATTGGAGGACATAGATGTGGATGAATCCTCGCCCTTGTCTACTGACCTAGAAACTGATATGGTTGAACCGCAAAAATTAGTACCCCCCCCTCCCCCCCCTCCCCTGAAGATGGCTCATTTCTCTCCCTCCCCGTCCCCTCCCTCTATGGACTATGCCCCATCCGATAACGTGGAGGGATGTGATGACGGTGAGGAGATAAATGATGAAAACCAGTGTGACACACCATCTGAGCCATCTGATATAGATGACTCTGTTAGTGAATGTGGTAGCCTTAAGGAAGAAGAAACCCCTCCAATCCCTCCCTCCGAGATAAAAAGGTTTCTTAAGGACACATTCCGAAAAAGGAATGTTGTTATAGAAACCTTTTTTACGGAGTTACCTGATTTTATACATTCCGCGAGATTGATGGTAAAACGGCCCCACGTTTTTAATTTCAATTCCTCCCAACGTCACCGTTTAAAGAAGTGGTTGCAAAAAGCTAAGAATGAACTGCTATCAAAAAATTGAGTGGTGGTCACTCCTCCTTGTAGCTGTAATGAGTTTTTCCATTTGTAGCCTGAATATTAACGGAGGATGTAGCTCTGTCCGTAAAGTTCAAGTAAGGGATTTTTTATTACAGAAGAAAGTTGACATTGCCCTCTTACAAGAGACCCATGCCAACGACTGCTGTGTCGCAGAGTGGTGTAGGCTCTTCCCCGGCCTGTCCTTTTTTAGTAACGGTGACTCCCGCAAAGGCGGTGTCGCAATAATTCTTAGCCCCTCCTTTTTGCCTTCATCGCTTAAATTCGACGAAATACACAAGGGATCCCTAGCATCCCTAGAATTCCACTACTATGGAAAATTCTATACTATTTTTAATATCTATGCCCCAAGTACGCCTGTAGCTCGGCGAGTTTTTTTTAATGACCTTGGGACACACCTAACGTCCCTCGACAGCCAAAACGCCCTAAAAAACCAAGACAATCATGTTTGTATTGGTGGAGATTTTAATTGCACCCTTCAACCCCAACTAGACAGGAACAGTGCAGAGCCCCATCCTGCCTCCACAATCCCTCTCACCAAATTTTTAAAACAAATGAATTTGACAGATATATGGCGGGTACAGCACCCATCAATCAGGCAATACACATGGTGTCGATGCATTCAGGGTAATATTGTACTTGCTCGCTTGGACAAGTTTTATATTAATCCTCCACTTGAACGCCTCGTTCTGTCATCCAAAATTTGCTCATCAGGATTCTCGGACCACAGCGCAACATTTCTCAAAATTTCTGCCCCCTGCCCGAAACACAAGAGTGCTTTTTGGAAATTTAATAACAACTTACTTGATGATAGTACCTTTAAGGACATTTTTCCGGAAATTTGGAATATTCTAGTTGCCTCCCAAGGGAATTTCTCAAACCTCAGACAATGGTGGGATAATGCCAAAACGCACATCAGACTGTTCTGCCAACAATATCGTGCGTATGGTGTTCAAGAGTAAAGAAAAACCACAACCTTACTTGAAGATGAAATCCTGGAATTACAGGAACAGCTTCAGGGAACTGCAAGTGTGAGCTACCAGGGAATGAGGCAACAAATTCATGGAAAAACGGCCTTACTGAATTCCATATCCGAAAGGCGAGCACAAAATGCTTTATTGCGCCTGAAGATGAGGTACATACACGACCTTGATGCTCCAACCAAATTCTTCTTCAGCCTTAAAAGGGGGGCCTCTTTGTCAATGATTACACGCTTGCTCCATGATGGGGAACTCCTTTATGAAGATGGCAGAATCAGGGAATGTGCCCGGAAACATTTTAAACAACGGTTTATGCGGCATGACATTAACCAGGATGCAATATCGGAACTTGTTTCTAACCTTCCAACATTGGCGGAGGATCAGAAGCAGCAGTTGGAGGATCCTCTTAGGTTACTTGAGCTCACCGCTGCCTTGAAGGCCTTGGAACCTGATAAAGCCCCTGGACTGGATGGGCTGACTAGTGAATTTTTCCAGTTTTTTTGGGACGCCATTGGACCTCACCTACTGCGGGTATTGAATGAATGTTTAGAGGATGGACAACTGCCGTGGAGTTGCCGGAGAGCAGTCACCACCTTAATTCCTAAGAAAGCGGACACTCAACTTATAGAGAACTGGCGTCCTATTTCTGTTTTATGTACGGATTATAAAATTTTAGCCAAAGCCTTGTCTAATTGAATGAAACCTTTTATGAATGTACTAATAGGAGAACATCAATCCTTTTGTATTCCTGGACGTACTATTTTTAATAATATCTTTCTTATCCGTGATACCATTCGGTTTTGTAACAATTTTAATATGAATGTTGGTCTGTTTTTCATTGACCAAGGAAAAGCCTTTGACTGTATTGACCACATGTACCTTTTTAGAGTTTTAGAGAATTTTGGGTTTGGACCTATTTTTATCTCGTACGTTAAACTTTTGTATTGTAATATATCCAGTGTTCTTAAAATTAATCAAGTATTGTGTAGCCCCCTTGCTGTACAACGGGGAGTACGGCAAGGTTGCCCGCTATCTGGACTTTTATACTCTCTTGCCATCGAACCTCTTCTGCTCCAATTACGTACGCACATTTCTGGCTTCACTGGATCAATTCTTACCACACCGCTAAAAGTCTCTGCCTATGCAGATGATGTCTGTATTTATATAAAAAATAGTGCTGACGTCACTGCGGTGGCTCAGGCACTAAAGACATATTGTCAGGCTTGTTCAGGCCAGGTAAACTGGAAGAAGAGTGAAGCCCTTTGGATAGGACCTGGAGATTGCCCGCCAATTGTCCTACCAGGAGGAGTGAACTGGCAGAAAAGTGGCATTAAATACCTCGGTATTTTCCTAGGAGACAACACCTTTGAGCAGCAGAACTGGGTGGGATTACCGGACAAGGTAATGGCAAAACTGGACCGCTGGAAAGGACTTCTTTCTCAACTTTCGTACCGCGGAAGAACTCTCGTCATTAACAATCTTGTCGCCTCTATGCTATGGCATAAGATGACATGCCTACAACCGCCCGGGAGCCTTCTTATTACACTGCAAAAGAGCATTATCGACTTTTTCTGGAGCGGGAAACACTGGCTCCAACCCCCCGTGGCATACTTACCACTCACTGAAGGTGGCCAAGGTCTTATTGATATCCGCAGCCGGATTATGGTCTTCCGGCTTCATATCGTGCGCCAACTTGTATATGGAGATGAAGCCCTACTCTGGAGGCCTCTGGCTAACTGCATATTGCAGCTTACATGCAAGCTGGGTTACGACCGATAACTTTTCTTGATGAACCCTCATCAAATCGATTCATCCTTGCTGCCCACCTTTTACCAAGGGGTGATGAACGCCTGGCAAGCCCTGTCCTTTTCCCGTGAAATGGCAACATACAACATGGAAATGTTGTTGAATGAGCCCCTATGCTACAACCCCTTCCTGGAAAACAGCTTGAATAATAGGGGACTCGTTCAACGTTTTGTTGATGCCAAGCTGCTGCGAGTGAAAGACCTCATGACAGAGTCTGCGAGCTGCCGGCTGAGTGCTGCCGCTGTGGCACAAAAAACCGGAATAAAATCTGTCAGGATCATCTCTCGGTTCCTTCAAGGGATATCCACAACGTACCGTAATACCTGCGAGGAACTTGGCCCTTCCCCCGAGGAAACAGCGGGTGACTTCCCCAAACTCCTAGTCTTCAGCCCGCCACTTAATCTGTCCCCTGGCCTGAACAGCCCTGATGATACTGCATTATCCCTTCCTGCCTTTCCAAAGAAAACTTTGTACAACGCGTACGTTAAAATTTTATACGCAAAAACATTTTCTGAGCACCCGAGGCTTCGATGGCGGGATGTTTTACCCCCAATACCCCCCAATTGCCTCAATTGGCGAAGTTTTTATCTCTTGCTTACTCCAAAGTATGTTGGAGATATTCAATGGAAACTTGTACACTGGATTTTACCTTATAATGTTTTACTGAACCGGTTTTCTACTGCTAACTCTAATCTATGCCCTTTCTGTGCATCCATTGAAACCCTACCGCATATATACCTTGAGTGTGAACGATTGCAACCTCTTTTTACATTCCTTCAGGAACGCTTTGTGAAGCTTGGTTCCCTCTTCAATCACAATGTTTTTATTTATGGTGTTTTAGGACCGTCTTCCCTTAGAAATGTGGTTTTAATGAATTTTTTAATTGGCCAGGCCAAGTTTACAATTTATAAATCCAGGAAGAAAAAAATGGGAAACGCTTCTGACTCGTCATATGATGTACTGCTCACCTTTAAGGCTTTTGTAAATGCAAGACTAAAGCTAGAATACCGGTTTTTTAAAATGAACAAGAATTTAACATGTTTTAAAGAAAAGTGGGTTTTTAATGATGTCATATGCACACTTGATGATGATGATTTGATAATAACTTTTCCTTGAGGCCATTTTTATTGTGTTTTGTTTCTTTATGACTGAACAGTCAGTCTCTCTCTCTCTCTCTGTCTCTCTCTCTCTGTCTCTCTTCTCTCTCTCTCTCTCTCTCTCTCTCTCTCTCTCTCTCTCTCTCTCCCTCTCTCTCTCTCTCTCTCTCTCTCTCTCCCTCTCTCTCTCTCTCCAAATTTGTGGGGGGGGGGGGGGGGGGGGTTACAGCTCGACCCGGGGGTAAATGAGTGAACGGATCACCGCTGTAGCCCCAGAAAGCTTGCAACTCCAAAGCGTCATACAGATGGAGCACCTGTAAGATGGAGAACCTACAAGATGGGGCACCTGCAAGATGGATGACCTGCAAGATGGATAACCTGCAACATTGCGTGCCTGCAAGATGGCGTACCTCCAAGATGGAGCACCTCCAAGATGGAGCACCTGCCCATTACGATCGGCCTTTTTCCAACACCTCTGGAGTGGCTCACAAGTCCCCAAGTTCATCAAGGAAAACATATCGGAAAAGCGTTATGATGTGATGCATTCACAAACATTCCTCCAGCAGTGAACATGGTGACGTGTTACATGGTGCATTCAGAAAGGAACACGGTTGGGAAGGACACGAATGCTCTGTCGCTCCCGGCTACTGGTTGTGCGAGGTTTATCTCCTGGTCTGTCCATTTGGATCGCATTGGGATCACCAATAAAAAAAATAAAAAAAATTAAAAGAAAGTCTCCCTCTCTTTCTCCCTCTCTCTCTCCCTCTCTCTCTCTCTCTCCCTCCCTCTCTCCCCCTCTTTCTCTCCCCTTCTCTCTCCCCCCCCTCCCCTCTCTCTCCCTTTCTCAATTTTTCACTTAATTTAATCAAACGCTTAATTTGCTCTTGATGTGTTCATAGCTCTTGCGTGAGCATTTCCTTTAAAATTGTTTGTGGTTTCTGTTTGTGTCCTCACCTTTGGTTGGTAAAATTTTTATACTTGCTGGTTTCTTTTGAATATCCTTTGTTCTTTTTTGGTGTGTTTATGATCCTTATACAATGTTTCTTTGAACTCGTTGCTTGGTTTAACACTGCTTTGTGGAATGGTTTTATACTTTTATAATAAAAGGATACAAAAGTCAAAGTCTCTCTCTCTCTCTCTCTCTCTCTCTCTCTCTCTCTCTCTGTCTCTGTCTCTGTCTCTGTCTCTCTGTCTGTGTCTCTGTGTCTCTTTCTCTGTCTCTCTCTCTCTCTCCTGTTGTGATTTGGGTGTGGCGTCATGGCCGTCGTATGCATGGCCGCCGTATGCAGCTGCTCTGTTTTGTGGTGAGTCGTCAGTGTATTGTTTTGTCCCTACCTACCCCCCCCCCCCCCCATCCCTTCTCTCCTTTCCTGTTACATCCTATGTGCCTCTGGCGTTTTGTTCTCCGATTTTCGACTCCTTTGTGTTTGAGAGCAGGCCTATTTTGGGTGTGGCCTACCTTTGGTTTGGGTGGGTGTGGCCTTTGGATGTGGTGTGGTAAGTATTCTATGAAATTTTCAGAATATGTGCAGCTCCTCCTGTATAATTTTTTAATGATAATTATAACGTCATAGGTCACGTGGTACAGGCGCCATCTTGGAAAACATCGAAAAAAGTTGCACCTCTATATCTCCAAAAGCGCTCCATGGAAAAAATTGAAACATGGCTCATTGTAAAGAACTTCATATGGGGAATATGTGTTGTTAACGATGATGTCATTGGTGCCATAATTATGACGTCATAATTCGACAGGGACAACGCTTAGTCGGATCAGTTTGAAATGTATTGAGCATGATCTATGCAACAATTATATTAGAGAATATAAATTTATGATGTTATCGCTCACGTGGTCTGGCAGCCATATTGGATCAAAGAAAAAAAAAGTTCAAAACAGAAGAGTTGGCTCACAACAAGTTGACTGCGCAGGGTAAGTATTCTATGAATACCATCTAGTTTTATCAGTTATGGACCCCAGTGAAAATGTAATTGCAAATTCTGATGGGGTAAAAAATACCATTAGAAAGTACTATTCAGAACTGTTTGCAAAAAAAGATGTTTATGAGGATAAGATGAAACTCTTTACCTCCCATCTCCCATCCCTGACTGAGACTCAACGTCTGGAGCTGGATGTGCTGTTAACCTTTCCTGAATTATAATGTGCTCTGGTTGAAATGGAATCTGGAAAAGCTCCAGGAATTGATGGCCCACCAGCCGAGTTTTACATGGAATTTTGGGACCTTTTAGGTCCGGAACTATTAAATGTAATCCAGGAATCCCTGCAAACTGGTGCAATGCCATTAAGCCTAAGGAGAGCAGTGGTGTCTCCTCCCAAAGTCAGGCGATTTCCGGGGGATGGAGAATTGGAGACCAGTTTCAGTATTGTGCACCGACTACAAACTGTTTTCAAAAGCGATGGCAAATCATCTGAAGAAAGTCATTGGTGACCTGGTCCTACCCGATCAGACTTTCTGCGTCCCCAGTCGGTCCATTTATGACATTTTTTTAGTTCGGGATTTAATGGACACTCACCACAATCAAAATGAGTTTGGAATAATGTTTCTAGACCTTGAAAAAGCCTTTGATAGTATTGATCATGTTTTTGTGGCGTGCTCTGGAAGCATGTGGCTGTGGGGTTAATTTCAGAGCCTTCATATCTCTATTGTACACTGACATCTCTTGTGTAATGAAGGTAAACAATGAACTCGTTTCCCCCATACAGGTTCAGAAAGGGGTACGGCAGGGTTGCCCGGTCTCAGGATTGCTTTTTGCATTAGCAATGGAACCATTACTCTGTACGCTCAGGGAGACTATCTCTGGTCTGACGTGTTTCCCAAGGAGTCCACCATTGACTATATCAGCGTATGTAGATGATGTGTGCGTCAGAATCAGAAACAACCAGGATATTGATGCTCTTGTTAAAGCCTTGAGAACCTTTTTCCAGGCTTCTTCCCTGAAAGTTAATTGGAGGAAAAGCAAAGCTATTTGGGTGCCTTACCTTAATAGTTGCCTCCCTGTCTCGACACATATACCCGCCTCTTCCGGGAAACTTATAATGGAAGGCAGATGGTATCGACTACCTTGGTGTGTCCCTCAGTTCCACACAATTTATGAAAAAGAATTGGGAAGGCTTGATTGGAGAAATGGAGAGGAGACTGAACCTGTGGAAAAGAGCCCTACCGCACCTTTCATTTAAGGGCCTTGTCTTAGTTGCCAATAACTTGGTTGCTTCAACTTTATAGCATCGTTTTATTTGCCTTCAACCACCGGAAGTGCTGCTTAGAATGATCCAGGCCAAACTTGTGGACTTTTTTGGGGGAGGCCATCATTGGCTGCGGCCAAACGTAATATGCCATACTTCATCTGAAGGAGGCCAAGGCCTTGTTCACGTGAAATCCCACCTCATGGCCTTTCGCTTGTGCTCCATTCAGCGTCTTCTATATGTTGAGCACCTGCCAAACCACCCATTGGCCTGTCATATTTTGCAACAGGCGGCGGACTCGGCTGTGGTCTTGAAGTATTCCTGACCCACCTCAAGGATGTGGATACAGCAACGCTCCCTATATTCTACCAGAGCCTTTTCAATGCCTGGAAAGGTCTTACAGTGAGTCGCAAAGAGGGCACATACTCCCCAGGGATGTTCGAAGTTGAACCACTGTTTTTCAACCCTCTCTTCCCTGATGTAGTCAAGAGCCGTGATTTGTGCCAACGCTTCATTGATGCAGGCATGAACAAGGTATGGCACATACGACCAAACTCTGGTGTAGGGTGGAAGACTTTGGAAGAAATTTCCAATATGACAGGAATTCGGTCCAAGAGGACAATCGGCTTAATATTGAGGAAAGTCGTAAAAAAAGGTCATCAGCTCCGGGTATTATGGACTCAGAATACACATGGACATCCTGATGAGTCATATTTCCCAAAACTGATTTTTGACTGCTCCCCCAGAGAACTTCCGCCTGTTAGCACAGGGACAAATTAATTGCAAGCTGCCAGCAGCAAGAGCCTGTATAGGTGTTGCGTGTCCCTAATTCTCGGTGTTTCTCCATTAAACGGAGTAGCACGCTGGAAGAGACTACTCCCTGCCGGGCCCCCCACTGAACCTGTATTGGAAGCGATGTATTGTCAGCAAATCACCAAAAGAACAGGGGATCTCCAGTGGTGCATTGCCCACTGGATCATCCCATGCAATACATATGTGAGTAATTTTGCCCCAATATCTGCATGCTGCCCCTTTTGCTATGTAATTGAGGATGTATTTCATTTTTTCATTGGCTGTGAAAGACTTTTTCCATTATTTAACTGGTTGAACTTTGTGTCACACAAATTAATTTCAGATTTACTTTTCGTTCCTTTATTTTTGGGTTCAAAAAGGAATGTCAACATGACAAAAAGTATGAACTGTTGTGTTTTTTGTAGCTACAGCAAAACTTGCTACATACTTGTCCAGAAAGGAGAAGCGTAACGGTAAACCGCTTCACCAATGCAACGTCATGACGTTTTTGAATGCGCTTGTTTCTGCAAAGGTAAAACTTGAATTTAATTTTTCCAAGACCATGGCTGAACTTGATGTGTTTGTGGAAAAATGGTGTTTAGAAAATGTTTGTGAAGTCCGCCAAAATGAGTTGGTGTTATCTCTTTCTTAAATAATCAAGTCTTTATATAGTTTTGGGTAGTATTGCTTTATTTTATGTTTTTTGTAAATATTAAATGATTAATTGTTATACTCTCATTCTTTCCTCGCTTTCATATTCTCTCCTGTTTTTTTGGGGATTTTTGATTTGTAAATTGTACATACACACACTTTTATAATTTTGCAATAAAAGGACCTCAAAAGTCAAAGTCTCTCTTTCTCTCTCTCTTTCTCTTTTTTTCTCTCTCTAACTCTATCGTGGCCATAACTTCTGGAAGGTAGGGGTACACCATCCTATATATGAGGGATCTCTGGGTCGCTCTGCAAGATCGATCAGCTGTCTCCGTGCCACGGACCTGTTCGAGAGAACTGTCCAGGGCTATACAACAACAACACCAACAACAACTCATATTCCACAAATGTGGTAAAAGGTCGTTGCACCAGTGGCATCACACATCACACTGACACAAGGTTCTCTTGATGCACGATGTGATGTGCAGTGCAAATAATCACTCCTTAACAACCCGGAAAGAGAAGAAAACCGTTACGTCAACAAGTCTTGAGCCACTCAGTATTAACACCAGTATCAGCTTTATTTCAAACCATGTCAAAGTGAGAACATTGTAAACGTATTATTTTAATACTAGCACATTTGGCTCCCTTATAGCGCTTTCATATTTATTTGATTGTTCGATAACCCGTAATATAGTATCAGAACCTCTTGATTAAAAGCAAACAAGGCAAGGTCATCAACATGTCATGGTATGCGGGTATCTCACTATTCAATTGCAATTATCAGTGTCTAGACAGCCTTTGGCCTCTGCGAGACACTGGTTGAAACCGGGCAAAGTGAATGACAAAGTAAAGACTAATTGGCTCTAATTTACTGTGCCGAAGTGATTTGTATTTGCCAGGCGGGTTGCATGGCCCGTGCATTTGGCATCTCGGTGCTTTGGCACAGATTCAATCCTCGTGGCAATCATGCACTTGGCAACTTCACCGTTACGAATCTTCAAGAGATGTTCAGAGTTTTAAAATGTCAAAAAAAAAATTCCACTGACATTATGAGGTATTTCACGAAGACTGATAAAATTCCACTGATATTATGTGTGGACCATTGACAAAAAAAAAATCAATAAAAAAAGTTAATTCAATTTAATCCATTTTAAATTCAGGCTGCAGCACAACAACATGTGAGAAAGTCTAGGGGTGTGAATACTTTCTGAAGGCACTGTATGATTAAAAATTTATACTCGGATCACAATTCCTGACTCTTACTCCTGCTTCCCAATGAATGCTCAGTTGTGTTTCTTTCCCCGCATGAGCACATCTGATGCAATATTGATTTGCCAAAATGAGGTAGCCGGTTTGCTCGTATCTGCGAGTGCAGATGTTGATGCCCGACAGTCTTTCATTGGATTTTTTTTTTTAACAGTAATCAAAGGCTGCTGTTGAGCTTGGACATGTACTGTATCACGTATAGAACCAGGACATTAGTAGACAATCGACAAACCGATACAGAAAATGAGATTTCAACCGTGGGTCCCAGCATCATGAGCTAAATGCTTAAATGGGGATATCAAACAGGCCAACTCATTTCAAATAGGAGAGTCCATTTGATGTATCTGCGTTGCCCTGTGGTTCAGCATCACCTCAATGTATGCTTTGAAAAGCATAGAGAAGTTAAAGATGAAGTCGTATAAGGTACACATTATGCATACCCAACTAGAACGGCACTCGGTAGAGAGCATACCTCCGCCAGGCTGAATAGTTTACGTTTTGTATCCCACTGAAAGGCCCGATCTGGATCTGGACCTGAACCAAAATCTAATCGGCTTGTTCTTGTCACTTAACAAAGACATCCGCCAAGTTTTGTCATAACTCGTCTACAACCTTTTGAAATATGGTGCTATATGTCAGTTTTGGCCCGATCTGTCAATGGTAAAGAATCACTTTAACATTAAAAAACATTCTAGTATCTGGATCTTCGGCAAAATCTAATAATTTCTTCCTTGTCACACACCCAACCTGTCCATCAAGTTTCATCCAAATCCATCCATAACCTTTTGAGAAAACCTGCTCAAAGACAGACAGATAGACAAAGAGACAGAGAGGGGTGAAAACATAACCTCCATCCACCTTCCATGGCGGAGGTAACAACATGTGCCTGAAACCAGTGACTTTTACAAAGACTAGATGAGTTATGGCCGGCACCCTGAACAAATGACAAATTTCAGCCCCAATAACTTGTAGTCGAATATCAGGCCCGACTAGCCAATCCGTGAAAGACAGGCCGGAAAACTTTAACTGGCTGACCCCCAAGAGGGTGTGGTTAGTTGGGACTGTGTGATACCAATAGGGGCATACTTGCATACCAGCAACTAGACTGTGGACATTCATTTCTTTAATGGCACCGAACCTAACGAGGTACAACAGCTCTGACATATACAACGGTAGGGTGGGGGAATGGTGGAGGTGAGTTAATCAAATGTAGAAAAATCATGCTTTTGGATTGGGGACGATCTGAGATGGTGGTGAAGAGCTGTCTTGAAGACCTAAATGGAAGGAGTGCATTGAAGAGGATGTGGAAGTTGATTCCACAGGAGGGGAAACACAAGGAACGAATGGGTGGAAGGAGCAGTGCTCCTGGATTTGGGTAGTTTCACCAGAAAGGGGTTGATCGTGGATCGTGTGCACCCTGCAGAAAACTGAGGTGTCTTATGTGTATGACAAAGCATGGAAAGAGCAGATGGTGCAAGACCAGAAGGGTGGCGGTAGAAGACAGGGAGACCATTGACCTGTCTGCGATGGCAAATTGATCGTCCCATGGACTTGGCTTCATAGCGGAAAATTCCAATAATCTTGAAGACCTTGCTTTCTATGACATCAGGCCGAACAATATGTGAGGCAGGCGAGTCACCCCAGAGGAGAGAGCAGTACTTCATCAAGCTGTGGATGGAGGCCTTGTAGGTGGATAGGAATTCAGGTGTGCCAAAGAAGGACTTTCTACGACGGAGGATGCCCAGTTGGCAACTGGTTTTGGAGGCCAACTTTGAAATGTGGTTTACCCAAGAGAGATGATGGCTGATAGTGACGAGACCCAGGAGTTTGGTTGAACTTCTGAAGCGGATTGGTAAGAAAATGGAAGAGGGATGTAGGGAGGGTTGCCAGATGGTCCTTTTGGAGAGATATAGTGAGATTATGAGATTTGTGTCGGGATTGAAAGACATTCCAAGTAAATAAGGAAGAAATGGTCATAAAAGGTAAAGTTTTAGACTATATTTTTACGTTTATGGGGGGTAGGCAATGAAATACCTCAGTCCAGGTAGAAGTGTATAGATTACCATGCTCTGTATGTCACGATGAAGAAGAAGAACCACCATGTACCATAAGTAGGGAATCAATTAGACCGGATGTCGCGTAAGTGTATAATTGTCCCCACGACGAGGACTGGGGTTATGTTAATTAGTTAGGGATTAAGGGTAATTAATCCTCCATATGTAAGTGCCTCAGTAATCTTTTCCTGTGTTCCTTATGACACCGCAGCACACACACCTAGCCAAGCCAAGCAATCGTGCATTAAAACAGTAAATAAAAACCAACTGGAACAGGACATTGAACAATAACGCTGTCGCCGCCACCTGCCACATCGCAACATCAAGCAGGCAGGTCTGTGAGGCCACGCACCAAAGAGCAGTGATTGGTCCGGTACCATAGAGTGATGAGATGGGACTCACTGATAGGGGCACGCACGGGGATCATCCGATGACGTCAGAGCCTTGAGACTAAAAGACTTGAGTCCCAACATTTTGTCCTCTTCCGTGGGGACATTGGTGCCATGCAGTCACATATACGGTGCTCTCTTGCGTTGTGGCTGTCTTTGCGAACGGGCGCAGATACAGCTCTCGGCATCTGGATTTCATCACGAAAAGTTGTGTCCCGACATTTTGTCTGTGGTCCCTGGCTTCCATCGGTTTGAGCGACTGCTTTGTCCTTTTCTTGGCTCGTCAGTGCCGGCTGTGCGCCGTCTGGGTGCTGTGTGGCGCAGACGGCGAGTGGATGGGTGCGGCCTGCTCGCTTCGCGCTCGGTGGCTGGAGTGAACGAACGGCACACTAAGGCCTGTTTTCCCGCGCACGAACTGCATACCATGGCGTGCCTTCCCAAGCAAAGATGTGACGATTTCCAATGGGGTTCAAGAGCTGCTCGAAGCTGAGTCCACTACATTTTTACTTTCGTTCTTTTATCATCCCCTTGTGTTGTATAAGAGGCTGTATGGAGGCACTCCATTTAGGATATTAGTTTTACCGTGCATTCTTTTGTTACCGGCATTTCTTTCAATAAAGCTGTTATTTTTTCAGAATAATTGAATTGATTATCCAGGCTAACCCTAGCAACAACCCCCCGTGGCACGCAATGGGCTTTTGGTGGCCTTATATGGCAATGCCACGGTCTTGTTACCTTATTTGGGTATGGAGCTGACAGCCCCGCCCCCGTGGCGCGCCATGGGCTTGTCTCTTCTCGGCGACCCCGCCCTTCTTGTCCAAACAGAGCACGGAGCACATATTCACCATGGCAGCGAACGCCGCTTCCAAACCAGGGCCAGTTGAGAGGGCGCGCACCCTACGCTTGTCAAGCGGTTTTGCACAGAGAGGGAGAGTTTGGCTGGGAAATGCAATCCTTGAGGGGGACCTATCTTATTTCATTTTGTGCAATGCAGAGAGTCAACTAGTGGGAAACAGAACCTTAAACTAATACACATAATAAAGAAATAACTATAGAGAGGTTCTATGGTTCTCTACGTGTGTGCGATGGACTAACTAAAAGGACGACCTTTGATCTTTACACAAATTGATGGAGGTATTTACAAAGAATTACTATTATTTACAGAGGGTGATATTTAGAAACACATGATTCTCAAATCCGCAACACTGCACCCTCATCTTCCAGGCACATCCCGGGCCTATAAAACTTTACTTAATGTGGCACGTAGGTGTAATTCCCTCTACAATTAATCTGACCCTGAGTGCGACAATTTTAAAACACAAATAAGTATGTCCCGCTGTTGCATTGCACCCTACCTAACAGATTCACGCCCACAATTAACCATATTGTGGAATTGATTCTCAAACTACACATGAACGGTGGGGAGCATTATTTACAAGTGACGTTAATTGTATTTACAAAACGCAACCCAGGACTTGCGATTTTTCTTTTGGGAACAAAAAGGAAAATCCTGTGGGAGGGGAGGAGACAGCATGCACTGCATCGACGCACCAGCACCAATAAAGAGCACCAAAACACCAAAGCACCAGAAAGCACCATCCAGTGCTCATTTCACATCATAATAATGAAACACACAAAAAAAACACTGATGCTGGTCTTCCTCGATCTGCTCTGCTGGTCCGTCATTCTTCCAGATGTTGTCGTGTTCTTTGCTTGCGGCCTATTTAGTGGAAATAAAAAGGCACACAACGCGTCCATTTTTTATTTATGGCCCACAGGGGCCGACTATGGGTGGTTCACCTGTGGGCTGGGTGCCACCTCACCGAGGTCCGCAAGCAAGATCTTTCTTGGGCCATCATGGCCGGTCCCAGCAGAGGGGCTAGGCCCCAACACGTGGGGTCCATAAGTGGTGCTTGGCCACAGACTGTGGTCAATAAGTGGTGCGTGGATGCAGGCAGCTGGTTGCGAGAATTTCGGGCACACAGACACGGCCTCCCACATGCTCCCCTCAGTGCCCAGAGAGCACGATCCTCGGTTGGGAGAAGGAAGACAGAGAAGACAGGTGAGTCATGGGTCAGGGTGCAAGGGTACACATTAAACAAGGCAATGCAAAATGAGGGGCGCATGGGGGCGAGCTGAGAAAGGTTCGTCCCTGTGTACGCCCCCCACATGTGACCTACACTGCCCCCCTTGCCCCTCCCCGTATTTACGAGTACAAAATCCTACACATTTACAAATTCGTCACTACCATCACGTCTTCCCCATATCTCCCCTAATCCAAATTCGTTACAATACCACTAATCCAAAATTTGCCATAAATTCAAATTTCTCATCAATTCCTCTTCAGGAGGAAGAGATGGAACATTAAGCACAATGTCACACCCACGTCATGACGCATCTCACAATCCAAAACATTTGCACAGAAAAATAAAAACAGATGGCACGGTGTGGAGTTTCGTCACCGCAGGTGAGTGGATGTAGATGGTGCGAGGGGATTCTTAATCCTAACTATCCTCTAAATGATTAATACACTTTACACTACCTGGGGTCTTTCCCTGCCAATCCATTGGCCATCTTACACTCTATGCGGTTTTAAGAACCAATTCCCATTGACCAAACTGTGGTGCTTTATCAATTTGGGGTCTCACTCCCCCGGTTCAACTCCCTGTGCCTTTGCACAATTTCGGTACTGAGTCGTGTGGCTCCCCTAACAGGTCTACTTACCTGTGCGCCTCCGCCACTGAAGTTGCCTCCCGAGCGTACCTGCTCCTCGCTAACCTACCTGGGGAAGGCCCTCTCTGGCGCTTACCCCCCTCTGTGCCCTCTCTGGCACTGGGCTACCCGGGTCCTTCCTTTGGATCCTCGGGCCCCATTGAACTCTAACTGGCTCCCAGAGCCTACCTGCGGCCTCACCTGGCCGACAGACTACCAGTGGCGGAGCGCTCAACCAACCATACCTCTAACAGGCCACACGCCCAGTCTTTTCCACGTCACTAATGCACCCATCCAAACACCATTCTTCCACACGCACCACAGATGCCAATATCCAACCACAATTTACCTGTACCCTCTACCTAACTCTTAAACTACCCTCCCCGGGTATTCGTGATGGGGTCCATCCTCCCCATACACACCTTCGCACCATCCACTCCACTCCACAGTTTCTACCATACTCACTCCACACCATCCATTCCATACTCCATATATTCCAGACCATTTATTCCATACAACCATGCTCCATACCTGTATTTGCACACCTGTGCCATCACACCTGGTGCTTCCTGCACCCTCCTTCCTCCCAGGCTTCTTCATTCAATACAATGCACAATCACAATTATTCCTCATACGCTGCTCCATACACTTCCATGCTCAATACAACTCACAATCACCTCACACTTTTCACAATACACTTCTAACTCTCCAAACCATTGCCTCAGGCACCCAAATTCTCCCACGCTCATACACACATCTCTCCCCGAGCATTGCCTAGCAATTCCTCATTTGCTCAATATCAAGATTCTCACACACACGGCATCATCTGATCTACCTGGTGCCCTTCTAACTTGGTGCTCCCCGTCTTCCCTTTAAACTAAGCACATACCACGTCATTAACAACCAGCTAATCTACCTACGTCCCCGACTACCTGTACAATGTCGCTACTTACTCCTTATATCACCTATGGTCATTTTTCTAGATCCCTATACAATTATCCAAACCCTCCCTCGGCGAGCTTACACTGCCAAAACCCCATAGCTAGTGCTCATGTGCCCCGGGATGCGAGGGATGGTGGATTTACCATCCTTGCACATCGGGCATCTCCCACTATAAATTTTGCCCATCCAATTTCCTGCAAATCAAAATTTGCCAATCACTGCCAATCATTTTACCAATCATCAATTTGCCAATCATTACTGCCAATCCTATTCACTATTCCAAAATTTCGGATCCAAAACACTATCATCATCACAGTCCGCTATATCTGAGCCTCTCGGTACATCATTACCTCATTAAAACTTGGCTTCGCAAAGCCGAGCAATGAATTCGGGTAGTTTGGTCGCCTGCAGGTTGAGTCCGTCCGGCATTCGGTTCAAGGGAGGCGGCATGCTCGGCCCGAGATTCCACGCACCATCTCGGCGCGGAACCTTTCGGTCTCCGGCCCGATGGCTCGATCCCGCCCGGCCGGAACGCCGCAACCACATGGGGGTGCCGCTCCGGTCCCTCCTACCTGCCCTTGAACCGGACCGGTCGCTTTGCCCGGCAAAGCCCGGACTCGACCGTGCGGGGCGGGGCCAGGCCCGAATCGTGCATGACGCTTCGAAGAGAAGCGATGCAGCACCGATCCGCGCCAAGCCTCGCATCCAACAAAGCGCACCGCGCCCCGAGTGCTCGCGTCGGCTATCCGTCGCCCTAAACGCTGCCCGGTTTAACGTCGATGCTTCTCTCGCCTGCTCACACGCATACGCGACCCGTTTTACACTCACCAAGCCCGGCGTTCCAACGCCGCCCGTCCATTCCACACACTCCGTCCATTCCACCACCGTACTCCCTGTTACACACCACACCTCTCTTGCACCCTCTTGCGCACACTCGTTCGCACACTTCCTCAACACACCTCCTCGCGCCCATTCCTCGGTCACATCCTCTGTGACAACCATGGGTGTGCACTCTTCTGCACACCCAATCACGTGCTTCGGTGCGCCCTCCCGCACACCCGATCACGTGCTTCGGTGCGCCCTCCCGCACACGCGCCACCACCAACTCACTCTCCGTGTCACACTCCATACTCCATACACTCCGACGTGCATTCTCGCTCGCACTCGGTTCCACACTCGCGCTCCGATGTGCCCTCTCGCACTCGCGCCACCACCAACTCACTCTCTGTGTCACACTCCGTACACTCCGACGTGCATTCTCGCTCGCACTCGGTTTCACACTCGCGCTCCGATGTGCCCTCTCGCACCCGCGCCACCACCAACTCACTCTCTGTGTCACACTCTGTACACTCTGACGTGCATTCTCGCTCGCACTCGGTTTCACACTCGCGCTCCGATGTGCCCTCTCGCACTCGCGCCACCACCAGCTCACTCTCTGTGTCACACTCCGTACACTCCGACGTGCATTCTCGCTCGCACTCGGTTTCACACTCGCGCTTTGTAGCACGCTCATTCCCCGATGCACACTTTTTTCTCACACGAGTGCCATTCTTTCATACACCACGCACCACAGACCCTTCACCAACGCCCGGATGCTTTCTCGATCCCAAGCGCGTGAAAATTCTTTCTGCGCCAAACATCCTACTGCAAAATCTCCCCGCACAATATACAGCCCGACTCACCTGGGGGATTCTTCTTCCACCTCGCTCCAACACCTGCAAATCTTTATTGGGGTTATTAAGCACAGCATCATGATGTGAGCAGGGACTTTGCACATTATCCATCTCTCCCTGCCCCGAGTGCTTTCCTACATCTGCGGTCTCTACAAGCCCAATTTCCACTACTGCTTCGAATGATTCGGACTTAATTTCTTTTTCCTCGACGACCGCTGGCTTTATTAAAATTCCCTCTTCTACCTTGGCGGTCGCCGGCTTTTCCATACCCCGGGTCACGATCTCTATACCCGTCCAGTTACCTGTGCCTTGCTCCGACTCGCTCAACCTGCGCTCCTCGACCCGCGTTACCCCGTCGCGCACCCTTGGGACCTTCTCGCCCAACCCATACGCCGATTTTATGGTTACAAGTACTTGCGCCAAAAAGCTCTGCAGGTCCACAACCCCTACTTACGCAATGGGCGTGGCCCTCGTCACCACGTGCGAGGCGCCGCCATCTTGTGCGCCTGAAATCTCCGCTACCCAATGCGTATTGCGCTCCTCCCGCATTACTCCCACCTCTTTGTGGTCCTGGGCTGCTTCTAACACTTCTTCTTCTACCCCCACCGGCATCCGGTCGCCTTGATTATCCATGACACGATTTAATTTAGATCTTACTACAATTTCGGCCGCTCCAAATTTTGGCCAATTTTTTTTTGGGATGTTTTAAAAATTTGTTTCGGGTCCAAATCTCGCTCCTGACACCAATTGTTATGGAAACGGAGTACGGCGCTCCCCTTTAGCGGGGGGGGGGGGGTTAATCCCCCTTCTATTTGCACTGGCCGTCTCTGATCCTGAAGCTACCCCGCTCCCTTGTGGGGTGGGATTGCCCGAAGCGATTGGTCAAGGGATTCCCGTACGCCCCGGCAATCCCTCCACGAGGCAGGTGGGCAACTCCGCTCGAGACCGCGGACAAGATGGTATTTTGCCGAGCGGTTTTAGCAGCCCGCGGTTCGAACCATTAACAAATACTAAACCCGATTCATATGCGTCGGCCAAATCGTGCCACAGGTACTCAATGGGGGAAATCACAAAGACGATCGGACGAGCATGAAGAAGAAGACGAAGGTAGGAAATAACAGGATTTATTATTATTTAAACAAGACTAAAGGAAGAAAAGCAATCAAAGTAATATACAGAAAATGGAAGGAGCAGAAGGACACAGAGCAATTTCTAGCTTATATATACAGGCTAAACATATAGCCCAGACAACACAGACAGACAGACGACAGTCAGACTTACACGGGGATGATGACAGGAATGGCAGGAGGTTCGTTCATCTGGCGAGGTTCCGTGCCGACCCACGACTCTCTCTCTCTCTCTCGGTCGGTAACACTGGGATTCTCTTCTCCAGTACCTCGAACCCAGCTCAGCAGCACGCACAGCTTCTCGTACCAGCCTCTCGTACCAGCCCAGTAGCATGTACTTTCCTTGCGCGATTGTCGCACGCATATCTCTCAAGCCGGGGCGTGACACGCCCTCGGCCGTTTGGGTCCTGCCCCCGTGCTCTGTTTTGTGGCCTTATATGGCAATGCCACGGTCTTGTTACCTTATTTGGGTATGGAGCTGAACAGCCCCGCCCCCCGTGGCAAGCCACGGGCTTGTAGCCTTACTTGGGCATGGAGCTGAACAGCCACGCCCCCGTGGCGCACCATGGGCTTTTGGTGGCCTTATATGGCAATGCCACAGTCTTGTTACCTTATTTGGGTATGGAGCTGACAGCCCCGCCCCCGTGGCGCGCCATGGGCTTGTCTCTTCTCGGCGACCCCGCCCTTCTGGTCCAAACAGAGCACGGAGCACATATTCACCATGAAAGCGAACGCCGCTTCCAAACCAGGGCCAGTTGAGAGGGCACGCACCCCACGCTTGTCAAGCGGTTTTGCACAGAGAGGGAGAGTTTGGCTGGGAAATGCAATCCTTGAAGGGGACCTATCTTATTTCATTTGGTGCAATGCAGAGTCAACTAGTGGGAAACAGAGCCTTAAACGAATACACATAATAAAGAAATAACTATGGAGAGGTTCTATGGTTCTCTACGTGTGTGCGATGGTCTAACTAAAAGGACGACCTTTGATCTTTACACAAATTGATGGAGGTATTTACAAAGAATTACTCTTATTTACAGAGGGTGATATTTACAAACACAGGATTCTCAAATCCGCAACAATATATATATATATATATATATATATATATATATATATATATATATATATATATATATATATGTATATATATATCTATATTATAATAGCCGTAGATGATTCTGTCTGTCTGTCTGTCTATCTGTTGGGTGTCTGTCCGGGGTGTGGCTTACTCGGTTTGCAGAGTAGCTCCACCCATAGCTCCACCCATTCTGGGAGTGGCTATAAACAAATATCCACCATTTTATTAACTCGCATAGCTTTGAGTCCTGTTTTGTAGGCCCGTGGTGTCTTGCTCTCCCCCAGTTTTATTTCAAATCAAATTCGATAAATCATTTCATTTTTCACAGTCGCTAACATAGTTTTAGACTCGGTTGAAAAAAAACGGGAAGAAAATCCGATGAAAGTTGCCGTTTATAGAACGAAATGAATTCTCAAAGGCCTGTAACTTCAAGGCCATTGAGTCTCTCTCACGCCTTTATCTCCAATCTAACTCACCATATGATTTCATTTTTATCGATGGTTTTACTTTTAGACTCGGTGTCAGCAATAATTGAGAACAATCCACACACGCGGGAAAATGCAGAGATATATTTTTTAAAATCGCGTCATGGTGTTGTAACGTATTATTCTGACTTGTATTTGCATTGTTGTTGTGGTTTATTGGACGCGCTTATTCGTCAGACACGAGTGAATCATCACCGCGTCAATAAACGCGCTTTCCGCTTCCGGCACGATGGAGTCTGCTTGAGTTCGTTACATGGTGTCAGAAGTTCGTTGATATTCACGCCATAAGCCGCCATTCGTCTCCATAAATATGGCATCTCCGAACTTTGATCATCCCTCGATCGACTGGGAGAGTCTGGATCTCTACCAGGAGTTTTGCCGGTTCAGAAATCACGTCAGTTTTGTCTTGTCAGGGCCGCTCGCAGACATTACGAAGCCTCGTCAAGCAGGATGGCTCGGAACGTGGATCGGCGAACAAGGTCGTCAAATCTACCAAACTCTATCTTGGGAGGAAGGAGAGAAAGACGACCCGCAGGAAGTGCTGAACAAATTCCAGAACTATGTGCAGCCCAGAAAGAACAAAAGAGTTGCCAGACACCGACTGAAACAAAGGCGCCAGCGGAGTGGTGAGTCTTTTGATCATTTCATAAAAGATCTGAGGATAATTCTCATGGATTGCGATTACCAAGACCCAGACGACATAATCGTCGATTGCATCATTGATGGCAGCCATGATAAGAGGGTCCAAGAGAAATTACTCGATAGGGGTGAGGAGCTCTCACTAGCTAAAGCTATAGAAATTGGCCAACAGCTAGAGCTCTCGCAGAAACATATGAGAATAGTCCGAGATGAAGATGCTCTCATCTCAGCCCTCAGATCTGAAAACGAACGAACTCAGCACCAGACTCAACGTTGTAAGAGCAAGCCTGATAGGCATACACAAGCCACCGAGCTGTTCAAAGCTGAGAATCGGTTTCGGAATGACGGTCCCTGCAGCAAATGTGGCCAGTCAGTGCACAGGCAAGCCAAGTGTCCAGCAATTAATTCTAGCTGCTCCTACTGCAAGAAGCCTGGTCACTGGTTTGCGGCGTGTCGGAAGAGACTGCGCGACCTAAAGTCCCTTGATGAGGAGACCAGTCTAGATCATGTAGATCTTCCTCAAGAACTCGTCAAGGAATCTGAAATTTTAAGGATCTCCGCTCTACAACCAAGCATCAATATGGCTACTCATGACAAGTGGGCACAGACCGTCACGTTGCTGGGTCAGCCGACTCGGTTCCGGATTGACACGGGTGCAAGGTGCAACACACTAACACTCAACGACTACCAGTTAGTCCAGCACCTCGCAGGCGATCTACAATCGTCGCATAAAGTTCTTAAAACTTACAATGAATTAATTAACAAACAGCATCACATTCAGATCACGTGAATCAATCAATCAATCACTACTGATTTTCCAAAGATATAGTAGTGAAATGCTTCTGTTGCATGGACGATTGAGAGCATTTCCTTCTCAATCATAGCGTAGCGACACTCAGTATCGGTCATACTGCGTGATGTGAATGCTATAGGGTTGCCATTCTGGAGCAAACAGGCTCCTACAGCGTTTTGGCTGGCATCGGCTTGTATTTCAACTGGCTGACTTACATCGTAGTACTGAAGGACCGGGGCCGAAATACATGCTTGCTTCAGCTTCTTGAAGGACAGCTCCTGAGCTGACTGCCAGGAGAACTCCACGTCCGCCTTGCAGAGATCACGGAGAGGCTTGCTTGTGTCACTTAGGTTGGGAATAAACTTCCCTAAATACTGAACGAATCCAAGGAAACGCTTGACGCCTTGTTTGTCTGTTGGACGTGGCATTTTCTCAACTGCCTTCGTCTTGAATGGATCTGGTAGCACTCCTTCTGCAGTAAGCAGGTGGCCTACATAAGGGACTGAGGTTTGCCGGATGAGGCATTTTCGGAAGTTTAGTTGCAGGTTATAACTTGTAGCTCGTTGCATAACTCGCTTCAGTACACAGTCGTGGTGGGTGATGTCACGACCAGCAACTAAAATGTCATCCATTACCGCTGTTGCCCATTCTATCCCTTCTAGCATCTGGTCCATGATTCGCTGGAATATCTCCGGCGAGCACCGCAATCCATAAGGGAGACGCAGCCAGCGGTATCTCCCTACAGGTGTATTGAACGTGGTCAAGAATGAAGAAGGCTCGTCAAGGCGAATTTGCATGAACCCACTGCGGGCGTCAAGCACAGAAAATACTTTGGCTCCAGGGATTTGAGCTAAAACTTCCTGAACAGTTCTCATTGGGTAGTGCTCACGTTTTGTGCACTTGTTTAAGTCTTTGGGGTCTATACAGATGCGGACTTTGCCGTTGCGAAGAGCTACTACCATGGAACTCACCCACTCAGTCGGTCGTTCTACCTTCGCGATGTGACCTTCGGTGACCATCTCTTGTAGCTTGTCAACTATTTGCTCTCTCAATGCTGCAGGCTGTCTGCGAGGAGCGTGAACTACTCCCTGTGACCCTTCTACAAGCTTGATCCGATAAGTTCCGGGAAGAGTTCCAGTTGTCTTGGCAACTTCTGGAAACTCAGAGATTACTGCTTCCTGAGACACATTGACTAGAGGCTGAACAAGAGACAACTTATCGAGCTTGACAATGAGGCCTAGGGCTTCCGAGGTAGCGCCTGACATTACATTCTCCTGATCGAGGTCAATGACCTCAAAACTGGCTCTAACGGTCTTGTTTTTGTGAGAGAGAGGGAGTGTCACGGTACCGACAGGATGGATAGTATGGTTCGAGTATGTTTTAAGAACTTTATGCGACGATTGTAAGTCAGCCAGTTGAAATACAAGCCGATGCCAGCCAAAACGCTGTAGGAGCCTGTTTGCTCCAGAATGGCAACCCTATAGCATTCACATCACGCAGTATGACCGATACTGAGTGTCGCTACGCTATGATTGAGAAGGAAATGCTCTCAATCGTCCATGCAACAGAAGCATTTCACTACTATATCTTTGGAAAATCAGTAGTGGTATATAATGACCATAAACCCCTTGAGGAAATCTTCAAGAAGCCTCTCCTATCTTCTCCCATGCGTTTACAGCGTATGTTGCTCAAGCTTCAATGGTATGACTTGGAGGTTAACTACTGCCGTGGTTCTGAGATGGTGCTCCCCGACACATTGTCCCGTGCACCTCTACCGGACACCGACTCAGAAGCTGGGAAAGACCTTGAGCCTGTGAACATGTTCCAGTTCCTTGCGATCACGAGTGGGAAATACCTCGAAATCCAGGAAGCTACTCTGAGTCAAATGAGCCTTCTCTGCGGTGTCATTGCAAGTGGATGGCCTGACTCCCGAAAGGAAGTCCCAGCACAGGTCCGTCCGTACTTTGACTCCAGAACGCAATTGGCAGTCTCAGACAGTGTTGTCTACAAAGGCATGCGCCTTGTCATCCCGCCAAGCCTCAGACCCAGAATGCTGAGCTTGATTCATGAATCGCACCTCGGAGTGAACAAGTGTAAGCAGCGTGCTCGCGAGGTCATGTATTGGCCCTCAATGAACTCTGACATCGAAGAAACTGTACGGAATTGTTGCAAGTGTGCAGAGTATCAAAGCGCTCAGCAACGGGAGCCTCTCTTGCCGACTTACACGCCTGATCTTCCATTCATCGAAGTTGGAAGCGACGTTTTTGACTTCGAATCAAAGCAGTATTTGCTCACGGTCGATTATTACTCCAAGTTTGTGGAGGTGGATTGCCTCAAGGACATTACAGCTCGCTCTGTAATCGAAGCTCTCAAGCAGCAGTTTTGTCGACATGGTATTCCAGAGAAGCTGCGAAGCGATTCCGGAAGTCAGTACACGTCAGAGGGATTTTCTCAGTTTTGCAAAGAATATGGCATAACTCACGACATTGTGTCCCCCAAGCACCAACGTGCCAATGGAGAGGCAGAAAGAGCGATCCAGACAGTGAAAAGGCTCTGGAAGAAGTCAGCAGATAAGTACTTAGCCCTGCTAGACTACCGCACCACTCCACTTGAAGGAATAAACTTGTCCCCGGCTCAGCTCCTAATGGGAAGACGCCCCAGAAACACACTGCCTTGCAACCGCACTCTTCTCATGCCTGCGCGGTATGACCATCACCTTGTGAGATCACGCCTTGACACACAGAAGGAGAAACAAAAATACTATCATGACAAGCCATCTATGTCAGATTTGCCACCGCTCCAGCCGGGTGACAGTGTTAGGATGTTGCCAAACCCGGAGGCCAGGCATTGGATTCCGGCTGTAGTTGAGGCGCGCCACAACAGCCCCCGGTCATATTTGCTGAGGACCCCAAACAATGTGTACCGGCGTAACAGGCTCCATCTCCGCAGAGTGCCTCATTCAGCCAATGTTGGCCCGGTGGGAAGTCAGCCACTCTCTCGCTTTTACTCTTCCCAGGACATGAGGGACTTCCCTGATCCCACCACTCAACAGGACACCCCAGTGGGGAACTGCTGCAAGTCCCCAAGTCCAAGTGAGCAAGCATCTGAATCCCAAAGTCTCCCATCAGTGTCATCGCCTCGAGCCACTGCATCTCCCAGAAATACCAAGTTCATCACAAGGAGCGGCAGAGCGGTTAACCCTCCCAGACGTCTGGATCTTTAAATTTGAATCAATTGATTCACGTGATCTGAATGTGATGCTGTTTGTTAATTAATTCATTGTAAGTTTTACTTTATAGAGTTATTTGCTTTGCTGGTTTCCTTTAAAGTGGCTTCCTTGAAAGAAAGGAGGATGTAACGTATTATTCTGACTTGTATTTGCATTGTTGTTGTGGTTTATTGGACGCGCTTATTCGTCAGACACGAGTGAATCATCACCGCGTCAATAAACGCGCTTTCCGCTTCCGGCACGATGGAGTCTGCTTGAGTTCGTTACAGGTGTATCATACACCGCCCAACATGACACCGCCGGCAATGTGTCGATATATATTAAACATTCGCTTTTGCTTTTCCGTTATGATATATTACTATTTCGTTTGATGATAGTCGTCACAAAAACGTCAACAATGATGCCGACATATATTTCTTCGTTTTTATTTCATTCAACATATTAGCCGGAAGTAAAATATGTTTCAGGAAATTACCGAGAGATATTTCTTCGTTTTTTTTATTAGTTATGTGCGCATACACTTTAAATAGGTTTATTTGAAATCTTTAATTTTCCACAAACATTCCACACACGCGGGAAAATGCAGAGATATATTTTTTAAAATCGCGTCATGGTGTATCATACACCGCCCAACATGACACCGACGGCAATGTGTCGATATCTATTTTAAATTCGATATATCATTTCATTTTTCACAGTCGCTAACATAGTTTTAGACTCGGTTGAAAAAAAACGAGAAGAAAATCCGATGAAAGTTGCCGTTTATAGAACGAAATGAATTCTCAAATGCCTGTAACTTCAAGGCCATTGAGTCTCTCTCACGCCTTTATCTCCAATCTAACTCACCATATGATTTCATTTTTATCGATGGTTTTAGAGTCGGTGTCAGCAATAATTGAGAACATTCCACACACGCGGGAAAATGCAGATATATTTTTTAAAATCGCGTCATGGTGTATCATACACCGCCTAACATGACACCGACGGCAACGTGTCGATACATATTAAAAATTCGATATATCATTTCATTTTTCACAGTCGCTAACATAGTTTTCGACTCGGTTGAAAAAAAACGGGAAGGAAATCCAATGAAAGTTGCCGTTTATAGAACGAAATGAATTCTCAAACGCCTGTAACTTCAACTTCAAGGCCATTGAGTCTCTCTCACGCCTTTATCTCCAATCTAACTCACCATATGATTTCATTTTTATCGATGGTTTTGGACTCGGTGTCAGCAATAATTGAGAACATTCCACACACGCGGGAAAATGCAGAGATATATTTTTAAAAATCGCGTCATGGTGTATCATACACCGCCCAACATGACACCGACGGCAACGTGTCGATATATATTAAAAATTCGCTTTTGCTTTTCCGTTAAGATATATTACTTTTTCGTTTGATGACAGTCGTCACAAAAACGTCAACAATGATGCCGACATATATTTCTTCGTTTTTATTTAATTCAACATTATTAGCCGGAAGTAAAATATGTTTCAGGAAATTACCGAGAGATATTTCTTCGTTTTTTAAAATTAGTTATGTGCGAATACACTTTAAATAGGTTTATTTGAAATCTTTAATTTTCCACAATATAATTTACTTGCCATTTATCATTTGATGATTACGAGACAAATTCCTCTTGAGGATCGTGACAATTCATGCGCTGCGTGGAAACTTCTATTTCCAAAATGAATGAGACGATCGATGAAGAACGCAGACTTGAACAGGATGCAGCAAGAAAACGAATGAGACGGGCGAACGAGTCCATCGACGAACGTCAATGCAAACTTGCGGGGTCACCCGTGGGAATCCCACGGGCATGGATGTGTGTGACATTTCGACATATTGAGTTAGATGCTGCACATTCATTTTTACAAAATGGTTACTGGCAAGTCATCAGATCCAGAAATGGTGTAAAAACCACCGTTTAGAGGCCATTTTTCCCCGCAAAGCGGGGGTTGGCCTTTTCGGGGACCGTGGTAGTTGTTGTTTTTTTGTCCCCTTTTTGAAGCAATGTTTTACGGCCGGATGCCCTTCCTGACGCCAACCCTTTTTGCCGCCTTCAACGACAAACAGGGAATTACCAGTGAACTGGTACTCAATTAGCCGACCTCGGAAGGATGACAGGCTGAGTCAACCCCCCTGGCATTAATTCGGCGATCGACCGAGATTCGAACCCAGGATCCTAAGCCGGCACCCTAGCCGCTAGCCCAACACCAGAAATGGTGTCATGAACACAATTTATTTACGCACAAGCACAAAAGCAAGACGGGCCGATTTCCGATTCCGACGGGCGAGACGGGCCGATTTCCGATTCCGACGGGCCGATTTGGAGCAAGAAAAAGAACGAGACGGGAGAAAAAGGAGAGAAACGAGACGGGGAAAGCCGATTGGAGAGGCGAGTGAGGCGCGATTGGAGAGGAGTGTGAGGCGCGATTGGAGAGGAGTGTGAGGCACGATTGGAGAGGAGTGTGAGGCGTGATTGGAGAGGAGTGTGAGGCACGATTGGAGAGGAGTGATTGGAGGGGAGTGTGAGGCACGATTGGAGAGGAGTGTGAGGCACGATTGGAGAGGAGTGTGAGGCGCGATTGGAGAGGAGTGTGAGGCGCGATTGGAGAGGAGTGTGAGGCGCGATTGGAGAGGCGTGTGAAGGATTGCAGAGGAGAGGAGTGTGAGGGATTGGAGAGGTGAGGGATTGGAAAGGAGAGGGATGTGAGGGTTTGGAGAGGAGAGGAGTGCTAGGTGGAGAGAGGAGAGTGTCAGGTGGAGACAGGAGAGTGTCAGGTGGAGACAGGAGAGTGTCAGGTGGAGAGGAGTGAGGGGTCACATATTATGTGAAATAACTAAATTCACACCATTTCTGGATCTGATGACTTGCCAGTAACCATTTTGTAAAAATGAATGTGCAGCATATAACTCAATATGTCGAAATGTCACACACATCCATGCCCGTGGGATTCCCACGGGTGACCCCGCTAGTATATATATATATATATATTCTCAACGCATTGCTCGAACTCGAAGCCTCAAATCGCTGTATCAAGAGATTGTCCAATGGATCATGAAGGGGCTGAACGAGGCCTAAAGGCATCAAGCAGGTGTGAAGCAAAGGGAAGTTTTCCGAATCTGATGTCATTTCGAGACATGACAGCTTTTTCAATAATAGTGCATTAATATGGCGATGAAACTAAAAACACATCACAGGAAAGATTTTTAGTGAATCTTTTCGAAACTTTAAATATTTTAAAATTTATTTTACTACTAACGCCTCGACGCCACCCGATTTTTGCCACGCAATAAAAACATTATTATGTGAATGGGAACTTTTTTTTTCTTTTTTTTGTATACAAGATCGAGGCTCCTGTAAGAGCTAACATTAATGACAAAAAAAACAAACAGACACATAAAACATATAATAAAGGGAGCGGGAGACAAGATGGGGAGAGAGGGGAACTTTACAATAATCTTGCTCGTTATTACCTGTCTGGTTGTTTTCACCCCTCGCTGTTTGATTGTTTGTTTGTTTGTGAAGAAGATATCTCAAAGTTGTTGACAGATTTGGACGAAATTTTGCGGAGAGGTTGGGTATGTGACAAGGACGAAATGATTAGATTTTGGTGAAGATCCGGAGTCGGATCCGGCTACTAGAAAATTTTAAAGTGATTCTTCACCATTGGGAGATTGGGCCAAAACGATACGCAGCAGGATATCTCAAAAAGTTATGGATGGATTTGAACTAATATAAACTGCAACACTCCACCGACCTGGGCTTTATGGCAGAGTGGCCAGACGGAATCCTCTTCTCAGTGAAAGACACATGAAACCGCTTGGAGTTTGCAAAAAAGCACCTAACGGACTCTCAGACTGTGAGAAACACGATTCTGTGGTCTGATGAAACCAAGATTGAACTGTTTGGCTTCCGTCTGGCCACTCTGCCATAAAGCCCAGATCGGTGGAGTGTTGCAGTGATGGTTGTCCTTCTGGAAGTTTCTCCCATCTCCACACAGGATCTCTGGAGCTCAGCCAGAGTGACCATCGGGTTCTTGGTCACCTCTCTTACCAAGGCCCTTCTCCCCCGATTGCTCAGTTTGGCCGGGCAGCCAGCTCTAGGAAGAGTCCTGGTTGTTCCAAACTTCTTCCATTTAAGAATCAAGGAGGCCACTGTGCTCTTGGGAACCTTCAATGCAGCAGAGATTTTTTTGTAGGCTTCCCCAGATCTGGGCCTCGACACAATCCTGTCTCTGAGCTCTGCAGACAATTCCTTCGATCTCATGGCTTGGTTTTTGCTCTGATATGCATTGTCAGCTGTGAGACCTTATATAGACAGGTGTGTGCCTTTCCAAATCATGTCCAATCAATTGAATTTACCACAGGTGGGCTCTAATCAAGGTGTAGAAACATCTCAAAGAAAATCAAGAGAAATGGGAGGCACCTGAGCTAAATTTCAAGTATCATAGCAAAGGGTATGAATACTTATGATGTGATATTTCAGTTTTTTCTTTTTAATAAATTTGCAAAACTTTCTAAAATCCTGTTTTCTCTTTGTCATTATGGGGTATTGAGTGTAGATTGATGAGGGAAAAATGAATTTAAACGATTTCAGCATAAGGCTGCAACATAACAAAATGTGAAAAAGTGAAGGGGTCTGAATACTTTCTGAATGCACTGTATATTATAAAAGGAGCTGTCTGTCTGTCTGTTTGTTTGTCGTGTTATGACTTGAGAACGGATTAACGGATTTCAATAAATCCGACTGCGGTGGGTTCGGGTAACACCCGGGAGTGTTTGTGATTCAATTTTTTTTATGGGTACATGGTGGACACACGTGTCAAAACTGCAAATGCCAACACATGACGTTGGTTATCCCTGCACGGAGAGCAGGATCTCCCAGGAATCCTTTTTTCTTTTCTTCCCCCATAGATTAGCCATTGCAGCAAAGATTGTTTTTCCGTCAGCGAAGCGACGGGTCTTATATTCTAGTACTACTGTATATGAAAGGAGCCTTTTCCTGTGCCCCTGGCATTTTCCCCAAGAATTACTACCGCAGTCGAAATTTTTCCATGTCCAACTTTTTGGGGATCACCCCCATGAGGCAACCAAAAATAGGACCACGGGTCCTGAAGCTCACCTGGATCAGGAGCAACAGTGACTCAAACCCCCCACAGATACCCTCAGCCCCTGATAATTTAAATGCGGTGAACAAACATCCTCATTATGTGTGATGATGGTTGTGATCAAGGTTTCATTTAAATCGTGTGTGTAGTTTTGGAGAAGAAAGCAAATACCTATTTTGGGGGTCAACCCCCTCCAACCCCCTTCCCCGTAACCCCCATAATGTGCTCAGATTTTGATGTGGTGAATACATCTTCGTTTGACATCAGATATGAAGCTTGCATCTAAGTTTTATCTCAAAATAGTTTGTGTAGTTTTGGAGAAGAAAGCAAATACCTATTTTGGGGGGGTCAAACCCGATCCCCCTCCCCATGATCTGTCTGTGGGGGGTTTGAGTCTCCCCTTAATGTGCACAGATTTTGATGCAGTCAATACAGCTTCGTTAGGCTTCAGATATGAAGCTTATGGCTAAGTTTCATCAAAATCGTATATGTAGTTTTGGAGAAGAGAGCAAATACCTATTTTGGGGGGTCAACCCAGATCACCCGCACCAACCCAGTAGACCCCTTCAATGTGCCAAACCTTACAGCTCGTACACGTGAATGTTTGCTTTTGGAACCGGAGCTTACACTGCAGAAAGCCCTTGTAATGGCGGGACAAATCGAATCAGCCATGGCGGAAGCAAAAGCGATTACATACGCCACATCAACGTCCTTTCAGGATGTAAATACAATACCTGCACGTACTGGAGCAGAGCAATACAGACGCGACCCCATACACAGGGACACATCAAATGAACCTGCAAGGCCAAAATTTTCACAGGCTCGACAGGTACACCAAGAGGTCCACCAAGGTCCCACCTTTGCATCCAGCTCCTCTCCCTAATGCAGCATGGGAAAAGCTTGCCATCGATATTGTGGGATGTGGGACCACTTGATAACAGGCAAATGGAATGTCGCTATACCATTACCTTAATTGATTACTTCAGCAAATGGTCAGAAGTAGCCTTTACGTCCCAAGTAACATCTGCTACAGTTATCAAGTTCCTGACTACAGTATTCAGTCGCGAAGGAAACCTGCAGGAACTTAACTCTGACAATGGATCTCAGTTTGTTTCAACTGACTTTGAAAAATTCCTGCAGGAAAGAAACATCAAGCACTGCCGTAGTTTTATCTATTACCCACAAGCCAATGGGGGAGATAGAACGCTTCAACAGAGTGCTTAAGGACTGTTTACACACTGCAAACCTTGAAGGGAAGCCCTGGAAATCATTCGTACTCAACTTTTTGCAAACGTATCGAGCTACAAGACGTGCAACAACTGATCAGACTTCTGCTGAACTTCTACATGGACGTACATTGCACATCAAGTTGCACCTTGGGGACCGTCAAATCAGCGTACCTGCTGGATGTGAGATGTTGCGTTCAACAGAAACAAGAGAAGTCTCAACGATACACAGACTAGTGCCAGGAAGCAAAAGCTTCCACCTTTCAATGTGGTTCTTTTGTTCGAGTTCGGAAACCTGGATTTCACAAGAAAGGACAAACCAAGTTTACCCAACCTCTCAAGGTCATTGAAAAGAGAGGTCCTGCTACCTACAGACTCTCTGATGGGAAAGTGTGGGATGCAATTAATCTCGCACCTGCAATTCAGACCCCAAATGGACCTTCGTTCGGCATCAGATATGAAGCTTGTGGCCAAGTTTCACCAACATTGTGTGTGTAGTTTTGGAGAAGAGCAAATGCCTATTTTGGGTGGTTCAAACCCCTCTCCCTCGTAAACCCCTTTAATGAGTGCAGATTTTGTTGCAGCCAATACACCTTCTTTCGGCATCGGATATGAAGCTTGTGGCCAAGTTTCATCCAAATCATGTGTGTAATTTCGGAGAAGACAGCAAGTACAGTTTTGCCCAATAATATTGGCACCCTTGCACTTTTTTCAAATAACTCACAATTTTCTTTAAAAATAAGTTGAAATTGACAAAAGTATTTGGTCTCCACAATTCTTTCTTTCACTTTTAATATTACAGAACCTTTGTTTTTGATTCAGAACTTAATATGTCCTTGTAAATCAGAAAATAAAAGGAAATGGCATTGAATAAATTATAGACACCCGAGACTTAATATTTGGTATCACAGCCTTTGGACAAAATAACTGTAGTCAAGCGCTTCCTAAAGCCATGAATGAGCTTCCTACACCTCTCTACCGGCAGTTTGGCCCACTCTTCTTGTGAAAACTGCTCCAGTTCTCCCAGATTTGAAGGGTGCCTTCGCCCAACTGATGTTTTCAGATCTCCCCACAAGTGTTCAATGGGATTTAGATATAAATTCATTGCTCACCACTTCAGAGTAGTCTAGCGTTTCGTCTTGAACCATTCCTGGGTGCTTTTTGAAGTGTGTCTGGGGTCATTGTCCTGTTGCAAGACCCATGACCTTCGACGGAGACCCAGCTTTCTGACACTGGGTTGAACATTGCGCTCCAAAATGCCTTGGTAATCTCCTGATTTCATGATGCCATGCACACATTCAAGGCACCCAGTGCCAGAAGCCGCACAGCAACCCTAAAACATCACTGAACCTGCTCCATGTTTGACTGTAGGGAAGGTGTTCTTTTCTTTGAAGGCTTCATTTTGTTTTCTGTAAACATGGAGATGATGTGCTTCACACAAAAGCTCTAATTTGGACTCATCTGTCCACAGGACATTCTCCCAGAAGGATTTTGGCTTGTTTAGATGTGTTTTGGCAAACTCCAGTCTTATGTCTCTTATGGGCTTTCATATGCCTCTCTCTCAGCAGTGGGGCCAGCCTGGATCTCCTACCCTTTCATTGAGTTGGCAACAGATGGTGAGTTGAAACTGTCATACCTTGTATCTGAAGGTCAGCTTGAATCTGTTTGGCAGTTGATCGAGGTGCTTTCTCCACCATTCAAACAATCATTCGCTGCAATCTGCGATCAGGTTTTCTCTTGTCGCCACGTCCAGGGAGGTTGGCTACAGTGCCATGGGCCTTAAACTTCCTGATAACATTGCGTATGGTGGACACAGGAACATCAAGGTTTCTGGAGATGGACTTGTAGCCTTGGCATTGTCCATGCTTGGCGACAATCTTGTGTCTGACCTCCTCACACAATTCTCTGGTTTTCTTTCTTTTCTCCATGCTCATTGATGACACACAGTGACACAAAACAGCAGAAAGACTCCTTTTCTCTATTCAAACTGGTTGAATGAGTGATTTTTATATTGCAGGCACCTGCAACTCACCACAGGTGAGTTCAATTCCAAAGTAAAGGACAATCAACTGCTTGAAATCTAATTATTTCTAACAACTTTTAAAAGGTGCCAATGATATTGTCCGGGCCATTTTAGGAATTTTGTGTGGAATAAGCTAAGATTTAGTAATTTTTCCAGCTTTTTTGTTTTGTTTCACTGCAAACCAAAAGAATACATATGTGGATACTGTGGAAATGTAACTCAGTGTAACTTATTAATTGGCACTGGTAACTTATTAATTAACCTGGTAACAAAGCAGATACATTTTACATGCAAACTCTGTTAAAGACGAGTTTGTAAATGAGTGTCAGAATGTGTATGAACATGGTAATCTCTTGAAACACCTGGTCAAGGCCCCAGGCTAGAGCACCCCCCCCTGCTGTGTAAATGGAAATCACAGCAGGAGGGGAGCGAGCTGATACCAGGACTTGGTACAGGCATGACCTCGGGGCATTAGCGGAGAGGAGATTAAGTCCAGTTTGGCGATATAAACGAGAGCAAACGTTGAGTAAAGTAGACTTGTCCTCAGAAGCCCTGCCCGACGGAACGATGGAATGAACGAGTACGGCGCTGCGGAAGAACATCAGCCGAACGAAAAGGACCATGGAAAAGAGTTAATCTCAGCCATTGAATAATGCGGTATTATTTGGTAAATGGAATGAAGTGAATAATAAACCAGACCTTTTGTAAACCTGTGTCCGGTCATTGGAGTCCTGTGAGTCATACACAAAATTCTTCTACAATCTGGAGGCACCGCTGAGATCAATTGTACAAGCAAGTAAAAGGTGAGTGTGTCTTGTTTTGTCCAATATGATTTACGAACTTGGAAGTTATGTGTACATACATGGGGGAGCAGGTGGTCTGGGGCGTCTTTGCGCACCGATGCCGCGATATAGGTGGCGTGAGCCATCACGAATGGGATTTCGATAAACGACTGTAGCAATTTATTCGTTTTTTTTTCTAAATGATTTCTGTAAATACGTATTTTTGCGCTGGTTATTAAAGGGCCTTACTGTGACCTGGAAGCAAACGGAGCAAGTGTGCACCTTGCGACCACTTGCTTCCAGGACGTGTAAGGCCGGTACACTCGTTTACCCACCCGCACACGACACGTATAAAGTACTTCTTTTTTGCACTTGTTCAAAGCACTCGGCGAGCGACAGGGAACCGGGAAAGAGAATTATATTTATATATATATATTTTACCTCATTCCAATTAATGGTATTGCGACAAAAAGGCTTATATCTTTGGAAACGACTGGTCGGATTTAGACAAATTAAACCTCGTTCGATCAACAAATAAATTCATGACAGACAACCCCCCCTCATGCCGGTCCAGAATTATGATGAAAGATGGCGATGGGAAAAAAAATTGCATCAAATTTTGTCCAGGTCCATCACTACACGACGAAATGATTGGATTTTGGTTCAGGTCCGAATCCAGATCCGGCCTATCAGTGGGATACAAAACATAAACTGGTCACCAAGGCGGAGATATAATAATAATAATAATTCTGTATTATTTAGTTAACCAGTTTGTGTGAAACCTCAACCTAAATATAAAAATTGATCTGCTTGATGTTAGTTTAAGGGCTGTTCCAAATTTATCCTGATTATGAGAGATAATTACAGGAAATGTGTACTGTTCTTGTTTGGAGATTATAAGACAAAAACAGCAGAGTGGGAATCGGCAGACAATGGAACAGCTAGCGACGAGTGTTTTGTGAGTAGCAACCACTCTCTGGTCGAGGCTCATAGAAAAAATTGATACTTATTGATTTGGCACGCTTACAATAGATATTAATGGCGAGGGTTCTGTCGCCGTTCGCTTCGGCGTTGCGAATGGACCAAAACATTTCATGGACCAAACCATTGCATGTAAATAGGAGGGGGGTTCTGTGGTCGTTCGTTTTGGCTTTGCGAATGGACCAAACCATTCCATGTAAATAGGAGGGGGGTTCTGTGGTCGTTCGTTTTGGCTTTGCGAATGGACCAAACCATTGCATGTAAATAGGAGGGGGGTTCTGTGGTCGTTACTGCCACGTGGTTTCAAAGTTTTTGTTGTTGCTTGCACGCATGTTTTTTTTGCAAGCACGTACGGGCAAGCACGTACGTGCGGGCACGCCCTAGTATATATAAATAGAGGTAATATTGAGTTACGGAATTAATTACTTTCAACAATGCAAAGGGTGACAAGATATGAGATTTAATGGGATAAATATAAAAGATATTTGTTTTTGCCAAGAAAAAAAAAAGAAAAAGAAAAAAAAAAAAAGAAAAAAAAAGAAAAAGTAACCATTAGCTGAGGAGTCACAGAGGCCAAACTTTAACCTTTGACAGCAGACAAATTGTGTTCTGACAGCAAAAGACTTCCAAATAAAATATGGCAGAATAGTTGTTGATAGTTTAGGCACATATCAGAATGCTTGTTGATTTAAAATTTCAAAGTCAAATTTTTACACCTTCAAGTACTGATGAAATCTCCATTTTTCACATGTAGTTTTGTGGAAAAACGGATGAAGGTGAATAATTTAGGATTATTAAAAAAAAAATTTTGATGGGTCTAACTGTGGAAAGTGTTATTAAATCATAGGTAGAGGTAACAAGGAAACTAGGTGTTACTAGGAAACGAAAGTATTCAGGTGTTACCAGGAAATAAAAGTAGACAGACAAGCAAAATGAGTATAAAGACGTTGACCAACCAAGATGTTGCATATCTTTGTTGAAGTTCTGACGTTGTTTATTTCAATTATGGTCGGAATTATTGGGATTGCTATTAAATGAGAATTTTAATAGGATTTAATGGGATTTTAATGGGATAAATTGGGAACATTTAAATGTTGGGTTTTGCTAACGTTTCCACAACGTCGCCACAACGTTTCACTTTCGTTGTTGCAACGTTTTGCTCCAACGTTTTGTGAACATTTAAATGTTGGGTTTTGCTAACGTTTCCACAACGTCGCCACAACGTTTCACTTTCGTTGTTGCAACGTTTTGCTCCAACGTTTTGTGAACATTTAAATGTTGGGTTTTGCTGACGTTTCCACAACGTCGCCACAACGTTTCACTTTCGTTGTTGCAACGTTTTGCTCCAACGTTTTGTGAACATTTAAATGTTGGGTTTTGCTAACGTTTCCACAACGTCACCACAACGTTTCACTTTCGTTGTTGCAACGTTTTGCTCCAACGTTTTGTGAACATTTAAATGTTGGGTTTTGCTGACGTTTCCACAACGTCGCCACAACGTTTCACTTTCGTTGTTGCAACGTTTTGCTCCAACGTTTTGTGAACATTTAAATGTTGGGTTTTGCTAACGTTTCCACAACGTCGCCACAACGTTTCACTTTCGTTGTTGCAACGTTTTGCTCCAACGTTTTGTGAACATTTAAATGTTGGGTTTTGCTGACGTTTCCACAACGTCGCCACAACGTTTCACTTTCGTTGTTGCAACGTTTTGCTCCAACGTTTTGTGAACATTTAAATGTTGGGTTTTGCTAACGTTTCCACAACGTCGCCACAACGTTTCACTTTCGTTGTTGCAACGTTTTGCTCCAACGTTTTGTGAACATTTAAATGTTGGGTTTTGCTAACGTTTCCACAACGTCGCCACAACGTTTCACTTTCGTTGTTGCAACGTTTTGCTCCAACGTTTTGTGAACATTTAAATGTTGGGTTTTGCTGACGTTTCCACAACGTCGCCACAACGTTTCACTTTCGTTGTTGCAACGTTTTGCTCCAACGTTTTGTGAACATTTAAATGTTGGGTTTTGCTGACGTTTCCACAACGTCGCCACAACGTTTCACTTTCGTTGTTGCAACGTTTTGCTCCAACGTTTTGTGAACATTTAAATGTTGGGTTTTGCTGACGTTTCCACAACGTCGCTACAACGTTTTACTTTCGTTGTTGCAACGTTTTGCTCCAACGTTTTGGGGACACTCAAAATGTTAAGTGAATCGGATAAGAATTCAGGAATTATTTCATTATTAGCGATTAATGAAGTACTTATTTAATTAATTACATTGCTTATTAAATTACAGTAATTACATTACAGTAATTACCTGAGGTAATTACAGTAATTACAGTTCCGGTAATTACAGTAATTACAGTAATCATTACAGTAATTGCAGTAATCTTATTACAGTAATTACATTACATTAACTCAGGCACCTTTTGAGTAAGGAAGCTGATATTTGGACATGACACTGACCGAGTGATATGGCTGTCAAGGAAAATTTTGATTTATTGATTAATCATTTAATAAATTAACTCGTTGATTTATAAATGACTTATTTAATTAAAAGTCCTCAGAGACACATCTTCGGATGAAATACTTGCAGATTGGTTATGCTATGAGCCAATTGATTAAGGAAAATATTTTGTGATGGCCATATTGGCAATTTCATGGCCATATTCGTGGCAACTCAGTTAGTGCCACTGCACCTTTAAAATGCATCCCTGCGTTCATTTTTCGATCGATTGAGTTGAAATTTTGAACAATCGGATCTGGACTGTCGTTGTTAACGACTCTAGCACGCACTCGTCCAATCAGGATGGAGCGGTATGGTCCCCGGATCATCACTGCCCGCAGTTTTAATTAATTTTACTTTTTCTCTTGGTCATATAATTTTGAAGACATGCGTGTCATGATAGAGGAAATGTTTGTTCTGTTGAACGGAATAAATGTTGTTTATTTGTGTGGGAGTGTATTTTTGTGTATTTTGGATATATTTTTCACGACTAATTCCAGTTAACATCCTGCACAATTTGCTCGTTTGCTGGCCGAGTCGAAATTGCGTTGAGTTTCTATGGCATGCGCCATTAAAAGCGCTGTGTAATGGTTGAGCTCCCTTTATTTCGTTTTGGTCATGCGGATGAGCAAACAAAGTGACAAATGCTGCGACTGGAGCAGTAAAAGCGATGTTTTTTAAATGGAAACGATTTAATGAGGAATTAAAAGTGGGAGGGGGCAACACCACGCATACCTCTTTTAAGGTGTGTATAAACCCTGGAATAAACGTGGGAGGGGGCAACACCACGCATACCTCTTTTAAGGTGTGTATAAACCCTGGAATATTTCAGCAATCAATACAATGCTGAAACTATGTAAGTAATTTAATGAGTAATTTAATGAGTAATTTAATAAGTAATTTAATGAGTAATTTAATGAGTAATTTAATGAGTAATTTAATGAGTAATTTAATGAGTAATTTAATAAGTAATTTAATGAGGAATTTAATGAGGAATTAAAAGTGGGAGGGGGCAACACCACGCATACCTCTTTTAAGGTGTGTATAAACCCTGGAATAAACGTGGGAGGGGGCAACACCACGCATACCTCTTTTGAGGTGTGTATAAACCCTGGAATATTTCAGCAATCAATACGATGCTGAAATGATGTAATTTATTGTGTAATATGGTCGACCTTGGGTTTGTTTGGGTTTGTTGTTTATTTTTGTGGGTGTCTATTTTTGAGTATTTTGGATATATTTTCACGACTAATTCCAGTTAACATCCTGCAAAATTTGCTCGTTTTCTGGCCGAGTCGAAATTGCGTTGAGTTTCTATGGCATGCGCCATTAAAAGCGCTGTGTAATGGTTGAGCTCCCTTTATTTCGTTTTGGTCATGCGGACGAGCAGACAAAATGACGAATGCTGCGGCTGGAGCAGTGGAAGCGATTTTTGAATTGTTCAATGATTATTCGATATTGTTATGACTTATTGTCAATAGGTATACTAAGTGGCCATGAGGTAGCCTGTTGCTATGTACAGTTTTATTCTATTGTTGATTATACCACATAGCTGTGGTGATAAAGGAAATGTTCGTTTTAAATAGATGATTATGATAGGACCATGACTATAAAATCATGATGATTATTATGAATGATATCATAGGGTTCAAATGCAGAATGCTGCATGAACTTGGGAAAGAACTTTCAAGCCCTATGGGATAAATTGGGTATTACAAGCGATGGAGTTTCAAAATTTAGCATGATTGAAGAAATTTTACAGTCTTATTTCAGGAGTTTTACGAAATTTATATTGCCAAGAGATTTTGGATACTATTAAAAGAAAAATGATGAGATATTTTTCCCAATGAACTTTAATATCTGCCATCCATTTTGGCTGTCTCACGAATGAAGGATGAGTTGCCTTTAGTGGTTGCAAATAAAATTTGTGGAGACCAGGCAAAATGGGGAAATATGTCAGATATGACCCTAGGACAGGACGGTGATTCATCAATTAACATGAGGTACGAACCAGAGGTGACGGTCAATGGATGGACCTGTCCTGACATCATTGGGGAAAGGGCTTATGCAAGGAGTCATCCAGAATGATTAATTTAATTTATTGATGAATATTGATGAATTAATTGAGATTGAATCTAATTGATTGAATTTAATAGAATAAATTTAACTGAATAAATTGAATTGAATATATTGATTGTTCGATTGATGAAAATGCGGTCTCAAGAAAGAAGCTTTGATATCTTTGCGTGATATTAACAATGTGGAGACAACCTGGGAATATTGAGCAAGGTGGTGAGTTTATATACAGATATATATGTGCGGTTACCATTGTGTGATTTCCCCGTCAACAGAGCGGACACCTGAGGATTCACCCATTTCATACTGACCCTCCGGCTCATCTGCAAATACTGATCTGTGAGATTGGATTGTGCAAAAGCCACGGCTGAGGGAGATTCTCTGGAAATCACCGTGCGAACAGGTGGAGAGACCCTTCCTGGAGGTACGAGTGAAGCTTTAGAGGAACAAACTACAACACATCCAACGCTACTTTGATAAAAGGCAGAATGGGAAATGGAGCCTGCAAGAATACACAAGGACAACCAGAGATTCCACAAAAAGGTACTTGTACACATCATATGTACGACCGTTATGGTGCAGAAGCTATAAGGCAGGTCGAGAATTGGTATTTGTGGACAAAGGGACATGATGAGGAGTTTCCAAGAGATGGTACATTTGAGCGAAGTCGATTGGAAAGATTGGAACAAAGATTGAAAGCCAGGAAGAGACAGAATCTAACGGTAGACTGGCTTGCATTCCATCTTTGGGATGGTGAATCCAGACAACGGGAACAGCAAGAACGGATAACGGAACTAGAACTTAAAATAAAAAGGATACAGGATACAGTGGAGGAGACAAATGCACAACTGCCCTCGAAATTAGGAATGAAAGTCACAGTTGTCCCATCTGATTTCCAGTTGTCTCCCCAAAAAGGACGGTACAGAGAATTTTTTCGTGTTTCAGGAGACAACGAGAGATTGCAGTGGCAACTCAGGGATGTAGAGATGCAGCCCAGCAATACAAATGCACAGGTGCACAGATCAGACAACGACAGAAACCGGTGTTTCAAGTGTGGACGGATGGGACATTGGAAAAGAGGATGTCCGTATACCAAAAGGAAGACAAGTTAATAGGGTAAACCAAGATCAAGGGTACCAGTGCTGACTGATACCTCAGACAATGATTAGGCCTTCATTGCTGCAAATCCCAAATGATGATTGGCCTCAACAGATTCGATTACTGGACAAACATGAATAACTGTCGATGATTCTTGGGTCTGAAAAGTTTTCGGAGCAAGAATTATTCATTCTTTCTTTTGCTTATAAACAAATTAGTAATAATTGACCAAATGCCGAAATTGGATCTTTTATGTTGGGCACACAATTTTAAATTTACAAAGTTGGAACAATTGCTTTGCAAATTTTTGAAACTAAGTGACAAGAGTCACATGATGATCAGGTGGGAATTTCGGACTAGTGTTCCGCATGATTGATAGGTCAGTGGTCGACTGACATGCAAATGGATGTGTAGTCAAATTAGGATAAATTATGGTGGGAACTGAAAGGGTAATTTCAATGTGACATTATAGGGGTTTTTCTAAGAATAAACTTTTTGGTCTATTTGTGTATTAGCATTTATAAAATTGAAGGACAAATTTTATGAAATTAAAATAAAATTGACACCCATCTTGATCTGTAAATAATGGTTCCAACGCAAACAAATATGCATAATGCATGTGTGTGTGTGTTTTTGTGTATCAATCTTACAAGATTGTTGACACCGACAGTGTGCCTGTCTGGAAATGGATAGTTATATGTGGATGGGATTGGGATATGTGGATGGGATTGAATATCCAGAGAATCCGTAAAATAAAATAGAAATATAATTTGATTATGAACATTATCTCTTTTGTCAAGGGAAATGGAATATAAAAATTTGATGTGCTGGGTTATGAGCAGCCATTAATTAATAGTAAAATTGTGAGTAATTTTGGGATTCCATTTTTTGATAGAATGTATATGAGAATAACATCTATTTATGGATATGAGCTTCATAAAAGGAAATGAGGAAGTACAAAATCATCCAAATTTGGGAGAGGTCTTACACTGACTTCCCAGAATACTCTGCTCATGGATTTTATATATATAAACTTGAATTTTATCAGCATATAAATTGTGCTGTATGTATGGATGTGTTTTAGGCATAGATGATATGGGAAAATAGTAAAGAAAATTTTGCTGGTTTGAACTATTGTGGGTTTTCAGTTCTGGAGTTTAAACAAAGTCACTGGTTAACAGATGAGAAAGGATAGTAAATAAATTATTCTCTGCTGGGCAAATTAAGTACGATATTACTAAGACTTATGAGAGCTATTGTTCCGCCTTACAGCAGTGGAAAATTATTGGGAAAAATTAGATCCAACATAATGAATCTATAAAAGAATGTGATAGGGATAATATCCTCAATTTGTACTAATTATTTGATTGTGGGTAAAGGAATTAAGTCATCGTAGTGGATTGTTAACAGCAGCCTGAAAATGTCCTGAGAGTGTGCATCCATGTAATCAGAAATCCCAGATGTGTTTTTTACAAACAACATTTTGGTAGAGGTCTTGTGTGGAACACTTCCTTGGTAGATAAAAAACGGTACTGCATGCTGGCAGCCACTTTTGCGGCCAGTTAGGCCAAACAAATTGAGAGGAAATTGTAGTTAAATACGTAAGTTACACATGGCTATTTGTAAAAAAGGAAATTTGTTGAGATGGGAAACATTTTTTCGAAGGTTTATTAAGGTGTTATAATATGACATGTGGCAAGGCAAACTATTGGATGGGAAAATTAGATCTGGCTATAGAATAAATTTATTGACCCCTTGAAGTTAATTCTTCGAATCATTGTTTCACTGGCATTTTTTGTTCAAATTGGAAATAGTTTGGTAGAGCTTTGGTTAAAACCTTTGGTTGCGGTATCTTGGAACGAAATGATAAACCATAGGAGATTGATAAGAATAGAAAAAAAGATGGACCCAAAATAGAAAGTTGGATTCATGCCCCTCATTGCAAACAAGCACATGGGGCTAAGGTGGACGATCCCACAGAAAATGAGGCTGCACCTAGCAGCCCAGCAGAACATTCAGTGGTAGATAAATGATAGTCGTGATTTACAGTCATTTGAATTACATTTTAACACCCCTTGCATTGATAAACATTACATTTTCAACATGTGATATTCCTACTTGGAATAGTGACATTTATTTGCCTACATGACATACAATTACCTGCTGATATTAATACAGCATGAGTGAAAAAAATGTATCACAACTACACTCATGATCAGGGGATTGAGTTCAACCCCGGGAGATAGGGGGATCAGGGTAAGACAAATAATCTGATTATGTTACATATTAAGGGATTTTCTTTATTTACCTTTTAGGAAGCTTGTTAGTTTGGTATATAATGTTAAATGTCATCGACATATAACTATGTCATAGATATGAATATATACAAGGAGTAGCAGACTTGTTTGTTGGTTTAGTAGTTATATTGGCAATTGTTTTAGTGGTGGCTTGCTTGAAAGCCTTAGTGACGGTGTGTTTGAATAAGGTAACCAACAACACGATGATAACGCATGAAGTGACAAATGAGGAAAGAAATGTGGAACCAGAAAAGGAAGACTTTTATGGCGACATAAATACTGAGATTAAAAGATTAAATCAAGTGATGTTGCAAATGAATACAGTAGAATTAAGATAATGGCATAACGACAATGTTATGAGTTGTGTCAATTACAATATCAGTGAACTCATATCACCACGAGTGCCACACTGTTAAGGGAAAAAGAGGGAAAAGAAAAAGTGGAGAGGAATTATGGTAATAATACATTATGTTTAATTTGTTGGTTTGGGAAAATTGTTGTTGGGAATTAGGTATTCCCGTTTGTGATTGTAATCATATACAATTAATTTTCTTAGAGTAGTGCTAAAATACCTGCATGAGTTAATTTTTGAACTATATTAACCTGAAAGCAATTGTGGATGCTATTCTTAGTTTAGTAATAAAATACATACCTGATTGAATATTATTTGTGTGACGCATATAAATGAATATAACTTTTTGTGTTAAGGAAAAACAACAAATTGTTGAATGTGAAACTGTCGGAAGATATACATGATTATGCTGATTTCATGGTAAGATGCACCCTATCTGATCCAGTGTGTGCGGAAAGCAGATTCAGATGTGACTGAGCATAAAGATAAGACGAGATCACATTTTGGAGGGATTGCTAACGGAATTGGGAAGAAGTTCGAGAAAGAAAATTTGTGGCTAAAAAATGAAGTTAATCGTGGCATACACCCTCTTTCTCAAAGAATGATGAAGACATTCTCCCGTGTAACTTGGAGATGAATGCTTACCTTCACCAAGGAAATTTATGTGACCATTTGCCTGGATCACACTGCAACATATGAAAGAAAGGCGATCACTTACTCTTGTTCGAAGACTTCGAACATTCACCACATCAGAAGTTGCAGGACAACGACATTTTACCTGCAACCTCTGTGAAATGCGGGGACATATGTTATTACTTCACCAACGTCCGGGGAACCAGCATGGAGCTGCAAAAACGGCTGTGCCCTTGTCACAACAGCTGTGCTCGATTCTGCTGGTTGCTCCTGGTAAGGACCATGAATGACCTGAACACCATGGTCCCAACATCAGTGTGGATGCATCCGGCATCCCTGTTCCACATCTTGCTGGCCAATCAACGTCACACCAATACTTGCTGCCCACTCACAATGAGGGAGGAGGCAAGTCGACTACAACTGGGTGAAGGCCTTGTTCAAGGAATCATTATGGTTCACAGCAAAAAAGTGGCAAGAATGCTACATGGAGAGAAGGGTCAGTCTATGACTCCGCAGTGTTACCACAACAGCGAAATCCTACACGAAGTAGTGCAGGAGCTATGAAGACATTAGGAGAAAATGTTTCATACCTGGATTCAAACACAAGTGATCAGCCCTTCCTTTCAAACAAAGTCAACATTTGTGTGGAGGCAAACGTTTTTTGCCAGATGGTGCAGATGCTTTACAAAACTTGAAAATGAAGTGAAATTGTTGTATCTTGGTGATGGTGAAGTGTTGTTTTGAAAATATATTTGTGATGCAAATGCAATAGATTGAACAATATGGAAGGAGTCAATGACCAACGAAATGTTTTGTGATTCTTGCAGGATGACGGTGTATGCCTAAGGGAATTTGATTACCAAAGTTATGATTATTTACTTATACTTGTAATGATGTTTACTTGTAGTGATTGACTGTTTACTTATATTGATGTTTAGATTAATGGTTAATATAAACAAAAACAAAAAAATGAGGGAATTGTGGAAATGTAACTCAGTGTAACTTATTAATTGGCACTGGTAACTTATTAATTAACCTGGTAACAAAGCAGATACATTTTACATGCAAACTCTGTTAAAGACGAGTTTGTAAATGAGTGTCAGAATGTGTATGAACATGGTAATCTCTTGAAACACCTGGTCAAGGCCCCAGGCTAGAGCACCCCCCCCCCTGCTGTGTAAATGGAAATCACAGCAGGAGGGGAGCGAGCTGATACCAGGACTTGGTACAGGCATGATCTCGGGGCATTAGCGGAGAGGAGATTAAGTCCAGTTTGGCGATATAAACGAGAGCAAACGTTGAGTAAAGTAGACTTGTCCTCAGAAGCCCTGCCCGACGGAACGATGGAATGAACGAGTACGGCGCTGCGGAAGAACATCAGCCGAACGAAAAGGACCATGGAAAAGAGTTAATCTCAGCCATTGAATAATGCGGTATTATTTGGTAAATGGAATGAAGTGAATAATAAACCAGACCTTTTGTAAACCTGTGTCCGGTCATTGGAGTCCTGTGAGTCATACACAAAATTCTTCTACAATACCAAAAGATTTGTTAATTTCAACACTTTTTTGGAAGAAATGGTGCATTATTTGAAAAAAGTGCAAGGGTGCCAATATTTTTGGCCACGACTGCACCTATTTTTGGGAGTTAACCACGTAGAAAGAAAAGATCAAGGATTTTTTGATGTGGGATGATCTGAGATGGTAATGACCAGCTGTCTTGAATACCTGAAGCGAGCACTCAGGACCCACACGAGAAGCCAACTGTCTTGAAGACCAGCTGTCTAGAAGACCTCTTGGATTCAGATAACATCTGACCGGGACTGAAAAACAAAAATTCAACACCTTTTTCTTCTTTTTTTTTTTTTACAAGATCGAGGCTCGTGTAAGAGCTAACATTAATGACAACAAAAAAAAAACGGACACATAACACAAAATAAAGGGAGCGGGAGACAAGATGGGGAGAGAGAGGTTAGCACACGAGTACAACATTTGAGAGCAGGGAGAACGGGAGATCTGTGGGAGGGAGAGGGCTTGGGGGGAAGAGGCGTGGGAAGGGGAGTGGGGGTGAGAGAGGTAAAAAAAACATATGGACACAGCTAGGACTTCCAGGAAAGAAGTTGGTATTTCAGAAAAGTGGATCTGGGGTGAATTAACAGGGGAAGAAAAGATCAAGGTTTTGGATGGGGGAAGATAAGAGATGGTGGTGAACAGCTGTTTTAAAGACCTGGAGGGAGGAGTGAGATTGAAGGAGTTTGTTCCAGAGGCGGGAGAAAAGAGGAATGAAAGAGTGAAGGTGAGCAGAGAGTCTTGATTTTGGCAGTTTAACCATAAGAGGGTTGCTGGCAGATCTTGTGCGACCTGTAGGAATATTTGGGGGACAGAGCACAGACAGGGCTGGTGGGGCGAGGCCAGAGAGGAGTCGGTAGAAGACAGAAAGACCACCAACCTGCCTGCGGTGAGTGAGTGAAAGGCCCTTAGAGTTAGCTTCATCGCGGGAGATTCCAATGATTCTGAAAACTTTGGTTTCCACAGCGCGAAGCCGAGCTATGTGTGAGGCAGGTGCACCAGCCCAGAGGGGAGAGCAGTATTCCATTGAGCTGCGGAAGAAAGCCTTGTGTCCACCTTCTTGGTCTTTACATCAGTGGCAGCTCAAGCCCTATTCAGCCGCGATATGTGGACGTACAACATCTTTTTCACGTGCACCCTATTGAAAATGTTCAAATCCCATAAGTGAATTCCGAGTGACAATGCAATCAGGTGACCCCCTTCATGGCTTCGCGCTGTCTCTCTGAGAGGTTGGCCTTGGTGGACCACAAAGGGCTCACTGACACAATTTTCCATTTACTGTGAAATGGAAACGTGGGTTTGTGAATCAAAACTCGTGTTTTTAATTATCAGATGTTGAATGGAGAGGTAAAAACGAGCTGCCTTATTGGCCAAAGGTTCATATATATATTGTTGTGGATCCCGTGTCTTTCGACATACTAAGGGGGTAAGGGGGGTGGGGGGTGTTAAGACTCCGTTTCCCCACATACAGGCACACGGGCCGTCGACCACGACGAAGCTCGTGCCCGGTGGGTTGCGGAGCAACTCCAACCGCCAATCCCCCAACCATGGGCCCAAGGATTATCGACCATGATCCGAATACCTTCGAGACAACGTGACCGGTAAAGGTGGGTTTTCACGGGACACGCGAACGGTTCGCGAAGGATGCGAATGTCGAAAAAATGGCAAAGTCCAACATTCGTATTTTAGGCTCCAAAAGTTCGCCAAACATGCGCGGGGGTTCGGAAGCGTCGTCAATTGTTCGCATCCTGTTTCAAACATTTTTGAAATACCCGCCGAACAAAAAACGACTCCTGCGAACAATTGACGACGCTTCGGAACCCCCGCGCCGCATGTTTGGCGAACTTTTGGAGCCTAAAATACGAATGTTGGACTTTGCCATTTTTTCGACATTCGCATCCTTCGCGAACCGTTCGCGTGTCCCGTGAAAACCCACCTTAAGACCGGGTATTGAACCCCTCACGATCCCACATCTAGTTCAATCAGGTGCACCGAGCGAATCGCGCGGTGTGGGTCGCGGTTTTACACTGCGTGATCTGCAGGCCTAATCAAGCAGCCGAATTCGGTTCGAACGATGCTGGGTCATTGGGGAAAAAGACGCACATGGGCAGGTTGAGAGGAAATACAATATACACGTCTTTATTCAAAAAAAGCACAGAAAAAGAACGATAAGCAGGCTTAGCATAAGTACTTACCTATCTATTCCCAACGCAAGCACCTGGCACACTCGCACACAGGGGATAAGTCACACCGGTTGGACTCATACCGGGAGGATGTGCGGATGCTGATTCGGGTGAGGGCAGCTCCTGCGCATGGTGTTCGGGTCAATCCGGTAGACAGCACGAAGGAATATCAGCACGGAGAATGATCAGCTCGGGTAACGACCAACACGGAGAAACGATCAGCTCGGAGGAAGACCAGCTCGGAGAACGATCACCTTGGAGGAAGATGAGCTCGGAGGACGACCACCTCGGTGCAAGGTCAGCACAGAGAACGACCAGCACGGCGAACAACCAGCTTGGAGGAAGATCAGCACAGGGAACGACCAGCTCGGAGGAAGATCAGCACGGAGCACGACCAGCTCGGAGAATGACCAGCCTGGGCTACGATCAGCACGGCCTTTTATTGGGGGGGGGGGGGGTGGTGGGGGAGGAATGCTCTTCTGGAAGGTTCCATGGCCTACCACTGGTCGCTGTTGGTCACATGCGGTCATCCATTCAGCCCCGCCTCCCTCTGGAAGGTTCCACGGCCTACCACTGGCCGCTGTTGGTCACGTGCGGTCATCCATTCAATCCCGCCTCCCTCTGGAAGGTTCCACGTGTACCGTTCTCGTCCACCCATGAACAAACGTCTTTTTCAACAACCCGAGGGGTTGAAATCCTGCCTAACTCAATGCATATATGCTATAATTACTACACAATGGAAAGGGAGCTAATCTTTACATTTAATAAGAAATAACTGACTAATGCAGGCTACATGTTGTCGTGTAATTAACTAAAGGGGGTTTATTTTAATGCTCAACCATATATAAATATATACAGTGCATTCAGAAAGTATTCAGACCTTCAATTTTCTCACATTTTGTTATGCTGCAGCCTTATGCTGAAATCGTTTAAATTCATTTTTTCCCTCATCAATCTACACTCAATACCCCATAATGACAAAGAGAAAACAGGATTTTAGAAAGTTTTGAAAATCTATTAAATAGAAAAAACTGAAATATCACATTTACTTAAGTATTCAGACCCTTTGCTATGACACTTGAAATATAGCTCAGGTGCCTCCCATTTCTCTTGATCATCTTTCAGACGTTTCTACACCTTGACTGGTGTCCACCTGTGGTAAATTCAATTGATTGGACATGATTTGGAAAGGCACACACCTGTCTATATAAGGTCTCACAGCTGACAATGCATATCAGAGCAAAAACCAAGCCATGAGGTCGAAGGAACTGCCTGCAGAGCTCAGAGACAGGATTGTGTCGAGGCACAGATCTGGGGAATTCTACAAAAAAAATTCTGCTGCATTGAAGGTTCCCAAGAGCACAGTGGCCTCCATAATTCTTAAATGGAAGAAGTTTGGAACAACCATGACTCTTCCTAGAGGTGGCCGCCCGGCCAAACTGAGCAATCGGGGGAGAATGGCCTTGGTCAGAGAGGTGACCAAGAACCCGATGGTCACTCTGGCTGAGCTCCAGAGATCCTGTGCGGAGATGGGAGAAACGTCCAGAAGGACAACCATCACTGCAACACTCCACCGATCTGGGCTTTATGGGAGAGTGGCCAGACGGAAGCCTCTCCTCGGTGAAAGAAAATGAAAGCCCACAGAATCTTGTTTCTCACAGTCTGAGAGTCCTTTAGGTGCTTTTTTTGCAAACTCCAAGCAGGCTTTCATGTGTCTTTCACCGAGGAGAGGCTTCCGTTTGTTCCGCACGTTTGGAGGTGTTCAATCCAACTATTGCGGAGTTAATACGTGCGGGGGATGAGGCAGTGAAGGGTAGCGAAGGGTAGCGAAGGTCTTACCTGCACAGACCCCACTGGACGTCTTCGACCCTGGTAATCAACTCAACCAGACATGGAATTAAAATGTACAATAAAAAGGTTAATTTTTTTAAAATGCCAGCAAACCAGAAAATGCACAATAAAACTAAGATTCCTAATCGAGGGACCCTCCATACGGACTCGTAAAAGAACACAAGTGGAAAAATAACTAGAAGTAAAAATGTGTGTTTGTGTACTTAGCTCTGGTCACCTTGATCATCCGGGATCGTCACAGGCCCCCGTGTCCCTGCATGGGAAATCACACGCCCTGGCGCCAAGTCCGTGCGCGGGAAACAGGTCTTGGCGCACAGTTTGTTCCTCCAGCTGCCGAGCATGAAGCAAGCAGGCCACGCCAGTCCACTCGCCATCTGCTCCACAGTCTCTCAGCGCAAACAGCCACCACACCGTCAGCACAAACGAGCCAGGGGAAAGGAAAATGCGGCAGCTCGAACCAATCACCCGGACCAAAAAGCGCAAATGTCCGACTGCACGACACCAATGTCCCTGTCCCAATGCAAGAGCAGGAAAATGCGACTGTGCTTTCTATAGGAACCCAGCGCAAGAGTCATATCTGCGACCATTTGCTTTCAATGTCCCTGGCGCAAAAGGTATAACTTTGACTGCCCATGATGATGGATCCAACGCAAGAGAGAAAATGTCGGGGACACTGTTCTTTTGTTCCCCGGCTCTTACGTCATCCGATGACGTCCGTGCACACTCCTATCAGCGAGTCCCATCTCATCGCTCCATGGCCGTCCTGGCCAATCGTTCTTCGGGGCTTTGCCTCACGCCCCTCTTGTGCCCTCGTGATGGTTCGGATGGCAGCACCCATGGTAGTTTTCAATGTCTTGGTTCTGGTTACTTATTTAATGTTTATTTTAGGTGTAGCGTGCATGGCTGATGTGGTGTGTGTCATAACGAACAAAGGAGAAATCACAGAGGCCATTTAGATACAGGGAATTTACCAATAATCCCTGACTTATTAACATAACCCCACCCCTTGTCATGGGGACAAAGATACACTCTTGCACGTCATCCGGTCTAACGGGTCCCTACTTAGGTATACGGGGTCCCTTCTTCTTCATCGCGACATTCGGAGCACACTATCCCATACAATCCTACCTGGCCCTAAGCCCTAAGGTAATCCATTGCCTACCCCTTCACAAACGTAACACAGCCCCCCACCCCTGGAACTGTAGCGCCCGAAAGGTTCACTGCATGCGTTACCGTTCCAGCCTTCACACTTATCGACACTCTTAATTCGCCTATGAAATCAATTAGGAGGGGCTGTGGGGCACGAGCCGTAGCTAACTTACCTATTCTCCTTACGGTTCTACACCCCTGAAGCAACAATTCACATCTATCTATAATTCCAGCAATCTCTGTGTGTATGTTTGTATGTTTGTATGTTTGTATGTTTGTATGTTTGTATGTTTGTATGTATGTTTGTCTGTGACCGCTGTTTCTCGACAACTACCGGTCCGATATACTTGAAACTTGCCAGGTATATTGCTGGGGACCCGAGGATGTGCCTTTTCAAGGTTTGAAATTAATCGGACAAGCAGTTACCGAGCTATGTCCAAAAAACGATTCAACCAATCAGAGAGCAGCGAGCTATCACGTGTGCCGAACGTGGCGAACAGACTCTGCCTCGGACGGCACATTTGAGAGCGTATTCATTTATTTCACGTTTGCAAACTATGTTGGCGCTATGTTGGCGTTAAACTATGTTTTAAAACTAATAAAAACTAATTTGCGATTCATCGTAACTGCGATATACGACCTTCCGGAGCTCCCGTGAGAGCGTGCGCCATTACGGATAGTAATTCAATTAAAAACATAAAAACATTGTCCCAATTCAGTCAGAGCGAAGGGCGTTGTTTCAAGCGAAGAGCGTTTTATTTTTCCCCTTAAATTCAGTCGCCGGACGGTGAAAGCTTTTTTTTGGGGGCAGCTACTGGCAGCGACGTACGGCCAATCACAGGACACGTTGTTGTGTCGACGTGCCGTGTTGTTTTCCCTCGCGGTTTGGAATGTTTTTCCTTTTCATTTCTTTTCTCTTCCTTACGGAAGTACGGGCATTTCCTTAAATTTGCGATTCTTTCGCTTTCCTGCGCGTTTGGGCACGCTATGGCGATTTCTTTACCAAACTCCGAAGCCGTTCGCTTTGGACCAAACCATTTCATGTAAATAGAGGGGGGGGATTGTCACCGTACTCGCAAGCCGTTCGCTTTGGACCAAACCATTTCATATAAATAGAGGGGGGGGATATAATTTTAGATATAGATATAGTACGGGCATGCCCTAGTATTTACAAAACCTGAAATCCTCGCTCCGAAATCCTGGGGCAGGAAGAAAAATGTCAACACAAAACCTCTATCTTAACCACAAAACTTGTTCAAAATTCAAGAATTCAAAACGTTTGTACAAACCCTGGATCACTCTCAAGACCACGTCCCCCAGTGGATGCCACAATAACCAATGTTACCTGCAGAGCCATCCCAATTTGCCCAAATTTCCATGGGCCCTGTCCTGGTGTTACAGGTGAGTGACATGGCTCAGTGGATTTTCCCCCAATTAATTCACACAAATCCCACAACCATTCACTCACATTGCAATAATCATCAAAACACGTATTTCACCCCCCTGCAAGACCATGGCATAGATGTCATAACAAATGTGTGTGATCCTCAACTAGGCAGCAGGGAGGTACCATACAAGCAAGATGGTGGGGGCGCTTCAGGCTTTGGTGTCCGCAGACCAAAAACAAGTCGCCCGACTTACGACTTCCTCAGCCCCCCCTTCAATTCCTGGCCGCATGACAGCCAAACAGCTCCTTAGCTGTTGTCCCACTGGGGAGGTTTCCACACCAGGATCCTCTGCGTCAGGCTCACACAGCCTCACGGGTCGCCAGGGGTCTCCATACCGCTGGTCGCCCAACCAGAGCCCTCCCTCCCCCTCCCCCCCCCCCCCCGCCGATGGCCTCCAAATTTTCAGACACCACTGGCTGCTAGGGGAAATTACCTCTGGGGGGGCCCACAGTCACCGCTCCTCCAGAGCTTGATCCATATCTGCAGACACACACACTTTCCCCACCCACAAAATCCACAATAACATTTCCTCCCCGCTGCCATTCAATTCTCAACACATTTTTCAATCAAAAGATGTCATACAGAGATGCTGCCATGGCCTGCTTACACATGAATTTCCCATATCAACATTTACTCTTCAACCATAACTACATTTCCATCCTCACGACCACACAAAAACACAAAACCTCGACACAAACAAACGCCACCCACAAGACACTTTGTGGCACACTCCAATCCCCTCGCCGACCATGCCATCACTCTCATCCACCCCCATTCCAAATTACTCATGTCCCAATTTCTAAGCAAGTACTGAGCCCTGGGACAGTAAACATCAAGGCCTCACCTTTACTTGCTGGTAGTTGCAGGTTGGTCTGGTCCAAGTGTCATCCACCCGACCGAATTCCAAATTTATCCCATGGGTCAATCAACTTCCCCAAAATTCTGTTTTTATCTTTGCAAGTATGTGGATCCGCCTCCCCCGGTGACCTTTACTACACTACTACATTTGGCTACGACAGCTCCACCACTCTACCATGCAATGTCCCTCGGGTAAGTTGAGCAGCCGAAACGCCAACATGGCACATAAGCTTCCATAAGGGCGTGACCCACTATCCATCCTTCGGCCCCCTATGATGAACACGGCTCCACTAGCCCCAGCTGGCCAATGTGCTGAGCACCTGCTGCCAACTCCACCATTCCCAAGGCCTCAGACATGGGGGGCACGGTTGCAGTGCATAGCTTCTACATCACGTCCCCTGCACCTCACATCCCCCAGTCCACCCAACTGCAGCCCCCAGTGCCCTCCTACACTTGACCACACCCAAGTTCTAGCCGACAGCCATGCTCTACCAGGAGACTCATCCCAGAAGGTCCACATACCTCAGCTACCCATAGCTCCAAGTTTACCTCCAGACTGCCCAACCCCATCCCTGCAACCCCGCATCCAAATATTGATGCCGTCATCCCCGTAGCCAGTTCAAGGCTGTGTCCTGCTACTCTATCCATTTTTGTTCTAGCCTCCAATACTTTGGTCTAACAAGCCTGGATCAGTAATGGTGTCACTGGTTTCAATATCCACCACGGCCTCCCAAAATTCACCCTTAAATTTACATCTAACCCTCAGATTACCTGTGCCAATTATTTTTCACAGTTCACTAATTTCACCAAAGAAGGGTGCTTCTCCATGCACTTGCCAGCCGAGCATGACCCCGTATGCTCAGCTCGTTCCAATCTCCCGATTCAATCCCATGGCTTTCTTCCCAAGCCGAGAGTCCACAAATCACAACAGAATATCTGTGGAAGATCATGCTCACACCATCACGTTCCACAGATGCCCCAATGGTTGTCCAGTGGGCTATATCCATACCTGTCCATGCGGTTTGGCCCGCATTCATAGACCAGCACAGCATGGCAGGTCATCACATGCTGGCTGTCCCAGAGTCTCAAGGAGAGGCTGTCAGGTCGCATGCCCGGGCGGGAAACAGGTCTTGGCGCACAATTTGTTCCTCCAGCCACCGCATATGAAGCAAGCGGGCCACGCCCATCCACTCGCCGTCTGCTCCACACAGCACCGCGGTCTCTCAGCACGGACAGCCGCCACACCGTCAGCACCAACGAGCCAAGGAAAGAAAATGTGGCCAGGAACAGCCCCATCCGGCTCTCCTCGGTCACAGCACGTCCCGCGATGATGGCAAGCAGGCGGTGGAAGGATCCTCGTAGCACGTCTCCCGAACAAAAGGCAGATGATGAGGCAGGAAGGCGGGAAGGAATGTACGCTTCTCTCAGCGTGGCTGGCGGTTCCACAGCGCGTTTAGCAACCAGCGCGCTATCACTCGCGTAACCCAATGCACTATCGTGGCTCGGCTTCAAGCTCAACTGAGCGCCACTTTCATACGAGTGCATATCTTGGTTCATGCGCGTCTTTCTCCGATCTCGTATCTTTCAAGCTCTACTGCTGACCGCGCTCCTTCAACTCCTCCTCTCTTCGGTAACTCACCGCACTCCTTGCTCGACTCCACTTACTTACTCCTGGTGGCTTTGCACAACGGCTTATATCTGCACGCCCTGAGCCTTCTCGAACCTTCCAACCACGCCCTGTGACGCAGTGCTGCAGCCACACCCTGTGAGCCCTGATTGGCGGCTCGTGCTTACCTTCAGCTTCTTCGCCGCCCTCATTCGGTCCCGACCCGACCCTCTAGGCCGTCCTCGTGTTAATTCGCGCCAAAAAGCCAAAGGCAGCACAAAGGGGCGTAAGAGGCATGAGGCAAGATAAGGCAATGGAAGTATGAGAAGGACCTATTCTCATTATTCTACTCAACGCAAAACTAACACAGGAAAAGGACTATTCTCACACATGCTACATGATGTTTTTGTGTGACTAACTATGAGTGGGAAATTTAACCTTTATTATACAAAACTCAAAACTGCAACACTACCCCTCTCCCTAATCAGACTCGTCCCCGAGTCGAACCTACAAAATTGGAACGACCGGTTTTGAGAAAGATCTGGAAAATTAACTTTTACTTTTACATGTGACATAGATGTGGTTCCCTCTAACATTTACTCTAACCCGTGGGTGCGACAGTTTTAAAACACTAAATATGTCCCACCTATTGCGTTGAGTAGCTACTCTAACAGAATCACGCCCACAATTAACCAAATCCAGAATTTGTCAAACTAAACATCGAGCCGGTGGGCAGCATTTTATGTACACGCACAAAAACTTAACCTTATTTACAGTTCTATCACCCAGGACCTGTCCTTTTTGGAAAGAAGATTGGAGGGGAGAGAAAGCACAGCAAAATACACAAACACACTCATAAATTCACATTTCATTTGCTGCTTGCTTCTTGCATCTTGCTTCTTGCATCTTCTGTGTCCATATATCAAACCGGCAAGATCCCTGACCGGCATACAGGCCATTCCTGCTCTTCAGGGCTAATTAAACTTACAAATCTTCTCGTCCCTAGCACACCATAATAAAAACACACAAAGAATTCGTTTATTGTATTTCTTTGCCAAGCAGGGCCAACCCTATGTGGTCCGACTGCGTGACATTCATGCCACTCAAAACAAGTGGTCCGAAGATGCAAGGTCAAGTTGCAGCAAGGTTCTGCACAGCCGAGGTGTAAGGCCACAAAACCTGTGGTCCATAAGTGTATGTAATGTGCAGCAAAGTGTTTTCGGCAGCTAGGTACTGCACAGGTGCAGCAAAGTTACAACACAAGGATATGGCAACAAAGTACTGCGCAGTTCGGCTGCATGGATGTAACAAGGTGCAGCAGGAATGCTGCACAGGTCGATGGTGCTGCACAGTTCCACTTCCAAAATTGTCCTGGGGTGGGGGGAGAGACAAAGGACGACCTGCAAAGTGGAAAGTGCACAAAGGTACACAGCAAAACAAGGTATCACGTGACATATCACGTGCCTTCGATACGGTATGGCACGCCGCTCTGCTCACCAAACTCTCCTCCTTTGGTATCCATGGAAATCTCAACGCATGGCTGGCGGACTTCCTCTCTAGTCGGTCAACGTGTGGCCCTGAATGGGTTTCTCTCATCTCCTCTTCCTGTTCAGGCTGGAGTTCCCCAAGGCAGTGTTCTGGGCCCTGTGCTTTTTCTGGTCTTCATCAATGATCTCTCTGACTCTTGAAAATCCTCTATCTCTTTGCTGATGACTCTACTCTGTCGCTCCATTCCTCATCCCTCAGATCGGCAGTAAGTAAGTGTAGGCCTCATTGGGCTGGAATGCCATGTGCTAGGGCCTGGAACAAGTCTGGGAGGCCCGAGGGAGGAGCTAAAGGGAAGTGGCCGGTAAGCGGCAAGCAGCCAATGGGAGCTAAAGGGGAGTGGCCAGCAACGGCGTCCAGGGGAGGTGCTTGGAACATTCTGGTGGGACTCTGGGGGGGGGGCTTGGGGGGGGCTATAAAACGCTGCCCAGGGCCCCCAAAGTCTCTCTCTCTCTGTCTCTGAGCTCTCGAGGTCGAAGCACGAACTCTCCCTGCCCCCGAACGAAAGAAGCTCTCACCGCTCTCTCTGTAGTCTGCGTTCTGCCCCTGCTCTGAGCTGCCCCTGTTATAAGCGCTCTCGCAGGACGATCTCTCCCGGGGCCTGAGACTCCAACGATCTCCCTGCCTGGGCTCCCTGAACGTGCGCGTTTGCCTCGCTGACATCGGGACACGTTGGGCGGATTCCCGTGCATGCACAACTGGAGGCCGACGTCCGTGCTGCGAACATCCTCAAGGGAATGCCCAACGAGCTGTCCGGGGCGAACTGCACAAACGACCGCGCTTGAGCGTGTTCTCTTCTCTTCCTTCCTTTCCCCGCGTGAGTGAGAGGGCCCTTGTCAGGGAAATCAAGTTAAGGACGGTTAAGTAGCTACTCTGTGTCTCTTCTCTCTCTGATCATTGTACAAATTTATAATAAACCTGTGTTCTTTGCTTCCATTTGGCCGTTCACATCTTTTCCCAATTGGCCTCGCATTGCACGAAATAAAACCGCTCAATCGGGTTCATAATAATTAACGGCATGAGTCACGTGACACGCAAACTGCTCGGGCGTATCAGACCAGCGTGACTCGTGCGAGGTTCAGCCCCCGTCCTTGGGGCAGCGTGTGTATCGAAGGTACATGGGTACTTGACCAGAGACCCTTCCGCACGCTCGCTACGGGGTTGGCGGCTGGAATTGCTTAGCAATCCGCCACCCCCCTCGAGTGCGAATTGGGGAGCAGCCTCGTGGCCTCGAAGCACGAGGGGAGAAGGGTTTCAACCCCCCTTAGTACGTCGATGGGCTCGAGATCCGCAACAATATATATAAAATATAACATGCACAGGTTTGAGCTGGGAGGGGAGGTGGTTCCATCATTGACAGGGGCACCTGTGAAGAGTTTGGGAAGATGGTATACAGTGGAGATGAATGATGTGGGAAGGGTGGAGGAGGTGAGGAACAGGCTTTTGAGAGGTTTGAAGAGGATTGATGGATGTGGTTTTCCAGGTAAGTTGAAGGTGTGGTTTTTGAAGTTTGGATTGATTCCACGAGTATTGTGGCCATTGATGAAGTATGATATTGCGATTGGGCATGTAGAGAGGATGGAGGTTGTGGTGAGCGGGTTTGTCAGGAGGTGGTTGGGAGTGCCACGCTGTTTGATGAACATTGCCTTTTCTGGTCAGGGTGGAAACCCGTGTTTCCCTTGACATCATTAACCGAGGAGTTTAAGGTGGTGAGGGTGCGGGTGTTCATGATTTTGCGGGATTCGAGTGATTCAGTGGTAAAGAATGCTCTCCCAGAGAACAAGGGAAGTCGGAAGTGGAATGCAAGAGCAGAGGTGCATGAATGGAGGAGCGATTGCAATAGGAGGAGGTCGTGAGGATGGTACAGCATGGGAAGCATGGCTTGGGGTGGATGAAGCATGAGCGATGGGGAAAGGCATGTGTGAAAGAGAGGAGGAAGATGGTTGAGAGAGAGGTGAGAAGAAAGGAGGAGGAGGGGAGATATGTGAAAGCAGTCGGACAGGCACAGCAAGGTACTTGGACTTGGTGGGAAGGTGTGCAGGTGAGGATATTGAAGTGGAAAGAGATTTGGAGGATGGAGCCAATATTGTTGAGTTTCCTGTTGCGGGCAACGTATGATGTGCTTCCGTCACCAGTAAACTTGAGATTGTGGGGGTTGTTGCAGGAGGAGTGATGTTCTTTGTGTGGAGGTTTGGGAATGGTGCAGCATGCACTGAGTGCATGCTCAGTAGCATTGACAGCAGGAAGATACAAGTGGCGGCATGATCAGGTGCTGGCAATGGTGGTGCAGATGGTGCAACAAGAGGTGCTGGGATCAAGAGAGAGAAGAGTGGAGGAGACCGATGGGGGAGAGTTGTTGTTTGTCAAAGAGGGTCAAGTGGCACGAGGTGTAAAGAGGAGCAGGTGGAAAACAAGAGGGCTGTCAGATGCTTGTGATTGGCAGGTGGTGGCAGACCTAATGCCACAATTGGTATTCCCAGAGGAGATCTGTGTGACAAGGTTGCGGCCTGATATTGTCATCTGGTCAGGTGCAACAAGACAGGTCATCTTAGGGGAATTGTCTGTACCTTGGGAAGAGAACATGGAGGAGGTGCACGAGAGGAAGAGAGGAAAGTACAGTGAGCTGGAGGCAGAGCGTCGGGAGAAGGGTTGGCAAGTTTCTTGTCAGCCATTTGAGGTGGGGGTGTAGAGGATATATTGGCAATTCCTTTTCTGCATTTCTTGCTCGGCTTGGAGTGTGTGGGACAGAAAAAAGGAGGATGTGTGACAAAGTGGCCCATGTTGCCTTGAAAATCTAACTTTGGATATGGAGGAAGTTTATGGAGGCACGTCGAATGGTGCAGGTTGAGGTTGTGGGTGGTGGTTCATTTCAGCTTAAAGGGGTAGTGACTAAGTGCAGAAGTGAGAAGGAGATGTGTGAATGGTGTGTATGTGTGTGTGTGTGTATGTGTTTGTGTGTTTGTGTATATATGTGTGTTGCAGGAGTGGGTGTGTGTGTGTTGCAGGAGTGGGTGTGGTTTTGCATGAATGTTTTTGTTTCAGCGGTGCATGTTGTAAGGGTAGGTGGTCGGTTGGTTTTTTTTTGGTGTGTGAGGGAGTGGATGAGGGGCGGTGGAATCTGGGAGTGGAGGCGGTTTTGTTGTTGTAGTCTGTGTTCTCACTGCCTAGGGGTTGGGGGATGTACGCAGCCAGTGGTAGCTGCTGCATGTGGAGGCGTATGTGCCCCTGCTGGCCCACCTTAGCTGACCGAATTGAGGTTGAAGGGCAGAAACGGGATGATGCTGACTGAGGACCCGGTCAGTGTGGCACACTTGTGACCAGGTGTGTTTTGAAATTATATATATTGTTGCGGTTTTGCGAATAAAGGATGACCCCCCCCTCGTAGGTAGTTGCACCACAACATGTAGCCTCGCTTTAGTTCAGTTATTTCTTAGTAAATGTAAGCATAGTCTCCTTTCCTGTGTTAGTTTGCGTTGAGCAGGCCAGTGAGTTAGGTGTTCTTTGGGCTAGAATGCCACGTGCTAGGCCTGGAACAAGTCTGGCAGGCCGAAGAGAGGAGCTGCAAAGGGAGTGGCCGGTAAGCGGTGAGCAGCCAATCGGAGCTCAAGGGGAGTGGCTCACAACGGCAGTGAGAGGAGGGGCTTGGAACATTCGGGTAAGACTCTGGGGCGGGGCCATAAAACCCTGCCCCGGGCCCCCGCACAGTCGGGGGAGTGCACAGTGCCCCAGAGAGCGTTGAGAGTCGGAGTCAGAGCATTTGTCGCAACACGAATCGGAGTCAGAGTGTGCCCGTGGTTCGTGGTTGAGTGAGCGTTGTGAGAGAGTACCAGTGACCGAGAGTGCAGTGTGCCCCAGAGAGCGTTGTGAGTCAGAGAGAGAGTGCCCCAGTGAACGAGTCAGTCAGAGTACCAGTGACTAGGTCCCAGTGAGAAAGAGACGTTGTAGTCACGAGTGAAGGCAATCGGTGGCTTGTTATAGCTCTCTCTGTGCATGAACTATCCCTGTGCCCTGCGCTCTGTGCCTGTGAATAACGCACTCGTGAGGACGATCCATTCCGGAGCCACAGACGCACGATCTCCCTGCCTGCGCTCCCAGCACATGTGCCGTGAACATCTAAGGGCCACGCCCGGCGAGCTGTCCATGAGTGAACTTCCCCAAGGCGCGTTTGGAGCGCGAACTGTCCTTCCTCCTTTTCCCTGCGTGAGTGAGTGGGCCCTTGTCCGGGAATAAGTTAAGACTGATTAAGCTTGCTCTGTGTCTCTTCGCCTTGTATAGTTGTAAATAAACTTGTTCTTTCTTCCATTTGATCGTGCCCGTCATTTCACTATTGGCCTAGCATCGCACGAATAAAACTGCTCAATTGGGTTCAATAAAAGTAATGGCACGAGTCACGTGATACGCAAACCGCTCGGGCGTATTCAATTAGCGTGGCTTGTGCGAGGTTCAGTCCCCGTTTTCGTGGCAGCGTGGGTACCGAAGGTACGTGTGGAATCGACCCGATACCCTTCCGCACGCTCGCTACGGGAGTGGCGGCTCGGCCTCATGGACTCGAAGACCCGAGGGGGAAAAGGGGTTTAACCCCCCCTCTGTACGTCGACGTGCTTCGAGAGATCCGCAACAATATATATATATATATATATATATATATATTGTTACAGACGCGGCTTTAGATGTTATATTGACCGAGCGGTGGTGTATTTAACCGCGTCCGAACAGTTACTCCCCGATTAGAACCCGATTCCACCCGACGTTGACCAGATCGCCCCACAGATATTCAATCGGGAAATCTCTAAAGCGACCGAAAGAGAATGAAAAAGAAGAAGAAGAAGAATACGGAGGAAGAACAGATTTATTATACACACACAGCAATGGATGGAAGAAGCAGTAACACAGCGAATCGTTAACTTACACTATTCATTTTTACTTAACCCCAAGACAACGAGCAGGACAGGACGTTCACACTTACACAGGGGATAATGCAGGCAGGTAGGGCTTGAGGTGGATTGCTTGAGAGGGAGGCAAAGTCGGGAGGCCGCAGCTCGCAATTCCTCGCGGTTTTGGCGGGAAACCCTCCGTCGTGTATCCGCTGCGGTAGACGTCACGCGCTGGTTCGGCACACTTGATCCTCTTCTTGGGGTGGAGCCGTCTCCCTCCTTTCAGCGCGTCTCTCCAAAGCTGGTTTCCTTGCCGAGTACCTCTCCTCTTTGGCTTGGAGCGTTTCGCATCTCACCGCTCCTCTTCTGCAGCCTCTTTGCTCATCTCCCAGGGTCATCTCCCAAGGCCTCTGGTAAAGCAGTCTCTTACAGTCGCTTTTATCACCTCGGGCGAAATCAAGCCGCCGGCTCCGAGGGCACGCCTACCGGGTCGCTTACCGCGGTGCTGATTGGCTGTTAGGGTTGGTTCACTCCTTCCCTCTTATGACGAGGTGGAGACACGCCTTTCTTCTCCGACTCAAAGCACATGGGCAATGGCGGCCTGCGGGATTGAAAACAACTCCCCTTTTGAAAGGAACTTTGGAGAGCGGAGATGTTTGGGGAAATCGGAAGGGCCTACGCTTATTTTGTTTGATACAATGCAAAGTCAATCTAGTGGGAAACACATATTTAGCCTACATGGAATAAGGAAATACACTATTTAAAAGATATATCGTGACCTGCGTGTAAGTTTCATGGAATTAACTAGGAGGCCGGCTGCGACCATTATTTACATTAACAGGGTGTTACCATACTTTTGTAACGTTCACATTGTAACGTTTTCACATTCGTTACACTTCCTCCAAAATTGTTACACTTCTCAAAAACCGTTACACTTCTCAAATTCGTTACACACTTCTCAAAATCGTTACACTGCACCCTCCTTTCTTCAGGCCCGTGCTCGGGCCTACTAAACTTTAACTTAGTGTGACACGTAGGTGTAATTCCCTCTACAATTAACCTGACCCTGAGTGTGACAATCTTAAAACACAAATAAGTATGTCCCCCTATTGCATTGCACCCTGTCTAACAGACTCAAGCCCACAGCTAACCGAATTACGGAATTATTCTCAAACTATACATTTACGGTGGGGAGCATTATTTACAATGACGTGATTTCTTATTTACAACGCAACCCAGGACCTGTGTTTTTTTTTCTTTTTTTCTTTTTAGGGAACAAGAGAAAGAAATTCCTGTTGGGAGGGAGGAGACAGCACGCATTGCATCGATGCACCAGTACCAATACCACCAAAGCACCCAAAAGCACCAAAAACACCACAAGCACCACAAAGCACCAACAACACCACTCGGTGCGCAGTCACCATGGTTCTTAATAAACACAACAAAACAACTGGTGGTGGTCTTCACTTTCTCTGCTGGGCCGATGTTCTTCCCGACGTCTTCTGGCTTCATGCGGCCTATTTGGACATAATAAAAAGCACAACTTGTGTTCGTTTTTATTTAGGGCCTCAGGGGCCAACTAAGGGTGGTCCACCTGTTTGGCATAGGTGCCACCTTACCGAGGTCCGCAAGCAAGATTCCCTGGCCACTATGGCCGGTCTCCAACAGAGGTGCCCTGCCCCAGAACCTGGGGTCCATCAAGTGGTACTTGGCCACAGAACAGCGGTCCATACAGTGGTACATCAACGCAATGCATGCTGGTTCTGGGAATCTCGGGCGCACAATGGCCACCTCACGCACGCTCCCCTCGGCACCCAATGGCGCACAGGTCATGTGGGAGACAAAAGAAAGACAATTGAGCGAGGGGTAAGGTCACAAGGGTACACGTCAATAAGGCAATGCAAGGCGAAATGCGTACGGAGGGCGAAGTGAGAAAGCTCGTCCCTACCGTAAGTCACCCCCCTGTCACCTACCCTACCCTTGCTCTTACCCCATATGTACAAAAATCTACACATTTACAAATTCGTCACTACTGTCACGTCTTCCCCATATTTCCCCTATACCAAATTCGTCTCCACAATCCCTCTACTTCAAAATTTGCCATCACCAATTCATCATCAATCCTCATAAGGAGGGAGAGATGGAATTACGCACAATGTCACACCCACGTCATGATGCGTCTCACAATCCAAACATTTGCATCATAAAAAAATAATCAAAACATGGCATGGTGTGGAGTACCTGTCACCTCAGGTGAGTGGATGCAGATGGTGCGAGGAGATCCTTCATCCTAACTATCCTCTAAATGACTTTAACACACTTTACACTACCCGGGGTCTCTCCCTGCCAATCCATTGGCCAACTTACACTATGGGTTCTAAAAACCAATTCCCATTGACCAAACTGTGGTGCCTCTCAATTTGGGGTCTCACTCCCCCGATTCATCTCCCGGTGCTCTCGCACAATTTCTGGGCTGCGACGTCTAGCTCTCCCAACAGGTCTACCCACCTGCACACCTCCACCACTGTAGTTGCCACCCGAGCTTACCTAGCTCCTCACCCTAACCTAACTAACTGGGGACAGCCCCTCTCCTGGCTCTGTCACCCCATGGTGCCCTCTGGCACTGGGCTACCCGGGTCCGTCCTCCGGATCCTCGGGCCCCATCCACAACAACTACTACCGGCTCCCAGAGCCCACCTGCGGCCTCACCTGGTCGACATCCTTACAGTGGTGGAGCGCCCAAACAACTACACACACTAACAGGCTACATGCCCAGCCATTTCCACAACACTAATGCACCCATCCACATACCATTCTGCCACCCGCACCACAGATGCCAATATCCAACCACAATTTACCTGTACCCTCTACCTAACACTTACACTACCCGCCCCGGGTATCCGTGATGGGGGTCCACTCTTCCCCCATTCACACCTTCGCACCATCCACTCCACTCCACAATTTCCACCATTCTCACTCCACGACCCTCCATTCCAATACTCCAGATATTCCACACTACCATTTATTCCACACAGCCACATACACCTGTTGTTGCACACCTGTGCCCTCACATCTGGTGCCACCTGCACCCTCCTTTCTTCCTGGACCATTTGGTCAACACAACACGCAATCACCACTACTCCCTCATACACGGCTCCACACACCTGTTCAGTTGCACACCTGTGCAATCACACCTGTTCCATTCTCACCTGTTCAATCCTCACACACACGGCATCATCTCAGCTAACTACTCCCCTCTGAAACTTGCGCTTCCCAGTCGTCCCTTTAAACTATTGCGCTCCCACGTCATTATAATCCACACTAATCTACCTGCGTCCCCACTACAGGTATCAGTCACTAACTAAACTTAACGTTACCTAATGTCATCTTCGCTAGATCCCTACAATTATCCAAGCCCTCCCTGGCTCGGTTGTCATAGCCACCCCATAAACTATTGCGCATTTGCCCCCCCACCTTCTGTGAGGGATGGTGGATTTGCCATCCCACCACATCGGGGGTCTCTCACTATCAATTTTGTTCGTCCAGATTCCAACCAATTCAAAAATTTTCCATTTACTGCCAATTCTACTCACTTTTCTAAATTTCGTTTTAAATCACTATCACTATCACCATCACCCGTCTACTTATTACATCCTCTCGGTGCGCCAATTCACGTCTACAGCCCGGCTTCGTACAGCCGAGCAATGAACGCGGATTATTTTGTGCCGGCGGCTGGATGCGTCCCGCATTCGGGGCAGGGGCGGGGGCTTACCCGGGCCGAGATCCCACGCACCACCTCGGCGTGGAGCCATCCAATGTCCCGATCTCGACCTGCCGGCACGTCTCAACAAACGTGGTCGCCATGACGACCCTTCCTATCCAGCTGCCCGCTCCGCCTAGTGGAGCCCGGACGCGGCCGTTCCAAGCGAGGCACAGCGTGGATCGCGTACGGCGGTTCTTTCGAAACCGCCGTGGTTCGGATCCCCGCTGGTCCTCGCGGCACGCGAAGCTGCCCGACGCGCACCGAGGGCCTGATTCGGCTATAAGTCGCCCTAACCGCTAAACCGGTTACCGTCGACGCTTCACCTGGACGCTTACATGCATACGCTACCCCTTTCTTGCTCATACATGCTGCTGTTCCCATTCTCCTCGTACCTTTCCTTACACACCTCGGTACACTCATTCCGCTCACAGCCTTGGTCACACACCTGACCACCGAACACCTTGGCACACATTCGTCGCTCGCACACCTCACCAACACACCTCCTCGCGCCCCTTTCTCGGTCACCTCCTTTGTGACAATCACAGGTGTGCTCTCACCCGCACACCCAACCGCGTGCCTCACGACCAACTCAGGTGTGCATTCCCACTCACGCTCTACCATTCCAGGTGTGCATCCTTCCATTCCAGGTGTACATCCTCGCTCACCTGCCACAACCAACTCACGCTCCGTGTCACTCTCACTACTCTCACCTCCATTCTTGACAACGCACTCACCCTTCCTCATGCACCTGTCCGTTACACACCTTTCTCGCGCACACTCTCCCGTTACACCCTCTGTAACACTCACCACAGACGTACACTTTCTCGTTACATCCTCTGTAACACTCACCACAGGTGTACACTCTCTCGTTACTCCCTCCGTAACACTCACCACACCGCGCTTCCATGTACCCCCTCGCACACGCGCTTCGACCAACTCACTCTTGACAGCACACTCACTCCTTGGCGTGCACTTTTTCCTCACACACCCCATGGTCGGACATTCTCGCACACCTCTTTTTTCGCACACCTGACCTGTCACACACTTCACCAACGGCCTTTCACGAACACCCGGATCCAAACCAATCCCCAAGCCGACTGAAGCTTTCCTCACATCATATACATTGCCACTCACCTCCGTACTTCGTCTCCGCACCTCCTTTGCCACCTGCAAACTTTTTATTTGGTTAGTGAGCACCTCATCATGATTTGAACACAGACCTTGTACATATTCCACTACCTCCTCCTGGATTTCTCTCTTAGTTTCTGTCCGTCCCTTCTTAATTTCACTCACCTCTTCTTCCACTTCCTCTAGTTTTTGTTTAACCTCTTTTATTTCTCGGTGCGTCTCCTCAAGTTCGTCCTCTAGGGCTACCGTGACCGTCTCTATGTGCATCCTCACCTGCCGGTCCTTTGTCTCCATTATCTCTGTCACCTCGTCCACCCTCATTGTCAGTTCCTCACGTACCATCTGACATTGCCTCTGTGTCGCTATTAATTCGTTTTTAATTTCTTTTTGTGTCGCCTTTAACCCTCCGAGTACTGCAGTGTTCCTTTGAACCTGCTCCACTAATTTCGTTTGTCCCTCTGTCAGCTGTTCCACCTCCTCCGTCAGATCTTCTATTCCCCCTTGTAACTTTGCCGTATTATTTCTCACCTCTTTCTCCATACGCTTCTCCCCTCGCTTTACCTCCTCGTGTAGCCCCGAAACCTCCTCACTTACCCCTCGTCGTATTTCCTCCATCTCTTTTGTAGATGCCACCCTCATCTGTCCCAATTCATCCCTCTGAGCATCCAGTTTGGTTTCTACCCCGATTTTCACCTCCTCTATCTGCTCTCCCATTTCTTTGATTTCCCTGGCAGATTGTTCCCCTATTTCCCGCAATTTGTCCTCCATCCTATTTTCTAACCCCATTAACCCATTTTTTACCCCCTCTAACTAATTCTCCTGGGCAGCCATTCTGTTTTCCACCCCCGTTAACCCATTCTTTACCTCTTTTATCCCGTTGTCTAACCCCTCAAAATTTTTGTCTAACTTCTCACCGGTACCCCTCGCTTCGTCCCTCATTACCCCCATTTGCTCACCCTGAGCATCCATCCGGTTCCCCATTACCCCCATTTGGTTTCCCATTACCCCCATTTGGCCCTCCAATCGCTCACCCAATCGCTCACTATTAGCCCTCATTTGCTCACTATTCTGGGCCATAAGGACCTTCATTTGTATAAAAAAAAGGTTCAAATCCACTAACGGCGCTGCTACGGTCGCGGCAAAATTTGGTGCCGCTACACCCACGTGCGTGAGGACGCCACTTTGCGCGTCTGATACTTCCGCAACCACATTGCTATTTTCTCCTCCTCCCTTTCCTCCACATACATTTCCCCGAGGTCCTGGGTCGATTCCACCCTGTCTATCTCTCCCACCGACATCCGATCGCCTTGATTGTCCATGGTGCGATCTCAAAATTCGGGTTTTATAAAACAAAATAAATTTCGGCAGCTTGTAATTTTGAGCGCGTTTAGCGCGCTTCGGGTCCGATTTCGGGTCCGATCTCCCTCCTCGACACCAATTGTTACTCTAATAGTACAATTGGTGTTCCAAAATTTGGGCCTAACAAATTTAGTCCCAGGTCCGAATCCCACTCCTGACACCAATTGTTACAGACGCGGCTTTAGATGTTATATTGACCGAGCGGTGGTGTATTTAACCGCGTCCGAACAGTTACTCCCCGATTAGAACCCGATTCCACCCGACGTTGACCAGATCGCCCCACAGATATTCAATCGGGAAATCTCTAGAGCGACCGAAAGAGAATGAAAAAGAAGAAGAAGAAGAATACGGAGGAAGAACAGATTTATTATACACACACAGCAATGGATGGAAGAAGCAGTAACACAGCGAATCGTTAACTTACACTATTCATTTTTACTTAACCCCAAGACAACGAGCAGGACAGGACGTTCACACTTACACAAGGGATAATGCAGGCAGGTAGGGCTTGAGGTGGATTGCTTGAGAGGGAGGCAAAGTCGGGAGGCCGCAGCTCGCAATTCCTCGCGGTTTTGGCGGGAAACCCTCCGTCGTGTATCCGCTGCGGTAGACGTCACGCGCTGGTTCGGCACACCTGCTCCTCTTCTTGGGGTGGAGCCGTCTCCCTCCTTTTAGCGCGTCTCTCCAAAGCTGGTTTCCTTGCCGAGTACCTCTCCTCTTTGGCTTGGAGCGTTTCGCATCTCACCGCTCCTCTTCTGCAGCCTCTTTGCTCATCTCCCAGGGTCATCTCCCAAGGCCTCTGGTAAAGCAGTCCCTTACAGTCGCTTTTATCACCTTGGGCGAAATCAAGCCGCCGGCTCCGAGGGCACGCCTACCGGGTCGCTTACCGCGGTGCTGATTGGCTGTTAGGGTTGGTTCACTCCTTCCCTCTTATGACGAGGTGGAGACACGCCTTTCTTCTCCGACTCAAAGCACATGGGCAATGGCGGCCTGCGGGATTGAAAACAACTCCCCTTTTGAAAGGAACTTTGGAGAGCGGAGATGTTTGGGGAAATCGGAAGGGCCTACGCTTATTTTGTTTGATACAATGCAAAGTCAATCTAGTGGGAAACACATATTTAGCCTACATGGAATAAGGAAATACACTATTTAAAAGATATATCGTGACCTGCGTGTAAGTTTCATGGAATTAACTAGGAGGCCGGCTGCGACCATTATTTACATTAACAGGGTGTTACCATACTTTTGTAACGTTCACATTGTAACGTTTTCACATTCGTTACACTTCCTCCAAAATTGTTACACTTCTCAAAAACCGTTACACTTCTCAAATTCGTTACACACTTCTCAAAATCGTTACAATATATATATATATATATATATATATATATACATATATATATATATATATATATTGTTGTGGATTTGTAATTGTTGTAAAGATCACCCTTTGTAAATGTCATGATCGTTGTAAATACCTCCATAATTGTAAAGGTCAAAGGTCGTCCCCTTAATTAATTCATCGCATACACCTAGCCAAACTTAAGCCCTTCTAAGTAGTTATCTCTTTATTCTATGTGAGTTTAAGGCTCTGTTGGCCATTAATTGACACTCCATTGCACCGAATCAAATAAGAATAGCTCCCCTTCAATAATTACATTTCCCAGCCCAAACTCCCTCTCTGGGTAAAGCAGCTTCACAAGCGTGGGGTGCGCGCCCTCTCATTTCACTGCAAATAGTGAATCCGTGCTCCGTGCTCTGTTTGAACAGGAGGGGCGGGGTCGCCGGGAAGAGGCAAGCCCAGGGCGCGCCACGAGGGGCGGGGCTGTTCAGCCCCATGCCCAAATAAGGGAACAAGCCCGTAGCTCGCCACGAGGGGCGCGCCGTTCGGCGCCATGTCCAAATAAGGAGGCAAGCCCGTGGCATTGCCATATAAGGTCACAGAGCACGAGGGGAGGGCGGGACCGAAACCGACGAGGGCGTGTGACACCTGCGCTTGAAGATGAGATAGGGTGCGAAGATCGCGCGAGAGAGTGATGAGTGAGGGAGCCCCACGAGCAGTTCTACAGAGGGAGTTCTGAAGTGAGAGTTCTGTGAAGGGAGTTGCTTGAAGGTTCATGAGAGCTGAACAAAGCAGGTACAAGGGACGGTGAGAAGGCACGAACGAGAAGCGTGATCTAGCAAGACTGAGAGAGAGAGACGTGAGGGGGTGCCTGGATTGCGGCAATAGGCCGACACCCTCTAGGCCCTATCGCCGGTCGGTGAGACGCGAGGCTGTGTTTGCCGGGTTTTCGCCTCGACCCCAAAAGCGTGGATCGGAGCGCGCGCTTGGAGCCGGACCTCGACGCCTACCACCTGCCTGGACCCTCCTCTGCCGTCCCAAACCATCCCTGCCTTTCCATCCTTTTGTGTACGTGAGTTTGTTCTGTGTGTCTTGTCCCTGGGTATTAATTAAGCTTGTATAAGTTAATATTTGCACTGTGTCACCTGCCTTTTTCCATTTTCCCTGTATGTAACCTTGACTGCTCCTTTTGCTTAGTGTGTGTAAATAATAAATCCTGTTACTCTTCTGTACGTCTTCTTCTTCCTCTTCTTCTTCTTCTTCCTCTTTACATTCGGTCGCTTTAGAGGTTTCCAAATTGAATACCTGTGGCGCGATTTCGGCCAACGTCCAGGAATCGGGGTAGTCGGGGTAACTGTTCGGCCGCGGTGCCATCCGCTCGGCAAAACAACATCTTATCCGCGGTCCATAACAATTGGTGTCAGGAGTGGGATACGAGGCCCGAACCAAATTGTTAAAACATCAAGAAAAAATTTGGTCAAAATTTGGAGCGGCCAAGATTTAGTTTTTTAAAATCCCAAATTGAGTCGTGCCATGGACAATCAAGGCGACCGGATGCAGGTGGGGGCAATAGAAGAGGGGTTAGGGGTAACTCAGGACCGGAGGGAAGAAATGGTGGAGGAGAACAATGAGGAGGTGGTTGAGGAGGTATCAGGCGTGCAAAATGGCGTCCTCGCGCACGTGGTTGTGGGTGCACAAAATGGCGGCTTCCCGTACGTGACGGCGATAGCCGGGCCCCCTGTGCAAGACTGGGTGAGCATTAAACTATTGCTAATCCAGATGAATGCAAAAATGGATGCCATGATAGACGAAACAAGGTGTGATCGGGGAAAATTGGAGGGAATAAATGACCGGGCCAAAGAAGTAAATGAGGGACTGGCGAGGGACAAGGCCAGGTATGAGGCAAAGCGGGTGGAAGGGGACAGAGACCGCAGGTTGAGTGAAAGGGTCCCAGGGGTGCACGAGGAGGTAACGCGGGTCGAGGAGCACTGGTTGGGCGAAGTGGAGAAAAGCGCGGGTAAAATGACGGAGGTAGAAATCGCGACCCGGGGTATGGGGCAGCCGGCGACCGCTGAAGTAGAGGGAATTTTAATAAAGCCAGCGGTCGAAAAAGCAAAAGTAGCGGGTATAGTTAAAATTGAAGAGACGACGGAGGTAACCCAGGAATTGAAGGGAGAAATGGAAACTGTACAAAGTCCGTGCTCACATCACGATGCTGTGCTTAACCCAAATGGAAGTTTGCAGGTGCGCGTGGAGAAAAGGATCCCCCAGGTGAGTCGTGCTGTGTATTGTGCGGGGAGATTTTGTAGAAGGATGTTTGACGACAAGAGAATTGTCGCGCGATTTGGATCAAGGAAGCACCCGGGCGTTGGTGAAGGGTCGCGTGTGAAAAAAAAGTGTGCGTCAAGGGGTGAGCATGTTACGAAGCGCGAGTGTGAAACCGAGTGCGAGCGAGAATGCACGTCGGGGTGTACGGAGTGTGACACGAGGAGTGAGTTGGTGGTGGAGCGGGTGCGAGGATGCACGTATGGGATGAACGGCGAGGGTGTGCAAGAAAGCACACCTGAGTTGGTGGTAGCGCGAGTGCGAGGGAGCACATCGGAGCGCGGTAGTGGCTGGATGCAAGAGTGCACGCCCATGGTGAGTGTTACGGAGGACGTAACGGAGGAGGGGTGTGGACCGAGGTGTGCGAACGGCGAGTGTGCGCAAGAGTGTGCGCGAGAGGTGTGGTGTGTAACAGGGAGTGCGTTGGTGGAATGGACGGAGTGTGGGGGATGCACTGGAGGCGTTGGAACACCGGGCTTTGTGAGTGTGAAACGGGTCGCGTGGTGTGAGCATGCAAGTAAAGCATCGACGTTGAACGGGGCAGCGTTTAGAGCGACGGATAGCCGATGCCAGCACTCGAGGCGCAGTGCGCTTTGTTGGATGCCAGGCCCGGCGCGGATCGATACTGCGTCGCTTCTCTTCGAAGCGTCGTTGCCGATTCGGGCTTGGCCCCACCCCGCACGGTCGAGTCCGGGCCTTGTCGGGCGAGGCGACCGGTCCGGTTCAAGGGTGAGTGGGAGGAAGCGGAACGGCGCCTCCTCGCGGGGACGGGGTTCCGATCGGGCGAGCCTCAGTCATCGGGCCCGGGACCGCAAGGTACCGAGCCGCGATGATGCGTGGAACCTCGGCCCGAGCATGCCTCCTCCCCAGAGTCGTGAATGCCGGACGGATCCAACTGCAGGCGACCAAACCACCCGAATTCATTGCTCGGCTTTGCGAAGCCGAGTTTAATGATGTCATGACGCACCGAGGCTAGGATATAGCGGACTGTGATGATGGTGATACTGATAGTGTTTTTGGATTCGAAATTTTGGAATAGAAAATTTTTGATTGGTTGAAATTTGGTGTGCAAAATTGATAGTGGAAGATACCCGATGTGATGGGATGGCAACTCTGCCATCCCTCACAAAGGGGGCAAAGGAGCACTAGACTAATGGGGTTTGGCAGTGAAAACTATCCCGGGAGGGTTAGGATATAATGATAGGGATCTAGAGAAGATGACCTTAGGTAATGTTAAGGTTAGGTAGTGACAATTATACCGGTAGTGGGGACGCAGGTAGATTAGTGTGGATGATAATGACGTGGTATGTGCTTAGTTTAAAGGGAAGACGGGGAGCACTAAGTTAGCAGGGCAACAGGTAGATGAGATGATGCCGTGTGTGTGAGGATCGGAAGTGTATTGAGCAGGGTATGAGTAAATGATTGTGAGTGTGAATTGTGGTGTGATTGCACAGGTGTGCAACTGGACAGGTGGATGGAGCAGTGTATGAGTGAGTGATAGTGATGTGAGTTGTGCTGACCAAATGGTCCAGGAAGGAAGGAGGGTGCAGGTGGCACCAGGTGTGATTGCACAGGTGTGCAACAACAGGTGTATGGAGAATGGTTGTGTGAAATACATGGAGTGTGGAATACCTGGAGTGTGGAATATATGGAGTATTGGAATGGATGGTCGTGGAGTGAGTATGGTGGAAACTGTGGAGTGGAGTGGATGGTGCGAAGGTGTGAATGGGGGAAGGATGAACCCCATCACGAATACCCGGGGAGGGTAGTGTAAGTGTTAGGTAGAGGGTATAGGTAAATTGTGGTTGGATATTGGCATCTGTGGTGCGGGTGAAAGAATGGTATTTGGATGGGTGCATTAGTGTTGTGGAAATGGCTGGGCGTGTAGCCTGTTAGTGTGTGTAGTTGGTTTGGGCACTCCACCACTGTGAGGATGTCGGCCAGGTGAGGCCGCAGGTGGGCTCTGGGAGCCGGTAGAGTTGTTGTGGATGGGGCCCGAGGATCCAGAGGACGGACCCGGGTAGCCCAGTGCCAGAGGGCACCGAGGGGTGACAGAGCCAGGAGGGGCCTTCCCCAGTTAGATAGGTTAGGTAAGGAGCAGGCAAGCTCGGAGGCAACTACAGTGGTGGAGGTGTGCAGGTGGGTAGACCTGCTGGGAGAGCTGCACGACCCAGCCCAGAAATTGTGCAAGGGCACAGGGAGATGAATCGGGGGAGTGAGACCCCAAATTGAGAAGCACCACAGTTTGGTCAATGGGAATTGGTTTTTAAAACCACATAGAGGAAGATTGCCAATGGTTTGGCAGGGAAAGACCCCGGGTAGTGTAAAGTGTGTTAAAGTCATTTAGAGGATAGTTAGGATTGAAGTTTCCTCGCACCATCTGCATCCACTCACCTGGGATGACGTACCTCCACACCATGCCAGGTTGTTTTATTATTTTTGATGCAAATGTTTGGAATGAGAGACGCATCATGACGTGGGTGTGACATTGTGCTTTGTTGTTCCATCTCTTCCTCCTTATGAGGATTGATGATGAATTGGGTGATGGCAAATTTTGGTTAGAGGGATTGTGGGAACGAATTTGGTGTGGGGGAAATATGGGGAAGACGTGACATTAGCGACGGATTTGTAAATGTGTAGATTGTTGTAAATATGGGGTAAGGGCAAGGGTAGAGTAGGTGACAGGGGGGGTGACGTACGGTAGGGACGAGCTTTTCTCACTTCGCTCTCCGTACGCACTTCGCCTTGCATTGCCTTATTGATGTGTACCCTTGTGACCTTGCCCCTCGCTCATCTGTCTTTTCCCCCTTTTGTCTCCCACATGAGGACCTGTGCGCCACTGGGCGCCGAGGGGAGCGTGCGTGAGTCCGCCATTGTGCGCCCGGAACTCCCAGAACCAGCTGTCTGCATCGATGCACCACATTATGGACCACACATCTGTGGCTGAGCACCACTTATGGACCCCATGGGTTGGGGCATGGCCCCTCTGCTGGAACCAGCCATGAAGGCCCGAAATCTTGCTGGCGGACCTTGATCACAGGGCACCGATGCCCCACAGGTGAACCACACTAGTCGGCCCTGTGGGCCATAAATAAAATAAAAATGGACACGTTTTGTGCAAGTTTTATTGCAAATAGGCCGCCAGCAAAGGAAGATGACAACACCAGGAAGATAGCAATAGCCAGCAGAGGGAGCCAAAGAGCAAGACACCACCAAGGGTTTGTTGGTTTTATTTTTATGAACTGAGATGACTGTGCACCGATTGGAGCTTGAGGGTGTTTTGGTGCGTTTATGGGTGCTTTCATGGTGCATTGATGCAGAGCAGACTGTCTCTCCCCCCCAAAAGAACAATCACAGGTCCTGGGTTAGTTTTGTAAATAAAGTAACGTCATTGTAAATAATGCTCCCCACCGTCAATGTATTGTTTGAAGACCATTCCGCAATTCGGTTAGCTGTGGGCGTGAGTCTGTTAGGTAGGGTGCAATGGAGCAGCGGGACATATTTATTTATGTTTTAAAACTGTCGCACTCAGGGTCAGGTTAAATGTAGAGGGAACTACACCTACGTGCCACACTAAAAGTTAAAGTTATAGGCCCGGTACGTGCCTAAGAGGAGGAGGGTGCAGTGTTGTGGATTTGTAATTGTTGTAAAGATCACCCTTTGTAAATGTCCTAAACCACCGTTTAGAGGCCATTTTTCCCCGCAAAGCGGGGATTGGCCTTTTCGGGGACCGTGGTAGTTGTTGTTTTTTTTGGTCCCCTTTTTGAAGCAATGTTTTACGGCCGGATGCCCTTCCTGACGCCAACCCTTTTTGCCGCCTTCAACGACAAACAGGGAATTACCAGTGAACTGGTACTCAATTAGCCGACCTCGGAAGGATGACAGGCTGAGTCAACCCCCCTGGCATTAATTCGGCGATCGACCGAGATTCGAACCCAGGATCCTAGGATCCTAAGCCGGCACCCTAGCCGCTAGCCCAACACCAGGGCTAGCCCAACACCTTTGTAAATGTCATGATCGTTGTAAATACCTCCATAATTGTAAAGGTCAAAGGTCATCCCCTTAATTAATTCATCGCATACACCTAGCCAATCTTAAGCCCTTCAAAGTAGTTATCTCTTTATTCGATGTGAGTTTAAGGCTCTGTTGGCCATTAATTGACACTCCATTACACCGAATCAAATAAGAATAGCTCCCCTTCAATAATTACATTTCCCAGCCCAAACTCCCTCTCTGGGTAAAGCAGCTTCACAAGCGTGGGGTGCGCGCCCTCTCATTTCGCTGCAAATAGTGAATCCGTGCTCCGTGCTCTGTTTGAACAGGAGGGGCGGGGTCGCTGGGAAGAGGCAAGCCCAGGGCGCACCACGAGGGGCGGGGCTGTTCAGCCCCATGCCCAAATAAGGGAACAAGCCCGTAGCTCGCCACGAGGGGCGTGCCGTTCGGCGCCATGTCCAAATAAGGAGGCAAGCCCGTGGCATTGCCATATAAGGTCACAGAGCACGGGGGGAGGGCGGGACCAAAACCGACGAGGGCGTGTGACACCCGCGCTTGAGGATGAGATAGGGTGCGAAGATCGCGCGAGAGAGAGATGAATGAGGGAGCCCCACGAGCAGTTCTACAAAGGGAGTTCTGAAGTGAGAGTTCTGTGAAGGGAGTTGCTTGAAGGTTCATGAGAGCTGAACAAAGTAGGTACAAGGTCGGTGAGAAGGCATGAACGAGAGGCGTGATCTAGCAAGACTGAGAGAGAGAGAGAGACGTGAGGGGGTGCCTGGATTGCGGCAATAGGCCGACACCCTCTAGGCCCTATCGCCGGTCGGTGAGACGCGAGGCTGTGTTTGCCGGGTTTTCGCCTCGACCCCAAAAGCGTGGATCGGAGCGCGCGCTTGGAGCCGGACCTCGACGCCTACCATCTGCCTGGACCCTCCTCTGCCGTCCCAAGCCATCCCTGCCTTTCCATCCTTTTGTGTACGTGAGTTTGTTCTGTGTGTCTTGTCCCTGGGTATTAATTAAGCTTGTATAAGTTAATATTTGCACTGTGTCACCTGCCTTTTTCCATTTTCCCTGCATGTAACCTTGACTGCTCCTTTTGCTTAGTGTGTGTAAATAATAAATCCTGTGCCTCTTCTGTACGTCTTCTTCTTCTTCTTCCTCTTCACATTCGGTCGCTTTAGATGTTTCCAAATTGAATACCTGTGGCGCGATTTCGGCCAACGTCCAGGAATCGGGTTAGTCGGGGTAACTGTTCGGCCGCGGTGCCATCCGCTCGGCAAAACAACATCTTATCCGCGGTCCGTAACAATATATATATATATATATATATATATATATATATATATATATAAAATGGTATCTGTAATCTGGTTCTCCAACCTAATGAGCGGACAACATGACGTCATCGCCATGCACGTCCGCCTTGCCTGCAAAGTTCCAGAGGAACCATCTAGCAGTGCGTCATTACAGATTATAAATACAGATACTGTCACAAGTGCATGCAAAACTCACAGTTACCGACCTGGTTTCGCCCTTGTTGGGGCTTCATCACGGCAACGCAGTGAGGCTTTCCATACACTTGTAACTCTGTGACCCTTTCGGTTTTTATATCAGTCACTATGCGACCTTCATATCATCAGTGGAGAACCGCCAGCAAGGTGTCCCATACAGCTGCTGCTGCACCTTGCTGGGAGCGATACGCACCGCCTGCCACGCGGTGACGTTATCTCTGGTATCCACTCATCATATGGAGTCGACCTGGTTGTGGTTGGGAGTTACTAATAATGGTATCTGTAATCTGGTTCTCCAACCTAATGAGCGGACAACATGACGTCATCGCCATGCACGTCCGCCTTGCCTGCAAAGTTCCAGAGGAACCATCTAGCAGTGCGTCATTACGGATTATAAATACAGATACTGTCACAAGTGCATGCAAAACTCACAGTTACCGACCTGGTTTCGCCCTTGTTGGGGCTTCATCAGGGCAACGCAGTGAGGCTTTCCATACACTTGTAACTCTGTGACCCTTTCGGTTTTTATATCAGTCACTATGCGACCTTCATATTGTTACGGATCGCGGTTAGATGTTATTTCGACCGAGCAGTGGTGTATTACCGCGACCTAACAGTTATTCCCCGACTAGACCCCGATTCCACCCAAACGTTGACCAAATCGCGCTATGCTAAATCAATGATGGAAAGGACACAACGACTGGGATAGATGAAACGACGCAAGGGGTACAGTTCTCAAGACCTCCGGAGGAGGATATAATTACAGTGGGGGAGAAAAGGGGTAGATTACAAGGTAGTGAGGTAAAGGCACAGAAGAGATAGGCACTTAAATACAATCTTATTTTAGCCCAGACAGACCACAGACAAACGGGACAAGGCTGACTTACACAGGGATTGATGGCAGGAAGGGACAGGTAGTCGATAGCACAAGGTGCACCTTGGCTCGGGGACAGGATCAAGCACGGTCCAAGAGATGCAGGGAGGCCTCACAGCGCTCGGAGGTGGCGTCTTTCTTTCTCCAAGCTCAGCGCGTATCTGACGTCACCACTCCCTCGGCTGCGCATGCTCAACGGGGAGTGACACGCCCTCGGCTGGTTGGCTCCGCCCCAGATGGGACCGGTCCGCCGCTTCCATTGGGTGCGGGGGTTACCAGGCTCCGCCCTTGACGAGGAGCTGACAGGGAGCCCCTATTTGGTAACCCCGTCGAGCACATGTTCGATGGCGGCTCGCTGGGAAGGCCTCATGCCCTCCCAACACCCCCTACCAACCAAGCCGGAGTGAGGACGCGCACTCCCTGTGCACGCCGCCGCCGTTGCTGTTATTGTTGTTGTTGTTGTTTCTGAACCGTGAGGAAGAGCTGCTGGGAGGTATTGGGAGGTCCTAAACTTCCTAACGGTGCCATACAATCACATTCTGGTGCAACGAAGGGTCAGAATTAATGGAAACGAATCCTTAACTGACATAGACTAAGAATAACTAGCAAGATGTCCTATAGTTGTCTACGTGAGATGCGGTGGACCTGGATGCGACATTTAATGGGGGGAAATAGGGGGAGGTCGGGTCTACAGAGTGTTGTTTACAGAAAATGGGACTAGGGAATGGGGGATTGGGGATAGTTGGGAAGTATTGAGGAAATAGGGGAATATTTACACGCGGATATGGATGGATGCAAATCCCATATCCGCAACATTGCACCTTTCTCTACCTCGGGGCGTCCCGACCCGATAAATTTTTACCTACTTTAGTGTGGCACTCAGATGTAGTTCCCTCTACTATTAACTCAACCCTGAGTGCGACAGTTTTACAGATGTTCACAAATGAGTAAATATGTCCCCCTGCGACGTTGCACCCTTCTCCTAACAGAAACACACCCACAGGATAACCGAATCGCGGAAAGCATCCTCAAACTAAACATACAGCCGGTAGGGAGCATTATTTATACAACACTGATATTTACACTACGATCCAGGACCTGTTCTTTGAGGAACACATGCAGATGTTATGCATAGAGAGAGAGCACGCATGCCAGCATCGATACACCAACCCACGAGTGCCCTGTGGCCCTACGGCCTTTAATAATGTGCAGAGCACCCCGTCCAAGCACCAAAAGCACCACCCCATTATGCACAGTCAGCACCATCCGGTGCACCAATAAAGTGTTCAATAATAAATGCACAATCAAGTGTCCATGGTCACCGGTGGTGTCGCAGCCGGCCGATGTTCTGCTGCTGGTCTTGCCTTCATGGAGTGCACTTGGCCTTCTGGCTTCTTTAGAAATAAAGAAAGGCGCCAACCGCGTCCATTTCTAAATTGTGGCCGTCAGGGGGGCCAACTAAAAGTGGTTCACCTGTATGGCATAGGTGCCACGTTGACCCAGAGGTCCATCCACGGGTGGTGCTTGACCGCAAAAGAACTGCGGTCCATTGTGGGCGGCCACAAAAATTGCGGTCCATATGGTGTATCGATCCAGGCAGCAAGCAGCGGAAGTACAGGCCCACAACTGCGGAGCCAGCACCTCTCTCTCCTCTCTCTCTGCCCCAAAGCCAGATCCTCGGAGGTGGGAGACAAAAGAAGACAAGTGAGTAAGGTGGTAAGGGCGCAAAAGTGCACGCAATTCAAGGTAATGCACACTGGGGCACAAGGGAACCAGGTGAGACAGGTACGTTCCTACCGTACGCCCCCCCCCCCCACCAGGTAACCTACATTGCCCCTCCCTTACCCCTTACTGTATCCACAAAACACAACACTACCCATAAACATCTACTTTACACATCAACAAACGTCCCTACTGTCTTCCCCGTTCCTCCCATAAACCAAATTCGTCTTCTCTCCCTCCTAACCAATCAAATTTGCCATTTCCAACTCTCATCAAAATTTGCCATCTCCAACTCAACATCAAAATTTGCCATCACCAATTCATCATCAGTCCCTCCTAAGGAGGGAGAGATGGAATCACCCCAATGTCTCATCCACGTCGTGATGCGTCTCACAAATCCACACAGCAATTCTCCTTTCCTGCAACACAGAACAAAGGAACACAGGTGTGGAGTCATCATCATCACTTCAGGTAAGTGGCTGCGTATGGTGCGACAGGTTCATCAATCCTAACTAGTTCCTAAATGACTTTAACAACTTTACATTACCCGGGGTCTTTCCCTGCCAATCCATTGGCCAACTTACACTATGGGTTCTAAAAACCAATTCCCATTGACCAAACTGTGGTGCTTCTCAAGTTGGGGTCTCACTCCCCCGATTCATCACTCGGTGCCCCCGCACAATTTCGGTGGCTGGGTCGTGTGACGCTCCCAGCTGGTCCGCCCACCTGCACACCTCCACCACTGTTGTTGCCTACCGAGCTCACCTGCTCCTCACCCTAACCTAACTAACTGGGGAAGGCCCTCTCGCACTCTCACCCCCTCAGTGCCCTCTCTGGCACGGGCTGCCCGATCCACACCCGGGATCCTCAGGCACCCACTGACACTAACGGCTCCCAGAGCCCACCTGCGGCCTCACCTGGCCGACATCTAACAGTGGCGGAGTGCCCAACCATTCACACTCATACTAACAGGCCACACGACCAGCCAATTTCACCACACCAATGCACCCATCCACAATACCATTCTGCAACCGCACCACAAATGCCAATATCCAACCACAATTTACCTATACCTTCTAACTATTCTTTAAACTACCCTCCCCGGGTACTCGTGAAAAGGGGTCCACTCTTCCCCCATCCACACCTTCGCACCATGCACACCACTCCGTACCACTTACTCCAACTCTCTCCACACCACTCATTCTCTGCTCCATATATTCCACACACCTGTACTTGCACACCTGTGCTCTCATACTTGGTGCCGCCTGCACCCTTCTCTCCCCCAAGCGCATTCGCGCTGATCCACAACACTCACTACTCATACACTGCTCCACACACCTGTCCAGTTCTCACACAGCATCATCTCATCTAACTACTCCCCTCTGAAACTTGCGCTTCCCAGTCGTCCCTTTAAACTATTGCGCTCCCTCGTCATTATCATCCACTCTAATCTACCTGCGTCCCCTCTACAGGTATCCTTGTCACGAACTAACCTTAACGTTACCTAATATCATCTTCGCTAGATCCCTACACACAATATCCGAACCCACCCGGGCTAGTTTTCACTGCCATAAACCCCATAATCTATAGCGCATTTGCCCCCTTTCATGGGAAGGGTGGCAGGGATGCCACCCTTACCCACCGGGCCCATCGCTCATCAATCCCCCAGTCCTCTGGCACTAATAAGCCCCCCTTATTCAGAGGTACTGGGTCCCGCCTCGGCATCTAAAGCCGAGGCAATCCACGGGGGCGCCTGCTCGCCGGTGTAAGGCCTTCTAGTTTCCCGGGGTCTGGCGGGGGGGTGTCTGGGGTCGGCTAACCCGCTCCCCCCTGGGCGGAGTTAAGGACCTCAACCGCCGGGGATCATCCCGGCGCGTGGCTCGACAGTGCCGCGCCAGGTGACCCAGACGGTTGAAGTGTAGCACCTCACCTGATAAGGTGCTTGTCTCCGGAATTCCAAATTCCCCCCCCTGAAGGTCCGAATTGGATTACCCGCTCGTGGTCCACCGCGGGCCACTTCCGGGGCCGCCTGCCATGGTCCAGGTCCCGCCAGGCGCTGGTCCACCAGCCTCCGGACCATGCCCGCCAGGTCAGGACTCACGTCGGGGGCAGGCCCCCTAAGGGGTCCGCCCTCCATCGGAGGTCCCACCTGGCGGACCGCCATTGCGTGACGCTCGCTCCCCCGGGCCAGGGGCCTCGCTGCTTCCCAACGGGCTGCAGCGTCAGCCGCCTGGCTCAGAGTCTGCGGGCGCCACATGGCGAGCTGTTGCCGGAGCTCAATATCCGGGAGGGCCTGGATAAAATGGTCCAGCGCCAGGGTTTCCCGGGAATCCGCTGCCATGTTAGCATGTGCGATCCCCACTGCGCGGCGAATGTCGTGGGCAAGTTCCCCGATGGCTTCCTGGGGCTTGCGTTTTCGCAGCGCGAGCTGAGCTTTAACAGGCTCGCTCTGCTGTTCAATGCCGAATCGATTAATTAGGGCGTCGCGGAGGGCTGGCAGGGTGAGAGCACCCGGTGGTAATGCCGTCAGCACCTCCGCCGCCGCGGCGCGCAATGCGGCCACCAGGTGTACTCCACCTTCGTCCTCACCCCAACCGTTGCCCTTACACACACAGTCAAACTGCGCCAGGTACGCGCGTAGATCACTCTTGCCGTCATACGGCGCGAGTGGGACCTTGTGGGACCACCTCGTATGCGAGTCGTTGCCTGCCTGCCGGACCCCGTGCGTCGCCCCTTGCGGGGTCAGCGCGGGGCCGAACCGGCCGGGCCCCCACAGTACATTACCCCCAAGGGGCTCCCGTGCCTCCCCTGTCCCTCTAAAAACTACCCCTGTTGGTGTCGATGCATGGGTCACACTTCCGCAACCCGCTACTGTGGAAGTGTAACTCAGTGTAACTTATTAATTGGCACTGGTAACTTATTAATTAACCTGGTAACAAAGCAGATACATTTTACATGCAAACTCTGTGAAAGACGAGTTTGTACATGAGTCAGGAATGCGCCCGAACATGATAATCTCTTGTCCACCTGGTCACAGCCCCTGGCTGAAGCACCCCCCTATCGTTTGGTAAACGGAACTCACAACAGGAGGGGAGCGAGCTGATACCAGGACTTGGTACATGCATGACCTCGGGGCATTAGCGGAGAGGGGATTAAGTCCAGTTTGTCCATATAAACGAGAGCAAACGTGGAGTCGACAGAAGCTGCTACCAGAAGCTCTGACCAACGGGAGTGGCAGAGGAACATCAGCCGAACGAGAAGGACCATGCGAAAAGAGTTAACCTGATCCATTATATTATGCGGTATTATTTGGTAAATGGAATGAAGTGAATAACCAGTTAATAAACCAGACCTTTTGTAAACCTGTGTCCGGTCATTGGAGTCCTGTGAGTCTCTCAGCCACAACAATTCTCCAACAATCTGGAGGCACCGCTGGAATTTCGAGTGGACGTCGTCAAGGGTCAAGGTGAGCATGACCTCTTGGGGATCTGTCCATTATGAAATATGAATTCTGAAGATGGAGGATTTGGTGTGTGGGACTGGCGATTGTCCATAGGAAATACAAGGATGAAACGTGTTAAACGACTGTAGCAATTTATTCGTGTTTTTTTTTCTCTAAATGATTTCTGTAAATACGTCTTTTTGCGCTGGTCATTAAGGGTCTTACTGTGACCTGGGAGCAAACGGAGCAAGCGTGCACCTTGCGACCATTTGCTTCCAGGACGTGTAAGGCCGGTACACTCGTTTACCCACCCGTACACGTATAAAGTACTTCTTTTTTTTGCACTTGTTCAAAGCACTCGACTTGCTCGACGAGCGAGTGACTTGCTCGGCGCTCGGCGAGCGACAGGGAACCGGGAAAGGGAATTATATTTATATATATATATTTTTACCTCATTCCAATTTATGGTATTGCGACAAAAAGGCTTATATCTTTGGAAACGACTGGTCGGATTTAGACAAATTAAAACTCGTTCGATCAACAAATAAATTCATGACAGACAATCCCACCTCATGCCGGTCCAGAATTACTGTGAAAGATGGCGATTGGATAAAAATTGCATACCAACACTCCCTCACTGTCCCTCATTGTCCCTCATGTCCATTCCGGCACCCTGTCTCTTCCTCCCGCTCCTTTTCCCTCCCTTTACTTCCCATTGGCGGACGTTTTGCGAGAAGCAAAGCATTTTGCAGGACGCTTCCAGGAAATAAAACCAGTGCTGTTGTTTTTTTTTTTGACGAAATTTGCCAGATAAATAGCATGGGTGACACGACGAAATGATCGAATGTAAAGTGAATCGAATGAAAATTAAGGATTTTTCAAATTGTTGTGGACTTTGGCCTATGTTGAATAAAATGTAGTGATTGAATAAAATAGTTGACGGATATATAAATCCCATTCGAATGTAAAGTGAATCGAATGAAAATGAAGGATTTTTCAAATTGTTGTGGACTTTGGCCTATGTTGAATAAAATGTAGTGATTGAATAAAATAGTTGACGGATATATAAATCCCATTCGAATGTAAAGTGAATCGAATGAAAATTAAGGATTTTTCAAATTGTTGTGGACTTTGGCCTATGTTGAATAAAATGTAGTGATTGAATAAAATAGTTGACGGATATATAAATCCCATTCGAATGTAAAGTGAATCGAATGAAAATGAAGGATTTTTCAAATTGTTGTGGACTTTGGCCTATGTTGAATAAAATGTAGTGATTGAATAAAATAGTTGACGGATATATAAATCCCATTCGAATGTAAAGTGAATCGAATGAAAATTAAGGATTTTTCAAATTGTTGTGGACTTTGGCCTATGTTGAATAAAATGTAGTGATTGAATAAAATAGTTGACGGATATATAAATCCCATTCGAATGTAAAGTGAATCGAATGAAAATTAAGGATTTTTCAAATTGTTGTGGACTTTGGCCTATGTTGAATAAAATGTAGTGATTGAATAAAATAGTTGACGGATATATAAATCCCATTCGAATGTAAAGTGAATCGAATGAAAATTAAGGATTTTTCAAATTGTTGTGGACTTTGGCCTATGTTGAATAAAATGTAGTGATTGAATAAAATAGTTGACGGATATATAAATCCCATTCGAATGTAAAGTGAATCGAATGAAAATTAAGGATTTTTCAAATTGTTGTGGACTTTGGCCTATGTTGAATAAAATGTAGTGATTGAATAAAATAGTTGACGGATATATAAATCCCATTCGAATGTAAAGTGAATCGAATGAAAATGAAGGATTTTTCAAATTGTTGTGGACTTTGGCCTATGTTGAATAAAATGTAGTGATTGAATAAAATAGTTGACGGATATATAAATCCCATTCGAATGTAAAGTGAATCGAATGAAAATTAAGGATTTTTCAAATTGTTGTGGACTTTGGCCTATGTTGAATAAAATGTAGTGATTGAATAAAATAGTTGACGGATATATAAATCCCATTCGAATGTAAAGTGAATCGAATGAAAATTAAGGATTTTTCAAATTGTTGTGGACTTTGGCCTATGTTGAATAAAATGTAGTGATTGAATAAAATAGTTGACGGATATATAAATCCCATTCGAATGTAAAGTGAATCGAATGAAAATGAAGGATTTTTCAAATTGTTGTGGACTTTGGCCTATGTTGAATAAAATGTAGTGATTGAATAAAATAGTTGACGGATATATAAATCCCATTCGAATGTAAAGTGAATCGAATGAAAATTAAGGATTTTTCAAATTGTTGTGGACTTTGGCCTATGTTGAATAAAATGTAGTGATTGAATAAAATAGTTGACGGATATATAAATCCCATTCGAATGTAAAGTGAATCGAATGAAAATGAAGGATTTTTCAAATTGTTGTGGACTTTGGCCTATGTTGAATAAAATGTAGTGATTGAATAAAATAGTTGACGGATATATAAATCCCATTCGAATGTAAAGTGAATCGAATGAAAATTAAGGATTTTTCAAATTGTTGTGGACTTTGGCCTATGTTGAATAAAATGTAGTGATTGAATAAAATAGTTGACGGATATATAAATCCCATTCGAATGTAAAGTGAATCGAATGAAAATTAAGGATTTTTCAAATTGTTGTGGACTTTGGCCTATGTTGAATAAAATGTAGTGATTGAATAAAATAGTTGACGGATATATAAATCCCATTCGAATGTAAAGTGAATCGAATGAAAATTAAGGATTTTTCAAATTGTTGTGGACTTTGGCCTATGTTGAATAAAATGTAGTGATTGAATAAAATAGTTGACGGATATATAAATCCCATTCGAATGTAAAGTGAATCGAATGAAAATTAAGGATTTTTCATTATGAGCGATTAATGAAGTACTCATTTAATTAATTACATTTCTTATTAAATTACAGTAATTACATTACAGTAATTACCTGAGGTAATTACAGTAATTACAGTTCCGGTAATTACAGTAATTACAGTAATCATTACAGTAATTGCAGTAATCTTATTACAGTAATTACATTACATTAACTCAGGCACCTTTTGAGTAAGGAAGCTGATATTTGGACATGACACTGACCAAGTGATGTGGCTGTCAAGGAAAATATTGATTTATTGATTAATCATTTAATAAATTAACTCGTTGATTTATAAATGACTTATTTAATTAAAAGTCCTCAGAGATACATCTTCGGATGAAATACTTACAGATTGGTTATGCTATGAGCCAATTGATTAAGGAAAATATTTTGTCATATTGGCCATATTGGCAATTTCGTGGCCATATTCGTGGCAACTCATTTAGTGCCACTGCACCTTTAAAATGCATCCCTGCGTTCATTTTTCGATCGATTGAGTTGAAATTTTGAACAATCGGATCTGGACTGTCGTTGTTAACGACTCTAGCACGCACTCGTCCAATCAGGATGGAGCGGTATGGTCCCCGGATCATCACTGCCCGCAGTTTTTAATTAATTTTACTTTTCTCTTGGTCATATAATTTTGAAGACATGCATGTCATGATAGAGGAAATGTTTGTTCTGTTGAACGGAATAAATGTTGTTTATTTGTGTGGGTGTGTATTTTTGTGTATTTTTGATATATTTTCACGACTAATTCCAGTTAACATCCTGCAAAATTTGCTCGTTTGCTGGCCGAGTCGAAATTGCGTTGAGCTTCTATGGCATGCGCCATTAAAAGCGCTGTGTAATGGTTGAGCTCCCTTTATTTCGTTTTGGTCATGCGGATGAGCAAACAAAGTGACAAATGCTGCGGCTGGAGCAGTAGAAGCGATGTTTTTTTTAAATGGAAACGATGTAATGAGTAATTAAAAGTGGGAGGGGGCAACACCACGCATACCTCTTTTAAGGTGTGTATAAACCCTGGAATAAACGTGGGAGGGGGCAACACCACGCATACCTCTTTTAAGGTGTGTATAAACCCTGGAATATTTCAGCAATCAATACAATGCTGAAACTATGTAAGTTAAGTTAATGAGTAATTTAATGAGTAATTTAATGAGTAATTTAATGAGTAACTTAATGAGTAATTTAATGAGTAATTTAATGAGTAATTTAATGAGTAACTTAATGAGTAATTTAATAAGTAACTTAATGAGCAATTTAATAAGCAACTTAATGAGCAATTTAATAAGTAATTTAATGAGTAATTTAATGAGTAATTTAATAAGGAATTTAATGAGGAATTTAATGAGGAATTAAAAGTGGGAGGGGGCAACACCACGCATACCTCTTTTAAGGTGTGTATAAACCCTGGAATATGTCAGCAATCAATACGATGCTGAAATGATGTAATTTACTGTGTAAGATGGTCGACCTTAGGTTTTGTTTGGGTTTTGTTGTTTATTTTTGTGGGTGTGTATTTTTGTGTATTTTTGATATATTTTCACGACTAATTCCAGTTAACATCCTGCAAATTTGCTCGTTTTCTGGCCGAGTCGAAATTGCGTTGAGGTCCTATGGCATGTGCCATTAAAAGCGCTGTGTAATGGTTGAGCTCCCTTTATTTCGTTTTGGTCATGCGGACGAGCAGACAAAATGACGAATGCTGCGGCTGGAGCAGTGAAAGCGATTTTTGAATTGTTCAATGATTATTCGATATTGTTATGACTTATTGTCAATAGGTATACTAAGTGGCCATGAGGTAGCCTGTTGCTATGTACAGTTTTATTCTATTGTTGATTATACCACATAGCTGTGGTGATAAAGGAAATGTTCGTTTTAAATAGATGATTATGATAGGACCATGACTATAAAATCATGATGATTATTATGAATGATATCATAGGGTTCAAATGCAGAATGATTGCATGAACTTGGGAAAGAACTTTCAAGCCCTATGGGATAAATTGGGTGGTACAAGCGATGGAGTTTCAAAATTTAGCATGATTGAAGGAATTTTACAGTCTTATTTCAGGAGTTTTACGAAATTTATATTGCCAAGAGATTTTGGATACTATTAAAAGAAAAAATGATGAGATATTTTTCCCAATGAACTTTAATATCTGCCATCCATTTTGGCTGTCTCACGAATGAAGGATGAGTTGCCTTTAGTGGTTGCAAAGAAAATTTGTGGAGACCAGGCAAAATGGGGAAATATGTCAGATATGACCCTAGGACAGGACGGTGATTCATCAATTGACATGAGGTACGAACCCGAGGTGACGACCGATGAAATTCGATCTCAGTCAATGGATGGACCTGTCCTGACATCATTGGGGAAAGGGCTTATGCAAGGAGACATCCAAAATGATTAATTTGATTTATTGATGAATATTGATGAATTAATTGAAATTGAATAATTGATTGAATTGTTGATTGATTGAATCTAATTGATTGAATTTAATTGAATAAATTTAACTGAATAAATTGAACTGAATAAATTGAATTGAATATATTGATTGTTTGATTGATGAAAATGCGGTCTCAAGAAAGAAGCTTTGATATCTTTGCGAGATATTATCAATGTGGAGACAACCTGGGAAAATTGAGCAAGGTGGTGAGTTTATATACAGATATATATGTGCGGTTACCATTGTGTGATTTCCCCGTCAACAGAGCGGACACCTGAGGATTCACCCATTTCATACTGACCCTCCGGCTCATCTGCAAATACTGATCTGTGAGATTGGATTGTGCAAAAGCCACAGCTGAGGGAGATTCTCTGGAAATCACCGTGTGAACAGGTGGAGAGATCCTTCCTGGAGGTACGAGTGAAGCTTTAGAGGAACCTGGAACAAGCTACAACACATCCAACGCTACTTTGATAAAAGGCAGAATGGGAAATGGAGCCTGCAAGAATACACAGGGACAACCAGAAATTCCACAAAAAGGTACTTGTACACATTATATGTACGACCGTTATGGTGCCGAAGCTATAAGGCAGGTCGAGAATTGGTATTTGTGGACAAAGGGACACGATGAGGAGTTTCCAAGGGATGGTACATTTGAGCGAAGTCGATTGGAAAGATTGGAACAAAGATTGAAAGCCAGGAAGAGACAGAATCTAACGGTAGACTGGCTTGCATTCCATCTTTGGGATGGTGAATCCAGACAACGGGAACAGCAAGAACGGATAACGGATCTAGAACTTAAAATAAAAAGGATACAGGATACAGTGGAGGAGACAAATGCACAACTGCCCTCGAAATTAGGAATGAAAGGGACAGTTGTCCCATCTGATTTCCAGTTGTCTCCCCAAAAAGGACGATACAGAGAATTTTTTCGTGTTTCAGGAGATAACGAGAGATTGCAGTGGCAACTCAGGGATGTAGAGATGCAGCCCAGCAATACAAGTGCACAGGTGCGCAGACCAGGCAACGACAGAAACCGGTGTTTCAAGTGTGGACGGATGGGACATTGGAAAAGAGGATGTCCGTATACCAAAAGGAAGACAAGTTCATAGGGTAAACTAAGATAAAGGGTACCAGTGCTGACCGATACCTCAGACAATGATTAGGCCTTCATTGCGACAAATCCCAAATGACGATTGGCCTCAACAAATTAGATTACTGGACAAACATGAATAACTGTCGATGATTCTTGGGTCTGAAAAGTTTTCGGAGCAAGAATTATTCATTTTTTCTTTTGCTTGTAAGCAAATTAGTAATTAATTGATCACATGCCGAAATTGGATCTTTTATGTTGGGCACACAATTTTAAATTTACAAAGTTGGAACAATTGCTTTGCAAATTTTTGAAACTAAGTGACAAGGGTCACATGATGATCAGGTGAGAATTTCGGACTAGTGTTCCGCATGATTGATAAGTCAGTGGTCGACTGACATGTAAATGGGTGTGTAGTCAAATTTGGATAAATTATTGTGGGAACTGAAAGGGTAATTTCAATGTGACATCATAGGGGTTTTCTAAGAATAAACTTTTTGGTCCATTTGTGTATTAGCATTTCTAAAAAATTGAAGGACAAATTTTATGAAATTGAAATAAAATTGACACCAATCTTGATCTGTAAATAATAGTTCCAACGCAAACAAATACGCATAATGCATGTGTGTGTATTTTTTGTGTGTCAATGTTAGTGTTTTTATTGTTTTGTGTATCAATCTTACAAGATTGTTGACACCGACAGTGTGCCTGTCTGGAAATGGATAGTTTTATGTGGATGGGATTGAATATGCAGAGAATCCGTAAAATAAAATAGAAATAAAATTTGATTATGAACATTATCTCTTTTGTCAAGGGAGATGGAATATAAAGATATGATGTGCTGGGTTATGAGCAGCCATTAATTAAATAGTAAAATTGTGAGTAACTTGGGGATTCCATTTTTGATAGAATTTATATGAGAATAACAGCTATTTATGGATATGAGCTTCATAAAAAGAAATGAGGGAGTACAAAATTATCCAAATTTGGGAGAGGTCTTACACTGACTTCCCAGAATACTCTGCTCATGGATTTATATATATATATATAAACTTTTTTTTAAAGTTTTAAAACGGAATGCATTGTGCATCTTAAACCAAGGGGCAGCCATGAACGCGCTGTTACGTTATTTATACTCAGAACGCGCTGTTACGTGTACCTGCAACATATTTGTTAATCTCGCACACCTATATTGGCATACTGGTGTCAGTAGTACTCACTGGGTGCATAGAAATGGATGAGCAACAGTTAAGGGGGTGTAAAAAAAAACAAAAAAAAAAACACTTACTTGGATATTTTCTACAAAAGTAGGGGTTTCAATAAGTGGTACCATACACATGGGATTCATCAAATTAAGTTTTGGAGTTCAAACAAAGTCACTGGTTAACAGATGGGAATGGATAGTAAATAAATTCTTCGATGCTGGGTAAATGAAGTGAGATATTACAAAGACTTATTAGAGCTATTGTTCTTCCTTGCAGCAGTGGGAGAAAATTTAGATCCAACATAATGAATCTATAAATGAATGTGATAGGGATAATATCCTCAATTTGTACTAATTATTTGATTGTGGGTAAAGGAATTAATTAATCATAGCGGATTGTTAACAAGCAGCCTGAAATGTCCTGAGAGTGTGCATCCATGTAATCAGAAATCCCAGATTTGTTTTTACAAACAACATTTTGGTAGAGATCTTATGTGGACGAATACTTGCTTGGTAGATAAAACGGTACTGCATGTTGGCAGCCACTTCAGTGGCCATTTAGGCCGAACAAATAGGGAAAAACTGTAATTGAATATGTAATTTACAGATGAGTATTTGGGAAGTAAAAAGGGAATTTATTGATTTGGGAGACATTTTTCGAAGGTTTATTAAAGTGTTGCAATATGACATTTGGCAAGGAAAATTATTGGATGGGAAAATTAGATCTGTTTATAAAATGAGTTTTTTGACCCATTGAAGTTAATTCTTTGAATTGTTGTTTAATTAGCATTTTGAGTTCAAATTGGAAATAGTTTGGTAGAGCTTTGGTTAAAACCTTTGGTTGCAGTGTTTTGGAACAAATTGATAAACCGTAGGAGGTTGATAAGAATATAAACAAATATGGACCTAAAATAGAAAGATTGTTATGATGATATGAATAAATACTGAGATTAAAAGATTAAATCAAGTGATGTTGCAAATGAAACAGTAGAATTAAGATAATGGCATAACGACAATGTTATGAGTTGTGTCAATTACAATATCAGTGAACTCATATCACCACGAGTGACACACTGTTAGGAAAAAAAAGGGAAAAGAAAAAGTGGAGAGGAATTATGGTAATAATACATTATGTTTAATTTGTTGGTTTGGAAAAATTGTTGTTGGGAATTAGGTATTCCCGTTTGTGATTGTAATCATATACAATGCTATTCTTAGTTTAGTAATAAAATACATACCTGATTGAATATTATTTGTGTGACGCATATAAATGAATATAACTTTTGTGTTAAGGAAAAACAACAAATTGTTGAATGTGAAACTGTCGGAAGATATACATGATTATGCTGATTTCATAGTAAGATGTACCCTATCTGATCCAGTGTGTGCGGAAAGCAGATTCAGATGTGACTGAGCATAAGGATAAGACGAGATCACATTTTGGAGGGATTGCTAACGGAATTGGGAAGAAGTTCGAGAAAGAAAATTTGTGGCTAAAAAATGAAGTTAATCGTGGCATACACCCTCTTTCTCAAAGAATGATGAAGACATTCTCCCGTGTAACTTGGAGATGAATGCTTACCTTCACCAAGGAAATTTATGTGACCATTTGCCTGGATCACACTGCAACATATGAAAGAAAGGCGATCACTTACTCTTGTTCGAAGGCTTCGAACATTCACCACATCAGAAGTGGCAGGACAACGACATTTTACCTGCAACCTCTGTGAAATGCGGGGACATATGTTATTACTTCACCAACGTCCGGGGAACCAGCATGGAGCTGCAAAAAACGGCTGTGCCCTTGTCACAACAGCTGTGCTCGATTCTGCTGGTTGCTCCTGGTAAGGACCATGAATGACCTGAACACCATGGTCCCAACATCAGTGTGGATGCATCCGGCATCCCTGTTCCACATCTTGCTGGCCAATCAACGTCACACCAATACTTGCTGCCCACTCACAATGAGGGAGGAGGCAAGTCGACTACAACTGGGTGAAGGCCTTGTTCAGGAATTACTATGGTTTACAGCAAAAAGTGGCAAGAATGCTACAAGGAGAGCAGGGTCAGTCTATGACTCCGAAATGTTACCACAACAGCGAAATCCTACACGAAGTAGTGCAGGAGCTATGAAGACATTAGGAGAAAATGTTTCATACCAGGATTCAAACACAAGTGATCAGCCCTTCCTTTCAAACAAAGTCAACATTTGTGTGGAGGCAAACGTTTTTTGCCAGATGGTGCAGATGCTTTATAAAACTTGAAAATGAAGTGAAATTGTTGTATCTTGGTGATGGTGAAGTGTTGTTTTGAAAATATATTTGTGATGCAAATGCAATAGATTGAACGATATGGAAGGAGTAAATGACCAACGAAATGTTTTGTGATTCTTGCAGGATGACGGTGTATGCCCAAGGGAATTTGATTACCAAAGTGATTGATTATTTACTTATACTTGTAATGATGTTTACTTGTAGTGATTGATTATTTACTTATACTTGTAATGATGTTTACTTGTAGTGATTGATTATTTACTTATACTTGTAATGATGTTTACTTGTCGTGATTGATTGTTTACTTATATTGATGTTTAGATTAATGGTTAATATAAACAAAAAACAAAAAGATGAGGAAATTGTGGAAGTGTAACTCAGTGTAACTTATTAATTGGCACTGGTAACTTATTAATTAACCTGGTAACAAAGCAGATACATTTTACATGCAAACTCTGTGAAAGACGAGTTTGTAAATGAGTCAGGAATGCGCCCGAACATGATAATCTCTTGTCCACCTGGTCACAGCCCCTGGCTGAAGCACCCCCCTATCGTTTGGTAAACGGAACTCACAACAGGAGGGGAGCGAGCTGATACCAGGACTTGGTACATGCATGACCTCGGGGCATTAGCGGAGAGGGGATTAAGTCCAGTTTGTCCATATAAACGAGAGCAAACGTGGAGTCGACAGAAGCTGCTACCAGAAGCTCTGACCAACGGGAGTGGCAGAGGAACATCAGCCGAACGAGAAGGACCATGCGAAAAGAGTTAACCTGATCCATTATATTATGCGGTATTATTTGGTAAATGGAATGAAGTGAATAACCAGTTAATAAACCAGACCTTTTGTAAACCTGTGTCCGGTCATTGGAGTCCTGTGAGTCTCTCAGCCACAACAATTCTCCAACACTACCCATTCCATACCACCACAACCTTGCTCACTCACACCTCGCACCTCTCCCATCACCGGACCCTCTCGCTCGCACCCTCGTTCCATGCCCTCCGGACCAGCCATACACCTCACTCTTGGCCTCTCACGAACATCCGGGTCCATCTCGACCCCCAAGCTTATTAAATCACCTGGCGCATCATATGCACGACCATATTGGTCACCACTTACACCGGGTCCTCTTTCTCTTCGCTTCTCCTCCATCACCTGCGAATCCCTCATCCGGTTAATGAGCACATCATCACGATCCGAACACAGACTTTGGACCAATTCTTTTACTTCCTCCTTTATCTCTTTCTTATCCTCTCTCCGTCGCTTCTTAATTTCGCTCACCCCTTCTTCCACTTCTTCTAATTTCTGCTTCACCTACTTCATCTCCTCGTGCGCCCCCTTAAGTTCTTCCTCTAACTCCACCTTATTTTTTTCTATGTGCTCCCGCACCTCCCGCTCTTTAACCTCCATCACCTCTACCACCTTGTTCATTTTCCTCGTCAGGTCCTCATGTACCGTCTGACACTCTTTTTTAATTACCCCTACGTCCTTTTTCATCTCCTTCTGTGTCGATTTTAAACCCTCTATTACCGCTGTGTTCTTCTTTACCTGGTCCCCCAACTCCTTTTGTCCCACTGTCAGTTGTGCTACGCCCAGCGTCAACTCCTCTATACCACCTTGCAATTTTACAGTCCCCTTTCTCACCTCCTTCTCCATGCGCTCCTTACAGTGCCTCACCTCCTCGCGCACTCCTCCGACCTCCTCACTCACACCTCTTCTGATCTCCTCTCCCATCACTTGCATCTCCTGCCCAGATGCCACCCTCATCTGCTCCATTTCCTCCCTGTGAGCATCCAATTTAGTTTCTACCCCCATTCTGACCCCCTCCATCTGCTGCCCCATTTGTTTAACTTCCCTTTCCGCTTGGTCCCTCATGTCCCTCAATTTGCCTTCCATACTGTTTTCTAACCCCTCTAACCCCTTTTTCATCCCTTCCATTTGATTCTCTTGAGCGGCCATTCTGTTTTCTACCCCCGTTAACCCCTCCTGTATTTCCCCTAATCTATTGTCTAATCCCTCAAATTTGTTTCCTAATCCCTCTATTCTACTCCCTAACCCTCCGATCTGGACCCCCATCCTTTGTTCTAACCGTTCCCCATTTCTCCCATTTTGCCCCCCATTCTGCCCCCCAATCGCTCACTATCAGCCCTCATTTGCCCACTCTGAGCATCCATCCGGTTCCCCATTACCCCCATCATTCTGCTTTCCATTTCTTCGCTATTCTTGTCCATAAGGGCCTTCATTTGTATAAAAAAAAGGTTCACATCCACCAACGGCGCTGCTACGGTCGCGGGCGCGGTCGCCGTAGCCATGTGCGAGGCGCCATTTTGCGCGCCCGTAACCTCGTGCGCGAGGACGCCATTTTGCGAACCTGCCGCCCTCACTGCTTCGCTCTCCTCATGTCCCTCAATTTGGTCCTGGATCGACCCTGCCTCACTCTCCTCTACCGGAACCCAGCCGTCTTGATCTGCCATAGCGCGACTTTCAAAATTCGGGTTTTTTGTAAAACAAAATCAAATTTCGGTGTCTTTATAATTTTGACCAAATTTTTTCCTAGATGTTTAAAAAAAAAAATTTGGTTCGGGCCTCGAATCTCACTCCTCGACACCAATTGTTACGGATCGCGGTTAGATGTTATTTCGACCGAGCGGTGGTGTATTACCGCGACCTAACAGTTATTACCCGACTAGACCCCGATTCCACCCAAACGTTGACCAAATCGCGCTATGCTAAATCAATGATGGAAAGGACACAACGACTGGGATAGATGAAACGACGCAAGGGGTACAGTTCTCAAGACCTCCGGAGGAGGATATAATTACAGTGGGGGAGAAAAGGGGTAGATTACAAGGTAGTGAGGTAAAGGCACAGAAGAGATAGGCACTTAAATACAATCTTATTTATGCCCAGACAGACCACAGACAAACGGGACAAGGCTGACTTACACAGGGATTGATGGCAGGAAGGGACAGGTAGTCGATAGCACAAGGTGCACCTTGGCTCGGGGACAGGATCAAGCACGGTCCAAGAGATGCAAGCACGGTCCACAGCGCTCGGAGGTGGCGTCTTTCTTTCTCCAAGCTCAGCGCGTATCTGACGTCACCACTCCCTCGGCTGCGCATGCTCAACGGGGAGTGACACGCCCTCGGCTGGTTGGCTCCGCCCCAACTGGGGCCGGTCCGCCGCTTCCATTGGGTGCGGGGGTTACCGGGCTCCGCCCTTGACGAGGAGCTGACAGGGAGCCCCTATTTGGTAACCCCGTCGAGCACATGTTCGATGGCGGCTCGCTGGGAAGGCCTCATGCCCTCCCAACACCCCCTACCAACCAAGCCGGAGTGAGGACGCGCACTCCCTGTGCACGCCGCCGCCGTTGCTGTTGTTGTTTTTGTTGTTTCTGAACCGTGAGGAAGAGCTGCTGGGAGGTATTGGGAGGTCCTAAACTTCCTAACGGTGCCATACAATCACATTCTGGTGCAACGAAGGGTCAGAATTAATGGAAACGAATCCTTAACTGACATAGACTAAGAATAACTAGCAAGATGTCCTATAGTTGTCTACGTGAGATGCGGTGGACCTGGATGCGACATTTAATGGGGGGAAATAGGGGGAGGTCGGGTCTACAGAGTGTTGTTTACAGAAAATGGGACTAGGGAATGGGGGATTGGGGATAGTTGGGAAGTATTGAGGAAATAGGGGAATATTTACAAGCGGATATGGATGGATGCAAATCCCATATCCGCAACAATATCATCAGTGGAGAACCGCCAGCAAGGTGTCCCATACAGCTGCTGCTGCACCTTGCTGGGAGCGATACGCACCGCCTGCCACGCGGTGACGTTATCTCTGGTATCCACTCATCATATGGAGTCGTCACTGTCACGTCACTGTCACAAGTGCATTAGGTTGGAGAACCAGATTACAGATACCATTATTAGTAACTCCCAACCGCAACCAGGTCAACTCCATATGATGAGTGGATACCAGAGATAACGTCACCACGTGGCAGGCGGTGCGTATCGCTCCCAGCAAGGTGCAGCAGCAGCTGTATGGGACACCTTGCTGGCGGTTCTCCACTGATGATATGAAGGTCGCATAGTGACTGATATAAAAACCGAAAGGGTCACAGAGTTACAAGTGTATGGAAAGCCTCACTGCGTTGCCCTGATGAAGCCCCAACAAGGGCGAAACCAGGTCGGTAACTGTGAGTTTTGCATGCACTTGTGACATTATCTGTATTTATAATCCGTAATGACGCACTGCTAGATGGTTCCTCTGGAACTTTGCAGGCAAGGCAGACGTGCATGGCGATGACGTCATGTTGTCCGCTCATTAGGTTGGAGAACCAGATTACAGATACCATTATTAGTAACTCCCAACCGCAACCAGGTCGACTCCATATGATGAGTGGATACCAGAGATAACGTCACCGCGTGGCAGGCGGTGCGTATCGCTCCCAGCAAGGTGCAGCAGCAGCTGTATGGGACACCTTGCTGGCGGTTCTCCACTGATGATATGAAGGTCGCATAGTGACTGATATAGTGGGGCGGCTTAGCCCAAATATTCAAAAGAATTGTGCATTTTGTGATACAAGCACCAAATTTGGCACACTAGTAGACTATCATATTATGAAAAGATCTGGATATTGGGCCATCTCAGATTCAGAGATTTGATTTTTGCAAGATTTGCAGATTTTGCAAGCTGAGATTGCAACGCCAGGGTCGGCCGACTCCTTCCTACGAGCTGCCCACGTCACCCGCACAAGAAGAGCTCATCAAATCACTGCAGCGGCACTGCACATCCTGCAACACCGTGCGTATGAACGCCACTGTATGACATATGCTGATGATGCAGAAGACCTGCCTGAGTTCGAAGACTGGTGTCACCAGAGAGGAGAAGACATTCCCAACTTTCAGTACTGGGCAACTGTGCTGGAACTAGAGATGTTGGTACTGGTCTACGTGCGTTCTCTGTGGCAGGCTTCATTCACGACGTACCTTGATGCCCTGACGGAACTGGTCCCATGGTTCCATGCCTTAGACCACACACACTATGCCAGGTGGGTCCCTGTTCACCTGAGGGACACGGTTGCACTCCCAATGAAGCACCCAGATGTAGCCAGAGAATTCAGGGCTGGCAACTTCACTGTACAGAAGACGAAGAAGGTGTTCTCTTCGATCCCAATCGAATCGAAATCTTGCAAAAATCAAATCTCTGAATCTGAGATGGCCCAATATCCAGATCTTTTCATAATATGATAGTGTGGCGGACACAAAAGCCCACTGGCGTGGTGACATCATTCCACGCACCGAGTGGGCGGTGGCCACGCCCGAGGGGTAGGCGTGGCCTCATGATATACCCCGGGCGACCAGCCCGGAGGAGTTTAGTGTTACAGTGTAGTCTTACAATAAAGACGTTTATATGTTACCGCTTGTCCGCTTCCTCCTTGCTCACAAGCAGCGCGCGTAACGCCGCGCTTTACTGGTGACCCTCGACGTTGGATCTGCCGGAGCGATCCTTCCACACGCGACGCCATCGCCATGGCCGCCTTCGTCAAACTTCCGGAATTTTGGGAGGCTCAGGCCGAAGTCTGGTTCGTCCAGGCCGAAGCCCAATTTCAGCTTCGGCACCTCACCGGCGATGACACGCGCTACTGCCACGTCGTCGCCTCCCTCGGGCCCGGCACGGCCGCTCGAGTTGTGTCCGTCCTTCGCCACCCACCGGACGGCCACAAGTACGAGGCACTCAAGCGGCTACTCCTAGCCACGTTCAGCCTCACGGACGACGCACGGGCCGACCGCCTCCTGGATCTCCCCGAGCTCGGTGAGACGCGCCCGTCGGTCCGAATGGACCATATGCTGTCACTGTTGGGCGACGAAGCCCCCGGTTCGCTATTCCGGGCGCTTTTCCGTCGCCAACTTCCAGCGCAGGTTCGCCTCGCGTTGGCCGGGACCGGGCTAACGGAACCCCGAGCATTGGCGGCCGAGGCGGACAAGTACTTCACCGCTTCGGACACGCGGGCGAGCGTTGGCGTGGCCGTCACGGCCTTCGACGCTGATGTTCCACAGCATCATCTTCTACAGCACGCTGATGTTCCACAGCATCATCTTCTACAGCACGCTGATGTTCCACAGCATCATCTTCTACAGCACGCTGATGTTCCACAGCATCATCTTCTACAGAACGCTGTGGTTCAGCAGCATGCTGATACGCACCTCGTGAACGCCGCCACGCCCCGCCCACCGCCGCGGCGAAAACCACCACCGCGGGGAAACCCGTCGACTCCACCGGCCTGGCGGAGCCAGCCGCACTCCTCCAGCTCCACCACCTGGTGCTGGTTCCACGCCAAGTTCGGCCACGAAGCTCGGCGGTGTCATCCGCCGTGCTCCTTCAACGGGTCGGGAAACGCCCGGGCCGGCGCTCAATTGTGGCGATGAGCGCCGGCCGTTCGAGCAGCCTGCTGTTCATAACGGACACCTTCTCCGGGCGCCGTTACCTGTGCGACACGGGAGCACAGGTGAGTGTCATTCCCGCCGGCACGTCAGACAAGCACGCCGCAGGTGGGGGCCCCGCGCTGCTTGCCGCGAACGGGACGCCCATCTGTACGTACGGAAAACGCTGCCTCTCTCTGCGGTTTGGAGGGCAGGTTTTCCGATGGACGTTCGTCACCGCCGACGTGCCCATGGCACTGCTTGGCGCGGACTTCCTGTGCGCTAATGGGCTCCTGGTCGACGTCAAGCGCAGACGGCTTGTCCAGGCCGAGACGTTCAGCTCGCTTGCATGTGCGTTGCCCAGCTCAACGAGCGGCTTGCCAAGCGGCTTGCCGAACGATTCGGTTCCGGCCACGTTGGTCTGTACGCTTCCGGCAGCGGACGCCTTCACCCGCCTCCTCGCCGGCTTCCCGGCCCTCACGCGGCCCACCTTCTCGGCGGGGGCCGTCAAGCACGGGGTGGCCCATCACATCCCCACCGTCGGGCCACCGGTCTACGCCCGGGCACGCCGCCTCGAGCCGACGAAGCTGGCGGTGGCAAAAGCGGAGTTCGCTACCCTGGAGCGACTCGGCATCGTTCGGCGCTCAGAGAGCGCTTGGGCGTCGCCGCTGCACATCGTGCCGAAGCCCGGCGGGGGATGGCGACCGTGCGGGGACTATCGCCGTCTCAATGACGCCACGACTCCCGACCGCTACCCCGTCCCCCACATTCAGGACTTTTCCGCCCGTTTGGCGGGCAGGTCCTTCTTCTCGAAGGTGGACCTCATACGCGGCTACCATCAGGTCCCCGTCAGGCGGAGGACGTCCCGAAGACGGCGGTCATCACGCCATTCGGACTCCTTCGAGTTCCTGCGCATGCCCTTCGGTCTGAAGAATGCGGCTCAGGCGTTCCAGCGACTGATGGACAGCGTCCTGCGCGACTTGGATTTTGTCTACGTCTACCTGGACGATATCCTCGTCGCCAGCGCGTCCCGCGAAGAGCACCTACGCCACCTCCGCACGCTCTTCGAACGCCTGGGCCAGCATGGCCTGATTGTGAACCCCGCAAAGTGCCGGTTCGGCGCCGCCACAATCGATTTTCTGGGGCACCGTGTCACCAGGCACGGCGCCGTCCCCCTGCCGGCCAAGGTGGAGGCGGTGAAGGGGTTTCCGCGCCCCCGCACGATCAGAGGGCTGCAGGAGTTCCTGGGCATGGTGAACTTTTACCATCGGTTCCTGCCCCGTATCGCCCAGCTCCTGCGCCCCCTGCACGAAGCTCTCCGAGGTAAGCCGGGCAAAGGCGACGTTACCTGGACCGAGCAGATGGACACGGCGTTCACGGGCGCGAAGCTCGCCTTGGCTAACGCCACCATGCTCGCGCACCCGGCGCCCGATGCACCGATCGCCCTCACCACTGATGCCTCGGACTACGCGGTGGGCGCGGTGCACGAGCAATGGGTGCGTGGAGCTTGGCAACCGCTGGCGTTCTTTAGCCGGCAGCTTCGCCCGCCCGAACGCCGTTACAGTACCTTCGACCGCGAGTTGCTCGGACTTCACTTGGCGGTCAGGCACTTCCGCCATCTGCTCGAGGGCCGGGCGTTCACTGCCTTCGTCGACCACAAGCCGCTGATCTTCGCGATGGGCAAGGTCACCGAGCCGTGGTCGGCCCGGCAG